>NC_045547.1:27629734-28829734 GCF_009769535.1 Thamnophis elegans
AACCATCTCAAAGATCCACAATTTAAGGCATTTATTGTCCTTCTCTTGTTCTTTCTCAGTGTCCAGTCTCAATATCCATATATTACTATTGCCTTTACTATACTGGTCTTCGGTATCATTGAACTACCCATATCATTCATGATCTTGCCTATGTTTGTCATTGCCATCCTCCCTAGAATTACTTTTATTTCCTTCAGCACACTCAAAACATATCTTCATCTACTCTTTAGCTTATCTAAATAAATAATCTCAAACTTACTTCTTCACCAGGAACTGACTGCAATGTCATTAAGTATGGACAATGATATTGCCTGTCTTCTCAATATTTAATATTGGTCTGGTTTTTTCACATTTCCCTTTTAATTTCACAATGAGTTTTATTTTTAGCCAATAAAATTATATTATCTCTGTATCTCAAAGTATTTCAAGCTCCTGTTTTGATTCCAGTTGTCATCTCTTCTACTATTTCCATATTTAGAAGTCACACACTGTATATGATATGATGTGGGGAAAATCTATAATGTTCTTTCACTCTCTTTTCTATTTAGAACCATTTTGATTCTTGAAATGCAATTCTTTCATTATAAAGATTATTGCTATTTGTAAAATTTCTTCAGAAAGAATAATCAGGTAGTCTAAAAACTAGTACTTTTCATCCATTTTGGCATGATTTTCACAATGGAACCTATTGTGAAGCAAAGGAAATCTTCTTGCAATCTCTTGCTTCTTATTACATCTTATATTACTTTGTTATTATGATATAACATTATTATACAGATATAGGTATGTAGGTATAGCATTATTACACAACATATATTATTTACCTAATCATATTTTTCTCTACCTTTTTTGAATCCTGCCTTTTTATTCAGCCTTTTTCTATCCTTTGTAATCTTATTTTTTTTGTAAGTGCTTAACTTCCCAAACATTGCTTCTATGAGGTATTAGTGTAATGATCTCTGTTCGTCACATTGATCTGATAGGCTAAAAGCATGCTCTCCATGTATTATCTTGATAGCACATCTCTATTTTTTTCTTTAAAGTTTAGTCTACACATGTCTGCGCTGATAATTCATGGCCTATTCCAATTTGTACTGGTTCTTTTGGTTGACTGGATTTCACTTTTCCAACTTCAGTTTCCTAATATGTAGCTATTTGATTCTGAAGTAGTACACCAGAGATTTCCATATGTAGAGGCTTTCATTTATATTGTTTAAATGAATTTCCCACAAAGAGGTTTATTTGCAGACTGTTTTTAATCTATCATCTAATACAATCTATTGTATTTACTCAATCCAAAGTATCCTGTAAGTCCAGACTCCTCCATTTCTCCAACTTCATTTGTTATATTATGTCCTCTCTTGATATTTTATCTAGAATGTTAAGGCTTATACTTGGAATGCTTCCATCCCAAATGTTCCCTTGTTTCTATTTCATACATTCCATGATATGGTTGTATCTGTTCCTGCAGAATTGGAAACTCCCCTTTCATCATTGGCACCATCTGTGAGTAAACTTAGTTGAAATGTTGGTCTGTCTTTGGCATCATAAGGTTTCACCTATCCTCCAATAACTAAACTTGCCCTTGAAGCACTGTCTGGGCAATTGTCTATGGAGATTATCAGTCATCCCGGTCATGGTTGTCCCAAAAGTGCTTTTTGAAGAGGCAATTGGACTTTTTCTTTGAAAATGTTTCACTTCTCATCCAAGAATAAGCTTCTTAGCTGAAAAAGCTTCTTGGATGAGAAGCAAAATGTCTTCAAAGAAAAAAACAGAAAATCCCCTTGTCTCTTGAAAAAGCACCTTTGGGACTGTCTGGGCAATTTACTTTAAAAGGGACATGGAGAATGTGGAACACATTCAGAAGAAAGCCACTAGGAAAGTGGTGGCTTAGAAACAAAGCCCTACATGAAACAAAGAACAGGTAAAACTAAGGGGGAAATAGAGTAGCAGTATATGAGTATCTAAACTGCTGTCATGTACAAGAAAAAAAATATTATGTTTTAATATTGAGAGATCAAAAGGACCAATAGATAGGAAAGCAGAGATTCAGCTTGAATTTAGGAAGAATTTCTGACGGTGCTTTGCCTATCAGTTACACACAAGACAGCTTGTGCTACACACTCAACATATTCACTGTAGCAGCAAATCTTCACCTCAAGTGATGTTAAAACAAATTACAAATTATTTTTTTGGCTTTAAGCATACTAAAAAGCATAGGTACAAGATTATACTTTTACAAAATTAACATAAGCCAGAGACATAGACAAAGAATAAATTCAGGGAAGATCCAAGTGCAGACAGTTTGCTGTTCAAACAGATGATTCAAAGAGGGCATGAAGACAATTTCAGGAAAGGAGATCGAAATTCCACAGTCAGGCAATTATCTGCCCCCTCTTCCTTTTTTTAAAAAAAAAATAAAAAAGCTCTTTTAGTTTGACAATTTCTGGCTTCATTCTTAGCTTGGCTATCATTGGTTCACCCTTCATAATAGATGACATGTTGCAGGACTCAAAACCTTGGTCAACTAAAGTTCTGGGTCAGCTTTTCTAAACTATATTGTGTATCCCAAGTGCTTTTTATACACTGCACTCTGTTCTATTACTTCCTGGAATACAGGCTGAGACTGTATCTGATCTGGTTCTTTGGTTTATCAATGTGAAGAATCTGAGTGATCCTAAACAGATGGTAAAAAGTGATAGTGGAATAATCTGCCTAAAGTAGTGGTGTTCTCCTCATTGGACTTTTTCAAATAGAAGTTGCCTGTCTCTCTGTTAAGGATGGTTTAGAAGATTCAGGAATATAGGAAAGATCAATGTTACATCAGAACTTCTAAACTTTGGCAACTCTAGAATTATATGTACTTCGACAATGCTGGCTGGGGAATTCTAGGAGTTGAACTCCACACATCTTAAATTTGCCAAGGTTGAGAAACACTGGGCTAGGTAATCTATATTTTGATAAAAGAAAAAGAAACCAGACAGAGCAAGAGATTGTTGAATCTGAAAAGTTCAATTCAACTTAGTTTTTCATTCATTTTAGTCAATTTATGAATTAATTTGTGAAGTCACTACCTGCCAAAAATCAATACAAGTATTTGCACAAAGTTTGTGTGAACACCAAGTATTAATATCTTTTTTTTCTTTATGTAATATTAAGTAGGAAAACACTATGTGTGTGTCTGTTCACAATATATAATATACAATGCCTATAATATGCAATGATCATATGTACACTTAGAAAGTGAGATTTGGTTATTGTGCATGAAAATGCAAATCAAATTAATTGTTCATTAGAAACTGTTCACTTGCTGCTAGAAATAGAGTTTCTTGTTTACAGCATAGTTTCTATTTCTTTATTAGTAAATAAATAAAATATTGCAAAATCAAATTTCTTCAGTTATCTTTATCTCCTATCTGAGTAGTACCGCTCTGAGAATTTCCCACTGTATTGGGAAACAGGAGAAAGAAAAATTCCCTTGGAAAAAGAAAAGGGTAAACCTTAAAAGTATCTCACAATTACAATAATGTTTGGTCAGAAGTTTGGTTCTATACAACATGCAAATTGTTTTTAATTAATATTTTTCCTTGTGAATCTACGGAGAGAATGTGGATAATTATCAGGTTAAAAGGCAATATGGTATCCTTTAGATTTTCTGGATTTCAGCTTCCAAAAAAAGCCAGTCAGCATGACCTATAAGTAGTGATTGTAGAAGTGGCAACCCAAGACACTCAATAAATCTCTCATTTATATTATATAATGTTGATGAAATCATGGATTTCCATCAACAATGAATTACAGGTTGAGAAAAACCTTGTCCATGACTACCAGTCATCACACATTCCTGAGGTCTTTGCAAATGACCAATTATTCAAATGTCAGACTTGCTCATATAATCATTCAAACAACAATGAATAACTAATGAATAAATTAATTGTTAAGCTAATCTTTAACTTACCAGGTCTCTGCCTTCTTATCAGAATAAGCCAGGTAAATAGAGCTTCTAAGTTAAAGCTGTAGCTACAGCCCAGCTCACACTTGTTATTTTGCTAGACCAAACTCTTAGGACACATGGAAGGTAATTTCACTGTGAAAACAGATAATTCTGAAGGGAGCTATTATCATTTTGATTCATTGCCGCTATCGGAAAGTTGGTCTTACTGAAGCATAGAAGAGTTGATGGCTCCTGCTTCACAGATTTATGAAGCAAAATGACCTTTCTCCTCCAATATGTTCCCCCACCCCAAAAATCAGAACAAAACAAATCTCTATCTATTGGGCTGCTTTTAAGTTTCTGAAACTTTTTCATGCCCTTATCTCTTTTACAGAACAACCACTGCTGAAAAGAAATCTTCATAGATTTATGAAGGGACAAGCATATGCTATTGTTTTCCTCTGTGCTTATATTGTTGAACTTATATTAATTTAATACTAAATACTTCATAACTAGGACCTAATAGATTTAATGTTGAATGTCTTGCAATTTTGTAACATCATCCAGCCTTTCTTTCTTTCCAGTATAGGAAGCAGGAGTAGATGAGTGTTTTGTTGTTTGGATACAAGTGTAGAAATCAATTTGGGAGTATTTGGAAGCAATCTGGGACAGAAAAGGAATTTTGAAGTGAAATGAAAGCAGAATAGACAGATCCATCTATAAGAACAATTAATCAATGGAACAACTTACCTTCAGAAGTTGTGAATGCTCCAATGCTGGAAAAATGTTTGGATAACCATTTGTCTGAAATGGTATAGGGTTTCCTGTCTAGGCAGGGGATTGGACTAGAAGACCTCCAATGTCCCTTCCAAGTCTGTTATTCTAATCTATTCTTTTCTAAGTATGGAAGACTATAAATATAAAGGAATGTCATAGAATTCATTTCTGTCTTCTAAATATTGTACACATTTATGTTATTGATGCACAAGGATTTTTTAAGCTCTTGCAGATAAGACACATCTGTATGTTGACTATCAAACAAAAAACAGATCCTACAGTACGGATATGACATTTAGAGTTCTGATTATATTTCCTGTGAACTTTTTTGTTTGTTTGTAAAGTAAATTGGCAAAGTTCACAGTGTTTCAATTGACTGACAAAGAATGTCACCAAAATAAGAAGGTGAAAGCTTGTCACAACTTCTCTGGGTTCATTAAATGAATCTCAACATTAGCAATTATTTAAGAATAAATATGTATTCTATTATTATAATTCCATATCTTCTCTCTTGATAGATCTTTGTACTCAAGGCGATTTGAATTCCAGGCTGATTCTCTGGAAACTGTCTCCTAGTAACTGACATCCTAATGTTTAAACTGTCCATGCATTTTTCACTCTCTCTTGTTGGAGGAAAAGCAGCAACTTGGTTCAATAAATAGAATCTGACAGGGAAAGTGACCCATGTTTCAAACAGACAAGCTGGAGAAATATACATAAATGTTTCAATAACACTTGAGCAGAAAGCAAAAGGGAATAAAGGAAAGGAAAGGAAATGAAATGAATATCGGTCTTCATCACATATTTTTCCAAGCCACTGAATGTACTATAAATGCAAACTTAGAAATTAAAAAAATCAGTACACATGTGAGCTCTCTAGAAAGCAGCTTTGTGTTCTTCTTGGAATTCCCACTTGGGTTAATATTGATGAACTTCCATTGCCTGCATTGATTAGATTTAGATATAGATTTACTTCATTACTCTGGTTTCTCTTCAGATCGTGTAAATCTTTCGCCTTACTTCATTGTCATTGTACGTATATACACAATATGCCCATACAACAAAATTCACATAACACCCAGAGACGTGGCCCAATACACATGACAATCCCCAAACACCCCCCACCCTCCAAAAATTCCCCACCCCTAAACCACCCAAGCATCCACATAACAGACGAAGTAATGCTGCCCAACAGCTCACTGATGGTGGCCCTTTAGTTCATTGTTGAGTGCAATTATAACTCTGGGATAAAAACTATTCAGAAGACGTGTGGTCCGAGTTTTAATTGTTCTGTATCTTCTGCCAGAATGCAACAATCCAAAAAGATTGTAAGCAGGATGGGAAGAATCTCTGAGAATGTTGTGCAAGAATTGTTCTGAGAATTAATTAATACAGTATTAATCTGTACATCACTTGGTAGTCAACAAATATATGTATGTTTGACTCCTCCTATTTTCCCCACAATTAGAACCCTAAGAGGTGAGTTGGACTGCAAGAGAGTGTTTGGTCCAAAGTCACCCAGCCGGATTTCATAGCTAAGGCACGATTTGAACTCAAGAGTCCTTCTTTCTACCCTGGTGCCTTAACCACTAGACTTAACTGGCTCTCATCTAATTGTCAATGAATAAACACAAAGGAAGTGAGATTAAAAACAAATATTTTGCTTTAGGATATAGGTGCAAGTGCTGTTTTATTTTACAGAACCTGATAAACAGCCACTCACTGGCTCTTCACATATCCTTGCCTACATGCAGACACTGAAACAAAACCCTTGAAAGGGACAGAGATGAACGGTATAATTGCCTCTCAATGTATGACTAGCTGACCAATTAATTTTGTCACTTTTAAATTGTGTGCTTATCAGCGTCTTTTGGAATAAGATACACTTCTGCTACTATTTCTGCACACAACTCTCTCTCTGCTCCTTCTCTCTCTCTCCTCCTATAACAGTGTATAGGCAACAGCTTCCTTTAGGGAGAAACTGAGAAAAGATAGAACTATTAAGTTGCTCCTTTTCGCTCTTGTTCAGGCTGTTCTTTTTTTCCAAGGGTATATATTACTAGAAACTAATATAGTACTTTCTACTTCCCTGAACTACTCCCCTCTGTGTGACCTTGTAGTGCATTTCAGTTCCCCATTCATTTACTGTTTATTTATTTTTCCCCGTTCCCTTCCCCCAAAATAAAAATCCTATGTTTATTGCTTTCTTCCTGTCTGTCATGAGACATGATGGGTCTGAGGCTGTGTGCTTGAGATCAAAGCACTGCATGTAGGATATAATTATTCCTTTACATTCTAGCGCATTATATATACTGTTACAACAGGTTATGTCTGAGACCTTTTTGCCTTAGGGTTTTATTTTCTTTTTTTTTTAATCTTGCTGGATACTGCAGTGACTGCAGTACAAGCCAACTATATGGAATATGCAGGCAGGGTCCTCCACAGGCCTTCACCCACATCTGAGTTTGTATCCATATTTATTCACCTCAGCCATGGAATCTACGTCTGTATAAGGGACAGTTATCTGCCCTGTTGCTTAAGTATAATCTTTATTGTCATTGTACTTAAATACAACAAAATTGGTTTTAACCTGCCTTGAGTTATTATTATTATTACACTGAACCAAATTATCCAATCCTCTCCCTTCTTGCTAGATAGGGAAAGATTGATATCTTTGAAATGTGTAGGCAGTTTTGTCTTTTCCCAAAATCTGGAGAAAAGGAGCTTGAAATGCGATGCCGAGATTGGAGAGCGGGGGGGGGGGGGGGAAAGGAGACCTGAGATTTGCCTCCAAGCTCTGATTAAAGCTGGAGTTTGCAGAAAGACGTGTCTATTTTCCATGGGTAGTTTATTTCCTAAACCAATAGGAAAACTTTAGCTAAGAACTGGGTTAAACTTAGTTTATTTCCTGTCTAGGTTTTTAAGTCTAATTTTTTTGTCCCTGGTGATTATTATCTCTGTAAGAATTCTATCCTTCTGTGTTTTATACAAACTGACATCCCTTTGTATCAGAGTTACTTTTACGTTGGAACAGAGCGCATCATCTTGAGATTTGCTCAGAATCTTATCTTTGTTTGAATGTTTTCCTATTGGGGGTTCTCCTAAGAAGCTGTTTATGTTTTGAGCAGTGTTTTATTTCTGTTGTCTCAACTACTGATAGTTTAGCAAGTAAGTACTGAGACTTAAACAAAAAACTTTACATTTTCCCTCCCCCCCCCTTTTTAAAGCTAATTCTGATTCTATTTCTCTCTCATGAAACTTGGCTATCTCCCATGAAGGAGGAGGGGAAGGAGGGATGCTTTACCTACAGTAGCTATGTTATCTCAATGGCACAGGAGCAGGAAGAAACATCCAGTAAATAATCAAAACATTTTTGTATAGAAGTGGGCAGGCAGCATCTCTGAAAAGACAAAGAACCCTCTACTCCAAGACCAATTCTTCCATTTTGGAGGATGAAGCAGGCAAGACATTATATAAGTAATCCTTCAGTGAAGCATGGAGGATTTTGTCACCCAAACAGTTAGTAGCTCCCCATTGTAGCATACTTTAGCCAAAGAATGATGCTAATTTCCACGTATGGACCACTGATGTAGTTGTGTAAGCAACAAGGTTATACAAAACCCTTTTGCCCATTGGAGCAGCAGATTGAGGCCATGTATATTTTTGGCCACAGGAAACTGATAGAAAAAGGTTGGCCCACTGAAAACTAAAGAAAGCCAGTTAAGCACCAAGCTAGAAACCAAGAGACTGTCAGTTCTAGTCCCACTTTAGGCATGAAACATGGCTGGGTGACTTTGGGCTAGTCTCTTTCACTCATTTCATCTCACCCTTAACAGGGCTGTTATGGAAATAGGAGGAGGAAAGAATGTTCGGTATATTTGAGGTATTTATAAAAGTGATAACAGTGGGATTTTAAAAAGTAAAAAAAAAAGACCATTCAGTGGCCACCTGCATACTGTGATAATGGTTACATTCCATATAATGGAGGGTTGGTTTGAACAGTAGCAAACTTTCAGCCCCACACTAAACAGAATGGCTTATTCATGTGGATCTAATGCTTTGCTCACATGCTAGTTGTATTCAATTGTCAGTGCTAATAGGAAGAAACTGAAGAACATGATCAAAGACATTTGCAGCTATTGTTCATTAAGACCAGAAGTTACCTGAGAGGAGTATGTGTGTTGGGGGGGGGGGGGAGAGCAATATCTCTCTTTCATTCTGGTATACCAGAAAGATAATCTGGTCAAGATTTTCAATAACAGTAGTAGATAATGATGATGATGATGATGATGATGATGATGATGATGATGATGTCAACTTGAGTAAACTCCCAGCAAGCCAAGCACAAAGTCTCTTAGCAGCTCTCTCTGGTCTAATGTCTGTGTCACTCTTATCTACACAATTGGCAATTCAACTCAGTTTTCAGCACATTGACTAGACCAGAATGGATTATTTGGTCAAAATGTACTTTTACATTCAGCATGACAACGGTAAGGTTAAGTTCCTTAGCAGTAAGAAAAGAAGTGGCCAGACTAACACTTATAGCCACTGTCTCAAATATTTACTACTCTTAAAAATGGTTTGGTGATGACCATGAATATCATTTTTTCTCTACTTCGTTCAGTCTTCCAACTCATCTTATTATGACAGCTTGCCTCTGCTGACCTGTCTGCCGGTCTGCCAGCATTACCCCACCAGTACAGCTTCTCAACTCTGATTGATAGGCACTTTCCTTCTCTGTGCCAACTGCTTAACTCTGCCAGCCACATTGCAGGCCCATCAAGGCTCACCTGCTCTGCCTGATCTATTCTCTCAATTTGAAATGGATGAAACTTTTCTTCTGGTTTTTTTTCAGAAAGTCCACCTTCTTTAAAGCTTACAAGTCTTTCAGAAACTGGCATTTATGTTTGAATAACACCAGGGCCTAAATCTTCTCAGACAGCATCCCTTCTGCTCACTGGCAATATCTAAAATATTCCAGCAAACCACAGACCTGAAAATTTAAGCTTTTCCCTGAGGCTTATTATTGGATATCCTAGTTCTATGATGGTGAACCTATGGCATGCATGCCACAGGTGGCACATGGAGCTATATCTGCCAGCACGCAAGCTGTCAGCTCCAACATGCATGCATGTGCAGGCCAACTGATTTTCAGCCTTCCAGAGGGCTAGAAGAAAGAAAGCCTGGGGAGGGCGAAAACTCCCCCCATGTGTGTGGGGTGGTGCATGCACACGCAGGGGGGTCAAGCATGCATGCACAGGTGGGTGGGGCACATTGCCTTGTCGGTGTTGGCACACGTGTGCATTATCGCACACGCAGGCACAATTTTCGCACATGTTTACAAAAAGATTTGCCATCACTTCCTAGTTCATTTCTGTAAGAAGCATCTTTGCTAAGCTTGTCGTCCAAAAAAGCAAATGATCCTACAGTGGAAAAGTAAACATTATATCTTAGCAATCTTGGTTTTGGAAAGATCCAAAGTGGCCTTTCCAAAGTGTGAGTTGTATCTTCAGAAGAATCCTCAACAAGATGCCTAGTCGTCCAAACAAGCGAATAGTACTGCTTTGTTGACCTTGGGCAAGTTTCAGTCTCAACACAGAATGAATGGGCAGATAGCCCAAACATATGGTTTCCCAAATGTTTATTTGAGTGCTAAGATTAGGCCTTTGAATGGGGATTATCTCCAAATGAGAATCACTTAAAAAAAAACTCAATTACTAGGTAGTGAAACTGCTATTTTCTTAGCTCTTGAAATGGATATTATATTTTTAAAAAAGATGGTGCACACACGCATGCACACACACACACACACACACAAATGAAAGTAGGCTGGACAAGGTTAATATTATATTATATTGTATATATTAATGCTTTTTTCATTTTTTTCATTTTTCATCTTCTTTAAAAAGGCTATACAACTAATCATTGTTTTCCTTGTGCCCATGAATCTGTGCTACTTCTACCATTATAATTGGCAGATAGTTCTGCTTCCAGTGACCAGCAGGCACTTTTGGATCAAACTTTAGAGTCAGATCTGCCTGATAGGTTCAAACTCCTCCTGTAGCAGCCTGCTTCAGGTTTCCTGCTCCACAAACAAAATTGCCTCTGCCAGCCTGACTCTCTTTCCCTGCCCATTTCCCTGCCAGACTAGCCTTGGCTCTATCAGCCTGCTTCTCTTTCTGTCTGTGCCCATCATATAGGGACATACTTCCTAGTCTGTTGATCACAACAATCTAATGGATATAATAAGGTTCTGTGCCAGCATGCTTACTTTGCCTGCTTCCTCTGAAACAGCTTCTGAATTCAGAATGGTTCTTTATCTCACTATGCCAGCCTACATCTTCTAGGCCGCTGCACCTGTTTGCTGGTGATAGCCCATATGACCATTTGTGAGCCCTTCTTTAGATAGGTAGATACTTACTTCCAGCCTAACAGCCAGTCTGGCACCAGTCTACAATGAAGTTCTCTCAAAAGAACCAATTGCTCACCAATAGATTGCGGCAAACCTCCTCATCTCAAGAGGTTTAGGTTCATACTGAACATCCAGAAAGCAATAATTAAGAGAAGTTTCTCAGGAGTAGCTGAACTTGCTAAGTAACAGTGCCAACCATCTGGCATGCCCCCCCCCCAATACACATACACAAATGCCTGTAATCAAAGGATATTAATCACCACAAAAAGATAAATCAACTATCAATGTCTTCAATGTCATAGCAGAAATGTAGATGCAAAAATAATTTACTAGGAATTAGAATGTGATCTTTAAAAAAATGTATAGGAAACTTTCTGCATTGATTCAGCACACTTCTCTATATGATTTTGTTGGACAAAAAGTCTGTCGTTCTTTCCTTGTTTTCTTAAGAGTGTTACACATGCCATATATTGTATAAATTGAGAGCTAAATCTCTAAAGATCTAACTTTGTAAACAATAAAGAAGCTGCAACTCATAATAGAATCTCAAATTATGTTCTTTTGTCTTCAAATTGAATGGTTGGATCAAACTGAATTATGGCTTCTTCACCATCTAAATCTCTAGTTCAAATAGCACCAGGACAGTTTCATGTGTGTGTTGTCCAAATGTGTTGTAATAAAGATGGGGAAATGAACAAAGTTGTGACAAACTGGTACAGTTTGCCATGAGAAGGCAGGAAATAGCTTGAATGCTAGAATCTGGGCATCTAGGATTTATAATTATCAGGATGTAAAGGTAAATAGGGAGCGAATAAGTAATTAGATCACAAGATGAGATGATAGGTTTCTTACTAAATAAAATGGAGTCTCTGAGGAAATTGGAATTACCTTTTTAAGGACGCTTAAAAAGAGACTACCCAAAAAGGATTACATAGGCAAAATTAGGTTGATATTAGCATCGGCATGGATATATGGTAGATTTAGGCATATCATATTGGTACTGCATAAATCAAGATGACCATTAGATGCAGATCTTTTCAATCCAGACATTAATCAGAGATAGATTATGATTCTCTGATAGATGTCAAGGTGACTGCAGTAATGAGTAAACATATCATTTCTTCTGGGTAGTAAGAACTGTAATTAGCTTTTTTCATCTCCTGAATTAGGTTTCTGGGGAAAAAATACTTGCGAAGAAATGAAGAGGTGATCTTTGTGATAAAGTCTTAGTGACCTTGGTTCTGTTGAAATGATGACCTACTTATTGGTTCACTAGGTTTTAAAAGCAACCTGATCTTTAACTCTTAGTATATGTAAAGGTAAAGATTCCCCTTGCACATATGTGCTAGTTGTTCCCGACTCTAGGGGGTGGTGTTCATATCCGTTTCAAAGCCAAAGAGCCAGCACTGTCTGAAGATGTCTCCATGGTCCTATGGCCGGCATGACTAAACAATGAAGGTGCACAGAACGCTGTTGCCTTCCCACCAAAGGTGGTTCCTATTTTTCTACTTGCATTTACATACTTTCAAGTTGCTAGGTGGGCAGAAGCTGGGACAAGTAACAGGTGCTCTGGATCAATCAGAATGTTGGGCTCGAAACTTCCTTCAATTTTATGATTCACATATATTCAATAAATAGTCTTGGTGATAATTTTTCACTGTAATACAGTATTAGTGCCATCCACCCGCCCCTTTCTCTCTTTCTGCCTTTTTTGTGCATTGTCTTATTATATGCAAACTGAGTTTTTCTGAACATTGAGCTCAGGTTTTGAGTATGAAGAGCATGAATAACTGACTGTTACTATAGCTACTAAAGTGATTGATGAGATGACTGCAAATGCCTGATCATAATACTTTTTGAAGGTGTCATTTTAGCTATCAGTGAACACGTAGTTTTGTAATATTTCAAAAAGCTTTTCATCAAAATGGGCTTGTCCTTCTGCAGCAAACATTCTGAGTGCAGTTCCTCATTTTGCTATTCTAATTGCTTTTTCTCACATAGGTCTTAGCCATCTCTTTAAGTACCAGACCTGAATCTTATATTACAGTTTTCCTAACCTTGTGATGCATTTTTTTTAGGTATATGGAAATTTGGGAGAAAATGTGTGAGCCTAACTAAATCTGCATTTAAATAAAATGTAACATTTTATGTAGAGTGGAAGAATCAATATGGAAATCTTTAGTACTTAGAAAACAAAGCCCGGGGGTTTTGCTACAAACAAACTTAGTGAAATTTCCACTGAACAAATATTTTTGATCCTTAGCTACATCGTGACATGTACATTAGTGGAATATGTTTCTAATTAGTACAGCCTGGTAAAAATAGAGAGAATTAGGGAAAATTATAACTTTAATTTCAGTTCTAGGCTTCTGCTGAGATTTAAACCACCTATTGCTGCTGTGCCTTTAACATCAGCTTTGTCTGAATTTTCAAATGACATATAATAGGTGCCTGAATCATCTCCAGTAAGATTCAAATCATCCCATTCTGTGACATCAGTTTTTGATTTCGAGTAGTTGATCCAATTCAGAAAAGAGACAAGATTCAAAAACGGGATCAAATCAATCACAAATTAAATTTTTGAACTGAATCTGTTCACAGCTCTTTGCTTTGTGAAAGCTACACTAACAAATAAATGGACAGACTGGATTCTCCTTGTACTTTCAAGTGGCATTTTAAAGAACTCTTGTGCAACAAAGAGACTTACAATCAATGTCATCTCAGAATATTCTATTAGGTAAAGTATACCACACTTGTGTAGTGGTGAAGGAATTGGAAAAGAAGTGGAGAGATCCTGGCTGTATTCCATCCCAATTACCTGAAGCTTAGGTGTGGCTGTAGGTCGATCCCCTTTTTCTCAGTCCAGCCTACCTTACAGAGTTATTTTGGAAACAGATAGTGGCAGGAATGCTGCAAAAACCACTTTGCTATCTTGAACAAAAGATGAGATAAAAATCTAATCAGTCAATCAGTCAGTCAGGTAGTATACCAGTGGTAAATGCTGGAAGAAGCCATAACCAGAAATAATAGGAATGTATGCTGTCCTGTTTCTTATACTCCCTTAGCCTTTCTTTCTTTCTTTCTTGCATCCTGACTGATTTGTCTAACAAATTGCCAAAATAGGAGAGCACATTCTTGCCACATCCAAAGCTGATTGCTTCTAGATGGTTTTAAAATTAGTTGAGGTTGGCATGATATTACTCATGATATCATATAGCCACAACAAAAGGGGCAGGGAAGAAGGATCCAAATTAAAAAAATAGTAATAAACAACAGAGTGTTTATATAATGGGTGAGCGCACCAAGCAGTCATCACCAGAAAAAATGTGACAGCCATTTTATTAATGTCTCCATTAGGCCTCTGGAAGAAGCTAATGTTAATGAAATTTGCAGCAGTTATTAAATCGGGAGACATTATGAATACCAGGAAGGAAGAAAAAGAGTAATAAAAATACAGAAGGCCTGAAGCTAGAATCTTATATCCATTTTTCTAGGCAAGAACTATATTGGTTTCAATAGGATTTTCTAACCAAACATGCTGATGCTCCCACTGTTACATGTAAAACAGCCTTAATTCCCATGGATTTGAAAGGTTTGTGTTTTGTATAATTGAAACTGGATTATTAAAACTTTTTTAATTTACATTATTTAGGGCAAAAATGGAAGATCTTTTCTAGACCCTCAGTGGGGTGGAAATTGTATGTGCACAGGGGATAAAATTCCCTTCCCTGAATGATGTGTTTCTGTTGACTAAGGAGTTTCCATTAGTGGTGGGATTCAATTATTTTTACTACCAGTTCCATGGGCATGGCTTAGTGGATATGGCATGATGTGGCTTGGTGGGCATGGCAGGAAAAGGATACTGTAAAATCTCCATTTCCTCCCAAACAGCTGGGACTCGGGAGGCGGAAAATAGATGGGGGCAGGACCAGTCAGAGGTGGTATTTACCAGTTCTCTAAACTACTCAAAATTTCCGCTACCAGTTCTCCAAAACTGGTCAGAACCTGCTGAATACCACCTCTGGTTTCCACTTTGAAAGCAAAATGAAGTTGGATATTTCAGCCAGTATGTAATGGCTTATTTCATATTACAATACTTACGTACGTGTTTAATTATTGTGTTATGAACTCCATGCTGTAGGAACATATGCTTCCTCACTTAATTTTGTCCCCATCTTCATATATGCCTGGCAATGTTGGTTGAGAGAGGGATTATCCTAAGTCATCAAGTGGTTTTCAGGGGTTGAAAGGAGACCGAAGCCTAGATATCTTCCAATCCAAACATATTAACTGCATCACATCTGCTAATATCCCAAAATGTTCATAAGAATGTATTTCTTCTGTATTTTTATGCTCAGTTTCTTCCTTCTTCATTCTAAAATGAGCATTTTGAAGTTAAGATATTGTAGTCTTTTACAGTTGTGATTTTAAAAAAAGACTACAGAAATGAACATCTGAAGCATCAAGAGCAATAACATAAACCAAGATTTTATACAATCTGCCAGAGAGTTTATTGACATGTTCACCATGTGTAGCTGTTGGTGTAACTCTCCTATTCTGTTTTCAGTTTCTTCAGACTAAAATAACTGATTCTGGTATTCTTAATATCTCTGGATAACTGAACTCTATTCCATCAGCTTTCCGATATGGAATTAGACCCACACAGTCACATTTTAATTCCTTAATAAAAGAAAATAATTAAATGAAACCATAGAAAAATGTGAGGAAATTATTATCTTTAAAAAAAAAGATGTGTATCACTTTTCATTTCAACCAGCAATAAGGGATAAAGCTTTAGAAATAAGAGAGGTGGAAAGAAAGTCAGATTGCAAAGGAAAATGAGAAATGGAAAGAGATTTTGAAATAAGAATGGCAAAGAGACAGGGTGATACAACAATTGAAGAGACCGCATAGGACTGAACAATGGCTCGCAGGAAAAGAATAGAAGAGCCAATATGTGAAGCTGGGAAAAAAAGCCAAAGCTATACAATTCCACTAAACGACTGACATGACTGTCTCTGCATAACTGTATGAAGATATAAATGCAATGAATGGATGATGTCATCCTTCTCTGACTCCCAGCCCATTGCAAATGCACTCCTGGACTGTATTGTTCATAAGCTGCTTTAACTTCAGAACAGAAGATTTCCAGTGCTTTGTTCCATTCTAGTAGCAACTGCAGCTCTGATTGGCTGCAGTGCCTGCCATGCCCCTCCCTCCAGCAGCTGGTCACAGCTCAGGTCAGCCATTTTATCTAGGCTGTGGGCAGCAATGTTCTCTGCTGACTGGCAATTGTAGGGTTTTGTTTTTTAATTGCCTGTGAAGCCTTCATTCCTTGGAGCTCAACCCTTCAGTTTTTCAGTGGGCGGCCTTTTGGGTGTCTACTCTCCTTGATTCCCATCCCCTGCAACACAAAGCTTCCCCTCCCTTTACTTTATTTTTTAAACACGTATTTGAGTTGCAATGCCAAAAGGTTTCCATGGACTAGCTATAGAGAAACATAGGAATGAACAACATGCTATTCCCTAGTCTTTTAATTAAATCCTCTTATATGTTGTGTATTCTGTGATAAGAACAACTATTAGTCATCCAATATGCCAAATGCTGAATGTTAAAAATCCTATGCAGACTGCAAACTCATTGTGTGATTTCCAATTCTTTTAATTACTTTCTGTTTTTGTTATTTGAGAAATTTGGCCATATTGGAAAAAACCTGGCTATGCCTCCTTAAAAATCTAAAACAGAAATCTATTCTATCATAAGCTGCTGGAGACTCCAAAGTTTAGGAGAACTCAGGGAGGCTGAGAAAGCAACGAGCCTTTTTTTAAATATCACTAGTAAACAGCAAATGGATGTTTATCAGAAAAAAGCATATTATTAGCCCTTTTGCATTCTTTTTTTTATTCTTTATATGATTTCTTATTTTTTTTTAAATGTGTTTTTTATTTTCCATTTTTCATTTTCATACAGTCACATATATACTGTGCATAACTGGGGCCATACAACATTAAACAATAAACACAGCAATTCCTCTTGTCAACAATATCCCCCAAAATAGAAACCCAATATACCTCTTCGACCCTCCATACACCTCTTTCTTTCGCCCCCCTCCAACTTTCCATCTTCCCTCCATCATTCCCCTCTACCCTACTTCTCCTTCCCCTCTACCACACCTCTCCCCCAGTCCACTCCCTCCCTTCCTTCTCACCCTCCCTCCAATCCTCTCTCCCACCCTCTCTACCCCTCTTTCTTGTATCCCGCTACTCCTCCCTTTGGGGTATTTCTACTATATGTCAATATATTCAGCTTGTCCTATTTTTACAGTGAAATTAAAGAGCAACAGTATACATGTGCAATCGCATTACATTGAAATCTAACACATACTATATATCCCCCCTCCCCCCTCCCCCCTAACACCCCCCCTCCCTCCCCCCCACGACTTCCCAGAGCCCATACATGGTATGGATTTTTAACAAACACAGTCTAAAATATATTAAGACAAAAGAAATAAAAAAAAGAAGTTAATAACATCTCTACATTGAACTCAGCTTCTTCCTGTTGCACTAACTTTGAACAGTTTAGATTATTCCTGATCTTAAGCATAGGCAATCTGGAATTTCTTAGTCCCGTATTTGTTTTGTATATAGTCAATCCATTTTGCATTCTAAAGAAAAGCTTCAAACAACTTCCAGAAATCTCACCTTAATTTAGTCACTCACAAAGGCAGAATGTTTGGTAACTTATTTTCCAAGATTCCGCATCCTAAGCCCTTATTTCTTGATATTAAGCCCCAAGACAAAGGGATAGGTCATTTTGAATATCAGCCAGGGCTTGTAATGGTTTTAGACTCTAGATCCAATCCCTTCTTTAGATAGCATGTGACTCACTGCTTGCAAATCCCACAAGAAGTTCTTGTCAGTCCATATTTTGCCTTTTACTGCATAGGGTAAGACTGCATGGAAGCTGAGGAAGACAGCGAAAATGACCAGATCAAGAATTGGCTTCTACAAGAAGACTAGATCTATACTTTATTAAGACAGACTCTAGTAACACAATTTTACAAGTCTGCCTGTGTTTTTCTTCCTTCCTTCTTAAACCCCAGGCAGTCTCAGAGGAGTCAGTCTGAGTCTTTTCCTGCCTCCTGGGCTTCACTTGTACTTCTTCTCTACCTGCTGTTTTCCTAATGGCTTCTGGTTGCTTTCACCAAGGTCATCTCCATGACTCCCTATGGAAGGGAGCCACATTACTCAAAGAAATAAGAGAGGTACATTGCTTTGCAAAACACCTTCAAAGAAGACGCTTTGTTTGAAACACTGTTGAAGAACAGCACTCTTATGCTCAAAGCTTTGCATAATCTAATCCTTGAATTGTACCAATGCAAAGGGAAAGTTTTGTTTTGGGTTATTTGTTGAGAATCTCATGAAAATAGCAACATTTTTCTGAGTATTAGGGGGATGGGTGGGAGAGAACAAGTAGGAAAAGTTACCAATGTATTGGTTTCATCACATTTACTTTTGTCAAGACTTGTCTTCAAATTGGAGCAGTCGGGGGCTAAATTCTGTTCCTTCAAAAATAGAAAATCTAAATTATTTCTTCTTGGAATCTGCTTCTTGATTTTGTACTTGAGATGGAAAAAACATAACAACACAACAACATCATGAAAATAATGTAAATTGTGGCAGTGATATAATCTCCAATTTAATGGGCAATTTGAAACAATGGACATTGTGTTATAATTTATTTTTTTTAATTATTAAATTGAGCTTTCACTACAATCTGAATAATATAATATACAGTACTTTTGTAGTTATGCTAGAATTTTCAATCTAGCCCCAAGAGAGAATTCCATTCTCTCTTATTCCCATCACTGGAAACACAACAGATATTAGATAAAAGCCCCACAGAACAAACTTGTTCTAAATTTGCTTGATAGGAAGGATTCAGGTCAGGTAAGTTAGCTGACTCATAGGAATGCTTTTGAAATGTATAGATCAGCTGTCTAACAAGACTCACTTTAACTTTCTCCTGTTAGCACTTTGTTCTTACCTCCTACTGAGAAATTGGAGACTTGGCTGAGAATGGCTCCTATTTCGTCCTTCTCCTTCTGAGTATTTACTCTTTAAACCATCTGATTCAGCCATTTTGTATTTAATTAGAATAATATTCTGCCTTGATAAAATATCTTTCATCTGGTGATCAGAGGAATTGCTGCAGACATGTATTAAATCACTGGCATCCCTAAAAGGATAAGAATATCACTTAGAAGACAAAAGGAAATTGCAGTATTTATCTGAAAGAGAGAAAAGGCTGTGAAAGACAAGTGCTGAAGGTGAATTCTTCATTTAGAATAATGCAGATGTTCAGGTTTTGGACCCAGATTATAGCCTTGGTTCATAAGATTCATATATTTCTCTGGCCAATTTCAGGGCTATATGTGACTTGAACGCAAATTGAAAGTGCAATTCATCCCAAAATATAAAAACACAACTGTACAACTTCGTTTCACCAAACTATTTTACATGTTACATACTGGGGCTAATACTGGTTGATCCAAATAGAGATAACTTTTGATAGCACTGTTAATTTATGAACCTTTCCCCCAAAAGTATATATATTATTTCCCTTTTGAACATGTGGACATTTGTTTTAGTGCTCATTGCACAATTTATCTATTTTTTTACTTAATATCCAAGCTGTTCTGCAATACTTCCCAATGAGTCTGTCATGCACCTCTAAAACTGTCTGGTTTGGTTCTGCAACCGAACAAGACATACAGATACAGACTTCTGAGGATTATTAGAACTGCAGAAATAACAATTACTACAAACCTGCCTTCCATTGAGGACCTATATACTGCATGAGTCAAAAAGAGGGCTGTGGAAATATTTACAGACCCCCTCACCTCCTGGACATAAATTGTTTCAACTCCTACCCTCAAAACAACACTGCACACCAGAACAACTAGACACAAGAATAGTTTTTCTCGAACACCATCACTCTGCTAAACAAATAATTCCCTCCTGACTGTCAAACTAAGTCTGCATTACTATTAATAGTAATAATCTTCTCATTGTTCCTATCACCCATCTCCTCCCACTTATGACTGTATGATTGTAACTTTGTTACTTGTATCCTTACAATTTATATTGATTGTTTCCTAGTATGATTTGATTGCTTATTTGTATCCCATAACTATCATTAAGTGTTGTAGCTTATGATTCATGAGGAATGCATAATTTTCTTTTACGTATACTGAGAGCATATGCACCAAAGACAAATTCCTTGGTGTCCAGTGACACTTGGCCAATAAAGAATTCTATTCTATTCTATTCTATTCTATTCTATTCTATACTATTCTATACTATTCTATACTATTCTATTCTATTTCTTTCTGTATTACATAATATCATGCCTGAAGGTGGCAGGTGATATGTATGCCCTGCATACTGTGCTTTTCTAGGTTGTTGTTTTTTTACTTCAAAGCATGGAAGTAGTGGTTTATACTTCATAAATTTACATTTTCCATGAGGTTTTCATTCAAGTGTAAGGGAAGTGTTTTATTTTTGGTTTGGTTTGCTTCAAGTAAAGAGAAACAATGACAGACCATCCCAGAAAGAATAACCAAATAAATCCTAATATCTTAGAGGGCCCCAAAGCTAGTTTAGGTGAGTGAAATTGGTTCAGAGTCTGAGAAAATTATTCTGCTCAAGGAGATGCTCTGATCTGAAATTTGATTAACTATGCTGTGGGGATGATGCCATGTTCCAGGCAATGAAGAGATGATATTCTACAACAGTTTCTTAGAGATCAGTTGGGAAGTCTTGAAAGGAACAGAACACCACAAATATCTGGTGATGATCTTGCTAGGGTATAAAAAATAGGCTGAGATGCCTATATAACCAATATCTACCCTTGAATCATTCCTTTTCCCAGCCTTTTATGTGACATGAAAGGCAAGATTCTTACATTGTATCTAGTTGGAATTATAGCTAGATCATAGGTGGAGGCAGGTTCAGGTATTTTTGACAATGAGACTTTTTTCCCACTAATAAGTCTTTCTCAAGCTTTTATGGCAGTGAAAGGAAGAGCAAATAGTCCACTTTACTCAGCAATGGCAGTCCCAGTCCAGAATGGTCTCAGCTTCTGCTGCACTAATAATCAGCCAGCATGAAAGTACATAGAACAGGGAATTTAACAAACAAAACATATCAACAATAATCCAAACATATTGGTTAAAAGAACAAGGACACCTGCGGCAAAATGAGATATTGTGAAAATGACAAAAGAGTGTGATAATATCATAATGCAAACTCTGACCCTGACATAATGGTGTGCAACATTGTAAGACAAATCCAAAAGAAGCAGTTTTTGCATCATAATGTTCATTATCTCTCCATCCCCCTGGATGATCAAGAAAGTGAATAAATATTATCCAAAGATAAATACATGGTAGGAAGTGAAGATAGAGTCATATTCTGTATGACTTATCAAAGACAGTGCAGGGAAAAGGGAATCTTTTGGATATGGGGATGAATTCTATACTGTAGTCTGGGAATTTTACTATGGGAAGCTGTCCTAAGCAGGTGAAATTGGGCTTTTTCTTTCCTCAAATTCTTCTCTTATAGTCTATGTACATTGATTTAAATGATTTATGATAGGAATTTCCATTGTAGCTTTACTTGTGGAATAAATAACTTGTTCCTGATGCATATCAGTTCTGTTGGAGCAAAGAAATTGGGCTAGCATGAATGTTTTTGATACCCTTTCAGCTCTATCTCACCTTCTACACAAGGCCCTTTCAAATGACAATTGCTTCTACATAACCAGGAAAAAGGAACAGAGGGTAATACACAAATCAATTTTCTATATTTCCATATCTTAATTTAAAACTGTGTTGCCAACTGAGAAAAAAAAGTATTGTTGTTGTTGTTGTTGTTAGTTGCGAAGTCATGTCTGACCCATCGTGACCCCATTGACCACATTTCTCCAGACCTTCCTGTCCTCTATCATCCTCTGGAGTCCATTTAAGCTCACGCCTACTGCTTCGGTGACTTCATCCAGCCCCCTCATTCTCTGCCGTCCCCTTCTTCTTTTGAGTTTCATCTTCAGGATCTGGCCTTCTAAAGAGCAGTCAGGGTTGATCTCTAGGACTGACCGGTTTGATCGCCTTGCAATCCAAGGGACTCATAGGAGTCTTCTCCAGCACCATAGTTCAAAGGCCTCAATTCTTTGGCGCTCAGCCTTTATTATGGTCCAACTTTCACAGCCATACATTGTAACTGGGAAAACCATAGCCTTGACTATAAGCACTTTTGTTGGCAGGGTAATGTCTCTGCTTTTTAGTATGCCCTAGCTTTCTTCCCCAGGAGCAAAAGTAAAATAGAAATGCAATAGTCTCCTAATAGTGTAGGAAACAATGACTAGGAGACCTGTTTAGCTGCTGTTCCAACAATCAATTGACAAGGACTACTCTCTTCCCTTATAGTTCTTCATCTTTAAGCTAAATGTGAATAGACCATACCACAAACAGAGGAATGCACTCTGAAAAAGAAGAATGTCTTCTGATACTGTTTTAAATAGAGGACTAAGCTGTGTAAAGGGAGATTTGCAATGTTGAATTACTCCACAAATGAGCTAGGCCAGTAATGTAAACGTCAAGGGGAAATGGCTCTTTAGAGTCTTCAAACATATCAAGTACTGAAAAGAAATTTGCAGGGGATTCATATATTCATTCTAATGTGATATGGAAAGCATAAGCATTTTCCTAGGAGGGAGAATAAATATGACTGACCTTTAGTTTGAGGAATACCATTGGCTTGTGGAGTGAACCCTGGTATGGTGCTAGGGATATTGACTCAAAAATGAGATCCAGTGTGTATAATAAAAAGGAAAATAAAAGGAAAGTCACCTTTAGGTCAAGTTCAACTCTTGACAAATCTGGGCCATTTTCTTAGCACGATATGGAAGCGGATTGCCATTGCTTTCTTCTGTAATGTTTTCAATTTCCCAGTCTAGCTTCTAATCTTAAATTTCTCAGTACTCTCCCAAAGCTGACTCTACTTAGATCATACTTAATTTGTAGATAGCTAAGGTTGGCTAAGTGCTGCCATCTGCTGAATTTAACTGGATGATTATACCTCCAATTAAAAAAGAGAAGGTATGTATTAAATGTACCAGAAAAAAGAATCCTTCTGGTATGCTGGAAATTACAGTTCTACTTGAACTAGATGCAGGTTGGAGAATTCTGGAAGTGGAAATCCCCATATCTTAAAGTTGGTGAGGTTGAGAAACACTGCCCTACAGAATACTCTAGAGATTGAGATAGTAACATAGTATTATAACCTGGCTGATATTAGATTAAGACAGGATCCTTCAAACTAGCATAAAAACTCAGTGGGAAGGCATTGTGGGAATATAGAATGCCTTATTCCCATTATTAAAGTAATTTGATAACAGTAATCACCAAGGCATTCAACTAGCATTGCCAGAAGACTCCAGGACTGCAGTATCCTAACCAGCCATGTATAGGAAGCTTTTATTTATGTTGGCTATATAGATGGTAGTTAATCTGTAACCTTTATAACACTAGTAATTGACTTATTCATGAATGTAGAAGTAACCAAATGAAATGGTTTTTTTAAAGAAAAGTTACCTTGTTATTTTCAGCAGAATATAAATGTGATGTGTCAGACTATTGCAATTAAAATGGAAAGTCAGCAAGGAAAGGATTGATATAATGAGGGGGGAAAGGACATAATGACTTGGAGTTTCTCTTAATAAGACTACAGAACTGCCTTCCTTTGCCAACAACCGTCTGTATTAAAATATCCATCAAAATTCTTAATCTTTCTTTTCAGGTTGGAAAGTGGTCTGTTCAGCTGAAAATATGTTATCAATGGCTTTAAAGGACTGTATTTTGGAAGAGCAGAAATCACTGTAATTCTCAGAGATGAATGAAACCGTCTAGCTTGCATGCAGACATATCCATGCAAGTAACATTGAGCTTTTCCTCTTCTATATTAAAAGTAGGCATGGACCAAAATTTTGTAAAGTTATTTTCTTCAGTATTCCAAATGTGCTTCATATGTGTGAAAGCACCCAACACCCAAATATACTATGAAAAAGAAATCTCTTACTTTCTTTCAAATCTTGGTGAGGAATGGAATTATACTTGTTTTATTCAACAGAATTCATTTTTAAATTCCCTTATTAACTTTTGGGGAGGGGGTATATAATGTAAGTAGGTTGTTAAGCTCCCGGGGAAAGAAATGTTAGCTATGTCCTTAAAGGCTTATGAAAAATATTTATTTTTGTACATAGTGCTCTGTTGCCACTATTTTAGAGCTATAATCTTCATGTAAGCAGTTTGTTCAGAGAAGTGGTATGCTGTGAAAAGGCATGATTGTATACTACATCCGAAATTCTAATGTGCTAAAACCACAGTCTTTCCCTCCATCCCTCCTTCCCTCCCTCCTTTCCTCTTTTTTTCTTTCTCTTCATTACAATTTTGGGAAATGAAATGCAATCAAATGCTTTATTTGCTAAGAGATAAGTCCCATAAATTTCAATGGCATTTTACTTTTTTTTGGGGTGGGAGAGCAAATTTTACTCAGATATATTCCCAGACATGTACATAACACTACTGCATAAACCTGTGCATGTCTGCAATCACAGAGTTCATAAGGCTTTTTCTTTGGAAATAGGATGAGGTCCTATTGTCTCAGCAATGACATTTTCTCTAAGTACAGTGTGATTTTTAAATTTGTCACCCAATAATCCTAGCAGATGCCTTTCTGAGTGACAGCTGAAAAGAGATGCTAAAGAAACTGAACTTTCCTTGCTCCCGGCTTGCTCTGTCCTTTTTTGTGTTCAACAGTTCCCTGTATTTTGATCTAAAATTTCACACTATTTTTTCTTCATATACTATTTGCTTGGTACTCAGTCTTATGCCTCTTCCATTAATCTGTTCTATCTTCCATTCATGGCTATGGAAGATGACAGGGGTCTTAGGGATTTCACAATGCAAACATCAATCTGTATTCCAAGAATTAGCCTGAAATCGATCCAAAGAGATGAAATCACCATTAGACAGATATTGATCTGGCTTATGAATTCACCAAATGTTGTGAACAAAGATATAGATTTTCATTGTCAGGTTATGCAAACAGAAGATCATTACTAAGAAACTGGCTCTGATGTTCTTTGACTCTGAAGAGTCAAGAGGAGTAAAATGTTCATGTCACAAAATAAAACAGCAGTCCTTGGTGATCTATGGAAATGAACAGGCATAAGCAAAAGCTTGTAATAGTTATCTGATTTTTTTTTACTGTTCTGTACAAGGGACATGGTGGCTCAGTGGCTAAGATGCTGCATTGTTGATCAGAAGTTCAGCAGTTCAGCAGTTTGAATCCCTAGTGCCATGGAACGGAGTGAGCTCCAATTACTTGTCCAGCTTCTGCCAACCTAGCAGTTCGAAAGCACATAAAAAATGCAAGTGGAAAAACAGGAACCAGTGTTCCATGCACCTTCGGTGTTTAGTCATGCCTGCCCCATGACCACGGAGATATCTTGGGATGTCCACCTATGAGCATTTCTCCAAATTAAATAGCATACTGTAAAGCAAGGAGGGCACAGTGGCTCAGCAGTTAAAATATTGGGCTTGTGGGCTGGAGTCCAGGTTTGAGACCCAAATGCTATGCAATGAAGTGAGCTTCCATTCTTGCCCCAACTCCTGCCAACCTAACAGCTCAAAAGCATGCAAATGTGGCTAGGTGAATAAATATGACTTTGGTGGGAAGATAGCAGTGCTCTGCAACATCATGCTGGCCACATGACCATGGAAACATCTTTGGACAGTGCTGGCTCAATGGCCTTAAAATGGAGATGAGTACCAGCCAATATAATTGGCAACAACTAGTGGAGTAAAATCCATAGGGACATGTTTACCTTTGTATGGTTAAGCAAAGCACCAGCTTTAAATAAAATCTGTTTCCAACTGTCCCCCAGAAAAATGAGAGACCCTTTTGGAGAAAATATTGTAGAAAGATGAAGCTTCAGTTTCTTCTGGAGCAAATATAAATATGATTATAAAATTATCTCTTAGTCTATGCTTACAAAAAAGTTCATTTTTATACTATCCATTTTTCCTAATCATCAAACCACAAGTCATAAGTGCCTTTTTAAATTTTTCATGCAGAAAGGCTATAAGGAGTTTCCAGTCAACCACAGATATATAGATATATAGATATTTCTCTGATGAAGGAAATTAATATAGTCATCTCTGCAACCTTCATGTTCACTAAGCCTTCCTTCATTTGCGTGTAATATCAAAAAATTTCCATTTTTAAATACAAAAATGTTTGGCTTCTTTTCATGTCTGCCAAACATGATAAAGTACCATTATAAGCTTTTCACATTTCCAGCAAAGATTTGAAGCACATTTATATTTTCTAGACAATTTCTCTGGTGACAAATAATGATTATTTTACAAAAAGTCTCTTAAGATCAGAACATGATGTATCAACCAAATATTTTCCCATGCTCCATTTGGATATTATAGCCAAAGTTCATATATTCTTTCACATCTTCTTCTCACATTTCAACAAAAGCTTATACATTTTAGTGATAACGTTCATAATTAGTACATATTCCGGTTGCAATCCTTGAAATTCAGAGCAGGTGGCAAAATTGAATGAAGCTCTAAAATCCATTAATGCTGCACCTGATAAAGAAAGGCTGCCATTATTTCCCAGGCGAACCTTTCCTTTCCTTTCAACAGCACAATACAAGTCCTTGATGAGAATGAATAGCTCTCTGTACAGCCTAGTTGAACCTTTTCAGCTTTCCTGAAGGACAATAGTGAGACAATGCAAAAGAGAGACTTCCAAACAATAATAAATGAAAAAATATTCTAAAAATCCATTCACTCCCTAATCTCCCCACCCCTAATAAACTTTCTTTTTCTTGACTCATTCCCTAGGTAGTTCAAGAAATTAGAAATTTGTCAGTTAAGGCCACATGAATTTTGATTGTCCATTTATTGTGTAGTTCACCCTGTGCTTCCTTGCTTTCTCATCTGCTTCTTTGCTACATTTTTTTAAAATTCTAGTGATTATTTTCATGATTCTTATGGGGTGTTTCCACAGATTTATGTTTGTGACCATCTTTAGAAGACCAAATGTTGCCATCATCAAGGTAGTATGGAATTTGCTCCCCAGATAGATGGCAGTTTCAGTAGTTGGACAGGTAAAATATGTTTACTTCACTTGGTTTCCCATGGTATATGACTGAATATATTTTGCCCCGTTTGATGTAACAGTTTTAATTTCATAACATGCAGTTTTAAATAGTGAAAATTTGGGCTTTCAATCAGTTGAGTTGCAAGAGAAAAAAGAAGTTCATATGTACAATATGTTGTCTGTAAAGTAATTTCCCAGCTTGGAAAAAAAAATGCAATCCATTCTACTGTCAAAGTGGTGATGTAATTCCATAGCTAAAATTTGGGTGGGGGGGATTTTCAAGGAACAAACTTAATCTGCTCATCACCAGAAGGAATAGGCAGTTTGTGGTCCAACAGACAGGGAGAAATCATGAGACTCAGAAAACTAATTGGGCTGTCATGGGGATTAAGCATATACTGTATAACCATCCTTAAATCAGGGTTGGCACCTTGTACGTTACATCTCATGATCAGCATGACAGAAATGTATTTTGAATTAGATGGCTTTGGTTAATTTGCCTCTTTCATCACTGTAATTATCACCATTTATATAAATAAGCATTAAAATTTGATATCAGAACATGTCTGATGAATGGGTCATATTCCGAGGATAGTGAAGATACCTCCCCATTACCTGTCATAGAAGAGACCATTGTAGTAGAGAATTGAAGGATTTCATGTTTATGTCACCTGAACTGCATTACATGGAACATATGGAACATATCATCTGGTCAGTCCTTTTAAGCAACTCTAACAAATTTTTAAAGCGATATATAAATAAATCCAAACAAGTGTAATTCTTGACCCCAAGTTTCTTCTCTACTTTGAATAATGTGATTGAGTTTATTCATAGAACCTGGGATGGACAGGGATTCAAGGGGTAAATGCAGAGCAGAAGTGTGCAACACATGGTTGAAACATTACAATTTGAAACACTTTGTTCTGTTACATCGCAACATGTAATAGTCAGAATGGGTTGATTCAGAAAGGAACTATAAAACTTTTTGCACACCTCTAGGGCAGAGTTCCTGCTCTCAGCTCCATTCCATGCATGAAGATTGGTTGGTTGGTTTGAACAAACTGTATGTATTTGGCACCATGCTCCTGTTGTCAGATTTTCAGTAAAAGGATCTCACAAGTTTAATGCCTGCTCGCTTTTGGTCTAATGATCTGTTCTTCAAGCAGTGCCCACAGGGAAGGCAGAGCCAGTGTCGCAATGTCACACACATATTTAAAAAGAAGGAAGCTGAAGCATGAGGCCCTCCCACTACTTTCATCATTCTGACATAAACTAAGAAAACTTCAGGTGGACTTTTCTGCCATGGCCTCCTAATTCAGAATTTCTTGTCATGTGCGATTCATCAGCTCCATTATTGCTTTCGTCTGAGAAACTGTTCAAAATTGTTGTTTAACTCCACATTACCGCTTCTTTTGCTTCATCATAAATTCAGTGTAAAAAATATGGCAGTTTTCTATGGGGAACTTTTCATGTGAAAGGTTACTCATATCACTGTGTAAACAAAACTAGACACATCTGCCTTGAAAAGACTAAATTTTCCGTTGCCAGAAAATATGGGAGAATGTGTTTTTGCTAACTGTGAAATAAACCAGCCCCTTATTGTTTTAGGGTTTCCTAAACAGGTGAAGAGCCACATTAGGATTTCACTTTAAAACTTTTTAAAATCCACCCCACGTTTTCCTTTGCACACAGATATTTCACCATTCTTCGCCAAGCATCAATGCAACCTTGGTTTGTAAAGCCCAATTTATTTTTGGTGCTTTTAAGTATTCCATCTTCAACCAAACCCTAAAATATGGAAAGTGCAAACCAAATCTCAGAAGGAGGAAAAACAGATAGCTTCAAAAGCCTACATCCCAGTGATAGGTTACGACCAGTACGCTCCGGTACGGGTGTACCGGTGCCTGCCGGGAGCACCACGTACCAGGTGCTCCGGAGGGCCCACCTACCCGCCCACGCTCCTTACCAGTATTTGAACTGCCTGGGGCTTCAGTGCACATGCACAAAGCGTACGGTGCTTGTGCGATGCTCCGCTGAGCATCTGGAATATCATGGAGGCATCGCGGAGCATCGCAGAGGCGTCATGGAGTGACACAGGCAGTAAGTACGCATGCGCACACTGTGCACCTATTTGTGTGTGCTGTGTGTGTTCATGTGGTTGACGTCCAGCTCCGTTGCACCATACCAGTTGCAATGGGATCCAGAACCAACCACTGCTACATCCCCATATTTCTAGCTCTCTTTTATAGAGCACTTGTGTGTCCTCCAGGTGCCAAATGTCTCTGCTTCTATTTATGTAATAAGTTAGCTTATAGATGCTAGAGCAGGATAAAGGAGGCTTTAAAGGAAGGGGGGAAGTAGAAGCCTTTGGCCACTAAATACATACTATTTGCCAGGGCCACAATAATATTAAAGGAAGGGATTGTCTATTGTCTAAACTCCACAATACATTCACTGCAAAAGAGACCTGAACATTTAAAGATTCCAGAACTTATTACATCATTCCGAATTAATGTGACAATAAGGAAATTATGTAATGCATTATTAGATTTAATCTTAATTAAATCTGAAAGTAAATGAAATAAATTAAGTTTAAGTTTTTGTCCTGGTTCCATCCTTTACATAAACTAAGGTGGGAGCCATGATTTGAAAAATGAAGTCTAGTTGCATTTAGAATCTAAAAAGAAATTCAAATAATCAGAAGGAAGGATCTTTATTGAATTGAATTGAATTGAATTGAATGGGTTTATTTATAGGCCGCCCTTTTCCCTGAGGGGACTCAGGGCGGCTAACAACTCATAGGAAGGGGGATACAGACAATAACATATAACATTACATATAATTAAAAAGTAAACAACATTCATCCAACATTCGGGTGGGGGCAGATCAATCTCTACCCCCAGGCCTGGCAGGATAGCCAGTTCTTGAGGGCTGCGCGGAAGGTCTGAAGGGTGGTGAGGGTACGGATCCCCACGGGGAGCTCGTTCCAGAGGGTTGGAGCTACCACTGAAAAGGCTCTCCTCCGCGTAGTGGCCAGCCGGCACTGGCTGGCAGATGGCACTCGGAGGAGGCCTAATCTATGAGATCTAATCGGTCTCGAGGAGGTAATCGGCAGGAGGCGGTCTCCCAAGTACCCAGATCCACTACCATGGAGGGCTTTATAGGTGGTAAGAAGCACCTTGAAGCGCACACGGAGATCAACAGGTAGCCAGTGCAGCTCGCGGAGGATAGGTGTTATGTGGGTGAACCGAGGTGCACCCACAATCACTCGCGCGGCCGCATTCTGGACTGGCTGAAGTCGCCGGATGCTCTTCAAGGGCAGCCCCATGTAGAGCACGTTGCAGTATTCCAGCCTGGAGGTCACGAGGGCGCGAGTGACTGTTGTGAGAGCCTCCCGATTCAGGTAGGGTCGCAACTGGCGCACCAGGCGAACCTGGGCGAATGCCCCCCTGGTCACAGCCGACAGGTGGTGATCAAAGGTCAGCTGTGGATCCAGGAGGACTCCCAAGTTGCGAACCCTGTCTGAGGGGTGTAAAATTTGACCCCCCAGCCTGAGTGATGGAATGCTAGCCAAATTGTTGGGAGGGAAACACAACAGCCACTCGGTCTTTTCTGGGTTGAGTACAAGCTTGTTAGCCCGCATCCAGTCTCTAACGGCCTCAAGACCCTGGTTCATCACGTCCACCACTTCATTGAGTTGGCACGGGGCGGACAGATACAGCTGTGTATCGTCCGCATATTGATGGTATCTTATCCCGTGCCTCCGAATGATCTCGCCCAGCGGTTTCATGTAGATGTTAAATAGTACGGGGGATAGGACTGACCCCTGCGGCACCCCATATGTTAGGGGCCTCGTGGTCGATCTCTGTCCCCCGACCAACACCGACTGCGACCTGTCCGAGAGGTAGGAGGAGAACCACTGCAAAACAGTGCCTCCCACCCCCACCTCCCGCAGTCGTCACAGAAGGATACCATGGTCGATGGTATCGAAAGCCGCTGAGAGGTCAAGAAGAACCAAGATGGAGGGATGACCTCCTTTCCTGGCTCTCCAGAGATCATCGGTCAATGCGACCAAAGCGGTTTCTGTGCTGTAACCAGGTCTGAAGCCGGACTGGAAGGGGTCCAGGTAATCGGCTTCCTCCAAGGACCGCTGAAGCTGGTAGGCCACCACCTTCTCAACAACCCTCCCAATAAAGGGGAGGTTGGAGACTGGACGATAGTTGTTAAGTACAGCTGGATCCAGAGATGGTTTCTTCAGGAGGGGTCTCACCACCGCCGTTTTAAGTGCGGCGGGGAAGTGCCCCTCCCGAAGCGAGGCGGTAATAACCGCTTGGATCCAGCTCCGTGTCACCTCCCTGCTGTTAGCTACCAGCCTGGAGGGCTGCATTTATTTAGTAAATGCATTTAGTAAACTACATTTATTTAGTAAATGTACTGGAGAAAGTATGATATTCCTATTTTGTTTGTTCATGGATTTTCTCATTTTCGTATACCTTTTGTCCATCATGCAGTACAATAGAAATAGCAAAAAAAAAAAAAAAGTTCTATCACAAACACCCAACAGTTTCTTTAACAGACTGTACTGAAAGGAAATCAGGACTGATGCATACATCCCTAGGAATAATGCTCATTAATGTCATCTGTTAGCCACTTGTTATTATCTACTCTCCTGCTTGCTAGACAAAAGATACAGAGAAATGGGATAACCCAAGAGGAAAATCAGATAGAAGCAGCTTACTTTCTCTACTACATTGACTGAGTAAGGATGCTTCCTTCTAGTTTACATTCTAAATCACCTGCACTTGGTTCCATACCTGGGCATTTTGCCATAGCCACTCCATTTTTTCTTACTAATGGACCCAGGAATAAGAAGGGTATATTGTAAACATGCTTGCTATGTCATCGGAATGGTTGCCCAACATTGTTGGTGCTATCAAATAAGAAATTAAAAGAATTTCATCACAGATCTTGATAAAGAAAGAAAATATGAGTTGTTTACTATCATCAGATTCATAGTGGAGATGAATGTGAAATACTGCACAATAATTATGTTATATAAAAGTATAATATTAAAATAAAACTTACAGAGAGAAAGATCAATTTTATACTAATATATGCTAGCTCTGGCTTTTATTTTTCAATCTAGACTACATCAAAACATATTGCCCAATCATTTCATCTTTACAAGCTAAAAACTATTTAAAATTTAACAAAGAAAACATCTCTTGATAACACTCTTTTACATCTTGAATGTTGTTTTCTTTCCATTTGTGTAAGATGATTCCCTTAGTTAATCATTAGGTTTTATAGAGTTTTTACAAAATAATCACATTCCATAATTTTGAACTGTAACACATGCATCTTAGGTGTCTACATTTTCTCCCAAAGTTGTATTAAACTATATAATTATTTTAAAACAAAAAGGGGTCTTAAAGGATAAAAGCCACATCATCCAAGACAAAAAGCTCTTGTATTGATTATAAAATAGTATCAAAAAAAACCCCCATCTTTAAAAAAAATCTTTGGGGAAATGAGTTGACATAAAAGAAGTTCTTCTGATGAATTAATTTCATCACCAAGTCATCAGAACCATACAGTATTTGATATTTCTTCAAATTTGGACCTATTGATTTTTCAGCACTGGAAATTCCAATTCCTTATTCCACAAATCATACATATTACCAGTATTAATCTTCATTATAGCTCTTCATTACTTACAGACCTGAACTGATGCTTCAAATACAGCATGTTTTAAACATTCCAAGTATTTCTAGCACTATGAAGCTGCAATGCATTCTCTTCATAATGTTCCAACTGTACATATTTTAATTGTCTATACTGACAAATCGTTCAAATAAATTGTCTGCAAAAACTGTGCTAATCCCTTCTACAGCCCTGAACTTCCAGTAAAATATTTTCTCCTGATTTTCAAACTAGAACTACCAGGTCGGTTTCTCATATGAATTAATAATTTAAATTATTAAATTATTTTTAAAAATCTGTTAATGCCCAAATGTTTTCAAAGCTGGAAAAGTGAGATTTTACTTATTGTAAACTGACCCAATAACTTGCCAAGTTTTTAGGGGACAGAGATGACCCTTAGCTAGAATTTTGTTTATGGCTAGTGATTCTTCTTCTACAGGGGAGAAAATATTTTAATCTACAGAGGAGATAGATGCAGTTACAAGTAACTGAGAGGTTAACTTTTTCTTTAATTTACAGCACCATTGGTGCTTTGAAGAGCAAAGATTCTTCTTGAAGGATTCTTGGAATGGCCATATGAACACATACCTAAAGTACATTGGGGTTTTTAATAGTTATAGATTTTTTCAATTTAAACTCACTGGGTTTCTCTCAAGCGGGAATTCTCGTCTTTGCCTGTCCTAATTCAGACACTTTCCTTTTCTTTTTGGATCACATTCTCTTCAGCCGATCAAGAGGCGTGCTAGGAATCAAACCCAGTTCGGGGCTGAGGAAAAAAGCGTATGGTCAATCCCTCATGGCCGCTGATCCCAGAATCACCAGATCAAAGCCACAGCCCTGGGATCCTCTGCTTCAAGATCTCCCTTGCAAGCTTCAGCAGCCCCGATGACAGCTTGGCACGCTTCTTCTTCTCTGCATGCCCCCCTCCCCTCCATTCTTTTCCTCAGTTCCCACACCCCGGCGGGTCTGCACAAGTTCCTCACCTAGTTAAGCGTGCCTTGGATCCCAGCCCCGGGGCTTAACAGTCTAACCCAGAAAAAAACATTACCACTACAATTAGACAGAGTGTCTTTTGTCTTGCCCCAGTTAGGATTTCTTAAGCAAATCCACTGCGCTTTCAACATGAAGCCAAAATCGGGACTTTTTTAAAACGCCGCAGGACGCGGGACAAATTGTGAAAAATCGGGACTGTCCCACCAAAAGTGGTCACTTTAGCCTATATGCAGGCTTGGAATAATTTTGTTACTCAACTACAGCATCTATGATGCTGAATGCTTGCAAGAAAACAAACAGATAAAAGAATGCCCAGGCAGCAAACAATAAATAAGAGCAGCAACAAATGAAATAATAAATTCCCTAGCGGAAATTTGAACAGGGACATGTATATCACATATATTTATACATACAGAATGCTGTGTATTATCTAAATATCTTCTTCATGTTTTTGTCACAAACTGGTGGCATTCATTAATAGCATGCTGAAATCTGTTTTCCTATTTCCTGGACGCTTTGCTCTCAAAGTTTGTACAGCTCTTCTTTAGATTATTATATTTTAGATATCTATTTTTTTAATTATTACAAAGTGGTAGAAATGCTGTTAGATATGCTGTGATGCACCAATCTCTACATACTGGCTGTTCATGCTTCCTAGTTTGAAAAAACCAGCATTGGGTCTTCATCTTTTTCTCTGATTAACTTATAACTATCCTGTGATTACTCCAGGTTCCTGTTCATAAAAAGCATGGGTTTTTTTTCCCTTAAGGAGGATTGATGGACACTAAAGCTTCCAAAATATGCATAGTGATTCCCAGATCTTATCACAAAGCATCAATCTTGCTTTGCCTAACTCAAATATCCCCCTTAGTTCATCAATATAAATATTACTACTTTGAAATTCTGTCTTATAAAATGAAAATTTTAAAGCAGACAATTATCAAAAGGCCAAGTACTGAAATAAATTCAAAAGTTCTGCATTTTGGAATGATGATACACTATTCATTATAAACTAACTAAAAAACCAAATGAGCGATCCAAATATAACCACTTCCTATCTTGGTGACGAAAGGAAGAATGATGCTTTCCAGATGTTAACATTTTCATGATTCAATAACAAAATTGTTGAACACGTCTGAGTGGAGTATATACACTTACTTATTTTAAGATCATTGATTGCAGAAGAATTGAAAAACCATCTCAGAAAACACCTGCCAGCATTATGGGCTATCATGGACCAACTTGATTCCTTCTCTTTATCAAACTCAAAACAGCAGAAAGATGTTTCAAGAAATATAACTATTTGATCTGAAGAAAGTACTGTGGTATTCTTCATGCTCTCTGAACTTGATTGTTTCCTTGTAGATGTTTCATTATCGGACTAAGTAACATCTTCAATGCTAGGAGGGGATGGGGTTTCCTCTCTGTTTATGTACAATAGCATGTGGTGTTGGTGTTGGCGGAGATGTTCTTTTCTCCTTGGTAGTTCCTTCATTAAGCTGTATTTGCTGCTTGATTATTTGTCTGGTGTTCCTCCTGGTATTAATCCCTGTTTATCTGAGTATTGATTGCAGACAAAGAGGTGTCCTGATTGTTTCATTTCCCTTTTAGCTTTTTTTATTTTCTCTTTTGAATGGTTTGTAAATGTTGTTTATATCTATGTGCCTGTCGATGTCTGGTTAAGTGCCAAACTTCCAAGAATTCCTTAACATTTGCTCAGTTTCCCTGCTGAAACTGTGGTTGAATTTGTCCGTGTATTGTGTATTCATCTCGTTTTCTATCTGCAAGTTAGAGCCAAGGTGGTGCAGTGGTTAAATGCAGCACTGCAGGCTACTGCTAGATCAGCAGGTCAGCGGTTCAAATCTCACCGGCTCAGGGTTGACTCAGCCTTCCATCCTTCCGAGGTGGGTAAAATGAGGACCCAGATTGTTGGGGGCAATATGCTGACTCTCTGTAAACCGCTTAGAGAGGCCTGAAAGGCCTATGAAGCGGTATATAAGTCTACTGCTATTGGATGCACTATGCTAGTCTTTTGCCTGCCTCTGTAAGTTGTAGATGACTCCTGTTTTTTCTTCTGTTCGACTATTGGGTCTTTTGGTTTACTTAAGATATTTTGGAGGGTTTTAGTTGGTTTGTGTGTCATGTTAGTAACTATTACTACCACATGGTACATAACAAATCAGTTGTTTCTGAGATGTTTTGCTGTATGGCAGAGTGGTTTGAATGGTCAGGCACTTTTGAGAAAGTTGTGTGTATTTTGTTGGAAAATATTATATAGGTGGCTTGCTTTCTTTTTCTGGCATTCTAAGTTGCTGCAGTGAGTTTGTGCTCATCTGAATAATGTTCTTATGCAACTCCTCATATGGGAAGTTCAGTTACTACTTTACAACACTTGGTTAGTGTTGGTGGTTTTTCAATAACTTGTGTTTCTAATTTGTCACCAATTTCTCTGTTGGTGAGGATATCCAGGAAGGAGAGTGGTTTGTTGGTTTTTTCTTCTCTTGTGAGTTTTATACTTTTGAAGATGTTGCTGATTACTTCGTGTATTTTCTCTAATTGTTCCTTTTTATTATGACAAAGGTATCATCTACATATAGGATCTGTACTTTTTGTTATATGGGTGGGAGGGCTATATTTTCTAGATGATGTGTTACAGTCAGGGGTGGGTTACTGCTGGCATTACTGCCGATTCGGTGCGAGCACAATGCACAGTTGCCTGTAAATAGGTCTGCATATGCGCAGAACATTAAAAATGTCAAAAATACATGCTGCAGCGACTAGGGGACTGGTTCAGGGATGTGGGGAGCCTGCCATCCCCACCAGTTCAGCGACCCAGTCTCCATTTCCACTACCAGTTTACCTGAACCGGTGCGAACTGGTAGCAACCCACCTTTCTGCTATGAGTCCTGAGTGTGTTGATATCAAACTGTCTTGCTTTTATCCTTGGGCATCTGATGTACAATATGTTGACAAGAAAGTGCCAAAACCTGTGCTGTGAAATCACAGTGCATATCATGGCCCTTCATACTTGCAAGCTGATGTTGGATGCAAGTACATAAATCACAGGGGTGGCATTCTGATATCACAGTGCACATTTTGTCATTTGCCCCACTTGGTCCCTCTACATATATTCCCCAGGCTTGCATTTTCTTGCATTCATCTGCAAGAAGAACCTGTAATTGTGTTCTTTACTGTCTATGAAAGTGAAGACATACATATGCATGTTGACAGTCAGAAGTAGATGTTCATTAACTTGTGTTCCTGTTCATGACTATTATCTGTTTTCATTCATTCTTTGAAACTTCTAGTTATCATTTTAGGTATGAATATCATATTCCAATTTTGCACCCTGTTCCACGTATCAACAGAGATATTGAGTGTTTCTTAACTGCGGTGTCTCAAGTGCCGTGGTGGCACAGTGGTTAGAATGCAGTACCGCAGGCTACTTCTGCTGATCACTGGCTGCCAGCTCTTTGACAGTTCATTTCTCACCGGCTCAAGGTTGACTCAGCCTTCCATCCTTCCGAGGTCAGTAAAATGAGGACTCGGATTGTTGGGGACAATATGCTGACTCTGTAAACCGCTTAGAGAGAACTGTAAAGCATTGTGAAGTGGTATATAAGTCTAAGTGCTATTGCTATTCTTGGGAAAAAAGTAGGAGCAAACAAGGGCTCCCTATATCATCACTTAGTTCAGAGGACAGAAAAAGGTGATTCGAAAATTATTATTCAAACATGTCACATGTGAAACTGTACAAACTGGGGGGAGGCTAGCCTGCTTATGGAAAGAAATGAGTTTTAATGTGAAAAGGGTGAATTAGTAAATCAAGATAGCTTAGAGACACAACTCCTGGAAAATCAGTTTGTCTGGAAATTATCCCAGGCTTATTAAGCTCAGACTGACTAGGTCGTATTCAATTATCTGATCCACATTCCCCAAATTAATTCCCAGCTGAATTTTTATCACTGCCTAGTGACTTCAGGTCAAATAGAATAAAGAAAATAAAAAATAAAAATAAAGCAGTCTGGCTGGAAATTATTTATTACGCTTTCCAGTTAGGCTGTAATTAGGAATGGTTCTGTTAAATGTCTCCTGGACTGACTTTGATTACACTCATTCAACATATCCTCCAAGGCCTCCCAAGGCACAACACCCCCATCCTTCCTTTTCCAATTCTCTTTTTGCATTGTACTCCCTCTTCTTCTTGCTTTATTTAAAATAAAGTGAAGCTAATAAAAATGCAGCTTATCCAGCACACAACCGTAAGTTTACAGGAGCAAAGGACATCATTAGAGGATGACACATAAATTCAAAACATGCCTCAAATGTTGCCAAAATATGATGGTCAAATTACTTGTGATTAATTAGACTTATGACTTTGCAAGTTCTCAGTATTTTATTTTTTTCAATCCATCCAGGAAGATATCTGAGGTTTATTTGTATTCCAAAAAGAACTTGAATGTATCTTCTTCTGCTAATTATGTATTGCTTGTTGAAGCTAGAAGATTATTCATTCATCACCATTATCAAAGTTGAGTGCCCACCTGCCCATCAGTACTTGAAGCTGGATGACCTGATAATTAGGACAACCGTTTGGGCAAAAATTGGGACAAACAGTTAAAATGACCTCATTTAGAATACTTCATGTTACAACTTTTATGTCCCTTACTTTGGTATTAAAGAGACTGAGGAGGCGATGGCCAAAACAGAACTATTTATTAACTGCGATACAACCAACAACAGAACTAACACAAACTCCCGTCTGACAGCTATTTATACAGTAGCTGTCAGACGGGGAACCAATAGGAGGGCTGCATCTTTCCCGCCAGCTGGCAGGCGCATCACAGCCAATCAGATCTTTTTCCGCATTTATTGACAGGCGCCAGTCGTATCTCCGAGGACACAACAACAAATGTAAAAAAAAAGTATACAAGCAGGAGGCAGGGTAGAAGGGTAGATGAATTCAATGAATAAATGAATGAATGAATGAATGAACGAACGAACGAACGAACGAACAAATAAATGAACAAATGAATGAACAAAAAAAACAAGCAAACAAACAAACAAACAAATAATCTGTTTCTTTGTAACTCCACAAAACTGTGATTTATGGGAAAGGATGACTCTGTCTGTCCTCGGTGTTTTAAGCAAGTCTCACTTTTATAGAATTTAGGCTCTGCTATAAAGATAAAGTGGGGATGTGGTGGCTCAGTGGCTAAGACGCTGAGCTTGTCAATCAGAAAGGTCAGCAGTTTGGCGGTTTAAATCCCTAGTGCCATGTAACGGAGTGAGTTCCTTTTACTTGCCCCAGTTTCTGCCAACTTACATTTGATTGAAAGGTAACCGTGATCTGTGCACCTTCAGTGTTCAGTCACACTGGCCACAGGACCGTGGAGATGTCTTCGGACAGCACTGGCTCTTCGGCTTTGAAACGGAGATGAGCACCGTCCCCTAGAGCCGGGAATGACTAGCATATAAGTGCGTACCTATAAAGATAAAAGTAGCTATTAGAAGCAGTCCTCAGACTAACAGATTTTTTTTAGACTACAATTTCTCCAATTAGATGGTTCACAAATGTTTTGAATTACAACCCAATTATAGTACAGCCAGAGCTGATACACATCAGCAAGGTTCCAGGTTAAAGAAGCTGTAGGAAAATTGTGACCTTAAACCGTGTGACTTGAGTCTTGGTATTTTATGTCTTCCTGCAGCAAGGTCTGGTCTGATTCTTTATATTGGCTAATGGATTGCCAATTAAAAAGATGGAATACTTATTGACACTTCTGAAATTGGTGGGTGAGCTTGAATAACTTTTTGACCAGGGGTTGCCTGATTAAAATAACTGTGTGAATGAACAGCAATAGGAAGGAAATGATGAAAAGTGAGTGATACGTTTTTTCATCTAAATTGTCACTTCATGACAATTTATGACTTCATAAACTATTTCTGTATACTATCTAATAGGCTTTTGGGGGTTAGAGGATTACAGAATATTATTTTATCCTTCTGCAGCCATTCCAAGGTCTCCAAATGTTATAGTCTTCCCATGATTTTACATCCAAACACCATAGTTTTACATCCGAGTGCTGGGAAATTTGTTTCTGTTTCAAATTCTTTCATCTACATTAATTCCTAAATGTAGGAAATAGTAGTATTAATAGTATGTAGCATTTAGATTATGAGCATATCCAGGCAAATTCAAACTGAATTTTAAAAACATTCCCATAAAAGCTATACTATGGGAAGGGATATAATATTACCCTCACAGTTTGTGATCCAGGCAACACCTGTTTAATTTGTTTTAAAAAAATAAATATTTTTGAAAGTTTGTTTTTATGATAAAGATCAAACAAAACATTTCAGTTTAACACCTATATGTTACAAGAACAAGTAAAGAGAAAGTAAATTGAAATTAATTCTGTTTCTTTAATCAGCAACTAAAACATAGATTTGTATCAGTACAGTTATATTCAGCAAATCAGATGTATAATAAGTTACTTTATATAGCCAACCAATTTTATCAATTCACTATTTCAGGACCAACAACACCAATTTGTCTTAAAATGCCAATGTAGCAGTGCAACACCTTTCCATGCAGCAAATCAAGCTAATCTGCCTCTTTCTGTAATAAAAGGTAAAGAAGTCCCTATGGATTTTACTGTGCTAGTTGTTGCCGACTCTAGGGGGCGCTGCTCATCTTAGTTTCAAGGCCATTGATCCAGTGCTGTCTGAAGACATTTCCACCATCATGGCCAGCATGACATCATGGAGTGCTGTTATCTTCCATCATAGTGCTACTTATTTATCACATTTGCATGATTTCAAGCTGCTAGGTTGGTAGGAGCTGAGATGAGGACAGGAGCTCACTCTTTTGCATGGTGCTTGGGTTTCAAGCCTGGGCTACTGGCTTTCCAGCTGACAAGCCCAGACTTTTAATCATTAAGCCACCACAGCACCACAGTTTTTTCTGTAAAGGTCCTCCAGAAAACCTAGGAATTTTGATCTTCTGACTACAGCAACAGAATACTTTGTATATCAATCCTTCTATTCAGTAGCTATCCAGACAATATAGAAAACAGGTCTGTCTTAGCATCTGAGATACCATTCTTTGAAGAGAACCCATTTTTGGCAGAACATTTGTTATTTTAGGTGATGGATGTCTACTGTGGAATAGCTACTAGTGTGCTGACCCAGAAAGAGGCAGCCACTCTGTCTATTAGGCATGGCAGACTACAGCAGATTGTATAATGTGTACTTGACTATGGTCACCTCTATAATGGCAAAGCTGGGCTGTGTTGGAATATGCTAAATTTATGTGAAGTTATCCCTCCACCCAGAAAACATGTAGACAATAATGATGACATGTTCCAAGTAATGAACTCTTAGAAGTCAGGACACTTTGTTCAGGTTCAAGAAACCCTTTATTGGGTACATCATATCGACACTTAGCAAGGTGAAGCTTGTTCTAAATTATTCCTGAGCATAGTGATAGTTAAAAAAATAAGTTTTCCCCACCCCCTAAGTCTCCTAGGTCCCATGGGCCAATCAGTCCAGTTGCATCTTCCCGCCCAGCTTTGACAGATGTCAGTTGACATGACCTTGGCTCACACACCGGCTGATAGATGTTATGGTTGGCCAGCTGAGGCAGCACATTCCTAAATACCCACCCACCCCTTGAATGACAACAAAGAAACGATGCAGAATTAAGCATGGTTTCAGCTGAAGTCGTTTTGCAGGTTGACAAATGATAGGTCATGTGATGGCACGGTGACAATACAACTTTATCATTCGTCCAAGATCTGTACACATCAAGTGGACTAGCAGGCACAATATTTGTCATGATCTCTATTGACTGCTGAAAATAATACATTTCTTAAAAGTGTACCGCAAAATTTGGAGAAGCAAGGAAAGAAAAGGTCATTACATTCTGATCTATACTTGAAGGTGTAGAGAAAATTAGGTTTGCATTGGAATCCCCAAAGATTAACTTACCCAGTTCTGTATTTCATCTCTGCCTGAATGACTAAGTACTGAAGAAATACAGTTTGATACAGAGATATAGATATAATAAAGAATTCTCTAAAAGAATAGGGATATAGATGTGAAAAAATATGTGTGTTAATGGATTCTGATTGAGATAAATACTAGCCTAAACAAACTCAGTTTAACCTTATTTTTTCTGCTCTGAGAAATGATTTTTTATATTTTAAGTGGGGAAAAAGGGGGTGGGGTGAAAGTATTGCTTGGTTTTTCCCCTCTCCTTTTTATAATCTTTTAAAGTAGCTTGTATACCTACAGCAATATAAGACTGCTCTCCCCACACCCACCCCAAATATATGAATGTATGAGTTGCAGCAAATACACTCCATTCTTCAGGTATTCATTCAACTCTTCCTTCCTTAAAAACACTTAACTCTTAAAACACTTAACAAGACCTAGATTTGGTGAAGGTTCCTCTCAGTACTATAGTTACAAAGAAAACTGAATTTGGATTTATAATTTCTTGCTTCCAGTTCTGTTAAAGGTTAACAATGCTATACATGAGTTAAAGAATAAGACTGTGAACAACTGTGCCACAATGTATCTCTCTGTTTCTCTCTGTTGCCTATTAGCATAGATCATATTCCGATACCCTGAATTCCCAGACCTCATACTCTCACATATTGGCTGCAATTTATATGCCCAATCTTTCTTTTCCACAATACCTTGCCCTTTGGCATGGTTATGAAGGCCATCATCTCCATAAAATAGTTTGTATATGCTGAGACAGGGGCTTAAAAGGAGGCCATATAGTAACATAGTTAAATCCAAAACACTTTTTCAAAGCATTAATCCATTTAATTATTAAGCTCACAGAGGGAGGCAAGAAAGAAAACTCTGTGCTTGAGGGGAGGCCAGGATATTTGATTCCCAATATTCCAATTTACAGAAAAGGATAAAGGACAATAGAAAGGTTAGAACTTGTATAAGAATTTTGAACTGTGAATTAGGAAATTCTACCAGTTAAGTTTGGGTAAGAACAGGCATTTTATTGTTTGTTTGTTTTTAAAAAACAAACATTTTTTTTAGAGGCAGCAGAGATGCTGGAAATGTCCATCTTGCCTCTGGTCATAAGTGGTGGAACTTGATGAGTTTATATACATGTATCTTCATTTTGTGATGGAATGAAAATTTTGCCTAGTTATCTTGTTGCATTTCCCTTATTAGGTCTGTGGTTGAACTGGTTTTCCTTACCTGTTGTCAGTATCATCTTGCTTTATTCGGGTGAATAATATTCCCCCTTTTTTGGTCAAAAAGGATTAAGATGCAGAAATTGAATTCTATTGTATACGAACAAAATAGAATATAAAACAATATTCTGATCTATCAGGAAACTAAACTTAATCCCTGTTTTGCTTGCAAGATCAGAAGAAAGTGCCTTGAATTTTTTTTTTTTTTTTTACTTTATTTCAGTCATAACAGTGTTCAAGGATTGAATGCTTTGGTACTTCTTAATCACATGAATATGGTTGCTAGAAGTGGGGATTGAATCTTTAACTGTTATAACTAGGGGACCCAGTGTAGATGTAGTTATTCTTTTATACTTCAGCTTCCATTTCTATGTATGCAAAGGACTATATATATTTTTTCCACTTCCCATAACCAAAATTGCCCAAATTTGTCTGTACCTTTTTGGAGAAAGATGTGTCCCAATCTCATCTGCTTCTATCCTATTCCTTCAACTTGCTCAAAATATCTTTGTCTGCCTGTAATTTAGCACTAAATCCATACTATTTGCCCAAAATGTATCTCATATATCTTTTGAAAACATTGGTGTATCTTTCTTATGCCAGTTTATTCTTATGGCAGAATGGTTATTCTGCCATATTCTTACTGCCATGTGAACCAACTTCTTATTGACTCAAAGTATGGTGATCCCCCTCTTTCCACTTCCATAGTAGTACACAAAAATGCAAAACATGAGCTAAAATACAGTTCAATTCGAAAAATCTTTTAATAGAAAAACCTTTGTTGATCTCACTTTGGGTAATAGAACTGTATTATTTAATCACATGGAAACAAAGAAGAGAGCAGCTCTAAAAACAAAACTGTATGATCTTGACATAGATGCTAAATATGAGAAGTATTTTTAATATATTTATCATTTTATTATACAGAAGATGCCTAGTGAAACTTTGATGGGTTCAGATGCTAATCCTCTTCTTTTTTTAATAGAGTTTGTATTTCCCAATCTTTCTAAAGCACATCGCCTCTCCCCTCACCTTCTCTCCCATTATTAAGTGAGGTCAGAAGTTGCAGAAATATTGCAAGTCTAATTATCCACAAAAGTAATTAACATTTCTAACAGAAACTGCTAGTGTTGGTTTTCATAGGGGGGCTGTAAGAAAGCAATAAAGTAAAGAGTGAGGTAATTAAAAACTCATTATGATGGGTCCCCTTTACCACCTCCATTTAATAACATCCTTGCTCTGCAAATGGGTGGACTGAAGCTCACCCAAGATGTCACGTTCCGGCGTTCACGTTGCATACAAACAGAGATTCAGTTTGTTTGGTGAAAAACTTTTATCTCTATCTAAGAAACTACGTGATAACCAACACTAAATGACAATGATACAAAGGTAATCAAATCCAAATCAGTCCTAACCAAGTTAACACCATCACCTATATATATATATACATATATACATATATACATATATACATATATACATATATACATATATACATATATACATATATACATATATACATATATACATATATACATATATACATATACACATATACACATATACACATATACACATATACACATATACACATATACACATATACACATATACACATATACACATATACACATATACACATATACATATACACATATACACATATACACATATACACATATACACATATACACATATACACATATACATATATACATATATACATATATACATATATACATATATACATACATACATACATATATACATACATATATACATACATATATACATACATATATACATACATACATATACATATACATATACATATACATATACATACATACATATACATATACATATACATATACATATACATATACATATACATATACATATACATACATACACACACACACACACACACACACACACACACACACACACACACACATATATATATATATATATATATATATATATATATATATATATATATATATATAATTACCCCACCCAGGTCCACCCACAACTCCATCCAGATGACACCCACCCACCCACCATCACCAATCACCATGACCCACACCCTCAGCCACACCCCTGGTCAGTGCCATCATAGCCTCTTTCCTGGTTAGCCGCATCAGAGTAGGCAGTTGCACCCAAGTAAAAGAGTTACATCAAAGTAGGCAGTTGCACCTGAGTAGAAGAGTTACATCAGAGTAGGCAGTTGCACCTGAGTAGAAGAGTTACATCAGAGTAGGGTCCCTGCTCCGGAGCTTGTCGGGTGTGAGTCCCTGCTGATAAAGTTGGACCTCAAGGGTCAAGTGGGTGTGCTACTAACATACCTGCCTCCCAACTGCGTTGCAGCGTCCCTCCCCTCGCTCCTCGAGTCAGTAGCCGAGCTGGCAGTTGAGTTCCCCAGGCTTATAGTTCTGGGGGACTTTAATTTGCCATCGCTCGGTGAACGCTCTGATGGGGCGCAGGAGTTCATGGCTTCCATGACAGCCATGGGCTTGACCCAGGTAATTCGGGGCCCAACCCATGCAGCGGGTCACATGCTCGACCTCGTATTTCTCTCGGAGCAGTGGATGTGTGATCTTGGTCTGAGGGGTAATGAGATCATACCCCTGTCGTGGTCAGACCACTGCCTACTGAGGCTTGACTTCCGGAGGCCAAACCCCCACCGTAGGGAGGAGGAACCGACCAGGTGGTTCCGCCCCAGGCGACTTATGGACCCGTTGAGGTTCCAGACGGAGCTTGGGGTTATTCCTGATACTCTCGCCCACAGTTCGGCGGAGACTCTGGTTGCCGCCTGGTATTCGGCGGCGTCGGAGTCTCTTGATCGGATTGCGCCACTACGGCCCCTCCGGGTCAGTGGATCCCGGAGACCTCCTTGGTTCACCGAGGAGCTCCGGAGAAGAAACGCCGGAGGAGACGCCTAGAGCACCTGTGGAGGTCCGATAAGTCCGAGGCGAACCGAGCACTTCTGACTACTTGCACCAAGGACTACGTCCGGGCATTAAGAGCTGCCAAAAGATCACACATCTCCGCCTTGGTAGCGTCCGCCGAGTCACGCCCAGCCGCCCTGTTTAGGATAACCCGCTCCCTCCTTAATAGGAGGGATGCGGGAGACCCCTTGCAGGGTAGGGCTGAGGACTATGCTCAGTTCTTGGCAGACAAAGTAGCTCGGTTTCGGTCGGACTTGGACTCCACCGCAGTAGATCCAGCCGAGACACAGGAGGATTACTTGGCAAATCATCTCTGGGTTGAGTTCCAGGATGTTGCCTCTGGGGATGTGGACAAGGCCATTCGAGCTGTAAGTGCCTCCACCTGCATTCTGGACCCGTGTCCCTCCTGGCTGGTTGCCAACAGCAGGGAGGTGACACATGGCTGGATCCAGGCGGTCGTGACCGCCTCCCTTCGGGAGGGGCACTTCCCCGCCGTACTCAAAACGGCGGTGGTGAGACCCCTCCTGAAGAAACCATCCTTGGATCCAGCCATTTTAAACAACTTTCGTCCTGTCTCCAACCTCCCCTTTATTGGGAAGGTTGTGGAGAAGGTGGTGGCCTTCCAGCTTCAACGGGCCTTGGAGGAAGCTAGTTATCTTGACCCCTTCCAGTCCGGCTTCAGACCTGGTTACAGCACAGAAACCGCTTTGGTCGCATTGACCGATGATCTCTGGAGGGCCAGAGATGGAGGCTATGCGTCCATCCTGGTTCTCCTTGACCTCTCAGTGGCTTTCGATACCATCGACCATGGTATCCTTCTGCAACGACTGCGGGAGGTGGGGGTGGGAGGCACTGTTTTGCAGTGGTTCTCCTCCTACCTCTCGGACAGGTCGCAGTCGGTGTTGGTCAGGGGGCAGAGATCGTCCCTGAGGCCCCTAACATGCGGGGTGCCGCAGGGTTCGGTCTTATCCCCCCTACTATTTAACATATACATGAAACCGCTGGGCGAGATCATTCGGAGGCACGGGATAAAATACCACCAATATGCGGACGATACGCAACTGTATCTGTCCGCCCCGTGCCAACTCAATGAAGCGGTGGACGTGATGAACCAGGGTCTTGAGGCCGTTAAGAACTGGATGAGCGCTAGCAAACTGGTACTCAATCCGGACAAGACCGAGTGGCTGTTGTGTTTCCCTCCCAACAATTTGGCTAATGTTCCAACACTTAGGCTGGGGGGTCAAATTTTATACCCCTCAGATAGGGTCCGCAACTTAGGAGTCCTCCTGGATCCACAGCTGACTTTTGACCACCAGTTGTCAGCTGTGACCAGGGGGGCATTTGCCCAGGTTCGCCTGGTCCGTCAGTTGCGGCCCTACCTGAACCGGGAGGCTCTCACAACAGTCACTCGAGCCCTTGTGATCTCTAGGCTGGAATACTGCAATGGGCTCTACATGGGTTTGCCCTTGAAGTGCATCCGGCGACTGCAGTTAGTCCAGAATGCAGCCGCGCGAGTGATAGTGGGCGCACCACGGTTCGCTCACGTTACACCCATCCTCCGCGAGCTGTACTGGCTACCTGTCGGTCTCTGGGTGCGCTTCAGGGTACTGATGACCACCTTTAAAGCACTCCATGGTAGTGGATCTGGGTACTTGAGAGACCGCCTTCTGCCGATTACCTCCCTCCGACCGATTAGATCGCACAGACTGGGCCTCCTCCAAATCCCATCTGCCAGTCAATGTCGACTGGCGACTACACGGAGGAGAGCCTTTTCTGTTGCAGCTCCGACCCTGTGGAACGACCTCCCCGTCGAGATCCGCACCCTCACCACCATCCAGACCTTCCGCGCAGCCCTTAAGACCTGGCTCTCCCATCAGGCCTGGGGATAGGTTCCCAATTTACCCGCCCGAGTGTTGACTGTTGAATGAAAGTTGTGTTTTATTATTTTTCTTTTGTTCACATTTTGTTTGTCTTTTGATATTGCACCCCCTTCCCTGTGATTGTAAGCCGCCCTGAGTCCCCTCAGGGAAAAGGGCGGCCTATAAATCTTAATAAAATGATTAAAAAAAAATGATAAAAATCAGAGTAGGCAGATGCACCTGAGTAGAAGAGTTACATCAGAGTAGGCAGTTGCACCCGAGTAGAAGAGCCACATGCAGCTACAGGCTCAATCGACATCAGAGAGGCAACATCAACATGGCAGTGTTAGTGGTGTGCAAGCATGACTGAGCGGGCATGGTGATGGACAGGGTCCCCTGGGATGGCAGCCTGAGGGCTGACATGCTGCCCTCCTACCAGTGGAAAGGATTCTGGAAGATAAAAAGTGCTATTAGCAGTATCCTCTATAGGTTTATCCGGGTATCGACGATGGAACCGGGCGATCAGGCGTGGTGCGCACACCTCAGAGGACCTCACCCACAATGTGTCTGTAAATGGCTATGATTTCCAAACTACTAAATACTGTAAAGCGCCATGACGATGAAGGGAATCTACTATCTGTTCAATTTCATAATGGCGTTCACCATCAATCTGCACTGGAGACAGTGGTGTTGGAAAATTATGCAGCCCAGTGGTGGTCACTGGTTTGAGTAAACTGCTGTGAAACACCAGGTGGGTTTTCCCCAACATGGGAGGCAGCTTTAATTCTACCGTTACCGGATTAATTACTCTGACAATTGGGGATAGACCTATGAACTTGGGAACCAGCTTGTGACAGGGCACTTTAAGGCGTATATACTTGGTAGATAAAAATACCTTATCCCCGACCCGAAACGTTGGTTGTGGACTGCATTTCTTGTCAGCATGTCAGCATGTCTGGCCCTTTCCAGGCTAAACCATCTCTTTTGGTTTAGAGTCTGCTGATTCACCTGGAACCAAGGGTCTAGTGGAAGTGCATCTCTAATAGATTGGAGGCTTTCTGCCCTGAGTGCTGGCTGCTAAAGCTATATTTGCCGACTGGAGAAACATAGGCTGGAAGGTCTGCTCTCGATCACTATTAAATTGCGGCTTCCGTGACAAAGCATCTGCCATAAAATTTCACCCATCAGGAATATATTTCAGTTGGAAGTTAAACCTACGGAAGTAGAGCGCCCATCATACTTGCTTGGGCGACAGCTTCCGGGGAGATTGTAAAGCCTCCAGCTTCTTGTGGACCATAGCTCCCTCGAGTAAATGCCTCCATGTAAGCAGTGGCCATCACACCGCAAAAGCCTCCTTTTCCCATAAAGCTCATCTTCCCTACAGAGGGTAATATTAGTTTTGCTTTACCACCTGTAAGGAAGAAGAAGGGAAAGGGAATCCGCCTCATAACTTGTAGGCACAGAGGACAATAGAGTCTTGCCACAGAGTCTTCCACCCAATTAAACCTCTAGGGTTACATCCCTAGGTGCAGGTTGTAGACTGCCCTTTCTGAGCGCTCCAATTTATTCTTAGTAACAAGTTCTAAACCATTGATCCTAACATCCATACTGCTTTTTCCCTCCTCTTTAAATTCTAGCTGCTCGGTCTACATTTTACAGTTTAATAAGAGCAGGTCAGGTAAATTAAAGGTTGAGAGATAATAAAAAGTCCCTGGCTGCTTCTCTAGGGTAGAGTGCAGAATCTGTGACCTGCCAGACATAATTAGATTATGACTCCCTTAAACTTTTATCACTTCACCTGCTGGGTCCTGGAGAATATAGCATCCAACGTTTACTATTACCTTATGACTATGTTGTAGAAAGGCATATTCCGGAGTTGATAGACTATTTTCAAATAGATTTTGTATAGTGGATTTTTGTTGTTGTTGTTGTTAGTTGTGAAGTCATGTCCAACCCATCACAACCCCATGGACAACATTCCTCCAGGTCTTCCTGTCCTCTACCATCCTCTGGAGTCCATTTAAGTTCACGCCTACTGCTTCAGTGACTCCATCCAGCCACTTCATTCTCTGCTGTCCCCTTATTTTTCCCTCAATCTTTCCCAGCATGAGGCTCTTGTCCAGTGACTCCTTCCTTCTCATTAGGTGGCCAAAGTATTTGAGTTTCATCTTCAGGATATGGCCTTCTAAAGAGCAGTCAGGATTGATCTCCTCTAGGACTGACCAGTTTAATCGCCTTGCTGTCCAAGGGACCCACAGGAGTCTTCTCCAGCACCATAGTTCAAAGGCCTCAATTCTTTGGCACTCAACCTTTCTTATGGTCCAACTTTCACAGACATACATTGCAACTGGAAAAATCATAGCCCTGCCTTTAAGCACTTTTGTTGGCAGGGTGTTTTTTGTTAATATAATGAAAAATTCAACAAAGATTATATATCTATAGTAGATTATTGCAAGAAAGGAGCATAGCAAAGATTTTGTACACTGATGGTAAGTAAATTTTCAAAGTCTTCATCTTTTTTAGTGTTTCCTTCTTGATAAATAAAAAGTGCTAATGTGATTCATAGCAAGATAGGGTTTAATTAATAAATAAATAAATTTAATGAATGAATAAACTTGGATTTGTCACCTTTCCCAAACCCAGTTACATTGGTGATTTATTTTAGAAAGGTATAGTCTAGTCATAAACTTAGTTACAACCTTATTGGCTCTTTTTTGCATGTGCTGACTTCAGAACCATCATTATCAACAACAAGTGTGAAAAAGTGTCACTTCCCTCAACCAGGATTTGACAGTAGATTAAGATACTCTCACTTTGCATTCCTAAACTACCTAGACACTTCAGTTGTTAGATAAGGATGTTTATTAAATAAGAATGAATCCAAAAGAATCAGTTAAATTATCCACTGCGTATTTCAGTGCCACCTAGGCAAAGGTTTCATTTACTATCCTTCTCATAAATTAACATATTTTTTGTATTATTCTTAGTGTCCTTAAGTAGATATTAAATGTTAATATATATACTAGCTGTAGTCTGAAAAACACTGATTCTCACTTTATTTCTCTCTTGCACATCCCTTATCCATGCTTTCTATGTATTGGGATATACTGGTGTTTCTCCCTTCCCATTTCTTGACATCAGGCTTCTCTCCTTCTCCCGTCTTCATGTTTTCCTCTTTGGTTTGACCATCCATCATTTTTGTTTTGTTTTCCCTTGTTGACACAAACCAGTAGGAAGAAGGGTATATCTCTTCCGCCATTTCTTCTTTGGTGGGAAATCTTTCAGGACATGCAAAAAACCTGGAGCCAGGATAGAATTCAAAAGCACAGATTCCATGCAATCTATACACAAGAATCTGATCTACTAATGGTCATTGTGAATTGGCTTCAGAGAAGAATCAACAGATTTCAAGGAGGACCAAATGTAGGTTTCTTTCAGGACATAGGATTGATCATGTGTTTGACCCCATACTCAGATTCTGCTTGGTCATCTCCTACAAATCCCATGCCTTCAGAAGATTCTCTCACATACGAACTTCTAGGAGTCACTGTATCTGCTTCCTTCTCAAACATACTTTCCATTTAGAATCAAAATTGCTGGCAAAAGCAGAAATTTTATTGCATGGCCATCTCAGCAACCTTAGGTTTGCAAGGGCATTCAAAGAGAGAGGGTGGGGTATGATTCAGATACTGCTGCTCAAGACTGTTCAGTGTCTGAACATCCTTTCCAATAAAACACTCAAACCTGCACTTTCTACGTTACAAGTACAGATTGTGCCCTATATTTTAAAGACATTGAGATATGAGGGAGTGGCAAGACAAAATTGTACAAGGAGCAAGGAGGACATTCTAAGACCAGAAAGGTATGTGGACAACCCAGACATAACTTTAGAGTGATGGAAAACTGGAAACCAAACTTGAGGGTTGATTTATGCTGTCCCAGGTAATAGTTCAATAAAATGCATAACTTTAAAAGGTCCTATGGAAGGGATGATCCTATTAAAAATTCATATATGACCTCCAATTGTAATGGGAGCTTCTTCCTATTACATTCAATAGAGTATTAGGAGGTAACATATTTTGCAGAATGTTACAGCGGAAACTCAACAGCACATTAAAGTTTTGGATGGTAATTAATTAATTAATGGTATTTGCTTGATCATTTTTCATTTTCATTTTCCCTTTATTTGTATGCCGCCCTTTTCCCTGGGGGGACTCAGGGCGGCTCACAGTTCAAAAAGGGGGGGGGGAGGACAAACAATTTCCAACATACAAATCCTTGAAATTAACTTTCAGGCATGCATTTGTCCAAATCTCTGCTAACTTGAATAAGAAACAGGTGTCATTCTGTTTATAATCCCTATCAATGGGCTAATCATAAAACTTATGTGGACTTAGTGACTCAGGAAGTAATATAGAGATGTATCATTCAAGTTGATAGTAAATTTGCTTAATTCCTTATGTACAATATTCTGTTCTATCTGTTCTATCTCCTGGCTTAGTTTGAGCCAACTGGTCTATCTGAATAGTTACTAGGCTCTGCTATTGGGGCACTGATTACAATAAGCAGAGTTGCCTGACAAATAGTGGTCAACTTATTCCTCCTTGATCTCTAGCCAATGACTCTCCTTCCATAGCAATGAGAACAGGAGTGGAGAATCAAGCATTAGGCTCCCTTGACCAAGACTTAGCAGTAAATCACAGAGTTTCATATGGCTAAACTCCTTTCCTACATTAGAATTTAGCAAAAGTCCTATTTAGGACATGTTGTATAGATTCTTTCTTCATTCAAAGAAGAATAAAATAAAATGAAACAGTTGATTATTATTTCCATTCTGAATGGCGTTAAATTTAAATGGCATTTATATCCTACAGGTTCTATAGCTTTTTCTTCATGCCTTTCCTATACATTATCAGACAATTTTGTCATATTATGTTTGGTGGCCTTGAAAGTGAGTGGTTATTGAGGGGTTAGATAGCTAACACTAACCCAAATATTTTCTTGGCTTACCTCTTACAACAATATTTTTCTTTTTTATGTTTTGTTCTCCATCCAAAATCTACTTTGTTGAACTGCCATTGATTCAGAAAGATATGAGAAATATAGTATATTCAATACAACTTGGAAATTGCACATCTAATGTGTCATTTGTTTTTATTACTGCCATTCTCATACTGCTGAGAGATATTTTTTCTATAAATCCTTTCCTAGTGTTTTCCTTGTTCCTGTTCTATTTCTAATATTTTGATCTGATAGTGAAGGTTCAGTATATATGCATTTTAATTAAAGTTGTCCTTTTCTGTCTTAATCCTGTTTTATCTCCAGAGGATGGTTCTACTGAAAATTGTTGGGCTATATCTTCTTGGGTAAATTTAGATACACTCTGCATAACAGCATTGAAACAATTTTTCCTTGCATTATTTTCTAAATGTACTTGTATTTTATATTTTGAGATAGTTTTGTTTTCCAGTGGTCAATTGGATAATCCAAACTAATAACATTTCAACCAAACATTTCTTAGAAATGTGTTAGTTATGAGTTTCACACAGAAATAAAATTACATTGCACTGCCGAATATTTAATTAAAATATTAGGAAACTTCTCCATTTAGACATGATGATTTGGCAACCTTGAATACCCCTGCAATTTGGAATATTATATTTTAACAAATCAATTGGTATTATCTATTTTCCCCTCCCCTCCCCCGCCTCTCTCTCTTTCTCTCTCTCCTGCTAATTGCCAGAAGTCTGCAGTTTTCTTGGAAAGACTTCAGAAGTGGTTTGCCACTGCCTCTTTCCTACGTTTTAGAGAAAATGACTGGCCCAAAATCACCCAATGGGTTGTCAGCTAAGGCAGGATTAAAACTTATACTCTCCCAATTTCTAGCCTTGTGTCTTAACTCGGGAGAGCTGTGTGCACTCTGTTTTCACTGGAAGAAGGTTACAGGAAGTTGTGGCAGCTGAAAATGGAGTTTGGGAGCCTGTTTTGCTAACAAAAGTACTGTAGGCCAGTCCTTCGCTGTTTCCAGGGCAGCCCTGTGGGCCAGATCTAAGTAGGCAGAATCCGGTCTCTGAGCCTTGAGTTTGACACCCCGGTTTAAAGCTTTCTCAGTTCCTTATATCCAAGCACACTACAGGTTCGGTATTTGGCAATTAGGAGGTGGTGCTTAATAAACAAATTTAAAACTATTGCTTTAGAAACAAGTATTTTGCAACAAGAGCATGCACATAGCAATCCCCACACTACTGTAATGCGCTCTACATGGGGCAGCCCTTGAAGAGCATTCCGAGACTTCAGCTTATCCAGAATGCAGCCGCGCGAGCGATTGTGGGTGCACCTCGGTACACCCACGTTACACCTATCCTCCGTGAGCTGCACTGGCTGCCCGTTGGACTCCGGATGCGCTTCAAGGTGCTAGTCATTACTTTTAAAGCCCTACATGGTATCGGACTTGGGTACTTGAGAGACTGCCTCCTGCCAATTACCTCCCTACGACCAATTAGATCCCACAGATTAGGCGTCCTCCGAATACCATCAGCTAGCCAATGTCGACTGTTGACCCCTCGGGAGAGGGCCTTCTCTGTGGCTGCTCCGGCCCTTTGGAACGATCTCCCCATGGAGATTCGGACCCTCACCACCCTTCTGGCTTTCCACAAAGCCGTCAAGACCTGGCTATTCCAGCAGGCCTGGGGCTGATGAGTTCCCAGCCCCACTTGAATTGCTGTGACTGTTGTGTTGTTTTTAATCTGTTTTGTGTATCTTGTTTCTGTCTTGTTTTTTTTTTGTATTTCCCCCTTCCCCACTTGTTTGTTAGCCACCCTGAGTCCCTCAGGAATAGGGTGGCATACAAGTATAATAAACATCCAACATCCAACATCCACACAAACACATACTGGCGTATACAAATATACAAATACACATACACAGCAAAAAAGCCTCAACAGCATAATTTCTAAGCTGCATATAATGTACAATGAGAATATTCTTTTTTCCCCAAAAAACTTTATTACATTTCTAAAAAGTATAAAATACAAAAATAAATAGCAAAGATAAAAGGGCAGAGGTGGGGGGAGCAAAATTGGGAGTGCAAATAAAAAGTGGAAAACTGTAGAAAAAAGTAACTTCTGACTTTCTTTGATACAGATAGAAACCTAAAAATCAATGACCCTTTGAACCAAACTAAACCATAACAAACAGTACTTCTATCATCATAAAAGAGCATATTCTTTTGGCTAATAGCTACCTACTGGCAAAACAGGAACAGCCAAAGAATACAAATATAATATAGGCCACAAATACTAGATTTCTCAAAGCAAAGATACTTTTAAAGATACTCACAGCTGTGAGACTTTATCTATACTTAAGCAGGTACAGTATCAGGGGTGAAATCCAGCAGGTTCTGACAGGTTCTGGAGAACCGGTACCAGAAATTTTGAGTAGTTCAAAGAACCGGTAAATGCCACCAGCTAGCCCCAGAGTGGGGTGGGAATGAGATTTTGTAGTTTCCTTCCCCTGTCATGTCCACCAAGCCATACCGTGCCCACCAACCCAAACCCACAGAACCAGTAGTAAAAAAATTGAATTTCAGCACTGTACAGTATAATCTGAGCTAGATATATCAGCATTTGGAACATAGCAAAGAGCAGTAGTACATGCTTAAATAGCTGTTTTTTTTTCATCTTCACTTGCTTTAATTGGCACCAAAAGCAAATTGGATGGAACAGATCCTACAACTTACTGGCAATATTGAAGACAGGGTATCAAAAACCAGGCTAATCAGACCTGATTAAACAGTAAACAAATCACAGAACTAGAAATGTTCAGAATGCTCAGAGCATTGGGAGAGTTTTGATTGGCCTGATCTATTCCATAGTCAGAATAACTCTGGTGACTGCCACCATATTTAAAACACTCAAAATAGGGTTTGTTTACAGGGAGCATTATCTGCCTATTTTACTCCACTAGTCATCACCAACTTTAGAGGTGGTGCTCATCTCTGTTTCTTTAAGCCATTGGGCTAGCACATTTCCCCAGTCATGTGGCTAGCATGAAATCATGCTGAAGCACAAAGCATACAGCGAAGCCCTGTTACCTTCCCACCAAAGTGGTACTTATTTGTCTACTTGCATGTAAGATGCTTTGGAACTGCTGAGTTGTCAGGAGCTGAGGCAAGTGATGGGAGTCACGTGGTGGTATAGACCCTTTCTGGCATCATTTAGGACCCTGTATCACCATACCTCTAGCATCATGTGCATCTCTGTTAAATTTATTTTGTTAACAAGTTGTCATCTGATTCTATGGGTCAGTGAACAGAAACCACACACTGAACCAAATCCTCTCAACATTTTTTTTCCATTTCACTAATAACAAACCTGAGTTCCAACCAAGGAATGTAATGTTTTAATGCTGGAAGTCACCAAAATTCATTCGCTATGAGTTGAGTGGCAAATAAATTCAATTAAAAAAATAAATAAACTACATATAAAAGATATGCATGTGTATAATAGCACTTAGCTATAGCACTTAGACTTACATACTGCTTCACAATGATTTACAGCCCTCTCTATGCTGTTTACAGAGTAAGCATATTGCCCCCAACAATCTGGGTCCTCATTTTACTGACTTCGGAAGGATGGAAGGTTGAGTCAACCTTGAGCCAGTGAGAATCGAACTGTCGAACAGCTGGCAGCAGACAGTGAGCAGAAGTAGTCTGAAATATTGCATCATAACCACTGAACCACCATGGCTCTTATAACCAGGTTTTATTTGGTTAAATTTATATTTAACCATTACATTTTGGTCATCTTAAAATATATAACTCTGGAGAGCTAACAATACTTAAAAAAAGAATAAAAATAGTATATGATAGGTTACATCTATTATATAGTATTTCCAAATGAAGGAAAGGAGGAAAAGTCTTACCATATTTGGTAAGAAAATTATGCATGTAGAAAACCGTCATTATCACAATAGGTATTTGTACAATTATGCAAATTCTCAATATGGATGAAATATTTACAGAGATTTCATTTCATATATTAGCCTACAGAGGTATGGATAGCTAAATTGAAAGACTGTAAATAATGTGCCTATAAAGTTCAATATGTTTCATGAGATCTTGCAAAATTTGTTCCAGGTAAATGTCAAGCCCCACAAACTTGCACGCTAATAATAAAAAGGGAAATTAACAACAGATGCATTTCAGAGATGTTGGAAAACCAATTTTTCATCCATACAGGTTTAATAGCTGATTATAAAACTATTATCACAAGTCTCTTGTGTAAATATGGAAACACAATATCACTAGCAACCATTTTGGAAATTGATACCTGCTGGTTAATCAGTGAATTCTTGCATTTTGTCTATTCTTTGAGAGATAATAGAAATATTTCCCTTTTTTTGTAGCTACCATAATTGCAAGATATACTGTAGTTTGCAGGAGAAATAAAATCTCTACTTAAACTGGAACCATGTGGTATAAAAAAATTAGAGTCTTCCACACTTTACATACTTTCTTACCTAATTAATTTGCCCCAGGAAGCTGCATCTAAGTTTTCACCATTTGGAATTCTTCCAAATATATCAACTAAAGTCAGAATAATTCAGAATATCTTTATTAATATCCAACTTGGCAGAGCCAGCTTGGGCCTAATTGTTGCTCTTTTATATTCTGGGCAGATGCCATTCAGCTGTTCCACTTGCTCAGATGATTCCAGAATGTTGTCCATTCTGACTGAGCTTCCCTCGTTCAACTAAACTATAAATTTGAGAAGCAGAAGTCAGGCTCTGCCTATCAGCAATACTCATCAGCTGGATTCCTTTCACCCCTAGCTACATAAGCTTTGAGGTTTGCAAGAGTCCGATGTGATTGTACCACACATTGAAGAATTCAGAGTTCAAGTTAATTGAAATTTATTATGTAGTCATTTTTTTTCATTGCTTGAAGAATTGTGGCAAATTGCTAGAAGTGTATTCTGTTTTGCAGAGGTACTCAAGTCCCATCAGCTAAGGAATGGGGGTTGTCAGACCTTAGAAAATATGCCTTTTTTGCTACAGTTCCTAAAACATTCTTGTCAGAGCATTTGCAGTGTGAGTACTATTAGGAAACAACCCAGGAGCAAAACACAGCACAGAGAGACTTAGACATTTAACAGTGGTTTATATACAATATATGCAGAAATATATGTGGTAGTAAATACCTGACAAGTAATCAATCTCTTTCTTAACTTTACATGGACAACTTAGCAATGGACACCGGACACAAGGAGAGAGAAAAACACTCTCTAGCTGCCTTATATAAACACCACCTAGAGTGGTAAAGACTTTTGTGGATCCCTTCATAGTCTGGCTGTACCAATGCTGATTCAACTTCATTGCATCAGGCTTACATTTCATCAGTTGGTTAGCTCTTAAATCTCAATGCCTTGATAATTATTCTTCTGGAAATCTGGATTTTCTGGTCCTGACCATGCTGGTCTTTCACAAAGTCCTAAAGACCTGGGTCAGTGCTTAAGCCTTGGTTCCCAAATGTGTGCAGGGATCCATTTCTTGATTGGATTGGTGATAGAATATATTTTCTCGACTATGTATTTTAGTATCATTACAATTGTTTTTACCTTAAATGCATTGACCTTCCAGAGTCATTTGTTCAGATGGACAGCATACAAAATAAATAAATAATCCTCTGATCCAGAAATGGATTACTTTTTTTAAAAAAAATCTTGGTAGCCTCAATCCTTAATCAACCCAGAATGGCTTCCAGAATGGAAGTGATATAATTGAAAAGGAAAGGTCATATGTTTGAAAGGCGAACCTAGGGGGAAAATTAAGGCTGCAGATGATTGGGTTTTGCCTTGCTGTTGTTTAGCATCTCTTTTCTAGGCTTATTTTGACGCTGACCTGTTAAAAATCATACCACTAAAATCCTTCCTTTCTTTGTTTGCAAATTTCAGCACCATGGCGTGGCATTATTCTACGCATTAGAATGATGCTTAATGGTAACGTCCTATGGATAACCTGTCATTTTGCTGCCAAATTTCAGAGTGATCTTTAGGCTGCTTTGCAAAATCACATGATTGTTTATCTCAATTTTATCTGAAGGCTCTCTGATCCAAATCTAATAATATTATAATGCCTAAGAAAAGAGGGAGGCCCGACTGGCATGAAAGCTGCATAAATTTGTGTCTTTTCCTTCCACAACTCATTGTGTTTCATTTGGCACCTTGAAAACCTCCTGCGAAGCTGACTGAAGCCTCCGGAGTCTGACATCAGGCAGGTAAAAGAACAGTGGGAGCTTGTTCCCAGTGTGCGCATACACAGAGCTTTCAGGCAAGAACAATTAAGAAAACATGGTCAACTTGGGAGTAAGGCTTGGAAATGATTGGCTGCTCCCATAACACATAAAAGAAGAGCGAATGGGATGTTAGCTTTTGCAGGAAGCAATTAGTTCATCTGGTTGGTTCAAGCTTTGAAAAGTTCTGTTTGACTCTGTGCTAAGTTTGGCCTTGCTCTGCATTTAGCAATTAAGTCTCTGGCAGTGTTCCAAGGGAGTTAAGGTGTGTGTTTATCAACATTCCCCTGAAAGGCTGTGGCAACTCGAGAAGACATCTGTCAGAACCTTCACAGACTGTTTGTGAAACCTTGCAGACTGTTGGTGACCATAATTTACAGCAATGTAAATAGAAGAGGATTTGGGGGACTAAGGTTGTGATTTATACTTTCTCAGGAAGCCTAGGTCAGAACACTTTCTTCTGCTTCTTTGCTATGCCTAGTTATTTTTTCCACGTCTATCGTGCACGTGTCCCTTACATCATGAAACCTATGGGTTTCTGTGAAGTGTAGTTGGAAGGCAGGAACATGCTGAACTACCCACAGCATTGCCAGATTTCATTTCCATAGGAGTCACGGGTCTTGGCAATCCATCTATGTTATCTTGATTCAACAATTGTTGCTGTACAATTTCTAATTTCACCCCATTGAAGGTTATAAACAAACAGACATGAAAGTTTTAGTAGTATGTATGCTGTAGATAGATAGAGGAGGGGAAAACCAAGTTGTTACAGAATTGTTTTTCACCAAGAAAGTTGTTCAGCAGGGTCTCCTCACCTTCTCAGCTTAAAGCATTTGCACGATAAGGCACAAACATGATATGTTCTGACAGTATTTTAATCATTCCACAATAAAACCTCTACATTTGTTTACGTTAAACTCTAGAAATCCAAATTACATGTATTCTTGCAACAGGTTAATATTTTAAAACCAAACATATCCTTTGACTGAATGCAGGAAGAAATGGAAGAAGGACCAAACATGCTTCTATCTTACATTCATTGGTGGTTTGCAGGTTATGATATACTGTGCTTGTTACATCTAATTATCAATCTCCTATAAATATCCCCTATAAATAGAAATGTCATAAAAGTGAATTATGTATGATAAGACAATACTTGGAATATTGAATTCAATTTTGGTAGCCATAATATAAAAAAGATATTGAGACTCTAGAAAGAGTGCAGAGACAACAGACAACAAATAATAAAGATGATTGGTAGACTGGAGGCTAAAATGCACAAAGAACGGAATTGTGTATGTCTAGGTTAATGAAAAGAAGGACTGGGAGTGATATGATAGCAGTGTTCCAATATCTAAGGGCTGCCACAAAGAAGATGGGATGAACCAATTTTCCAAAGGACCTGAATGCAGGGCGAGAAGCAGTGGATTGAAACTAATCAAGGAGAGAAGCAACCTAGAACTAAGGAGAAATTTCCTGACAGAATGTTTAATCAGTGAAACAACTTGCCTCCAGAAATTGTGGGTGCTTCAACACTGAGGTTTTTTAAAGAAGAATTTAAATTCTTCTTTAAGAATTAAAAAAAACCATTTGTCTGAAATGGTATAGGTTTTCTTGCCTGAGCAGGAGATTGGACTAGAACACTTCCAAAGTCCCTTCCAACTCTTTTATTCTGTTATCATAATGCTCATTATATCACTGGCTTCTGTTGGATGCCTAACAGAGGATATGGCTATTGTGTGTGTGTGTGTGTGTGTGTGTGTGTGTGTGTGTGTGTGTGTGTGTGTATGTGTGCGCTCTAATCTGTTGATAATTTCCCAAAGGAAGTAAAAAGTGGTTGGCAGAAATCTGACCTTCAAAATAGAAAATGATATTTACAGCTAAAGGAGATCAGATTCATCTTTTTCCTTTCTTAGTTGGACTGGCCCAGCCTTGGTGAAGAAGAATGTTGCACAATATCCTTAAAAATTAAAATTGATTTTAATTTTTATTGCTATATTACTTTGGACTGCTATTTAATTTACAGTTATAATTATGTGGGTGTTAAGCATCTAATACCTTTTAATCCACCTTTTGCTACCTTGGCCTAAGTGTCATCTCTGTAAACACTCTCATTAATAGTGGTGTCATATATGAGTAAAAGTGCCACCCCTTTTCACCCTCAGCTATCTGAAGTTCCTAACAGAATTCCTAACTGAAGTCATTTCTATAATTAGCATTTTTTTCTTTTAAAAAAATCTATTACGTAGGAGAAAAAGATAGCTAGTATACACCAACTAAAATTTAATTGGGAAGTCCTCATTCAAAGTTTAGTAGCCATCATCCAAAACACAACCAAATATGTTTTATCAATGTGCCAACAACAGACAGGTAAACGTTGATTTTCAAAAAGATGTGTACAAAAATATAAGAAATTTAGAAATAATTATTACAAAAATGCAATGCATTGTATCATAAAGGGGGTAAGTGTAACCTTGAGATTCTGTATATATGCTTGTTTTTCTTACTGCATACTAAATCAGTTTCATAAGCAATATCATAATCACTGTTCTTTCTTCTTCGTTAGTTTTCTTCAAATCAAATTTGCATTGAATCAATGATATCAAATAGAGCACTATCTTCCATAAAGCAACATAATTTGCCAATCTGTGTGGCAGATGGGGAGGGGGGGAATTCTACACTATGTATTACTAAACTATAACTCCCAGCAGTTAAAATCTACTGATATGTACTTGGTAGTAGAAGATATTCGGAATCATAGTTCAATATACCAATTTCGTTATATTTAAGTGCAATGACAATAAAGATTATACTTATTATCTAGAGGAGCACAAATTTCCCACTTTGGATTCATAGATGTAGAGATTGCTCATCCTCTCTATTACCTCTCACATTTCATCCAGTTATAGTTTTCAGGAATTTAAAGTTAATAATAAAACCTTTGGGGGGGGGGGAGACAAAGCAACTGATTTTTCTTTTTGGATTGCCATGCTTTGCTTTATTTTATATGGTGCATCTGCTGTATCTTTTTGACTTACTTCTTCAAATATTTGTCTGATGATCTAGCGGTTAGGGTTAGATATTTTTTTTTTAGTTTTGGCCAAGAGGAGGACAACTTGTTAAGTCTTGTTCTTCACCATTACTTTCGTCCCTGATAATTTTACTTGCTTTTTCTCAATTGACCCAATTCATTTGAATGTTCAGAGGGGATAAACAGATGCACCTTCTCTTTTTTCTGTTATTGCTTGGTAGCTTTGACTGATAATATTAATAGCTTTTTAAAATGTTATTTCCCTTGTCCAGTTCTCAGCTTCTCAAACTTGCCATTATCCTGACTTTATATTGTGACACAGATAACAATCTGTGTCACAATATAAAGTCAGGATAATTGTTCTATGTAAATAATTAGTAAAACTTGTAACTAGATGATTTTTAGAATATTAGAAGGCTTCAGGGCCAGGGAAGGGAAAGTAAACAAGGTTAAAGGTTCAGCTTCACATGTGATAGTTGTGATAAATTTAATGCTGTCAGAGTCCCATCTCCATTAAAAATTGATATTTTTTTACATTAATTGATTCTCATTGGATCCTTTTGGTGTGTTTAAGGTGATGATTCATAAAATATATTTTCAGTTTATTTGTAAAGAAAAGCAAAATCTAACCCTATACTTAAATTAATATAAGCAAAATACTATTTGCAAGTATAGAAGCAAATATAAAAACGCTGTGTGCAGATGCCTCAACAATTTGTTCTTTGTAAACTCCATTCTGAATTGGTTTGTGATCAGCACCATTTGGAATACTAGAGTTTTAATTTTATTAAATAATACTCAAATATAAAAAGTATTATTTCAATAAAATTTATAGTAAAAAAATAACAAAAAATAATTCTATAATAGACAAGGTTTTTTAAATGAGATAAATTGTGTAATTTTGATGTAGAAACATTTTATAGATGTTAGAGGCGGCAGTCTATTCCTGCTTCTATTTCTGTGAAATTCTTCATTCTTTGTGGGGGGAAAGTGTTGTTCCCCCCCACCACTTTTTCATGGAATGGGGAAAGATTTTGATTAATCTATATATTTTAGTAGAATAGGGACATTCTCTCCCCCCCTCCCTCCTTCCCCCCTCTCTCCCTCTCCCCCCCCCCCCACTCTCTCTTGTGTATGTGTGTATGTATTCAAGTCAGTCTTCACTCTGGTGACTGCATGGACAAGTCCTTGCAATTTTTGTTACAAATTTGGAAATGGTTGGCCATTGCCTGCTTCCTAGGGTTGAGTGACTGACCCAGTTGGTTCTTCATCTAAAGAAAGACTAGAATTCATAGTCTTTTAGTCCAGTGCCTTAACCACCAACCAACTGTAGGTATGTATAATTTCTTTATTAGCTTTACAGGGAAGAAAAATGAACAGATTTCTTTTTTTAGAAAAAAATACCATATACTCATAACTGCACAGAATTTTTTTAAAAGAAAACTACTCTTCTAGTAGTGTTTCCTGAGATATCTAGACAAACATGCAATGGCACTGAACAATGTCACTCCTCTGAAGTCAATCAGGCAAGAAACAGGCATGGCAGAGTTTACAGAAATGCCCTCTGTTGTAATTAATGTAGAATAACAGAATAGGTTGCAGAGAAGGGCTATTGTACATTTCTTTCTCATGCTTTCTACTCTGTCAAGGCTGTTTAATTTCTTCCCCAAATCCCTTTAAAGGTCACCTTTAAATTCCAAGCAATTTAGACAAACAGTAATGGACTTATGGTCATTCTAAGGAAAAAAAATTGCTGGAATGCGACCCTATGTTTGTGTGCATGGACATTTTTAAGAGTTAAAAAAAGAGATTGGAGACCACTTTGCCATGCTTAAAAGGTACTAGTGCTAAAAATTTACAGGAAGATTTAAAACCAGTCATTCTATCTCAACCCAGCCAAGCTGGGTTTGTTATGCTAGATATAAAAGCAAAGGGAGATCTTGGAGGGATTACAATTAATAAAATTAATTATTTAACTAATTATAATTATCCTATGAATTGCCCAAATGAATAAAAATAGAATAGCCTAGAACAGTGATGGCTAAACGTTTTGTAAAGGTGTGCCAAAACTGTGTGCACGCACGCTATCATAAGCGTGTATGTGCCCACCCACCTGCACATGCACAAGTGACCCACCCACTGCACATGCCCGAGAGACCTCCCCGTGCAGGAGGCATTTTCACCCTCCCTAGGCTTCAGGAAAGCCTCTGGAGGCTGGGGATGGAAAAAAACAGGCCCAATGGGCCAACTGGAAGTTTGTTCCCAAACTTCTGGTTGAGCCTGTTTTTTGCCCTCTCTGGGCTCCGGAGACTTTCCTGAAGCCTGAGGAGGGTGAAAACAGCCTCCGCCAGCCTCCAGAAGGTTGAAAATATGGAGCTGAAGGCTGCCAAGGGCTACCGTGCTGGCAAATATGGCTCCGCCTGCCATATCACCATCACAGGCCTAGAATGTTCAAAATATGTGGGGGGGGAGAGGGTGTTTGTAAAATGTGGCATTTGGTTATTGTTATGTAACTAAAAATAAGTCAATGTCAGATTCAAAGAACCAAGATCAAACTTTAAATCTAAGCACAGAAGATTTATTATTACAGCCTATACACAAGAATTTAGTTAGCAAATGGTTAGCACTAATTTGGCACTAGATAAGAGTCAACAGAATTCAATGGGGGCTGCACTTGGGTCTCTTGTGGCAACATAAGGACTCTAAACTGATGATGCATTTAACTCCGCCTTCTATCTCTGCCTACTTTTCTCCTTCACTCGGAATCAATTTAAGAATGAATTTATGTGAAAGTAATGCATGTCATAAACTTAGCCCCACTCAAGATAAATGTTATCTGGCACCAGAAAAATGGGGCTACCGTACATTGATTTAGTTGTAGCCATTGAATTATTTTCTGAGAAACAAAGTCCATGTAGTATATTTCCTAATCTTGGCAAACAATGTAAGCTAAATCATTCTTCGGTAACTCCAGTTCTTTAAAAAAGAAAGAGAGAGACCAGAATGATTAATATTAATGGAAGTGGTGGAATGCAACAAGATTGGAGGTGTAGAAAAGCATTGGATTTCATCTCACAAAACCCTGCTTGAAAAATTAATTCAAATAGTGTTTGGTTAGGAGCTTGGCCACATGGGCTATAAATGGGCTGGAGGATCATTAATGAATGGTAATGATAAATGGCAGCCTGCCGAGTTTGGAAAGAAGTAGCTACTTGGGGTGCCAAAGCAATTGGTGTTAGGTTTCATTTAATTTATTGCCTTCACTAATTGATCTGGAAAAGAAAATAAACAGCAGGTTAATGAAATCTGCTGAGGTTACTAAACTGGGAGAGTTTTCAAATACCTGCACTAACATACTCACAGTGACACAGTTTGCAAAGCAAAAAGGTTTGCAAATAAGTGGCATGACTTGAAAAATTAGCCATTTTGCCAACAAAAGAAAATGTATTTAAAATTGTAGTGGGGGCTATGTATCAAAAACTAAATTCATATTTCTTAGGATTATAATTTGAATCCTATTTTTGCTCCTATTGGGGTGGGAGGAATTATTCAAGGTACGGATCTGTATGTTGTAGATAATTAGGCATACTTAATGATCAACTACTGTATAAGCCTACAAAACCTTTCTTGTTAAAACATTATTAATTAATTAATTAATTAATTAATTAATTTTACAGTTTAGCTTTCCTCCAAGGTACTAAAAGCAGCTTGCCTGGTCCTTCACCTGTTTATCTTTACAGCAACCCTGTAAGGCAGGCTAAGCTGTGAGTAATTGGTCCAGGGTCACCCAGAGAATTCTATAGCTGAGAGAAATAAGGTTATTCGTGTAAAAAGCAAGAACATGACAGACTCCATTTTACACTCTAGTTAATTTAAAAAGCAAAAGACAGCAGTCTCATAATGACTCTTGTAACACATTCAACCAATACCATATATAGAAGGAACATTTAGGAATACCGGACCTGGGAGTTTACCTGAGGAAGAACAGGCCAGGTCAAATTGAGGCCTAATGGGAAAGTGCTGGTGTCAGTTTCAAGAGGCTGACGTAAGGAGATTAGATTCCTAATATGCTGGGAAGCGATTCCACAAGGATATTTTTGGGCTGGAAACTAACTATTTGCCAAAGGCATTATACAACACGAGTAAGGTGATCAGATTTTCAGATTGGTTAAGAGGGACACCTTTGACTGGGGCGGGGGGGGGGGGGCTTGATTAAAAATTTTATACGGAGCAACAAAAATTTTCTTATAACTCAAAAATAGTATTGTAATTTTTTAAATTTCAACTACAATTTACAAATATAAATTGTAACTCTTGCCAAACATCAACATTTTGATCACGTGACCATGAGGATGCTGCAACAGTCACTAAGTGTGAAAATGGTCGCTAAGTGTGAAAAACAGTCATCAGTCACTTTTTTCAATGCCATTGTAACTTTGGTCGCTATACTACCTTTCTTGTCACAGTTCTTAAGTGAATAACTGCAGCTGGTATTTTGTATTTTGGATAGAATCTTTTTTTAAATAGTCTAAGACAATTTAAAAAAAGAATCCACACAGAATAAAGCTATTTTAAAAAATCCTATGCACAATAAATAAAATATTATTTTAAAATACATAAAAAAATAAAAGAAAAAACCCAGCTCACTTATCAGCAGGCACAAGTCAATCCAGAATGATGTAGATGTTAATACAAAGAACTGATCAAATTAAAATGGTGAAATTAGTCAGGGAAATATTTTTCAAAGAAACTTTGCCACCATTTTTTCTTCCACACGAGCCGACCTCCAACCTCCGTGCCCCTCCCCTCCGGAAAATCCAGGAAGTAACACTCACGGCCCCTCTAGCCAAGCATTTCCTGGAGCTCTATGGTACTTGCTCTATGGGGCGCAGGGGGGGTCCGTTTTCTTGCTTTAAAGTTTTAATATCTTCAATGAAAGTACTGAGACAGAGAGACTGATCAGACAGGGTGTCTTTTGTCTTGCCCCGGTTAGGATTTCTTAAGCAAATCCACTGGGCTTTCAACATGAAGCCAGAAAATCGGGACTTTTTTAAAATGGCCCAGGACACGGGACAAATTGTTATAAAGTGTGACCATCCCGCTGAAATTGGGACGTCTGGTCACCTTAAACATGAGTTGTGTAACATGACTTTATGTAACACAGACATTTAAGGAAATGAACTGTTACCCCCAAAAAACTGTATTTAAACGTTGTATCTGAACCTGTCAGATATTCTCTTTGTATCTTTTATGATTGAGAATCCTTTTGCAAAAGCTTATCTTAATAAATGCTTTTTGTTGTTCATGGTCTCCTAGCTTTTTTTGTTCCTTTAAGAGACAGAGATTTATATTTCTCACAATAGCCAAATCTGAATTTGAAACTTGTTATTACTAGTCCTAATCCACTTTAAAAAAAACAACCCTGTTGTCCCTTAATTTGAAGTACAGTCAAGGTCGACTGGATGGAGTAGAGCATTTACTGGCCCTTTCTGATGCCTAAGTGGAGTTTGCAGCAGTTTTTTTTTCTTTGCACGCTCAGACACAAGCATCTGCCACTACCTAGGATTGAACTCTTAACTTTCTGAATAGGAGAAGAGTAAAATTTATTTGTAAAATCTAACTATTTTACAAATAGTTAGATATGGGTTCAGGTCTAGACAGGAACAGACATGGTTCTATTTTGAATGTGAGCTCCTGGCTTCAATATTTCTTGTTCCACTACATTTCCTGAAGTAAAAGTAATGGATTTTAAAGAGAAGCTGCGAGACATACCGTAAATGACTGTGTTAGGTAAGTTTTCCGACCCTAACTCTCTAAATGTTTTGGAGCTACAGGTTCCCAATTTCTCAATTAGCATGGCCTTTCAGAATTTATGTTCAACGTACTAGTTGGAAGGCACCTATTTAAGAAAGCAGAATTAAGTTGTAATTTACTGCTTCTGTGCTTGTAAGGATCAGGACAGGTTTTATGTTAGGTTGAGGACATAACCATGCAATTGAAATATAGAGAATCTGAAATTTCCCCTATTGCAACATACTGTATAATTAAGCTCTTATTTAACTCTGCAGGTGTTTTCTAAGCCTTCCTGGACAGCAGGTACAATAACTGTTGTTTCCAACCCAAAACATCTGGAGCTGCTTGTTGGCTGGCTGACATTGGACACTGGTGCTATATAAAGATAAAAGTCCTAGTCTAAATGTTTCCCTTCAGAAAGCTTGCAAAGACTGGAAAGGCCAGGAATGCAGCCATTTCACATAAAACATCAACAGTCCAAGAGCATCTACATGGAAATGTTAGACACAATGCTCCAAGCAACCTTATGATCACCACAGGACTACTATTTTATTCCTCACATTACCATAGAGAGGGTTTTTTAATTACCTGGTGACAGAGGAGGTGCATACATTCCATGTTAATGTACTCCTAAAGCAAAGTAACTGTATTCACACTTCCTTGTTCACAATATCTAGCTAGCCAGGTGAGGGAAGGCATTGCTGCCATATGCTGCTTGGATCCAGGTTGTCAAAGGGGAGTTGCAGAAGAGAAATTCAAGTTTTTCTTGGACTGCAGATCAGGCTGGCATTGTTATTGAAATGCAGTCACTACCTGAGTTTGGAGTCTCTCAGGAGAAAGGGCACATCTTAAACTGAATCAGTTTTGAATCTGTTTGGCACCCCCCCCCCCCCAAGATCATACCCTCTATTTGAGAAATAATGAGGCAAAAGGTATTTTTGAAATCATAATTCCTTTCCAGAAAAAGCTCTGCAGCAACCATTTGTTTCTTTCTATCTTTGCCTTGTGGGTGCCTCACTTGAATCTTCTGCTTTTTCTTCTTGTTGTTCTAGATTCTAGGTAAAGTTAAAAGTTGCCCTCACACATGCATGCTAGTCATTTCTGGCTCTAGGGGGCAATGCTCATCTCTGTTTCTAAGCTGAAGAGCCAGTGCTGTCTGAAGACATCTCTGTGGTTATGTGGCCAGCATGACTAAATGCTGAAGGTGCACACAGTGCTGTTACATTCCCATCATTCCCATTTTTCTACTTGCATTTTTACGTGCTTTCGAACTGCTAGGTTGGCAGGAGCTGAGATAAGCAACGGGAGCTTACTCCATTACGCAGTGCTAGGGATTTAAACCTCTGTATTGCCAACATTCTGATTGACAAGCTCAATGTCTTAGCCATTGAGAAACCACATCCCTTATTCTAGATTCTACTGACAGTTTATTCTCATTGTTCCGAACAACTGCATTTTGATTCCCTATAGGAATAATAAAGAATTAGGTGGAAAGCATTTGAGAATGTGTTTGGATATAATATTGAAAGTTTCTCCCCACACTACTAGTCTTGGAAACTTTTTTTGTTAAATGAAGGGACATTTTTTCTAAATTCTATCAAAAATAATAGAATTACTGGTTAAAATCCAAAAACTGGTTAGTAAGCATCCTAAATCTAGCAACTGGTGTAATAATTTACTATCATCCCCACCTGAACAGTTCTACTGTTCTGAGTTAATTCAATGGAAACAAATTGCTTTTTATTTTATTTTTTCCCTAAGGAGATGTATTCAGTGACATCATCATCAGAGTTTGTCGTTATCTTAATTCCAAGATAGGTGTAAGCATATCACCTTCCAATGGCTTATAGCATCCATGGCTTCTTTGATTAACCCCAAGATTATTATAATGTGACTCTGTGACCAGACTATTTTTTTCCAGCTCAGGAAGGAAAGAATAGAAAGATGTAAACAGCAAAAGAAGAAATAATAAAAAAGGAGGCTCCATTGCTCAAGGGAAAAAATAAATTTGAAAGAACATTTTTGCCACAGTGATAACAGTAAGAACACATGCTTTTTGATTTTAAAGTATGATTGTTGATGACTCGTCAGATCTGGCAGATCAGACTTGGCAGAAATGGAATGCATTAGTTAGCAAAACAAGACTGGGAAAAAATTAAAAGCACACAGTAAAATATGTTATCACCTTTTATTTTTATTTTAGTTGGAGCATTTGGAAAATGACTAAGGGTGCAATTCTTTGATTTAAACTCTAAAAAATTGACAAAAGATTCTTAATATTAACAAAACATTGATAGGTTTCTACCACATAAAATATATTCTGATATTTATGTATTATTAGATTTATACCCCACTTTTCATACAGAAGCACAAGGTACATAGTGTTCCCTCCTATTTTTCCCCTCAAAAATAACCTGAAGTAGGTTGAACTGTGATGAATAACTGATCTGGGTTTTTGTAGATGGGAAAGGATTTGGACCTGGGCTTTCTAGTCAAACAACTTAACTACTACACCATAATGGCATTAGGATGGTAGAGACTTTCCAATAAAGATACAGTGATAGGATAAAAATAGAATGGAATCATGCTCAGGTAAGAAGCATGTTGTTGTTGTTGTTGTTGTTGTTGTTGTTGTTGTTGTTTCATGTGCCTTCAGTTCACATTTTTTCAATTGGCTGGTCCCAATAAATTATCTTTCTTCTGCCATATGCCTAATACTTGACTGGCTACAACTATATGATTAGACAGCTATTGTATGATATTGCCTGAATTGCAGGATTTTTTGCCCCTTGTGTACCCTTTATTTCAAAAAGTTTGCCAAAGTTGAAGTGCCTGATGGGGCTGAAGTATCATCTCCAGATTCCCATATCCACATTCTATACAATATAGGATCTAATCTTTATAACCTGTCACATCTAAAATGAGCCAAAAAATGCACGATAAGACACTGATGTGAAAGTATGGGCTGATGCCCGGTGTTGGTATTCAGCAGGTTCTGGCCAGTTCTGGAGAACCAGTAATGGAAATTTTGAGTAGCTCAGAGAACTGGTAAATACCACCTCTGACTGGCACCACCCCCATCTATTCTTTGCCTCCCGATCCCAGTTGATCGGGAGGGAATGGGATTTTGCAGTAACCTTCCCCTGCCATGCCCAGCAAGCTATGCCCACCAAGCCACATCATGCCCACCAAGCCATGCCCACCAAGCAATGCCCACAAAACCGGTAGTAAACAATTTTGAATCCCACCTCTGCAGATGCATATGCAATGGGTTCTCCTTTGGTTACTTTGAAAGGCTATCTAGGATTTTTAGAAACATCTAAAACTGGGGCTAGAATCACATTAATTTTGCATTTAATTCTGACTATTTGACCTTCACCTGCAACTGCAAAAAAAGTTTATATTCAAATACAACAGCAATATACAACACAGTCTAGCATGGTCTATGGTCTGGCAATCTGTAATGTGATCTACATATAAAATAAATGCATGAACAAAACTAGATCTGATCTCTCTAGTTGGGATTGCAGCTGGCATACCAAACAAATCTGGCAAAATATTTTGTCACCATTTGTGTGTTCCGTTAATTATCTAGTTTTCCTATCAAAGGAACCTTTATCTCAAATGAATCAAATTTCAACTTGTTCACCTCATGTCTCCCCAATTAACATGAGTTCCACAAGATCCCCAGGATTTTGGAGTTGAAAAACAGAGACAGAGCTGTATTTTGTTGACCCTATATAGTCCAAAACTTTTGAATGACTCAGAATGTTTCATGTAAATCAGAAGTGTTGTTGTTGTTGTTAGTGGGGGTGGCGGTGGTCACATCTTTCACCATACTTTGTTGGAAGTCACATGCTAAGTAGAATCAAATCAAACACCCTGACATTTTTTTTTTACCAAAAAGTCACAAGCCAAGTTTTTCTTCTGCTGATGATTCACTAGTTCTTCATTTGTCAAACATGGAACTATATGAAAGCCCAAATTTCCTTGGATTGAGAAAAAAAAGCTTCTGGCATCACCTTCCGAGACACTGCAGTATGGTACAGTGGCTGTCAGGTGTCAGCCTTGGCGCTCTGAACAGCTGGGGGCTGCCATTCCGCTGGTGAGAAGATTCATTACTGGGGCGTTTTGTGACTTGAATCGCTGCTATGCCACACTTGTTTTCCTGCACGCTGAGAGCTTGAAGGAACGGCACCAGCACATGTATGGCAATGTAAACTAGCATGGTCTGTCACATCATCGGAGTATATTGGGTGTATTGCGCATGCGTAGGAGAGGGCGGGCCACAGGAGGGTTTAAGTGGTGGAGGGAAGTCCAGAATTACAGGCTTGACTTTAATTCACTCGTGTTTTGCATTGTGTGTTTGTTGGAAATACCGGAACAGGCTTATAAAGATTACATTTACCACAAACTACTTGCTTAGTCATCTTGTTTGTTTTCTTTGCCTGAACGGAATCTGACAGAAAGTCAAGCCTGTAATTCCGTCAGGGTTCCAAGTAACCCCCTCCCCCAAACGAAAAAAGGCTCCGGTTTGAGTTTCCTCAAAGTTCCATTTTATTAGAGATGTCATATTGGCACATCTGGGAAAGCCCGAATCTGAAAGTTTACAGGTTTTCCCCACCCAAACTAAGGTTCAAATCCCTGCTCAGAACCCACATGTCCATGATATGGTCCAATCAATGCACCGTACCAACTGGAGATGCCTCCCAGTCACACCACTCCAGGTGTAGGGCGAGACGTCCTTGACTCTCTGAGAAAGGAATGTTATTTTGACTATATATCTCCCATACTCCATATAATCCTCCCTCCCATTTTCCCTCAGCATTAAATGTGGCAGGTCTGAAGAACCAACGTAAAAGATGTTTTCCAGGCCTGACAGTGGCTTCAGAACTCAACCAAGAATCCAGAGCATCATAATTAACAATACTGAAAACTGCCAAGATATCCAGGCAAACAGCATTCTATCTATTCATTTAAATTTCTGAACCAGTATTTCTTAACCTTATCAACATGATCCCAGCTGGGGAATTCTGGCTGTTGAAGTCCACACATTTTTAAGTTGCTGAGATTTAGAAACACTGGTTTAGATTCTACGTCTGGGGGCAGAATTTTACTGCCTCCAGACATATCAGTAGTATCTTTTAAGTTCTATTGACGAACAAGAGTCATTATTTACTTTAAATTCCAAATATCATTATAAGTGTTATTTAATATAATTTAATATGACATGATTTGTTCTAATTTTCATTTTCCATTTAGCAAGGGCAACAGAAGATAAAATTATGCTTTGAAAATAATAACACTTAGTGCTTTTGTAATCTATCCTCTCTCTCAAGCTCAAAAGCTATACCCTCACATAAAAAATGAACTTTTCTCCACTCATATATCAGCAATATATTTTCCTGAAGTCTTCATTCTTATTCAAAGCACTGTTGTGGAGTTCATCTCACAATGTCTATCACTCATCGCAAATAAATCAGATCTGTTACCTCAAGGAGAAATATGTGAGCAATTGCAGTGGTAAAGTTTATGCACAAACTTCAGAATCTTACCGGGAGGTGAGAATCCCAACTGTGGAAAAGGCAGAAATGAAAAATGTTTCATCCTAAATAACAACAACAAGAAGAATATAAAAGAGTAATGGATTTTAAGAGGGAAAACTATGTATCCTTTTTTTTTATTCAAGCAAATAGAAGAGGACTTGTATGAAAGTTCATTTCAGTCCTTCTTTTTTTCCCCTTTCATTTGCAACCCATATGTGCTTTTTGCACAGATTCCTCCATGACTAATATATTCCAATTTAGGAGGGAATGGTTATTTACTTCCCATAATCTCATTTCAGCAGTGTCTGGCTAGTAAATAGGAAACTGACAATACAGAAGAATCTTTATTTGGCAAAGCTCTTCTTATCCACAGAGCATCATATAAAACATTTTCTGCTATTCCTAAAATGGTGAATTGTATTCTGATAGTTCCCTTGGAAAATGGATATATATATATATATATATATATATATATATATATATATATATATATATATATATATATATATATATATATATATATATATATATATATATATATATATATATATATATATTATATATATATATATATATATATATATTATATATATATATATATATATAGCTCCTGGAGCCTGTGTTTTGTCTTCCCTTTTTCTCTTCCTCCTCCTTCTTCCCAACTTCCTGGAATATCTTTCTGAAAAAGATTCACAGCAGGCCAAAAAATCCTGGCTTACCTCCCTAGGAATTTCATTCTACAAAGTCTAAATTACACTGTATGTAAAACTATCAAGGATATGAAATGAAGTAGTTGTATAAACAATAGCCATGTTCTGGTGAAAGCTTTATCTGGGGAAAGCTTTTGAAATACGTGTGTAGTAAGGACAAATAGATGGGTTCTCAGCATGTGTTTGTAACACTGGAAAAAATGGCTTTCAAACAGGGCTTGAAGCAGAAGTGGGTTGCTGCCAGTTTTACTACTGGTTTGCCTTGCGTGCACATGCACAGTTCAATGTAAATTGTTCTTCACACATGTACAGACCAGGGAACCAGTTCAGGGACGTGGTCAGCCTGGGTCCCTGCTGGTTCTGTGACCCAGGCCTAAATGCCACTACCAGTTCGGGCGAACAGGACTGAACCGGGAGCAACCCACCTCTGGCTTGAAGATGTAAGCATGTGATGTAAGTGTATCTGATGGAGAACTTATCTGAAAAGCATGTAATAGACCAGGATCATGATATATAAACATTTCATATTGCTTATGGCAGGGCTGTCAAACTCCCGGCCTGTGGGATAGATGCATCACATGCTGGCCATGCCCGCACCCAGTTTAGCAAAGTGGGGGAAGTCTTAATACATAATGTGATGCCGCCGTGACAATGTGAGTTTGACGTCCTGGCTCATGGCATAGTGCAAACTAGAAGCAGGAAGAAAGAACTGTTTAAGTCCTGTGAAAAGGCTCTATACCCTGTTTTAACAGTTTTAAAAGGAGGCTAGATGAATTTGTGGAGGGTAAGACTACCAATGGCTACTTTAAACATTTAAAAGATTCATTACCATGCTTACCTCCAAACAGTGTTAGACAGATTACAACAAAACCACTCATTATCAATCATAAATATGCTGGCTACTAGTTATTATGTCTATATTAACCCCAGGATGAAAGGTACTGTGGCTTTCAATATCAGTTCCTGTTGAAAATTAAGGAAAGAAATCATTGGGATCATATTCTACTTGAGAGTTTTGTTGTCATCTGAGTGGACTAGATCCTGGGGGTAAGGGTGGTTAATGTGTGTCAATAGAATAGAAGTACTGAAGAAATGTATGCAGTCCTGAAGATGAAAATATCATCAACTCTTTTGAGAAACGTTCCATCCAAAGGATGGTTATTTTCTGATTAGTTCCCAAAATACAAATTAGTTCAGTTCACTTAAAAATCTAAACAAGATTCTCCTCATAATTTACTCTCGACTCTTATTCATGACAGCATCAAAATGTTTCCATCATGATACTGTATTAAGCAATTAACAATCTCCCAGAGCAGATGAGCAATTCCTCCACCCCACCCAAAAAAATCAAAAACACATGCTAATTCAGCCTTTCTGTTGTTTCATTCCATATGGCTCTGCCCTTCTTGCTGGTAAGGTATCATCTACAAATGATCTAAATGATTTACTGATCTACAAATCAGTAAAACTAAGGAATTGGAGGGGAAAAGCTTTGAGTGATTACATTAATTTGGCACTGGGTCAACATATATTGTATAACATTTGGGGCATTTTGAAGGCTATCATATTAGCATATTGGTATCAATTGTTTCTTCAAAGTTATTGTATTGATATCTTAGCCATCCAGACATCCAATAAGTAGTATAGTATATGATTAGAAAAGGGTAACTCAAACATTTTGGTCACCTAATGAGAAGGAAGGACTTACTGGAGAAGAGCCTAATGTTGGGAAAGATTGAGGGCAAAATGGGCCGACAGAGAATGAGTTGACTGGACGGAGTCACTGAAGCAGTCTGTGTGAGCTTAAATGGACTCCAGAGGATGGTAGTGGACAGGAAGGCCTAGAAGAATGTTATCCATGGGATCACAATGGGTCGGACACGACTTTGCAACTAACAACAACAAACTTAACTCTTCCACAGAGCTCTTATCGTTATTCAGTTCAAATGGAAATGGCTGAAAAGAGCCTTTTCCCTAAAGCCTTTTATTTTATTGTATTGTATTTAACATTGAATGCCTTTCCAGTCTTTGTCTTTATACCAGGATGGCAAGGCAGCCTACATACATTAACAAATCCCAAATATAATTCAGAACAATACAATACAATAGAATAGCAGAGTTGGAAGGACCTTGGAGGTCTTCTAGTCCAACCGCCTGTCTAGGCAGGAAACCCTATACTGTTTCAGACAAATGGCTATCCAACATTTTCTTAAAGACTTCCAGTGTTGGGCCATTCACAACTTCTGGAGGCAAATTGTTCCACTGATTAATTGTTCTGTCAGGAAATTTCTCCTCAGTTCTAAGTTGCTTCTCTCCTTGATTAGTTTCCTTCTGTTGCTTCTTATTCTACCCTCAGGTGCCTTGGAGAATAGTTTGACTCCCTCTTCTTTGTGGCAACCCTTGAGATATCGGAACACTGCTATCATGTCTCTCCTAGTCCTTCTTTTCATTAAACTAGACATACCCTGTTCCTGCAACCATTCTTCATATGTTTTAGTCTCCAGTCCCCTAATCATCTTTGTTGCTCTTCTCTGCACTCTTTCTACAGTCTCCACATCTTTTCTACATTGTGGTGACCAAAACTAAATACAGTACTCCAAGTGTGGCCTTACCAAGGCATTATAAAGTGGTATTAACACTTCACGTGATCTTGATTCTATCCCTCTGTTTATGCAGCCTAGAACTGTGATGGCTTTTTTGGCAGCTTTCACAGTTACTACTGTTGAGCAAGGGTACAACCTATAGTGTACCTGTGCATTTCGTTTTTGTTGCCTAAATGTAGAACCTTACTCTTTTCATCATTGAATTTCATTTTATTAGATAGTGCCCAATGTTCAAGTTTGTCAAGATCCTTCTGTGTCTTTAGCCTATCTTCTGTAGTGTTGGCTATTCCTGCCAGCTTGGTGTCATCTGCAAATTTGATGAGTTCCCCATTTATTCCCTCATCCAAATCATTGATGAAGATGTTGAAGAGTACTGGGCCCAAAACAGAGCCTTGGGATACTCCACTGCATACTTCCCTCCATGAAGATGCAGTTCCATTGAGGACTACATGTTGAGTGGAGTTGCTCAGCCAGTTACAAATCCATCTGGTGGTGATGCTGTCACATTCTTCTACTTTATCTAGTAGTAGGTTATGGTCTACCTTATCAAATGTCTTACTAAAGTCCAAGTAAACTATATCAATGGCATTTCTCTGGTACACTAATTTTGTCACATTATCAAAGAATGCAATAAGATTAGTCTGGTATGATCTGTTTTTGACCAACCCATGTTGGCTTTTGGCTATTACTTTGTTTGCTTCTAGGTGTTCACTAATTTGTTGCTTGATTATCTTTTCCAGAATCTTTCCTGGTATTGAGGTCAGGCTGATAGGTCTGTAGTTTCCTGGATATGTTTTCTTCCTTTTTTGAAGATGGGAACCACATCAGCTCTTTTCCAGTTCTCTGGCAGTTCCCTGGTGCTCCAGGATCTCTGAAAGATGTAGTTTAGTGGTTCTGAGATCTCGTCTTCCAGTTCCCTCAGAACCTTGGGGTGTAATCCATCCGGTCCTGGTGATTTGAACTGAATAGATGCAGTTAAAATCAAAATCAAAACATTATAGTAAATGTCTACCATTAAAAGTTGACAATTAAAAGCTTGGCAAAAAAGATGCATTTTTATTATTTTCCTAACTATTTCGGGAGAGGATGGAAATCAGGGGTGGGTTTCAACCGGTTCGCGGTGGTCCCTGCGAACCAGTTGGTCGGCGAACCTGGAAGTAAGTAACTTCCGGGAACGGCAAAGGGCGTGCCCGCCCGCCCGCGGTCCTTACCCGGTTTTGACGAGTTCTGCACTTCCACGCATGCGCAGGACGCATACAGCGCCTGCGCGATCCTCCAGGAGCAGCTGGAGCATCGCGCAGACGCTAGTACGCATGCATACACCGCGCGTGTGCACGAGGATGCCACCGGCCCCATTCCAACCGAACCGGTTGGAACGGGGCGAGAAACCCACCCCTGATGGAAATGTTTGAGGTTTGAGGTTTATTAACATTTATAGGCCGCCCTTTTCCCTGAGGGGACTCAGGGCGGCTTACATAGGATCAGGGGAGGGAAATACAAACAGTGACGTAGACAAACATGTTCCTCTTTCGGGAATCCATTCCATAACTTAGGCACCATATTGGAGCAGATTTTTTCTGACATACCACACAGTAAAGTTTCTGGTATCAGCAGCAATCTTCAGAAAGGCTTCTCTTGCTAATCTAAATAACCAAGCAGTTTTTAATTTGGTCTTTGTGCTGATCTCCCACTGAGAAAATTCAACCCAATTCTACTTATCCCCCAAAAAGAAATACTAAGGTCACTACAATGTTTTTCTTCCTTTATTTCTTTTCTGTTTCTTTTTTTAAAAAAATGGAATTTCTATAATGTTTTTGGTATATAGACAAAATGCTACAATGCTAAGATCAGAAGACTGAGATGGGATGGGATGAGATGAACCATTATCTAGATAGGGCCAAACTGATGAGCATTAGCGTACGTAGATCACTTACATTGTACCTGATAATTACCTAAATTCTAATGACTAATAATGTTAATTTGATTTCCCTCTTTAAAATGAGAGCCAACATCTAATGATGCATGGACATCACTGCTTTCTAAGTTAACCACTGAGAGCTGGAAAGTAACTGTCTTTTGCAAATTATGAAGAGTGTGCCTCATTAACTCACAGCCTTCCCATCATGTAGTTCCTCCATCTGTACAGTTTGCCCTTCTGCTCCAATCTCCATTAGATGCTACATCAGTTGGAGACACGTTATTATGTACAGGTTCTGTTTCCTTTAGTAGAACTGCCATGGTACTCCTCAATAAGCATGAGGAATGACTGTCCCTGAGTATTGTGGTCATCAACCACAAAGGACACAACATGGAATTAAATGCAATCTATCCTGATTTGTCCAAATGAGCTTCTTGCATAACTGCTTCCTTAGAAGTGAGTATAATAGAGAGCACTGCCCTTATGTAACTCATAAATAATCATTTTCATCATAATCACCATTCCTGGCCATCTTACAGGCAAGCTTTGCAACTTCAGAGAAAGGAAGCTTTACTATTTCCTGAAATGAAGATTATATTAAAAAAAATATTCTTTGTTTGGTATTCTTTTAAATGCAGAGAAGCAGTACAAGAATAACATAATTTATTGCTGATCCAAACATCTGAACTGAAAATGCATCATATTCTGTTACCATTGTAGAAGATATACTTTTTCAAAATCTCATGTATAGCATGCCTTGGATCAAGGTTATTAAATTAGTAAATCAGCAATCAATTCAAAAACACAGTCACTTGGAGGACAGTCAGAAAGCAGAACAAGGATCAACTAAAGGATGAAGACTCCAAAAGCAGACTTCAGGTTAAGTCTGAAAGTCAAGAGCTAGGCATTCAACTAAGGTAGGATCAAAATAAGACAGAAACTTTTAGCAAGATATTGTTTCCAGTTCTGACTGCCCATATGTGAGAGCTTATAAAACTAGGCTCCTAAAATCCTGGGCATGCCTCACCCTCCAGACATTACATCTTCCAGAAGAATCTCTTCTTAGACCTCTAGCCTTATTCCTAAATTGGATGAGAAATCTTCTGCTTTATAAAAATCTGACCTTGGAATTGTTTTTTCCATACTTTTACATTTCCTTTGTTTCTAAGTTGAAGAGGGTGTGAAGCATATTCATGGGCCTCTGATACAGATTCCTTCAGAGCAGGAGCAGGAATTATCTTCTGTCTCATAATCAGGTTACACTGTTATATACTGTATAACATGAACAGGATCTTAAGCAATGATTACATCATGTGCATTAATATAACTATAAATGTTTGCTGTGACACAAAGGCACACATTTCTAGTTTATGGTTGTTAAATGAGTTACCTGAAATAGTCAGATTGCACATGTTTAACACTGTTTTATGAAATGACATGTAGGCAAGGATATTCATATAACCATAAATCTATATTATTTTATATACAAGCTGTGCTTTTTCATAATCTCATTCAAGGGCCTTTTAAAATATAACTACCTTGTATAAGCTTATATATATATATATATATATATATATATATATATATATATATATATATATATATATATATATATATATATATATATATATATATAAATTCTTTTGACATGTATCATTTCTTCTGAGAGAGGAGAGCTTTCTATGTTCACCAAAGCAATGAATGAGTGTGATTCTCAATAATTTTAGCTTCCTGATAGAAATTTATTGGATATCCAGACAAAGCAGGATGCCAATCAGACAAAAGGGAAATAGAATCATAGACAATGTGCTGGGAAAAAGATGTTGGACTTGAGTGGGGTGAATAAATGTTGCTTTCCTGAGGTTCTTTGAATCACAGAGGAGATAAAATTCACCATGCAAGCATAACAGATTAACTTCTGCATTGGTTGTATTGATTCAGAAGCCTTGCAAAATGAGTCAAAAAAGCAGTTTTGCTTTTTAGAAGAGGGGGCCTGCATTGTTTCACAAACCAACTTCACAGAAGTGGTTCACTTGAAATATTGTCAAAGTATAACAACTGTATTAAACTTCACACTGCCTTGCAAAAGATAAAATTAAGCATATACTGTTTCATATCCTTTTAATGGGGTATCTTCTAAATCCCATGGCAGATTCTACAGTCACAGTGATTTTGAAACATCCAAGCATGGGCTTGGAGAAATAATTTCTTGCAAGTTGTGGTGCTGTTGCTATATATAATATTGTGGTGGTTGAAGAATGTGAACAACACAATGAGACTGAAGCTGAAGTGATACTGCCTAACCATTAAATGTAATCTTGTGGACACAATGAAAAAATATGGATTTGGGGATTATACTGTTTTTCACTAACTCCATCTAGCTAAAGGCCTAATTCCCAGCATCACTGGACCTTAATCTCTCTAACACTATCCAAAACTTTAGACTGTTGTTTTTTAAAAATCTGCCTCTATTCTAGGTATAAAAGTATCACTTGCGTCATTAGATGTCTCTGTGTTTTCTTCAGTTAGATGAGAGGGCATACTGATCTAGCTTTTCACTGACATTCATTATTTTTATGCCCTTCATTCTGTCTCCTCACTAATCTAAGCAGCCCTAATCTCCTCAATCGGATCTTCTCCAGAACGCCTTCAATGCCCCCAATCATTCTTTTTGCCTGTCCCTGACATTCCATTTCTGAATTCATTTTTTTCTTTCTTTTTTACTAGATAGAGGGAAAGCAAGTCAGTATTCCAGAACTGGAAAAAAACATGTTCCAGTAAGGATCATTATATATTCTATTCTATTGGGAGGATAATCTTTTCATCTCTTATCTAGCACTTTTTTTATTCTCTTAGGCTACTGTATTAAACATTTTCATTATACATTAGGAGTCCAGAGTATTTAGGTAATGGACAATAGAGTATTCTTTCAGTAAGCCCAAGCTAGGAGCATTGGGTGGAATTCCAAAGGGCCTAAGAAAGTTAGATAATTGGGCAGAGCAATGGCACATTTAACTCCACTATTGGCTTATAAAATATAGTGTTCATCCAAAGAAAATTGAATTATTCATCTATATTACAACCAAGCATTATCCCCACATCAAGCCATGTCATTATCTTCCTTTCTGAGATGCTCAGGTCTTGGTGGATAAAAACCTAACTCATTGCTATTGCTAAGCAACAACTCAATGTTAAGTCTCAAACTGCTGTCTTATTTTATTTATAACTGGCCAAAAGACAATGGCAGAACATTGTTCATCTGCAGAAGCCATTTTGGCTTTATAGCAAATAAGTGGGATATGAAACACAGTCTGACTAAGACATAAAGTTAACTGCCACCAGATAAATATTGTGAGTTAGCAAAATTGGGATAGAGGATAAAGACATTTTTCCAGTGAAATAACTCTTTTGAAGGCTAGAGTGAAGGAGAAGAAGAGATAGAGCCTCGAGTATAATCAAGAAAGGACTAAGTCTAAAATTTTTACCTATCCATAAATGCTCCAAGTCCAACACCCTGCAGCCTTGAATCCCAGTGGTTAGTGCTGACCATTATTTGACTAGATTCTTGTGTGTAAGCTTGAGCAATAAATCTGCTTAACTGGAACTTAGCATATGGTCCTGATCCTTTGCACCGGACCTAGGGCTTCTTCCTTAGCAGTGACAAGAACCCTTATGCAAGAATAACAGCTGTCTGCAAGTCATTGAAAGGTTCTTTTTTTTCAAGCTTCCATATGAACCTGTATTAAGGTTAATGCTTTTTTTAACAGATTTATATAGAAGCAAATACAAAATATGTACAAGCCCACTAAAAGACTATGAGTGTTAGCATTCCAAATATCATGCAGAATTAAATCAGAGTCCAAGGCAGAGCTATCCTTAAAGTTTCAATTTAATAAAACAGACATAGCAGTTAGACTTATATACCGCTTCATAGGGCTTTCAGCCCTCTCTAAGCGGTTTACAGAGTCAGCATATTGCCCCCAACAACAATCCGGCTTCTCAATTTACCCACCTCGGAAGGATGGAAGGCTGAATCAACCCTGAGCCGGTGAGATTTGAACAGCCGAACTGCAGAACTGCAGTCAGCTGAAGTAGCCTGCAGTGCTGCATTTAACCACTGTGCCACCTCGGTTCTTGCCAACAGACATGTTGGCAACGCCTTGCCAACAGATATGTTGGCAACCATCAGTGGAATCCCAATTCTGAACACTTCCTGGGATTCCACCCAGTTGAAAGTTCATGATTTTGTCGCCACACCCACAAATCCATCACATGGTCCAATCTTCTTCGGCCACGCTGGCATCTCCACCCAGCTGGTTCCGGTCAGGTGTAGAGGTGCAGAGACAAAAGATGACCTTGGGTTTCTAGAAAAGAATGACAACAACACATTCCACAATTCTACTCCTTTCTATTCTCCCTCCCAACTACTACACTCATGAAACAGCATAGTGAAATAATAGAAAGTGTGGCAGGTCAAAGACCCTAAAAGGAACATAACTACAGGCCTGACAATGAGTATTATATTTTAATTATGAAAATTCTCTTGAGGAAACGAAAAGATGAATTTACTGACGCACTTATTAACTTACAGTGCTAGAAAATCTTCTTGACTGGTAAGTTCACTTACAATTACAAAAAAAAAGAGCTAATAATCAAGCATCAAATTAACCACAATACAGTGCTATGGAACAGAGGTCAGAGACAAGCATTTGCTTCCTGAAATGTTACTCTCTTCCCAGGGGTAAAATCCTCCCGGTTCGGCCCAGTTCGGCTGAACTGGCAGGGACGATTAGCATCAGTTCTCCAAATCGGTGGCAAAAATCCCACACCCACTTGGTCTGCCTGTTGCTGCTCACCTCTTCCAGCCATTCTACCTGCCCACCCAATCCAAACATTTCTCCCTCCATCCACAACAGACCTAAGGTAGACCCAGGGAGGGAGGGGGTGAGGGGGGAACATAATGGGAGCAGTAGCTCTGCTGTGAACAGGGAAAAACATTCGGATTGTCTCTGCCACAGAATTCAACATTAAATGCAGCAGAGACAATCCAAACATTTGGGAAAGACACTTTTTCCCATTCCCAAATGTATTGGATTATCAATTGAATATACTCCAATATTGGATTTGGATTTTGGATTTTATTAATATTTGTAGGCCGCCCTTTTCCCATGAGGGGACTCAGGGCGGCTCACATAAAATCGGGGAGGGGGAATACAGACGTTAAGATAGAGACATATAATAAAATAGTCAACAACATACATTCATCATTCGGGAGGGGTAACTATCCTTGTCCCCAGGCCTGACGGGCGAGCCAGTTCTTAAGGGCTATGCGGAAGGCCTGGACGGTGGAGAGGGTGCGAATCTCTACGGGGAGCTCGTTCCAAAGGGTCGGGGCTACTACTGAGAAGGCCCTCCTCCTTGTAGTTGCCAGCCGACACTGGCTGGCCGATGGGATGCGGAGGAGGCCTAATCTATGTGATCTTATTGGTCGCAGGGATGTAATTGGCAGAAGGCGGTCTCTCAAGTATCCAGATCCACTGCCATGTAGGGCTTTATGGGTGACTAATAGCACCTTGAAGCGCATCCGGAGATCCACAGGTAGCCAGCGCAGCTCGCGGAGGATAGGTGTTATGCGGGTGAACCGAGGTGCACCCACAATCACTCGCGCGGCCGCGTTCTGTACTAGCTGAAGTCGCCGGATGCTCTTCAAGGGCAGCCCCATGTAGAGCACATTGCAGTATTCCAGCCTAGAGGTCACAAGGGCCCGGGTGACTGTTGTGAGAGCCTCCCGATTCAGGTAGGGTCGCAACTGGCGCACCAGGCGAACCTGGGCGAATGCCCCCCTGGTCACAGCCATTAAATGGTGGTCAAACGATAGCTGTGGATCCAGGAGGACTCCTAAGTTGCGAACCCTCTCTGAGGGGTATAGAATTTGACCCCCCAGCCTGAGTGATGGAATATTGGTCGAATCTTTGGGAGGGAAACACAACAGCCACTCGGTCTTTTCTGGGTTGAGTACAAGCTTGTTAACCCTCATCCAGTCCATAACAGCTTCAAGGCCCCGGTTCATCACGTCTGCCGCTTCATTGAGTTGGCACGGGGCAGACAGATACAATTGAGTATCATCCGCATATTGATGGTATCTAATCCCGTGCCTGCGAATGATCTCTCCCAGCGGTTTCATGTAGATGTTGAATAGTAGGGGGGATAAGACCGAGCCCTGAGGCACCCCATAAGTTAGGGGCCTAGGGGACGATCTCTGCCCCCCCACTAACACCGACTGCGACCTGTCCGAGAGGTAGGAGGAGAACCACCGCAACACGGTGCCTCCCACTCCCACCTCCCGCAGTCGTCGCAGAAGGATACCATGGTCGATGGTATCGAAAGCCGCTGAGAGGTCAAGGAGGACCAGGATGGAGGAGTGTCCTCCATCTCTGGCTCTCCAGAGATCATCGATCAATGCGACCAAAGCGGTTTCTGTGCTGTAACCGGGTCTGAAGCCTGACTGGAAGGGGTCTAGATAGTTTGCTTCCTCCAAGGACCGCTGGAGCTGGAAGGCCACCACCTTCTCGACAACCTTCCCCAGGAAGGGGAGGTTGGAAACTGGACGATAGTTATTAAGGATAGCTGGATCCAAAGATGGCTTCTTCAGGAGGGGTCTCACCACCGCCGCTTTCAGTGCGGCGGGGAAGTTCCCCTCCCGAAGCGAGGCGGTCACAACCGCCTGGATCCAGCCTCGTGTCACCTCACTGCAGTTAGTAACCAGCCATGAGGGACACGGATCCAGTACACAGGTGGAGGTACTTACAGCCCTCATGGCCTTGTCCACATCCCCGGGGGTAACGTCCTGAAACTCAACCCAGAGCTGTTCTAGTTGGTCCTCCTGTGCCTCGGCTGGAACTGCGGGGGTGGAGTCCAAGTCCGACCGAAACCGAGCAATTTTGTCCGCTAAAAATTGGGCATAATCTTCAGCTCTGCCTTGCAAGGGTTCCCCCGCTTCCCTTTTATTCAATAGGGAGCGGGTTATCCTAAACAGGGCGGCTGGGCGAGACTCAGCGGACGCAACCAAGGTGGCTATGTGAGATCTTTTTGCAGCCCTAAGTGCCCTGGTGTATTCCTTGGTGCAGGTGGTTACCATTGCTCGGTTCGATTCGGACTTATCGGACCTCCAACGGTGCTCTAGGCATCTCCTCCGGCGCTTCATCTCCCGGAGTTCCTCGGTGAACCAAGGAGGTCTCCAGGATCCGCCGCCTCGGAGGGGCCGCAGTGGCGCAATCCGGTCGAGGGCCTCCGATGCTGCCGAGTGCCACGCAGCAACCAGAGTCTCTACCGGACTGTGGGCGAAAATGTCAGGAATAACCCCAAGCTCTGTCTGGAACCTTGACGGTTCCATAAGGCGCCTGGGGCGGAACCACCTGGTCGGTTCCTCCTCCCTACAGTGGGGGTTTGGCCTTCGGAAGTCGAGCCTCAGTAGGCAGTGGTCTGACCACGACAGGGGTATGATGTCGTTCCCCCTCAGACCAAGATCACAAATCCACTGCTCCGAGAGAAACACGAGGTCAAGCGTGTGCCCCGCCGAATGGGTTGGGCCTCGAATTACTTGGGTCAAGCCCATGGCTGTCATGGAAGCCATGAACTCCTGCGCCCCCTCAGAGTTTTCACCGAGCGACGGCAAATTAAAGTCCCCCAGGACCATCAACCTAGGGAACTCAATTGCCAGCTCGGCTACCGACTCGAGGAGCGAGGGGAGGGCTGCTGCAACGCTGTTGGGAGGCAGGTACGTTAGCAGCAGACCCACTTGACCCTTGAGGTCCAACTTTAACAGCAAAGACTCACACCCGACAATCTCCGGAGCAGGGACCCTACGAGGAACTAACGACTCCCGTATAACAGCGGCCACACCCCCACCCCTTCCCTGGGCTCTCGGCTGGTGTAGCACCTGAAATCCTTCTGGGCACAGCTCTACAAGGGGGACTCCTCCCTCTGGGCCCAGCCAGGTTTCAGTAATACATGCCAGGTCTGCCCTCTCGTCTAAAATTAAGTCCCGGACGAGAGGAGCTTTATGTACGACAGACCTGGCATTTAGCGACAACAGCCTGAGACCAGGGTCCTGACTACTCACGCCATCTGGTCTCGGAGTGGGACTCCTAGGGCCGGAAGGAGGGATCTCTGTAATGTAGCGAACCCTCCTTCCCCGGTAATGGCCTGCCCTAAAGTCCCCGCCGTATCTGCCCCTCCCTGTTACGACCGTAATACCCCGACCCTCTCCCGTGTCTCCAGTCCCCTCAACCACCCCCATGGCCCCCGCATCTCCCGGCAGGTCCTCCGAATCATGCATACTCATACACTCCCCCAAACAGTCCCCACGTAAAAATTAAAAAACACAAAAATTTTACAATATGATCATAAAAGTGGGACATTCATTCATCTCACGCATATCTCATACATATCCCATACAAAGAGAGAAGAAAAAGATGAAAGAAAAGAAGGAAATTAAAAAGTTGCGCAATTGATTAATTTAAGGTGCGAGTTCAGGTGGTAAAAATCGGCTCTCAATGTTCAGAGTTGAAATGGCTGAGGACCAGTTATAGTTCAGATAGAATATATGGGGGAGTGTCTTATAACCCCTCTCTTTTTCTATAACTTTGTTAGTCAGAGGGTCCTGTGGGGGTTCAAAACAAACACGCAGTGCAAACATCATCTGTCCACCCGCAGTACAAATCCAGAGTCTTCCTTCTGGGAGTAAGGCCACTCCAAGAGGTTCCCAGAGGCACACCATTGAAAACAAATGGGAAGAGATGGAACAGGCGTTGTAATTGCCTAGAAACCCCGTTGCTGTTTCCAAGATGGAGCTTGCTCCCTCAGAGTTAAATAGCCAAGGCAGCCTAAAGAGCCTCGGAATCTCTGAGGCCAATGGGATCCTCCAGGTCTGCAGGATCCAGGGGTGATCTTTCCAGTTCCGCAATCCCACTACAGGCAAACGGGGGGCAAGGGTGGGGGAGGCAATGGGGCCGCCGAAACACGGCACCACTGCCACCGGGCTGATCTTCCTCTCCTCGCCGCCGAACAGCTGATGTAAATGAAGCAGCACGGAGATCGCTGAAACCGCCCAAACTCCCACAGTCCACAGCTGCAGCGTCCTGACGGCCCGGAGATGGTCCTGGGGGTGGTCGCACAATCGCAGGGCGCTCCCGTCGCTAGCAAACACAGTTAGAGGATGAAACAGGTGACGGAGCCACCAAAGAACGCCGCCGCCATTTCCAGACCGAAACTCTCCTCCTCGCTGCCGAGCGGCCCGACCAGCAAGGAAACCGCTGAAGACGCTGGAGCCCTCGCGGCTCGGGGCTATCCCCGAAGAGGTAGCCCCTACCGCTAACTGATCTTTTTGGGCTCCCTGGGTCTTGGGCTTCCCGAACGAGCCTCTTATATTATATTTTGAAATTATTACTCGCGGTTTTTCCTGCATTTCATCGATAGTTTTTAGAGCGGACGGAGCCTTGCAGCCATCTTAATCCTCGCACATATTGGTGATAGTTTGGCACCTGCCATTACATTTTGATATTGGTGATGGGTTGGCATCTACTACTACATTTGAAGAATGCCAGAAAACTACATTACCCACACAGATTAGTGATTCAACAGAGATGAATTCTTGAAGGAAGACACAGGAAAAAATAGTTGAAGCATACTATAGCATCTTTCACTTGAGGTTGTCAACTCACTTCATCTAATGACATTGCCTGCCATCATATTTAGTTTGGTGAGTCACAAGTTGTGGAGACTCAGTACAGACTATGAAAAATTGCCTGTTGAGTCCAAATACAGAGACAGACAAAGGATTAGAAACTATCTGCCAAAGTTCATGAAAAAAACATTGCTGCAAAAGTTTTCTCACTTTCTGAAATGAGACCAATTTTTGCAGTGGTTGGAATGATATATGAGCAGTATGTTGTACAACTTTAAACAAGTTCATGAAATAGCCATGAAAAAAAGCAACACTTGAAACATTTTGGGGCAAATTTTACCATATTTTTTGCTAGAATAATAAATGCTTTTTTTCCCTTTAAAAAGGAAGAGGGCTGTTTTCCCCTTCTTTCTTTTCTTTTTAGACTTCAGCAGACCTGAACACAAGGTCAGGAAGCCAACAAAAGTTAGTCCAATTAAGAACAGCAGCACAATGGAAAGTTGAATTCAGAATTAAGGAATGAGATGCACTATGAAGTGATAAGCCTAGCAGGCTGTCTCTTGGGTGCATCGCTGAATAAAAGGCAGAGTATGTAAAAGAATAGAAATTGAGATATGTAAACCTGGTAGCAATTCTGAATGATAAGAGGAGGGAATGCGGCAAGGTCAATAAGTAGAGCACAGCAGAAGCGCATCAGTGCAGCCATATCTGCCATGGATCTCACAGCGTGGCTAGGTTGCAGTTCATTTAATCATATAATCACAGTCTCTATACTGGGATCAGTGGAAATACCACTATTCATGGAGGATAAGAATAACTAAGAGTAAAGTGATCAGTTTTATCTTGAATACTCCCTTAAATCTATTTTTTTCCTCTAGGCATCTACAAAATTGTTCCTTCTATTTGGGAACCTTCTGGATCATGCACAGAGGTGAATATTTGAGATATTGCAGCTGACACATTGTAAGGCCTCCAAGAGTGCTAGGATTTATAGCCGTATTTAATTTTGACTTCAGTCACATGTCGTAGTACACAGTGAGATTATTTATGATGTGCCAAATTAAACATTAAAGAAAAGGGAAAAAAACTGGAAAGACTTGTCTAAGCCATTTTCAAAGCCCAAACAAGTAAATTAATCAACAAACAAATATTGTGAAAACAGCTTCCTCCAGAATCATGAAACATCACAGCTCATTTCTTCCCCAATCTTGTGTACCTGAGAGTAGGCTCTACTATTGAGTAAGGAGGCAGATATTTATTTAAAAAGCAACAAAATAAAATTGATTCTGAAGTAAGTGTGCTTTGAAATACATGGGGTTTTTTTTCTCCTTCAGGGCAAAGCACATCTTTAAGATGCTAGATATCTATCTGGGCAAAAAAAAATTACATTTTGGAAGAGAACTGCTGACTTTTCAAAACATAAGAAAATAAGAATAGCGTTCCTGAAACAGGCTGAATGCCCATTTTGGGCCAGTGTTTTGTTTTTCAAAATAGCCAGCTAGATTAAGGTGACCAGACGTCCCGCTTTTGGCGGGACACCCCCGCTTTTTGATGCATTTTCCCGCGTCCCGCCCGCTTTTTAAAAAGGCACGCTTTTTTTGGCGCTTGCAGCTCCCGCCCATCAGCTGCTGGGCTGGCTCATCGTTCTGTTCTATGCTACCACCTACAAATTTAAGCCAGCCCAGCCTGCCGCTCACTGATTTGATTGGCTGGACTTCAGCCAATCAGTGAGCTGGCCAACCAGCTCACTGATTGGCTGGACTCCTTAGCTGAGGATGCATGCGCGAGTCTCCATTTTATTTCGTCTTTGTTTTGGGCAGCTGCGCTTACTCACTGGTGGTGAGTAAATCATGTTTTGTATTAAATTTGGTACCGTGGGAATCGGGAGGCGCTGGGCTGGGGGAAGGAGACAGCCCCCTTGCGGAGTTCGCAGCCAGCCCCTGTGCTGCGCTGGAACGGGCGGCAAAACCTTTGGAACCACGTGGAAGTTCTCGGGCGGCTGCTCCCAGCTCTCCTGCCCCGGAGGGAGCAGCCGCCGGCGGCGGCGGAGGAGGAAGCAGCCCGGCGTCGCTGCTCGCCGCGCGCTCCCTCGCTCGCGGCCAGGCTTTGGTGCTGCCTTTCCCGCTCTGTGCGTACTGCCCAGACCAGACCTCTCTTCCTTCCGTGGAGTCCGTTCGTGAATCCATGGGATTCGCCGCGGAAGGAAGAGATATCGGGGGAGCGGCGCCGCCACCAGAGAACGTCCCCTCGCTTCTGGGCCTCCCCGCTGCTGTCCCGATGTCTCTTCCTTACGTGGAGTCCATTCGTGAATCCATGGGATTCGCTGCGGAAGGAAGAGATATCAGGGGAGCGGCGCTGCCAGCAGAGAACGTCCCCTCGCTTCTGGGCCTCCCCGCTGCTGTCCCGATCTCTCTTCCTTCTGTGGAGTCCGTTCGTGAATCCATGGGATTCGCCGCGGAAGGAAGAGAGGTCGGGGGAGCGGCGCCGCCAGCAGAGAACGTCCTCTGGCTTCTGGGCCTCCCCGCTGCTGTCCCGATGTCTCTTCCTTCCGTGGAGTCCGTTCGTGAATCCATGGGATTCGCCGCGGAAGGAAGAGAGGTCGGGGGAGCGGCGCCGCCAGCAGAGAACGTCCTCTGGCTTCTGGGCCTCCCCGCTGCTGTCCCGATGTCTCTTCCTTCCGTGGAGTCCGTTCGTGAATCCATGGGATTCGCCGCAGAAGGAAGAGATATCGGGGGAGCGGCGGACGCCAGCAGAGAACGTCCCCTCGCTTCTTGGCCTCCCCACTGCTGTCCCGATCTCTCTTCCTTCCGTGGAGTCCGTTCGTGAATCCATGGGATTCGCCGTGGAAGGAAGAGATATCGGGGGAGCGGCAGACGCCAGCAGAGAACGTCCTCTGGCTTCTGGGCCTCCCCGCTGCTGTCCCGATGTCTCTTCCTTCCGTGGAGTCCGTTCGTGAATCCATGGGATTCGCCGCGGAAGGAAGAGATATCGGGGGAGCGGCGGACGCCAGCAGAGAACGTCCTCTGGCTTCTGGGGCTCCCCGCTGCTGTCTGTGGATCAATGGGATTCTGTTAAGGTTACAATTGGATGTGTTGGACGAATCTTAAAAGATGAAACTTTTATTAAAACGTTTGACTTAACTTATAAACAAACTAATCCAACCTAAATGTAGAGGAAGAGAAGAAGGGGGGGGTTAAAAAGAGCAGAGGAAAAAGAAAAGAAAGCATGAAGAAAACATAAAGAAAGGGATGGGAGGGAGGGAAGGAAGGAAGGCAGTTTATGTTGAAACAGAAAATATTATATAAGGAAGAAAATGGAAATAACTTAGGAAGGAAGGAAGGAAGGAAGGAAGGAAGGAAGGAAGGAAGGAAGGAAGGAATTGCACTTAATATTGAAGGAAAAGAGAATGAAGGAAAAAGTATTGGAAGGATTGAAAGAAGGAAGGAGGAACAAAGAATTACACTTAATATTGAAATGGAAAAGAAAATATAATGAATGAAAGAAGAAGTATAGGAAGGAAGGGAAGGAAGGAAGGAAGAAACAAAGACTGTTGAAACAGAAAAGATAATATAAGGAAGAAAATGGAAAGACGTATAGGAAGGAAGGAAGGAAAAAAGGAAGACAATGTTGAAATGGAAAAGAATATAAGGAAGAAAATGGAAAAAATTATAGGAAGAAAGGAAGAAATGTACTTAATATTGAAACAGACAAGGGAATGAAGGAAAAAAATATTGGAAGGATTGAAAGAACAAGGTTTTCCTTGTATGGGATTGATAGTGTCATTCTTAAATTTATTCCCCAAAATTTTTCCCATTTGTCTAGTTCAATGTTATAGCCAAAGTTCTGTGCCCATTTTATCATTGGTTCTTTTACAGTTTCCAATTTCCTCTTCCATTTGATACTTCAAGAGGAATTTGTATATTTTCCCTATCATCTTTCTGTCCAGACTTTGAATAATTTTATTCAATTTGTGTGGTTCTGTTTCAATACCATATATTTTAGTGTCTTTATTGTATTTAGTTTTAATTTGGAGGTAGGTTAGCCAGTCACCTTTCATATTCTGATCTGCCAATTCTTCAATTGTTTTTAAATTTCCCTGTCTGTCAATTAGATCTCTGTATCTTAGAATTTTGTTCCAATCTGTAAAATTTGGGTGTGTCGTTCTTTCTGTTGGTGATAGCCAATTTGGGGTTTTCACATAGTGGATTTTTTTGATTTTGAGCCATTGTTGCAGTAAAGTTCTAATTAAATGATTTTGAAAGTATTTGTGCGTTTTATGTTTGTCATTCATTCCATAAGAAATTATGCCAGCCTGCCTGCAGGTCATGGCCTTCTAAGATCAGAATTCTTTTATTCTTTAACTCAATCCAATCCTTCATCATTGTCATTGTTACTGCAGTTGCGTATATATAGGCTCCCTGTGTGCTTCCATCCATCCCTACGAAGATCTGCTGACTCTGCCTGCCTGCTGGTAAGTGAGCTGGGTTTTTTCTTTTATTTTTTTAATGTATTTTAAAATAATATTTTATTTATTGTGCATATGATTTTTAAAAATAGTGTTATTCTGTGTTGATTCTTTTTTTAAATTGTCTTAAACTATTTAAAAAAAGATTCTATCCAAAATAAATTGAAACAAGCCATTTTTAAAATTTCTATGCACAATACTTTGAAATGGACTCAGGAGTCATGATTGACACTGAGTGAATTTGCACTTTTAATAATCAGGAAGATACAATGGCATTGAAAAAAGTGACTGATGACCATTTTTCACACTTAGCGACCGTTGCGACCATTTTTCACACTTAGCGACCGTTGCAGCATCCTCATGGTCACGTGATCAAAATTTTGTTTGGCAACAGATTCGTATTTATGCTGGTTTCAGTGTCCTGGGGTGACCTTTTGACAAAAAAAAATTTTTTTAATCAAGCCCCCCCCCCCCCCCCGGTCAAGGGCGTCCCTCTTTTCCAATCTGAAAATCTGGTCACCTTAAGCTAGATGCCACTGCAATTCTTAAAAGCAGAAGGCAAAGGCAGCTGCTATCTTGCAAGCCATACAGAGGATATAACTAAATTTTAAAACAATCATTATTTCCATAGATTATGTGCAATAAACATGGCTTTCTCTTGTTGGCTCTAAATCTGATTTTAATGGACAATTGAAAGACCCTACAGCCAAGTATTTTGAGAAATTCATCCTATACCTGTGATGGTGAACCTATGGCACACATGCCACAGGTGGAATGCAGAGCCTTCTCTGTGGGCACACGAGCTGCCACCCCAGCTCAGTTCCATCACACATACATATGTGCCTCCTGCCGGCCAGCTGATTTTCGGATCTCTGCCATGCATGCTGGAGGCATACACATGGTGGGGGGGAGGGTTGCGGGTGGTGGAGGGTTGTGTACACATGCATGGGGGACAGAGGAGCACAGAGGGTGTGGCATCCCATTTTTGGTCCCAGGAGGCTTCAGGAAGGCCTGCTAGGCCCAAAAAAGGGCATGGGGGTTGCACACAGGGAGAGTGCGGGGGGAGTGAGGAGGCATCATGTGCTCATGAGCAGGGGGCAGGGGGGGTTGCGCACATGTATTGCATTATGTGAGTGTGGGAACACATGCATGCATTGTCACATGCACACGGACATTTTTGGCATGCAAGAACAAAAAGGTTAGCCATCACTGCCTTGTACAGTTTTTTTATGTTATACATTTCATTTGTTTCAGTCATGTCTCCGCTTGATCATTTTTTCCCAGAATTAAGAATTCTAAACATTTCAAACTTCTTGTTAATTTTGGTTGCCCTACTTGTGCACTTTTCCTATCTCTATCATATCCCTTTCTGGATGTGCTCAACAAAATTTTGTAAAGTACCCCAGATGCAATTATATCATAGATTTTGTGAGGGACTTGCTTTGCCGGCACTCTTATTTTGCTCCATTTCCTAATGATCCTAATTATATAACCTCCCTTTTTCCTAACTTCCATAAATTCTGTTGTTTTCTTCTATTAAGCTATCCATCGTGCCCTCAAATTCTTTTTCTTAGTTAGTTTACAAAGTGTGCAGTTAAGTATTTGGGGGCTTTCCTCTCAATGTGTGTCACATTATACTTTCTTGAACTGAACCATTTAACTAACCATCCACTATTCATCCAATTTAAAAATATCTTTCTGGAGTTCATAACAAGGGAAAAAATATTTCATTTATTACATTTACTATATATGCTGCCATCTCACTCCGAGAAGCAATTCAGAGATAGCAAACCCTTCCTAACCTTTCTTAAGAAAGTGGGCTGCTGATCGAATCAGCAGCAATTTCATTAGAATAGAAAAGATGTATGTATCAGTTCTAATATCATGCCAACAAATGTTATTATTTTGCATACAGATGAACTTAACCCATCTTACATTTCCAAAGAAGGCTGTTGAGAATCAAGAAAATGGATGGCTCTGTGAGCTTTTGTTTTATTTCTTATTTCTCCAATCTTAAGTGATTTGTCTCGTTTCTGACTGAGTTTGCACATCTTGTCTTCATAAATCTTTCAAGTTACGCATTTCTGAGAACAGTTTTCATAATATGAAACATGTAATATTAAAACATTATTTTAATTCATACATACAACTTCATTTGCAGTTTCCCCATTACATATACATTTTGTACATTATTTTGTGCTTCTTATAACAGGTAACAAACTGTTGGGTGCTTGGTGATCTCTGAACTTGGTTGAAGCTACCTAGTTTGATGAAGAAATGTCTGCAAGAAAACAGCCAAGGAAGGACAAAGGACCCAAAAATTCAATCCTGAAACATAAATATTCTCTTCTATTGGTACAGATAACAATGCTGTTAGCAGATAGCAGCATTGTTATCTGTATTTTGAGTCAAAAATGGGAAATTAGGTGAAGTTGTACTGAAATGAAAAGCAAACAATTTTCCTCTATTTCTATTGTCCACTTCACACAGTAGCAATTACACCAGTATTTTAATATACAGCTCATTATTCAGATCAGATAAATGAGGGGGGGGATATAAATGCCTTAAAGTGGATTATAAACATCAAGGCAATAACAAAGCCCACATCCTTATGTGCATTATGGCTTCCTGTGGGTGAACAACTCAGCAAACAGGCACACCGATTTGTTTGCAGCAGTGCTAAGAATAGTTTCAAATAAACTTTCAGGACAATACATAATTCCAAACCTGCTCATGGGAAGTGTTGATTAAGGTAATTTGCATTTTAATTCAGGGGAGAAAACATCAGCGCTTTTTGGGGGGAATAAATATACTCAGCTGAAATACCAAGGAACTGATTGGTTTTATTGGCTAGAATTTTCTTTTTCTTTTTTTCCCTCCTTACCTCCCACTCCCCCTTAGGAAGAAGCATTTTTCATACTGAAAGCAAAGCTATGCAAACCCACGGGCAACTGAGTCCATTTCCAGGGTGCCACAATTAATAATAGAGGCTCATATGAAACTGTCCAACACTCTTGTGAGCTTCCTGTAGGCACCTGGTTGATCACTATGGGTCACAAAATTCTGGGCTAGATAGATTGTTGGTCTGGTCTGATCTGGCAGAGAGTCGTTAATGAAACTGTATGAGTGTGTAAAGTGTGTCTCTGTGGAGGGAGAGAAAGAGAGAGATCACAGACATGTAGAATGGTATGGGGAACCTGCTTCAAATATGAAGTTACGTACAGGGAGATGGTAGGACCATTCAACATGGCATTAATAGGAAGAACATTAAAGAAAGTAGATCAATTTTATTGCATTTCATATTGTCTGTACCAGTATTTTTCACAATCTGGCTGGCAGGGAAATTCTGGGAGTTGAAGTGAACACATTTTAAAATTGCCAAGTTTGAAAAACATGGCTCTATACGTTTTCACTTTCAGGAAGACTTTTTTTAAAAAAAAAAAATTGTCCCCTTGGGTTTTTAATACAACACATTTGCATCCTTAATAATGTGAAACAAGCAAACAACAAAAGAACATTGTGAAAGGGACCCTGTTATCTTGCGACAGTGAAAACTAAAAAGCATCCCAGGTACTTCATGTGGACTTTTTACCTGTAACATGGAAGAAGCAGGAACATTTTTATAAGAAAGACTGACATCCAGCACAGTCCAAAGTGCCCACTTGGAAAACAAAATATAAATTCACAGAAGCACATGGGAGAAGGATATAAAGGTGAATGGAACAATAAAGTAACATTTATGATTTATGGGAAAGCCTTCATTTTAGAGCTCATCATAATGGGCTCTTGCCATTTATAACCTTATAGTAACCAAATGAGGTCTATTCATTTCTCACGAGTTATGTGCACATAACTCTTATTAGCTGTAGTGCAAGCTATGCTTTTCCTGCATACAATTAAATCATTTGCTGTAGCTGCACTGTAAATGATTAGAGGGGCTTCTAGCATTATAATTATAGATAACAATGGGCAGTTTTTAATTTAAAGTTAGATTTGCAGCAGTGATCTAGTGCTAAAAGGCAAAAAGGAGAGCACATTGTCAAACATAGATTGGAATGCCATCTGGTCTAAGATGTGTTATTTCTCCACATGACCATCTTTTCAGAGTTTGCTTTATCTCTGATATGGATTGTGTACATTAATTTAGGCTAGAGTTTGGTTCCTCCCTACAATTCTGAATGCAGCTTTGTGGTTTTTGCTTAAGTGATACTTTCAATAACCTTGTATTCTAGTCTTCTTTTGTACCTATTTTCCTCTAGGCTCATGAAATTCCCCACACTCTAAACAATGATTTTTGACTCTTCGAATGTTTTTTTTTTAATTGAAAATCTGATTATTCCTGATCTTACTTTTGATTCTTCTGATGACTTGTAATTTTGGTTGGACTGCTTCTCTGGCTTTCTCTTCAAATTACTTTTTTGCTTTCATGACTCACCAGAATGTTCTGAGTGGCCAACTTTTTTTTTTATCTTTCAATTTTTCTGAACCAACCTTACTCTTAATCCAATTATTTGTTTGTAAAGCTTTGTATTTCCTATTTTTACTAGCATACATGCATCCTACCAAAATTTGGTTCCATATACCAAGTTATGAAGCCACTGGATGATGGATTGACCCACACTTTATATTGACATCCGATCAACTGACATGCAGGATATTAGCAAAGATGTAGAGTTAGCACTTTTGCGGTACTGTGGCTCAGTGGTTAAAGATGTTGAGCTTGTCAGCTGGAAAGCCCAGGTTTGAGACTCAAGTGCCAGGTGATGGGCTGAACTCCCATTGCTTGCCCCAGCTTCTTCCTGCCTAACAATTTGAAAGCATCAAATGTGAGTAGATAAACAGGTACCACTTCGGTGGGAAGATAACAGTGTTCCATGGCCATCAGCATATAGTTATCCTGGCCACAAGACCATCTGAAGTTCTTCAGAAAATGCTGGCTCCTTTGACTAAGAAACAGAGAGGTCCTCTAGAGTCAGACACAACTGGACAGAGGAAACCTAAAACCTTACCTTAGAATTAGCACCATGCATTCTTCCAAGTGCTCCTACAAACATTGCAAACATTAATCACCAAGGGACTTTGAAATTATCAGCCATATTGCTATGATATTCTATTTCAAAGCAAATGATGGCAAGATAAAGTCTGTTTTTCTTCAAGATCTCTATTTGACTTTTTCTTTATTTATTATTTGGTCTTATTTCTGTAATGGCGGCTGCCAGTTTCAATCAGAGGTGGGTTCCTACGAGTATGGACAGGTTCTCCTGAATCAGTAGTGCCGCCTTCAAACAGAGAGCGAACCAGTTCTCTGTTTTTTTTAAAAGTGCCGCTTGCCCCTGAGTTATACTTACGTTTATTCCAGGTTCTGAAGCCCAGCTGATCTGGGGCAGCAGCTTGAATAGCTGCTCCTCAGCTGTTTTGCTGTTTTTCTTAGTAATTTTAATTCAATTGTGCAAAGCACACACTCAGCGAACTGGTATTAAACCAGTTAGGAACCCGCCACTGGTTTCGGTGATATAAGGATATAAAGCTCTTTGGAACCAGACAAGGAAATGAGAAAATATGACTGGTGGAGAAGGATATGCAAAGACTCTTCAAACACTTAAAAGGACATCATGAGCAGGTCTGGATCTGATGCCTAAATATCCTCTTCTACCCTTACCTTTGAGAATTGTGAATCCGCAAAACGCTTGGCCAGGAAAATCAGACTAAGCATCAGTGTATTCAGAAATTACATGTTCTGAACATGTTACATTTTCCCATTTTATTTATCCATTAAGTATTAGAAAAGATTATTCAAGCTTTCAATGTACAATGGATTTTCCACTTGCTCAAGTTAACAGAAGGAATAAAGAAATACATTATTATTCAGAAATTATTTTCCCAGCTGATGTTCACATCTAACCTTTACTTTTCTTAACATGAGAGCTGTCCAGCAAATTATTAGAGGTGAATATAGCAGAAACAAGTGTAATATAACTGAGTTTAGTTTAGAACTGTGTGATATGTGAGACATATTTACAATAAAAAAGCATTGTATTAACAATCAGCGATGTTGTTTTGCAAGATGAAATTGCTGCCATTGAATCTCCATCATACCAAATGAAGCATCACATATTTTCTCACCAGTTGTGATCTTTGTAGAGAATGATGTGATTTAAATGCTACCGTCATTATTTTCTTTTTGTGTTTTCCACGTGTAACCATGTGTTGCATTAATCCTGAAACCAGATATTTGGGAAAGTTTTGAACATGCTTTTTCTAATATTTCTTAAAGACCAAAACATTGTTCTTTTATTTTAGAGAGTAAAGCAGTCCAAATTTTATACCAAATTTATAGATCTCCAAATCTCTATAACTTCTGGACTTGCGAAAGTTACCAAATACTTTTAGGGACTGCCCCAGTGGTGGGTTTCAAAATTTTTTAGAATCTATTCTGTAGGTGTGGCCTGTTTTGTGGGAGTGGCTTGGTGGTCATGTGACCAGGTGGGAGTAGCTTGGTAGTCATGTGACTAAGTAGAAGTGACTAAGTAGAAGTGGCTTGGCAGTTATGTGACTGGGTGGGAGTAGCTTGGCAGTCATGTGACTGGGTGGGAGTGGCCAAGTCGATGTCACTGAATTCTTTGCCCCAAAGAATGACCTACAAAAAGAAGATATTAAAAAAGAAAATTTATTATTTTGTGCACTTACTACTTAAATAAGAATAAAATAAGTACACAAAACAATAAAACAGCTACTTACAGAGGAAATATGGCTGTCCTTGCCGGTCTTCAACATTACTGGTCACCTTACACCCACACTTCTAGCCCCTCTGCCTCTTACCTCTTCCTGGATTCCCTTGAAGTTTTAAAAACTCATAGCCTGTGCACAGCACACACTCTTACAATCCCTCTGCCTGTTCCCTCTTCCTGGATTTACTCATATATTTTTAAAACTCGCAGTCTGTGCACATGCACACACCTCCAGCACTTCTGCCTTTTCCCTCTTCCTGGATTTACTCAGATATCTTTAAAACTCACAGTCTATGCACACACAGACTTCCAGCCCCTTTGCCTCTTCCCCCTTCCTGGATTCACTCAGATGTTTTTAAAAGAGTGGAAGAGTGTGTGTATGTGTGCACAGGCTGTGAGTTTTAAAAACATCTGAGTGAATCCAGGAAGAGGGAAGAGGCAGAGGGGCTGGAAATGTGTGTGTGTGTGCACAGGCTGTGAGTCACTCACCAGTTCTTTCATCTTCTGGTTCTTTTTCTGAGTGAGCAAGTGAAAGAGCAAATGAGGGAAGGGAGCGTTCCAGTACGGGGTCTCCTGACCAACAGGTATGGGAAGGCACACTAAATTTCACCATCCGGTACGTCCGTACTGGTCTGTACCAGTTGAAACCCACCCCTGGACTGCCCCATGTGTAATTTGTAAAACAGTCCTAATCGGATATAAACATAGTGGGATATTTCAAGTTTTGTATTTTTGTAACATAATTACCAAACGCACATCAAACGGAGCTATCAAAGGCAACCGATGAAGGATAATTTCCTCATAAGCTCTATCTCACAATGCCTATCATTTTGCCGTTCCAGGCAGAAAAAAAGCATCAAGCAGGACTAACCCTCGGTGATTATAGAATTAGTCCTTTCTTTTGGTTTCCAAAGTTATGAAACATAGCAACAATCCCAGGAAAGGTTCTGCAAAATGGGGATTAAATATAAAGAAAACCAGAGTCTGCATAATTATCAAAATCAGTACAACCACAACCCTAAGGCAGAGATGTCAAACTCACATCATCATGGCAGTGTCACGTGATGTATTGGGACTTTTCCCCCACTTCACTAAACTGGGCATGGGCGTGGCCAGCGCATGGTCCAGAAGTTTGACAGGCCTGCCCTAGGGTCGTGATTGCCCTTTGACTAGAATTTTATGAGGATCTTCAAGCTGCTAAAATACAAAGGAAATTATCTGCATAACACACAAGGATATCAGCAAGCAATCTTTTAAATTGGGAGAAATATTAGGTTTTTTTAAAAAAAATTGGGGAGGTAGTTTCACCGACTGCTCATCAGCTGACTTCCTACTAATCCAGCACATTTTTTCTGGTCTTGCAAACTCAAGTTGCTTCATAAAAAACATGACATTCTTGAAAATTCACCAATTTCTTTATTCACAATGCCACTGCATATGGCAAATGTATGACAATGCACTAAAGATTAAAGCAGACAGTATGAAAGACAGACACTGTTGTCGCCTACTATTCTACATGGCACTGTGATTAAAGCAGACTCATACTTAAAATTATCTGTGACATAAATCAATGCAAGAATGTAGTTGGATCTGTCCTAGGATAGATGCTATTGTGTTTTTCAAAGAAAGAGGGAGAAAGCTCTGGGAATCATGGCATACATGAACTTGCTTGGCTTTCAAAATCAATTAGCTTCTTTAATCATTAAGGGAGTAGATGGCATGCAAATACTCCAAATAAATAAAAGCATTAAAATAAAATAAACCTCTGAATCCCAGTTCTCAGTCTTCTTATTAATTGATATAAAACAGGTGGTACTAGGAGACAGGTGCCTTTTCAGCTATGACACCTTGCTCTTGAAACTCTTTTCAAAACATGATTTATATGCTACCCTCATTATTTGTGTTGCATTAATTCCCCTGCCTTGCCCTATATAAGAATAGTAGTTGGGATTTTTTTTGCTTTCCAATTTTAGACCAGAGATGGAACAACACATGACTCTTCAGATGGTGTTGTATATTTTGTGTATTTATAGGCATCATAATCTAAAATATGCCTATAGGCACTACATTTCCTATTCTCCTTCAACGGCCTGTATTTTTATACTTAAATTTTAAAGCTTATCTCAGCTTCAAGGAAGGGAAGAATCTAATATGAGTGATGACATAAGGATGGAATACAATAGCATTAGGGCAAAGGCCCCTTGAAGTTTATAATAATTTTTCATTATTTCAGTCTTCAATCTTACACAACTCACAGATTAACATACATGGAGCAAATACCTATAGTGCATGAGGGTTTGTTAAGTTATATATGGGTTACTGTGAGATATTGCACAGAAACCAAGTGTAGATATTACATAATTGCACTGCAGAATCTGTATTGCATATTAAATGCTTTTTTGAAGCATGTGTGTATTTCAAGAATCAAACTATTGGGATGATGTTATTAATACAGCATTAAGATATAAGCATTCATCATTGTTGGCAACTCTGTCAAATTATGGCATCTTCTGTATCAGTGGTTTGGTGAAGCATTATGTCAGCCTAATTTGATGGTGCTGTTTCCATTCAGTCACGCCTGATCCTTGGCGATTCTATGGGCCAGGTCTATCCACATCTTCAGATCTTGCATTATTTTTGAGTTATTCTTTTCTGATTGGTGTCAGCTTTGATTGTGTAGATCAACCTAATCAACCTAAACCTTGTTTAGATATAAATATCATAAATATGACTGCCATCTAAATTCTTTGTCTACAAATCCTTATAACCACAATCACTTGCCTAGAGATCATGTCCATTAGAGTTCAAAGGCATCTTAAAGTAAATGTTTCTCTACAATACAATAAAATTTGTTTAATGTTCAATATTATGTTCAGGAGACATGATAGCAGTGTTCCAATATCTCAGGGGTTGCCACAAAGAAGAGGTAGTCAAACTATTATCCAAAGCACCTGAGGGCAGAACAAGAAGCAATGGATGGAAACTGATCAAGGAGAGAAGCAACTTAGAATTGAGGAGAAATTTCCTGACAGTTAGAACAATTAATCAGTGGAGCAACTTGCCTCCAGAAGTTGTGAATGCCCCAACACTGGAAGTCTTTAAGAAGATGTTGGATAGCCATTTGTCTGAAACGGTATAGGGTTTCCTGCCTAGGCAGGGGGTTGGACTAGAAGACCTCCAAATTCCCTTCCAACTCTGCTATCATATTATTGTATTATTGTATTTACCTCAAATAATGTCAGCAACTGTGAAACTTGAGACATACACATCTTTACAATTAACAAATATAAGCATGCATACCCATAAACTCAATGAAAAGAAATAAAAATGTTAATGTTCCATGTTTTCCACCAACAAATTACAATTCCTGTATTTTTGCAGGGGAGATTTATAAGTTAAAGCAATATAAAACCTTATGTATTTTATTAAATGAAAGGGATATCCCAAGAGTGCAATGGGCCTAAAAATAAATATAGTTTTGATCCCATAAGGTTGATGAACGCACAAGTAGATGCTAAACATAAGCAGTTTTCTAGTTGCTCCAGTTTTGGCCGTTCCATATGTGGGTCTCATCATTAAATGAAAAGTTTAATCAGAAAATGATGTAGTCTCTGTCAATACAATTGGGTTTTCTTGTATGAAGATAACTGATTTAGAATTTGTTCTTTTAATACTTCTCAGGCTCAGGCACAATGCATTTTATAATAATACACAAGTCAATGTTACTCTTTGTTTCTTGTGTCATTTTTTGGCCATCTGGGGGGGGGGGGCTTGAAAGCTAGTAGTTTTGGGCCATTTCAGACAACAAAAAACTATGTATATGTAGGTAGCATTAGCTGCCCATGTGATCCCACTCTCCCTTAGATAGTAATGCTCCATAGGACCTGGGTGACTCCCTGCCATCGCTACCCCAGGGCCCCAAGATATCGCACTGTAAGGCAACACACTGTATGGTAATGCTACAGTCCAGTTATCACAGCAGCTGCCCAATAGCCTGCTTGCCAATGGTGGAGCCTGGAAGTCTTAGAGAAGACAGCATATTCAAAGCTCTAAGCTATGTTTCCAAACCACTAGCCCCATCATCTTAATTATGTCATCCATGTTTCATCCATGGGTGAGCATTTATTTGTTCATTTATTTTTCCATCAAAGAGCACAGAACAAGCCAGAAACATTTTAAATAATTATGAAACAGGAGTTAGATAGATGGATACACAATTTGTGATTCCTCCACTGTCTTTGCCTATTCCTGATTCTTGAAATGGAGCAAGGTTGCATTGGAGACTGTGTGCACAGCTCCCTCCAGTGGCTCCTACAGATGTTATTATGTGCTAGCACATCATCCTCTCTCAGGGCCAACTCATGGGGGTAAACTAAATGAATTTGTATCAGCATATTCATTAAATTCTGTTTTAATTAATCACAGATTGAACACTAAATGAACCACCAAGGAGGAAATGGATGGAGGAGGATGGAGTGCTGGAATGAGTGATGACTCATAAATAATTAACTTTGTTGGTCAGAAAGGTGTGTGTGGACTGCCAATCTTGGGGGCCAAATAATATACGATGCTAAATGCATTTTTGCCGTTATTGCACCTTTATTTTTTTAGACACAGAAATACTATCAATGAAAGAGACTGGCCTTTCTGAAGAACATAACTGGCATATGGAAAATGGAGCTTAACAGAGGTGGTATTCAGCCAGTTCTGACAAGTTCTAGAAAAAACGGTAGTGGAAATTTTGAGTAGTTTGGAGAACCGGCAAATAGGCTGGCCTTGTCCCTACTTCCTCCCAGCCTCTCAGCTGATCTTCAGGAGAATGGAGCTGGAAAGCAGGTTAGTGGGGTGGGGAGGGAATGGGGATTTTGCAGTATCTTTCCCCTGCCACACCCACAAAGCCACACCCACAAAGCCACACCCACAGAACCAGTAGTGAAAAAAAATTGAATCCCACCACTGGAGCTTAACCCCTTGTTCTTTGCTACAAATTCTGAGGAAAATCCTTCTCCTTATGCCAGGGTTGCACTTTGGATATTAAAACCCCCAAAACACATACAGGGGAATTATTTCCCCAATACTGTACAAGAACAGCTTCAGAGGAACAATTTTCCTCATAATTGCAACCTAGCAGGAAATATTACATTCCCTCCACCATAGGCTTGCTTTGATCTCTCCACTAATTATCAGTTTACCACATTTGATGTGATTTTCATTTTGAGCAATCTGCATGTGTGTTAAGATTCATTTAACCTCACATGTCTTTGGAGAGAAAGAGAGGGAGGGAGAGATGTTTTCCTCTGAGGAAAAGCTGCTTACCTGTTCCCCACTTTCAGTTTTCTGTTTCTGGCTTGCAAAATGTTGCTAGTTCAACTTGCCATCTGCTGCATGAGGGAATGGTGCCTTGTTTCTTCTTCCTCTTGAAAAATTGATTTGAGCAACAGAGATGGAACAGAAGAGAAAGTAAGGCAGTTTTATGGATGCAGAGGGCATCTAAAATAAGCATATATGCAATTCAAAAAATCTAAAAAAAGGGTTAAAGGAAAAAGTAATATCAGAACTTCCTGGCATAACAGAAAAAATATCTGCTATCTCTCAATATCTCTTCAGTATGTCAAGCAAGCTAGGGGTCCATCACATAAGCATTCCCTCCTCCAGATGGAAAATATCCCTAAGTGTCTCTCAGAATGTTGACTTAAGCTCCATAAGAAATTGTACAGTGAAGAATTTCTTCAAGAGAATGAAACAGTAAGGATTTTGCTGAATACCATCCTTGAAGCAGCAAGTGGGAAATCAGATTTTGGAATATTCCTATATATTGCAAGTTGAGATGTCAAATATGAAATAAAGAAGAGTGAAACTTTTCTGTGTATGCTGTTCTTCATTATAGACAATGTGGTTTTGAAACCAATGTCAAATCCTCTATTTTTCTTTCCAACTCTCCTTGATAACATAAAAATATTCAGAACAGTGTTCAAAAATTTAGAATATTTTTTTTTATTTCCAGAAGTATAATCTAGTGTCTATTATTTAAAAAAATTAAGTGATACTGTTGGCTTGGATTATAATTTTAACACAGACATTCTTCTAATAATCATGCACAGATAAGATGCACTGTTTATCACATTCCCTTAATCATTCTGGGACTTATATCTGGAAGTCTAAATGATCTCTAAGTTCTATAAATAGTAGGTTCTTTGTCATTCCCCATTCACATTACCAGCACAGCATTACTTGAGGTTCAAAATTGTATGACTATAATTGAGTTCAGACCACACACTAAGATAAAATGTGGTTACTGTAGTTTACTTTTGTCTTAGCAAATAAATATGATGAACCCAGTACATTGGGGCTTATTCAGTAAACCATACTTAGCACACTTTGACTTCATGTATTCTCTGAACACAATTAAAACAACATTGGAGAGCAATAGAAAATTGTAAAATATAGCATTTATAGAGTAATCTTGTGTGAAATAAAGGCTAGTTCTTTCTATTCCATCTCAACTGGCTGCCTTCCTAACTATCTATGTCAGCTTGATCAGTCAAGAGAAACTTTAGGACATTTAGTTCAGGTACATTTGCAAGGACACCACTGTCACATCCCTTCCTTCAGTGCAACTCATTGTTTGTTTCTAACAATGAATGTGATCTTCCTATACAGCCAACTTATCTTTCACATTCTACATTTACCTTGACCAGCTGCAATATCTAATGGACTGAGATGAGCTGATTAAAGACTCTATTGGAATTGTAACCAAGGTACAGTACATTGTTCTACCGGTTTCTTCTTTCTCAGCTGGAATGGCTGTTTAAATTGGAATAGCAGGAGTTGAAAATCTATGTCCCTGGAAAGCTGCAGGTAGAGGAAGGCTGCTGTCATACCATTCATTTTAATAATTCTAAAATGCCATGCTTTGTCTCCCACCCCCAATACTTTAAAATGTAGTCTCATCTTTTAATGAGTATATGTACAAGACGTGTGTGTGTGTGTGTATGTATGTATATATGTGTGTGTATATATATATATTTAAATATTGTGTGCAAAAATGCACAAAGCATCCTTGGGAGAAGCACAGCTGGGGACATAAACAAAACTTCATTGCATTGTTATTTTGTCAGACTGCAGGGGAAAATATTGTTTTAGCTTAAGGATCTCCAGAATTGTGATGGGAAACTTCTCCAGCTGAGGCTGCTGCTGTGTACAGTAAGAACTAATTCTAGGCACTCCATCTCTTAAACAAAGTTGGCAGAGAGACGTGCATCCCTGCTTGGAATTTACTTAGCTGTCAAGAAAGCCAATTAACTAGATTCTAAGCCACATGCTCAGTTGTGAAGGCACCAACTTTGAAGTACAGCAGCTGCAAACTTAATCAAGTTGTCTTCAACTGTTGTCCCATTCAGGACAGAGCCAATTTGCCCAGATGGTATGCAACTGGACAGACAAATCTGGGCAAAAGCCAGAACACACTATTCTTATAATACACAGTCAATTACTATTTAACCTTGTTATTTTAAATGTATTTCTGGGTGATTGTCAAGGAAAGTATGCATATTTCCTAATTGCTCCATTCCAATGCAAGGTATAAAAAATTGTGGATTTATCAAACATTGATGTGCCAAGTGGAAATGAGAGAAGTGAACAATTTGTGGTTGAGGATGCACATACTTGCTTTGCCACATACTTGCTTTGCCTGAAGAAAGTTTTGACTACCATCATCTCCATCCAACATGATTTAGGATTTTGCCAGAAGAGGAAACTACAATCTAACATCTGTGGTGTAGAGACTCATTCAAAGAGATACTATAATTGTAACAGTGTTATAAGTGCTCCTGGTTCCTGTAGTCTGCAATTTTTTCTCTGGAAATCCATTCCTACTCCCAGTCCATTCAAAAAGTGTTCATCCCAATTTGTTTTCCTTTTTCAAACAAAAAACAAGAAAAGTCCCCCAAAAAGCACCTTTGGGACAACCATGACCTGGATGACTGAGAATCTCTAAAGACTTTTAGCTATACAATTTGAGATGAACACCCTTTGAATGGTGTGGGAGCAGGAATGGATTTCCAGAGGAAAAATTGCAGAGCACTACTCAGATGACCCTGAGGACACAGATAAGCCTCCAAGTGCCTCAATGACCTTCTAAAAGGATGCAAATGATCAGCTGTCTGCAAGGAATATAAATCCTTCCATTCCCCACTGTCCTGTCAGAGCTGAAGAAGCTTCTTGGATGACAAGCAAAACATCTTCCAAGAAAAAAACAAGAAAGTCCAGTTGTCTCCTGAAAAAGCATCTTTGGGACAATACTTTGAGAACTATGCCAAATGTGATTGGCGAGAGCAAGAGTATGTGAAGAGGGTTAGGTACCTGTGGATTATTTTCTTCTGAACTGCGAGTCTCTATTTTTCATCCAGATTGAGGCTAGAGAAGGATTGACATTATTTATATATCTCTACACTGTTTTGACATCTCAAATGGTTTATACTAAAATAATGAAGACAACAAATATGTAAAAAGTGATTTATTTAAAAGGTAGGAGTGGAAAGCCACTGATAAAGCAGAAGTATTCATTCAGGAAAGATCTGAGCAAAGAGAAAAACTTTCAACAGGCAGCTAAAAGGATACTCACTGGATCAAACTGATTCCCATTGTTTCTCCTTAGCAGATCAGAGCATGCTCTAGGTCCTTCGTATCACACAATGTCATCTTTATGCCTTCTCACCTGCCCTATGAAAACAGCATCCCCTGAAGCAGTGTTTCTCAAGCTTATCCATTTAAGATGCTAGCTGGAGAATTCTATATATTGAAGTTCACATGTCTTAAAGTTGCTGGGGTTGACAAATAATGCCACAGGGATTCAGAAGACCCCAGCCTCTTAGTGTTTTCTAAAGTATTGAAGAAGTGGCTGCTTCCTAAGAAATTTGGCCCAGGGTTAGGTGAGCCTTGCTGGTGTTTTTTCCCCCTGCTGTGAGTGAGATTATTGTTCATCCTTTGGCACAAGGAGTTATATGTTATGGGGCTATATTTTTAATCTGTATAAGTTACCAAATGAAGCATTCATTCTTTTAGTCTCTTTAAGTCTCTCTATATAGAGCAAGTTCTCCTCTGAAGAATTCAGTGACTCTCCAGGTCTGCAACCTATAGGACTTTATCATTTTTTTTGTCTCAAGTTATTAGAGGCTCATATATCAAAAGTAAAATATTGAAACTGGATATGCAGTTAGCTGACAGCCAATACATTTGCATCAGCAGATGTTCGTAATGTTCAAGTGCTTCACTTGGCAACCCGACTACAACTCTTCTGCTCCAGCTACCATTTTCAGATTCAGATGGAGGGGCATCATCCTACAGAGCACATTTTCATGATAATCAATAGTTGAATAACTGTAATTAGGTTAGTCTTGTCTGGAAAGGGGGGTAGTTGCTATAGCAACTGAAGCTGACAATCAACCATAAAGTTCACCTGGATCTCCAATGACAATGATGAGCCAGAAACATTTTCTATAACTGGGAATTAACTATTCACCCACTGGTTCTCTGTCTTTTCAAGATACAATTTCGGTTTATTAGAACAGATACGTCATGTCAGTTCAGGAAAATATCATGTTTGATGATACCAAAATCTACTGAGAGGTTATGCAGGATCAATAAAGTCATGCTCCTGTCTCTCTGTTCCCCACAAAAAATCATCTATCCAGTTGATTGGGTTGGATATTATCCTAAATCATGAATATTGCCAGACTGAAAAAGATCAAGGCCATTGGTGTCTTCCAAATATATCTCAAGTGGAAAAATACCATCTTCTTAAGCGCCAAGTTGCTATGATAGTCTGGATCCACAAAAAAATATTTCTAGAGAAGATAGCCTATTGCCTGCTTTAAGATTGTTGGCGCCACTTTACTATTCAGAAATGTATCCTTCATTCCCTAGATCCAATATGACTTCTTCAGTTACTTTAAATAAACCAAGTTTGATAGGAGTCAAAAAAAGCATGTGCTAAGTGATCAGGCTCCCCACACCAGGAGTTAGTTATAAATCACAGTGTCTACCTTCATATCATTTAATTAGGCTGCTAGGCTGGAACTTGGCAGAAGTCTCTCAGATATTCGATATAATACAGCATGATAAGAATATTTGTTATCTGGAACAGTTGCTTAACCTCTGTCAATGTGAAGGTGCATTCCCTCTTATGCCCATAGCAATCTAAACTTCCTGATTTTTCATCATAGCTCTCATGTTTAACTGACTCTTTCTTCTGCATTTCAGAACCTTGAAAATGAGCAGCTGTTGATTGCTGACAAAACTGACATCTCTACTTTGACAGCTGCTGGCTTTCAGCTGAGTTCCCATCCTTGTCTTGTCCTGCTTCTCTGGCTTCAAAAGCTAAACAGTGTCTATACAAATCAGCCTTATCCGGCCTGGTCTTTCTTCAGACGTACAGACTGAGAATCCTGAGATTCTCATCTCTACACGTGAAACGGGAAGCCAGTTGAGGAAATACAGCAAATCAGCATCACATATTGTATCTCCTTTCCAGTGGTGGGTTCCAGATCCCACATGGACGCGCGCAGCACATGTGCACACACATGCAGCGCATGCATGCACACACGTGCAGCACACGCATGCACACATGTGCAGTGCACGCATGCATCTTAGCACCTCCGTGAGCCTCTATGATGTTCCAGCTCCGCTGTTCAGTGGAGCATCACAGAGGTGCTGTATGCACCTTATGAGTGCATGGAAGCACCAAAGACTTAAAAGACTGGTAAGGAGCTCGGGCAGGGAGTGGGCCTACCAGTATCCGGTACTCTGGGCAGGCTCCAGTACACCCATACCGGGGCATACCGCCTGCAACCCACCACTGCTCCTTTCCATAAAAAATGCAATTCTGAAATACAGTTCAGGAGAGGAGGGGAGGATGAGAGGAGAGGATTCTTAATTGGCTAAGAGTGATTGGACACACAAGGAATTTGTCTCTGGTGGATAAACTCTCAGTGTACATACAGTACAAACAACCATACAGTGTGTATACAAGCATAAGCTTTCAGTGTACATACAAACAACAAAATGATAAATCATAAATTGTAAATCACAAGATACAATCATAAATAATCAGATACAAACAACAATGTGATAAATCATAAGATACCAATAGGAGAATATCATAGAAAATATGAGAAGGATAATAGCAATGCAGCTGTAAATCAGATTGGGAACTTCTTAGATTTCATTCACTACATTCCTCTGATGATATACAATATTTGTTTTCCTTTTGTCCTTTGGAATCAAGTTCTCAGCATTTGGAAGACATCTGGAGCAGCAATAATCTTGGAACTTGCTCCCTCTTTCCTATTCCAGTACTTTTCAGATTATCTCTGGAAAGCAAAGGCAAGAAAGCTGATTAATAGTTCCCCAAGGAATACCACAAACATGAAAATATGACAAAGGATATAATTCATTTTGTGCTGCCAGCAGAAGGGGCTCAATAAAGCAGCCTTCCCCCTCAAGTGTATTAAATCGAGATCCAACTGGCACCATTAAAAAGTAAGCAAAACAATTGGGTCCATAGAGTCAAGAACACTGCAGTCTTCATCTGATAATCATGCCATAAGGAGGAAGCCTGTAGGAAGAAAGCCTCAACAGCAGAAGAAAGTAAGACTGGATCTTACAATAGCTGATGCTGTGGACAACAATTTTTGTGATACTAATTGCTTTGATTTAGGCTTCAGTACTTGCATTCCTCACATGTGTTTTGCCAGAGATCAATGGGCTGGTGGTGTTTTGATTTGTTTTATGAGTAGCTCCACCAAGTTGGTGTACAAGACACCACTTGGCATAAAATATAAGTGCTGATATGTCCACTAAATTTGAAAATGAGATATTAAACCACCTGCCACCCCAAAATAAACTATATGAAAGATTATAACCTCAATCACAGTGTGAACAAGACCTTCCTTAAAAATCTTGTTTAGAGTAAGACTTCATGTGGAACTGCTCAACCCCAATTATATCTATTTAGGCCTAAGTAGAAACAAAATTACCCTGTTCATTACAAGTGTTATTAATATTCCATGGGTTGCACCCTCCAATTATTCCAGTTGCAATTGGAGGAGATTTGCACTTAAAAATTGATTACATCTCAATGAAACAATCACATATTCAGTGTTGCATAAATCCATAATGATACCACTCCACTCGCTAACTTTTCCACTGTACACCTGAATGCATGTACAGGTAGACCTTAACTTATGACCACAATCGAGCCCAAAATTTATGTTGCTAAGTGAGAAATTTGTTAAGTGAGTTTCCCCCCCACCCCATTTTACAACTTTTCTTGCCACATTTGTTAAGTGAATCACTGGAGTAATCCAGTTAAGAGAATATGGTTTCTCCATTGACTTTGCTTGCAAAAGGTGATCACATGACCAAGGACACTGCAACCATCTAAATGTGAGTGCGTAGTCAAGCATCTAAATATAAATCACATGGCCACAGGGATGATGTAATGGTCATAAGTGTGAAAAATGGTCATGTCATTTTTTTTCACTGCCGTAACAACTTTGAATGGTCACTAAGTGAACTGTTGTTAATCAAGGACTACCTGTACCACAGTCAGCTTAGAATAACTTTTTTTGAGATTTGTTTTCATTTTTTATTCTCTTACATAGCATTTTAAGTATACATTCACATAGTTGTCATTCTTCTATACATTTATCATTCTTATACATTTAATATTTCATTTAATGGGTTATACTATACAATTTGGGTTGCTTTATTTACCATCCCTTCTTCCTGTTGTAACACCATCTCATTTTCCCTTTCTTTTCTCCCTCCCTGCCTTTTCTACTTTCTTCTTCTTCATCTCCTTTCCCTTCCTTCTTCCCTTACCTTTCTCCCACTCCACCTCTTCCTCTTCTCCTTCCTACCCTCTCTCCTTCTCTTCATCTCCCCTCCATCCTCCTCTCCTTGCCTCTTTCTTCTTTCCCCCATCTTCCTTTCATGTTCTCCTCCTTTCTCTCTTTCTTTTCTATTACTGTAGGTGTCTCTTTCCAGCCTTCATATTTCCTTGGGATGGTATTTCTGCAGACCCAAATATAATTTGATATCATTTCTTATTCCCTTACCTTCGCTAATCTATTTTAGCTATATTTTCCTCCCCTTTATCTCTCACTTTTGGCTGTATCAGGGGTTGGTTCCTGCCAGTTCTAACCTCTTCTCTAGAAGAGGTTCCAGAAATCTACCATGCCGTTTAGAACTGGTTCTAGCTCCCTCCCCCCGCCCATCTGCACCACTCTTGCCCCACCCACCACTCACTGATTGGCTGGCTCACCAATCGCCCTGCCCACCTCTAAGAGTCCTATGTAAACCTTAAAGTCTTAAAACTGTCAAGTTTGAACATCCCTGGGATTTTTTTCTAAAGAGTTAGGGATGCAAGGGTCTTGTAACTTGACAGCTTCAAGACTTGCACACTTCAATGCCAGAGTTCCTGAGCCAACATGACTAGAGGATGAATTGAAGTCCACAAGTCTTAAAGCTGTCAAGTGTGAACACCCCTGGGGGTTTTTTCTAAAGGGTTAGGGGTGCAAAGTCTTGTAACTTGACAGCTTTAAGACTTGCGTGCTTCAAATGCCAACATTTTGGTTGCTAGGCAAGAGTGTTGTTAAGTGAGTTTCACCACATTTTACAAGTTGGCCACACCTACCCATTCACATGACTGGCAAGCCACTCCCACTTGGTCACATGGCTAGCAAGCCACTCCCACTCGGTCACATAGCCAGCAAGCCTCTCCCACAAAGCAGGCCACACCTACAGAAGAGGTTCAAAAAAAAATTGAAACCCACCACTGGGCTGTATACTTATATATTTAATACTTTCTTTTCTGTTTTCCCCTCCTTCCCCCACCTTTTCCATTTAACAATGCCTCATCTGGGTTCTATATCTTCTCCCTTGTTTAGAATAACTTTGAAATGAGCTGAAGTCTGAAAGCTTATGGTATAAACATACAGTATAGCTATATCTTTTGTGTTCCTTAAGACCTTCCGTTTGTATTGCTACTGCAGACTTACATGGTTACTCCAATTTGTCATTGCACAACTATGATATATAGAAGCATGTGAGGAGAATAAGGTCAATACATAGTGCTTACCCATAGGTAACAGGTACACATTGTCTGAATTTAGAATATCCATGCCCAAAGAGCGTCCTTGATCCATGGCACCTTACTGATTTTCAAAAGTATGAAGGAAAGATCCACACTTTATTGAAACTCTATAATATGTGCACCATCCCTTTCTATTTGAAGGTTTTCAGATGCTCTAAAATCATTAGATTTGAACTAATGGACTATAGCATTCTCTACTGTACTTGAACTTAACTTTAATAGCTACAATTTACAGAATACTGCATATGTAAAATAATAATTTAGGATCCTTTATGCTGAGGAAGCAAGCATTCTTGCCCCAGCTACTTTGACTCTATGTCTTAATAAATCAGTCAATAGGAAGGTGTTAACACTTCAGTGACAAAAACTAATCCAGTGGAGTGACTATGCTTTATAGTCTCTATGCTCTTTAAGAACATAAGAAGATCCCCTCCTTCCTCAAGTCAAGGACACTATGACACCCATTCTAAGTCATACAGGGGACAACAAAAATGCATTCAAGAATGTCCCAAATATGAGCAGGGGGTAATAAAGTAAGCTACCTGTATATTTTTATCAATTAGCAGCCTTTGACAGTCCAATTCACAAAACCTGGTCTAATTTTAAAAGTGCCTAAACTGGTGATCATCTCTACATCTTGTGGTAGCAATTACCATCTTTAATTATGCATGATATAATTTGTTGTTGTGATTTCTAGGATAGCATTCCCTAACCAAATGTGGAAAAAAGTATTTATAATATGGTGAGATTCATGGCAGATGGGATTGGAGATGGTTGGCTATCATTGCGCCCAATCCATATTTTTTAAATACCATATTTTTTGGAGTATAAGACGCACTGGAGTATAAGACGCACCAAGATTTTGAAGAGGCAAATTAAAAAAAAGTTTCTTCACTCTGCAGACCACCCAAAAATGGCCCGTTTTTTTGCAAAAAAAGGGCCCATTTTTTCTCACAAAAGGGAATGCATTGCCTTTAGGAGGCTTGTAGAGTGCTCCTGGGGGCTTCAGGAGCAAAAACAGCCCATTTTTCAGTCATTTTTGCCCTCCCCAGCCTCCAGGAGCACTCTGGAAGCCTCCTAAAGTCTATGCACAGCCATTTTTTTGCAAAGGGGCGGGATTTCAGGAGGTCAAAAATGCTGTATTCAGTGTATAAGACGCACCCAGATTTTCACCCTCTTTTTTGAGGGAAAAAGGTGCACCTTATACTCTGAAAAATACGGTAACTATTCAAAAGTGTTATATTGAAGTGTTGAAGTACAAGCAGGTGCCTTCTTTCTTTTAGCCCATTGTTCTCAGTAATGTCACCACTGCCAGATTGTGACTGTCTAGAATTTTAAGCATTTGTATTCAATGTTCCATCAGAAATGCTGGCAGACAAACCACCTGCTTTCTTCCATGGATTGGGAAAGCTTTGGGTTCGGATCCCTTCTTAATCAAGTACCTCATCAAGGATAAGCCCTGATGGCATTAGCATAACTTTCTCCCAACAGCACTTAAAAATAAAACAAGAATGAAGATTTTACAGTAGCCTGAAGAAACTTTCTAAATGAATAGTTATTTAAATAAGAGCTTATACAAATTCTCAAGAAAATTTCCCGGAGCTCAAGTGTTTACAATGTTTCAAGCACTGGCACACTACCCAGTGCAATTGTCAAGCATATGCTCTTTCTACTTTAGATTGTTAGAGAAGGAATAAAGAGCCTCTGTGGGAAATGAATCAATAGACCTTGAATTTATTATCTGAAGATGGGTGCATGCAGGGGAGAATGTACTCAAAAATATATCTAGCCGCAGAGAGTTCAGAATCCTTTCCCTTTCAACAAATAAGTTCTGAAGTTGAACAAGATAACAATGTATGTTAACATACATTCCATCAGCAGAACCAGGACTTATGAAAGAATGCTTCTTATAAGTACGTTACAGCAAGTGGTATTTTGTATATAGGATTGAGTGAAATGGATTTGCTCTCTATTTACTCTTTGTAAAAGAGCAAATATAGAGCCGAGGTGGCGCAGTGGTTAAATGCAGCACTGCAAGCTACTTCAGCTGACTGCAGTTCTGCAGTTCGGCTGTTCAAATCTCACCGGCTCAGGGTTGACTCAGCCTTCCATCCTTCCGAGGTGGGTAAAATGAGGACCCGGAGTGTTGGGGGCAATATACTGACTCTGTAAACCGCTTAGAGAGGGCTGAAAGCCCTATGAAGCGGTATATAAGTCTAACTGCTATAACAAAACACCATTTTGTTTTGCCACCATTCCCAACTATAAATTACCCATATTTTGGGGGAGCATAAGACGCACCGGAGTATAAGACACACCAAGGTTTTGAAGAGGCAAATTTTTTTAAAAAAGGTTTTGCACTCTGCAAACCTCCTAAAAACAGCCCATTTTTCACAAAAACGGGTCTGTTTTTTTTCCAAAAAAAGGCATGAATAGCCCTTAGGAGGCTTGTAGAGTGCTCCTGGGGGTGTGAGGGGAGGCAAAAGTGAGCAAAAAATGGTCCATTGTTTGTGAAAAGGGGCCCATTTTTGTCCCCCCAAAAAGGGCATGGATAACCTTTAGGAGGCTTATAGAGTGCTCCTGGGAGATGGGCGGGCAAAATTGAACAAAAACGTACCTGTTTTTTGCTCATTCCTGCACTCCCCAGTCCCCAGGAACTCTCTGAAAGCCTTCTAAAAGCTATGCACAGCCATTTTGGTGAAGGGGGCAGGGTTTGGGGAGGCAAAAAATGCTGTATTCAGTGTATAAGACGCACCCAGATTTTCAGTCTCTTTTTTGAGGGAAAAAGGTGCATCTTATACTCTGAAAAATACGGTAAACTCTGTCTGCCATCAATTGATGCTGTTACGAAACTGATTGCCAATATTGCACAATCAATGCAAGTTAGAGTTGAACTATTGAATTTTTTTCTCCTTCCCCCACCCCTTTCCCATTCTTTTTTATCTTTCCACAAAATTATTATTTTATCTCGAAGCAATAGGTTCATAGGCTGTGTCACCTCAATGGATTACATGTCTGCCTTTAATGTCAATGGATAATAATTATTCCATAAAGAGCATGATAAATATTATAGGTTTAAACCCACTGTGGCATTCTATTAATATTTTTAAATCACAGGCACATTAACAGAGACAATGAAAGTAATAAATTCCCAAGGAAGGCTGAATGTGCTTTTTCCTAATTCTTAAACTTGTGAAAGTTCAAAGAAATGGCCCTGGGTGCCACATTAAAACCAGGATAAGACCTTGCGGTTATCAAAATGTCAAATTACATATGACATGGAAATTCCAAAGCTGGAATTCTAACCTCTTATTTTATGAACAGGTTTTAATATGTTTTACCATAGTAGTCTCCAATTCCTCATATAACTTTCTCTTCTTTTTCTCCAAGTTTATTTGTTTTATATGGTATTTCAAGGGTCAATGACATTGATGGAACTAGCCTGGTCTCTATTTTGCAAAGCCCATAATGATTTGCCTATCTATGGGATCTAAGATTAATAGGAACATGGTATCTGCAACAAAGTTAATCATCATCTTAATTTAAAATACAGAATATTTGGAGGAATTCCTGCAATTCATTATTTTCAAGTAGAACGATGAGAAAGTAAAACTCAAGGAATCATTCAGAAGAGGTATTTCATCAAAGAAAACCTGCTCCTCTTTAGAAAATTTGATTAAATTTAGCATGCTTGTCATTCATCAAAGCCTGTGCTTACTGAAAAAAGTATCTGTCTGTTTTCCTTTCTTCAAAGAATTGCCACCCATTAAATTCCTATAATTCTCAAAGCATTTAAAAAAAAACACCCTCTGGATACCACTGAAGTTGTATACAGCAGAAATATTTCACACTTAAGAGAAGAATTGCAGTGCTTTCTTTCTGCATTTATATTAAGCTGAGAAAACAGCTAGCTTCTTGGATTCGATGGAAATATAGGACTTGGCCATTTGTCCTATAAACTGATAAGCAACCAAGCCTAGCTTTCTTAGCGATGGATGGTCATTTTTTAATAAATCTATGAATCATAAAGTGAATGGCTTTTCCCTGTTCAGTGCCAATGAACAGCAACTGGGAAAATGTTATAGAGAAAGAGTTTCCTTCATTTTCTTAAATATAAATCATTTGGCATCCTCCAGATACATACTGTTCAGCCTCTATACAAATGTGCCATTTTCAAAAATTCTGGAAGTCTAACAAATATAAATAAATAAATATTAAGGAGAGATGTGATTCTTTTCTTTAAAAAGGATGGTAATGTGGAAGGAAATATAGAATAAAGTATAACAGAGTTGGAAAGGGATCTTGGACATCTTTTCGTCCAACTCCCTGCTCAGGCAGGAAACCCTATACCATTTCAGATAAATGGTTGTTCAATCTCTTCTTTAAAGCTTCCAGTGTTGGAGCATTCACAACCTCTGGAGGCAAGTTGTTCCACTGATAAATTGTTCTAACTGTCAGGAAACTAAGGAAATCCTTAGTTCTAGGTTGGTCCTCTTCTTGATTAGTTTCTATCCATTGCTTCTTGTCTTATCCTCAGGTGCTTTGGAGAATAGTTTGACTCCCTCTTCTTTTGGCAGCCCCTGAGATATTGGAACACTGCTATCATGTCTCCTCTAGTCCTTTTCATGAAACTAGATATACCCAGTTCCTGCAATCGTTCTTCATATGTTTTAGCCTCCAGTCCCCTAATCATCTTTGTTGCTGTTCTCTGTACTCTTTCTAGAGTCTCGACATGTTTTTTACATCGTGGCAACCAAAACGTACCAAGGCAATATAAAAGGATATTAACACTTCACGTAATCTTGATTTTATCCCTCTGTTATATATAGATGACTTCTTCTTAGAATAAGGAACAGAAAGGATTGTAATGAAGGACTTTAATTGCAAGATAAGTTCAACTACATGAAGTAACAGAAGGCCTCCCTTTGCTACAGATGTTTAAGTAAAAACTGGATGGCCATTGGTCAGAGCTGCTGTAAATTCATTCTGCATTACAGATCCCATTTATCTTTGAGCAGGAGATGGCTTCTAAGGTTACTTCCGATTCTAATAGAATCAGAATATAACATCTGGAGGATCTTAAAGATCATCTAATCCAACCTCCTGACTAATACAGTGATTATATTGTCCCTAACACATGGTCATCGAGCCTTTATTTAAACATGCTCAGCACAAGAAAGTCCATCTCTGGAAGCAGATTGTTCCACAGCTGAATGAGACTAACTATTAGGATTTTTTTTTTCTATGTCTAAATGAGATCTATTGCCTTGTAATTTCCTGTCCTGTCTTCTGGAGCAGTTCTACTCTGTCAGGTTGAACATTTCATTAGCAAATCTAACCCTTGTTGCAATTTAGCACAGACATTGTCTTGTGAACTAAGATTGCAGTACAGTCACTTTAAGTTACCTATAATTAAGGGTGAGTTACTTTTGCCTCCCAAAGGAATGTGATAAAAGCAGCATGGTACACCTCAAAGGAAGCATTGATACAGATAAACAAAGGACTCTCAAGTGTATGCTTATTATCCCTGGCCTTTTGCTAAAGGTCAAGAATCATAAAAACACTAAATATGCACTAAATATGTTCTACAAATGTGAGTAAATCTAGATTATAAATCTTATAGAGTAGGGGGAGGAAAATCTCAGCCATCTCGGCATCTTTTCTTATGAAGGATCTGGCTGAATAAAGAGACTTTGCATATTGGCCACAGCAAGTTGACCACGGCAAATTATCATAGACCCTCAACCAGTTGTTCTCCAGATATTACCACCAAGTATTGGTTTCTGTTCTCCCTCACTGTACTTTTCTGTTTAAACCCGACTCTCAAGAAGAGTTTTGATAAGGCTACATAGTAAAGACAGACTTAGTCATAGGGGCTGGATTGCAGGCTTCAGGGGGGAACACATGGCAAAGCCCATTTTTATTTCCAAAAAAAACTCAGTGTTTGGCATTTCCACATAGAATTGTGCAAGTCCTTTGCTTCTAATTTTTACAGTCCCGAGATAGAAAGCCAAATATTGCTGAGCTATAATTCCCAGTCTCTATGGGCAACATCTTGTAGATAATAGTCCATTCACCAGGTAGAAAAGCTAAGAAGCTAAACCAAGGTTCAAACTCAGCACAAGGCAGCTTCTTTTGATCCCGTGAACTGACAAGTATAAGATTACATTGCCTGCTTGCAATCTTGGGCATATCTATCTATAAATAAAGTCAACTGAATGCATTGGAAACAGTTTGGAGTAAACATAAAAGCATTTTACAGCATTCTATTATACTTGGATAATGATATATTTATTTCTTTTTCTGCACAATAACTTCATAGTCCTTGGGAAAAGCCAACCGTCTTTCATCTTATCGGGTGTGTTTTATTGCCATCTGGTTACACAGTAATTTCAGCCTGAGCTTTACAACGAATCATATGATGGAATATCAACTTACCAGCGGTCGGGTAATAGGGCAAACAAGAAATTGTCTGTTAGTACAATCATAGGATAAAGCAGTGAGTAGCAGCAAAGGACAGGGAGTTAGAAAGGTAAGGAAAAAAATCCTAGAGAATTTCTACTTTTTTTTAAAAAAAAGGTTTATAAAAATACATCCTTAACTAAATTTAAAGTAAGAAGAGCAGTTAAAATGAATAGGAGGAAAGGTAGACTTCTCAAGTTCTTTCTAATGGACCTCTAACATTATTACCTTTTGGGATACTTCCTAACCAGATCTGTTCTTTTAGGGAAAAGCAAGGTTTCTTTTCCCCTTCAGTCGTACTTGATTTTGTTATGGTTGCCATCCATCACTCCTAATATTTTAGAAAGAATAATTTAAAGAAAAACTAGAAGTGCCGCCAAAGTAAGACTAAATGAGAAAATGGATATATGAAGATCCTTAAAACTTTTTAAACTGTAAAAAGTGGGTACATTTTAGTATAGATAAGGCTGAACACATATCAATTCAGAATAAAACTATTGTTCATGAATTAAGATTTCTAAATTTTGTGGAGAATTTACAAGAGGGAAATGGACATTTTTCTTCTTATTTGGTCTTTTGAACGTAAGAATAGAACTCAGGAAGAAGAGAAAATCAACTTCTACTTGCCTTTTCCTTACATAAAATGAACAACCAAGAGAATATGACATATACCAAGAATATTTTGTTTACTGTTGTGGAACGAAGATGAGCTGCTCCAAGGAATGTGACAAGAAGGAGAAGCCTATTTTGTCTTTTTCTATAGAAGCAATCTTAAAAACCCCATCTACTGAGGCTTGCCTCCACAATACGGTGACCTGCAATAGCCAAACTGAAGTGGCTCAAAAGTTCAGTTCTGAGCCACTTCTGGACAGGTATAAAGGTAGGAAATTTGTTCTAGTTTGTGAAACATATGATCATTCTTATGCTTTTGCATGATTTTCAAACTGATTTAAAAAAACACTTGAAGTGTATTGAATTCATATTTCAGCATAATTGTTAATGTTCTTATGGCATCTATGGAAATTTTTGATCGTGTTTTATGGTACATTAAGAATATGACATATAACATTTTAAATTAAAGTTTATTTTCCAGGTTACAAAATGGTACCATAAATTGCCAGATTTGCTTTTCTAGTTTTCTTTTTCTTTTACATTTTAATAGATAGATATATTATACATTTAATAAGACCACTTGTGCATGTATTCATTAGGGGTTGTTTTTAATCCAGGTTATGTTTGTGTGTGCTTTAAAGTGGGGCAAAAAATCAAAGCTTTTTGTGTATGTGTCTTTTTTATTTTTAAGGACAATTTTTCTAGACTAAATTTAAACAAATTGTTTAAGAATATCTTTAAAAAAAAATTATATATGCTAATGTCACACCCTTTATTTTAAACATATTATTTTTTTATTATTTATTTATTTTGTCAAGCATGTATTAGATAACATACTATATAGGTAAAAACATGATTTTGAATACATGAAATGTATACGAATAAAAGGGAACATTGGGACAGAGATGGAAGGCACGTTGGTGTGCTCGTGCATGCCCCTTACAGACCTCTTAGGAATGGGGTGAGGTTAACAAAAGACAGTCTAAGGTTAAAGTTTTGGGGGTTTGGGGACAAAACCACTGAGTCAGAGAGTGCATTCCAGACATTGACCACTCTGTCACTGAAGTTGTATTTTCTGCAATCGAATTTGGAGCTGTTAACCTTAAGTTTGTATCTATTGTGTGCTCATGTGTTGTTGTGGTTGAAGCTGAAGCAGTCATACTTAGGTCATACCGAAGGCTGCGTAATTCTAAGTTGTCTAAGTCCAAAATTTCAAGTCCAGTGGCATAAGGTATTCTGTTGTGAGCAGAGGAGTGGAGGACTTTTCTCGTGAAATGTCTCTGGACTCGCTCAATTCTATCAATTGTATTAATGTCCAATATGCAGTTGCCTTATAAGTGGGGGAGAAAATCCCTAAGGAACATCTAATAAGTTTGTGGGAAAAATGATATTGAATTAGTATTAATGGGGGGAAATTATCAATTACATAGATTCTGATAAAGATAAAGGACATAGCCTAAAAAGGCCATGCTTTTCATTACGTAATATGACATCCGAAATGAAGCAACTACCTAGCAGATAATACAAAAGATAATACAAAAAATAGATGTACATACAGATATATTAAATACTTAATAATTACTAAATGCTTAATACTTAAAATACAGATATATTAAAATACTTCTTCAATAGATGGCTGTCCAGCTTTTTTTTTATTTCCACCACCTTTCTAAACAATTGGTTCCATGGTTATATTCTTCCTGACGTTTCAGTCCAATCTTCCTACCTTCTGGGACAATTGAGAATAGATGTTGACATTCTTCAGCTGACATCTTTCTAGGAATTTCAAGAGTGCCATCATGAACTTCCCCTACATTATTCTAAGCAAAGCATGCTCAGTTTCCACATGATTAAATATGAAGGAGTAGAAAACAGGAGGAGATGAAGTCTGACGGTGTATCTTCTCATTATGGGCTGGTTTGAAATCTGAAACTTTAAACCACTTCACGTCATGTGGAAATTGCACAAGTGTTAGTCTATTGAAGAGCCCATAGGAAACAGGCACACGTAGAGAAGCAGTTGCAATGCACATGCTTTAAGAGATGATGGATAAACATTGTAGCAGCTACTAAAATGGAAAGTCTGTACTAATCTCCAGGAATGAAGTTGTCCTTGAATCTGCTGTGCTAGTTCATGTGCACAAAGCATTCGTCTACACTGCTGGCTAAACAAGCTATGAAATACCAATTTTATTATAAAAGTAAACTTGAGTCCTCAAACACCCAATTGCTATATAAAAGCTTGCACTGTTAAGGCAACATTGTGAATTACCTTCATGCAAAATGTGCTTTGTTTACAGGTACAGATGGGAATGGGTAACGGACAAAAATCTCTTTCCCAACAGATGCATTATGTGGTCATGATAATTCCGCATTCCAATATTTTAGAAAGATGTCAATTGGAGTAGTCCATTTGAAGCCCATTGTAAAATCACTTCAAACATTTTGAAAATGAAGTGTTTTAAATTTTAAAGTGTTTATTTAAATTAGGCTGCAATAGCTCCTTCTTCCAACAACCCCTCCTCGCTTCCTTTTTAAAACTTTCTGAGTCATGATTGCCACAATTTCTCATGGGTAATGAATTCCAAAGGTTAATTACCTAGTGTGTTAAGAATTACTTGTGTTTACCTTTTCTAAAACTTTTTCCTATCAGCTTCATTGGACAACTTCATTGGTCCAAGAGAGATAAAAAGTTATGCCTGTAAAATCTCAATGTCATAGATATACACACTCAAATGGGATGACTAGAATGATATACTGCATTCTAGATGCATATATAGCCTTGATTTGTTGTTCTTTGTATTTTTCATCTCGTTCCCCATGAACCATAGGATGGAATTTGCTGCTGTGCTCTATGTTGATATCTTTATTGAATACTCATAATTCATTATGATCCAGAGCAGTGGTGGGATTAAAAAAAAATTATTACTGGTTCTGTGGGCATGGCTTGTGGGTGTGGCATGGCTTGGTGGGCATGTCTTGGTGGGAGTGGCTTGGTGGGCATGGCAGGAAAAGGATACTGTCAAATCTTCATTCCCATCCCGCTTCAGGGGCAGGATACTGTAATATCTCCATTCCTTCCCCATTCCAGGAGAAGGATACTGCAAAATACCCATTTCCTCCCTATCAGCTGGGACACAGGAGGCAGAGAATAGATGGGGGTGGGGCCAGTCAGAGGTGGTATTTACCAGTTCTCCGAACTACTCAAAATTCCTGCTACAGTTCTCCTGAACTGGTCAAAACCTGCTGAATACCACCTCTGATCCAAAGCCTTTTTCTAGTTGGTTACAGACTGCTCAAACTTCATTAGAGATTTTAGAATGCAAAATATTAAAATAAAAGCATCAGTTTACACTTTCTTAATTGTACCCCTAGTTATGCTTAGGATAATTTTTTTTAAAACCAGCCTTACTCCTTTAGCTAAATAATGCTCCTTAATTAGAGCTGATGAAATCTACAATCTTACCTGCTTCCTCACAAAACACATCTGTTTCTTTTTGCCATTACTTTTGTAAGCTCCTACTAAAAGTTAGGGTGAGCCTTAAAAATTGCAGTTCAGGATAATAACATACAATGAAAAATCCAACTGGGTCACTTTGAGCCAATCTCTCCCTCCCTCCCTCCCTCCCTCCTTCCCTCCCTCCCTCTCTCTCTCTCTCTCTCCCCCCCAACTACCTCAGAGAGCAGTTGCTGTGGGGAAAAAATAAGATGCAGGGGTATTAGAGATGTAGGCTGACAAAAGATGCTCAAATCAAGGTTAACTCATAATAACTATGTAGATGTGTAGTTTTGTGGCAGCCATGCCTAAACATATTGTCTTTCAGGGTTTTGTTTAAACATCTAGCTCCAGTAGTTTCCCAACCAATTATGAAATGGATTCAACTTTCTTCATTTTTAAGATCAAGCAAACAAGATCAATTACATGTTGCATTAGTTATAGGCATCAAACAATGCTAAATGTCTCCTTTGAGACAAATTCAACTCTACTTCCATGAAACTTTCCTGTCAATAAAGCAATAAAGTATTTAGGGAGCCGAGGTGGCGCAGTGGCTAGGGTGCAGTACTGCAGGCCACTTCAGCTGACTGTTATCTGCAGTTCAGCGGTTCTAATCTCACCGGCTCAAGGTTGACTCAGCCTTCCATCCTTCCGAGGTGGGTGAAATGAGGACCCAGACTGTGGGGGCGATATGCTGACTCTTTAAACCGCTTAGAGAGGGCTGAAAGCCCTATGAAGCGGTATATAAGTCTAATTGCTATTGCTATTGCTATTTACCAATACTCTTTTTCTGGATATTTTTTTCAACTTCCTTGTTTAATCTACAACTCTGGATTTTACCTTAGTTGGGGCAAATCAGCCAGAGTTGGTTAGGTTCTACCCTTCATATTTTATATCTAATATATGAAGTAAAGTTTTGGATGATGATTTATGAACTATCAGAGCAAAGTTCTCTTCAGTAATAATTTGAATTCTTCTGCTAGAAGCTTCACATCTATATTACTGTGAAATGTGCATTTAGTTGCAGCCTTTTGCAAGCTCGCTATCACATTAGAAGACATGCTTGTCATTCATATTATTATGCAGGCCTACAGAAAATTTTCAATGTACATTTTAGAGTTGGAATATGTATAATAGCCTTTAAATTTTCATGAGTGGGTACCTTAGTTCTCTATCTTAAAAGGCCTACTATTATTTTTTACTGAATTACTATTCCCCCCCCCTTCCCCAGTTTGCATTCTGCTATCAGTCTTTAATCTTTCTTTAAAATAATTTTGCCTAAAGTGAATTCAACTATATTACTTATATTTTTCCCTCTGCAACTTGCTGCATATGAAGCAGTTTGAACCAAACCTTGAAGCCATTTCTCAATCGATTATTAACATTTCCCTCAGCCTACGCCGAGCTAAAATGTCACCATTACTGGAAGTCAAATGCAACATTTACCAAAGAAAATGTCATTCTGCCTCCAAAGCCCTTTTTTCAACACCATATTCCCACTCGTAACATCTCATTTTTTACCTATTCTTCTTTCCCTTAGAGAGGTTATTTTAAAAATTTCAACCAAACTTAATTTCCCATTTGTTTTTGTTTTCAATAGAAGGAAGCAACTAAAAATGTTGAGGAGATTGGCATCTTCATAATGCGATAAAAATTGGGGAATTATATAGAATAAATTATAGAGTATTTGCATATTCCATCGTCACTTTAATTTATTAGTATTGCCATTTTTATAGATGTTTTGTGCATATATGGCAAGCAGAAATTCAGGAGCCAGGCATTTAAGTACACAGAAATACTGGATTTACCAAAAGAAAGTCAAATTTCTCTTAGGAAATGTACTTTTAAAATGAGCATCTTGTTAGATTCACTAAGAATCAATGGAAGCAGAGCAGTTTTTTCTCTCTTCTATCTAACCTTTTTATAGGTGCACTGAGGTTTATGGCTGGTGAGGCACTGACACAGGGGTTTCAAATTTTTTTAGACTTTTGGACTTCAACTCCCAGAATTCCACAGACAGGCATGCTCAGTTCCGATTTAAAGCGACAGCATTTGCTTTTCTCCTTTGCAAAAAAGTTTTCCTTCATTCTTTTTCTTCTCCCTCCCCCTCCTTCCTCCCTCTCTCCCTCCCTCCCTCCTCTCTCAAACATACACATGCACACAGAGAAGTTGGATCCCTCTCTCACTCACTCAATCTCAAACAAACACAAACACAGAAGTTGGATTGGATATATTTTCTAATGGCTTGAAAGCAGCTCCTCTGCCATACCCTCCCCCACACACATTCCCCTGCTGCCTTCCGATCCAAGCCTTTGATTGCAGGTGGAGCCACGTTGCCTTTTCAAACTTGTAATCAGTGAAGCTGGGCTTATATACTTTTATTCAGGTGTGTGTGTGTGTGTGTGTGTGAGAGAGAGAGAGAGAGAGAGAGAGAGAGAAAGAGAGAGAGAGAGAGAGAGAGAGAGAAGGCAATGTAGCTCTGCATGCAATCAAACTACCCTTGGGGAGGGATCTACACTTGAGGATGAAGTTTGAATTCCTCCCCCTCCCTCCGACCCACACACGTATCTTTTCCAGCTGTTTCAGAGAGGATTTCAACTCTGCTCTTGCCTGCCATCATGAAAAGAAAAAAATGTAAAAGGAAAAAGGCAAGAGCTGAGATAAGGCTGAGCTAGTTGCTGCCAGAGTCACCGTGTGGATGACTCTGCTTAACTGTTTTAAAAAGCCTCTTAAAAAACGCCCTCTACAGGAAGCAGGAGAACGATGTGCCTTATTACATCAGGAATTTTTCGGCTTTTAACCCTTGCTTAGCTCTGTTCGAGTGATCATAAAGTCAGACTAGATGAGGCACCTCGTTCTCCCGCCTACTCCTGTAGAGGGCACTTTTTTAGAGGCTTTTTTACACAGTTAAGCACTAAGCAGAGTCATCCACTGTGACTCTGGCAGCAACTAGCTCAGGCTTTTTCCTTTTACATTTTTTTTCTTTTCATGTTGACAGTGGTGAGGCTCTGCCTCCCCTGCCTCCCCTGACTGCACGTCCCTGTAGTGCAATGGGGGAGGGGGTAATAAACTTAAAATCAGAGACATTTGCAAGTATCATAATTTGTGAATTGGATGGTTCAGTCCTTTACACTGTGGTCAAAATTAAAACCATGACTGCATGATCATCTTGAATTTTTTGACACACGTGTACTCCAGTATTCCTTTAGTGACTGTCTTGTTTAGTGACTATTCACAGTAAAAGCAGTGATGGAAAAGTAATTTTATGACCAATCCTTACATTTAGGACTGTCACCAATCTGTAAAGCAAAGGGAAGCTTAAGTAAGATAAGGACAGTCACAATTTCATTTAATGATCACTTTTCTTCATGATCCAGTTGCTGGTTCCAATTGTGATTGCTAAACAAGAACTACCGCTTCCCTTTTTATTATTATTTTTTACAGACCAAATGCTGCACAGGGCTTGACCTTTGAATGCTGGGGCTGTATTCCCAAATATAATGGATAATGCCAGGTTTGAATTATTGCTTTTTTTAAAAACCCTCTTGATTCTTCAGTTATGTACAATATTCAATAATTTTCCTCTTAAAAATTAAGAGGAATTAAATTAACAATTATAGTTCACTAATACTTCAGGTGCTTTGCACTTTGGATGCTGGCTGGGAAAATCTAGGAGCTGGAGCAAACACATCTTAAGGTGACCAAGTTTGAAAATCATTGATGTAAAGTGAACAGAAAATGTTTCTACCTACAGTTGTTGTTTTGAATGGCAAGAAAACCATTGTTTGGTTGATAATAAATCCATAATGAAAAATGTTCATTCTGACACCAACCCTTTGTCTTAATTTAACCCTTTGCTAAATTCAGAATGCTTTCATGTTCCCAGGGAAAGCTATAGCTGAAAACACTTTGCCTTATTAATGCACAACCACCAAGAATTATTAGGATTAATTGTCCCAATTGCCATTGTGTGCAAATGGACAGTGAAAGTAGGGCAGCCCCATTTTTGTCTTAGCTCTAGTTTTTAAAAAGAGAACTAAGTAAACACATATGTTTTATCCTGAACAACTGACCCAGAAGAGAGGTAGAATGAAAAATGTGCTACTTTGCTCTGACATTTGTCTTCGCTGCATGAATAACGACACTTTCAGATTACATGGATTATTAAAACTAACTGAAATAATCAGTAATGGTTGTCAAAAAGAAAAGAAAAGTTCCATTAGCCAACCAAATGAAATGTCATTCTGTTTAATTATTATTACATGTGTTTCCTTTCCTTATTTCATTGCCAGACCACAAATCTCAAAAGGTCACATGCTTGGCTTGCATTCAGTTGTATTTGGATGTTCACAAGTTTGTAATCACCTAAAAAGAGTCACATTTCAACCATGGCTGTTTCTTGGCTAATGTTTTTACAAAAAAAATAATCACTATTTTCTTCTTGCACCTTTTCCACTCTTGTTTCTTCTTGTAGAAAGCTCCCTCCCTTTATGAGATTTAGGCCTACTGGATTATTCTTCCCATAGCAAAATAGCAGTGTTGAAAGGGACCTTGGAGGTCTTCTAGTCCAACTCCCTGCTTAAGCAGAAGACCCTATACCATTCCAGACAAATGGCTGTGCAACCTCTTCTTAAAAACCTCCAGTGATGGAGCATCCACAACTTCTGCAGGAAAGCTGTTCCACTGATTAATTGTTCTCAAATTTCTAGTTTAGGTTTCTTCCCTTCTTGATTAGTTTCCATCCATTGCATCTTGTGGTTCTTTCAGGTGCTTTGGAGAATAGGCTGGCCCCATCTTCTTTGTGATAACCACAAGGATTTTGGAACACTGCTATCATATCACCCCTAGTCCTTGTTTTCATTAAACTAGACATACCCAGTTCCTTCAACCATTCTTCATATGTTTTAGCCTCCAGTACCCTAATGATCTTTGCTGCTCTTCTCTGCACTCTTTCTAGAGTCTCAACATCTTTTTTATACTGTAGCAACCAAAACTAGAACCAATATACCAACGGTGGTCTTACCAAGGCATTATAAAGTAGTATTAACACTTCTTGGCCACCCTATGGACCAGTTCTTTGCTGTTTCCCTGTGGGCCAGATCTAAGCACCTTGTGGGCCAGATCTGGACCCTGGGCCTTGACTTTTACACCCCTAGTATAGACAATAATGGATATTAAGTAGTCCCCTGGCAATATAATATATAAAGTAGAATTCTGAACCCCAGAAGTCTAGATCTCTAGGAAATATGCTTAGAGCACTCTATGGCTGGGATAATAACAATAGTAGCAGGTGTCAAACCTGGAAGTGGAACCTGCAAGAAGCAAACCCTCCAGGCAGCTAATGCACAAAGGTTAACTAAGTTATTTTCAGCCATGTTGCTGTAATCTCTCCAGAACTGAATAAAGCTTCTCCATATCAGTTACCATCAAATCTTTGCTTGCAACGCATTCAATCTCTTTTTGGACTCCTACATTATTTTATTCCATGCTTCATTTGCTTTCATTACACTGGCAGCTCAGCAAGGAACCTCTCAAAACACAGTTAACGTTGAATAGATTTTTCATGAGAGGGCTGTCGCTCCTTCTCTCTCTCTCTCTCTCTCTCTCTCTCTCTCTCTCTCTCTCTCTCACACACACACACACACACACACACACACCAATTTTTTATCATTCACTTTTGTTGTAGGATTTTTTTAATCACTCGGGGTTTTTTTTTAAGTGTGTAAAGCTTTCCTGTTTTTCATACCAGAGGTTTTTCTCCTAGTCTTCATTGCAGCCATCCGCTTCAATAATTAAGTGCCTGTGATTGGTGCCTAGGTGAAGGCAGCTTTTGTCTGAAAGGCTTTGGTCTAAAAGAAATTAAATGGAGCCTTTAAACATTCCAGCGTCCTGCTGCTCCATTTCTGCAGTGCCCCAATAGATATCAGCAGGAAGCTAAATGCGATGCTTCAGTGGCATAAGGCTCTAGCCTGAGCCATTTGTATGCATCCAATTAGAACCATTCTCCCAGCTAAACTAATTCTTTTAATAAGGGTTGAGAAGATGCTCTGCTAAAAATTAGCTACTGTACCATACTCTCAATTCCAAGTCTCTTCATAATCAAATAAATAGACTATTCAGTTTATCGGAGAAGCCATATGTCCTCCTTTTGTTCTTTTTCTAATGAACAGGCTATCCTACATTTTCAGAAGGCCAAAGTTTTCCACATCAGTCATGAATCAATGACCAATATCATCATCATCGTCTCTCCAAGTGCCACTCACTCTTTAGCTCATCTCCAAGTATAAATTAAATATATTTTGAGGAGACAGACTATTGAGCTATGCATATCTGAAAATTATTTGGAAGAAATGCTTCAGATTTCAGATTGGTACATTACTTCTCTGTTATTCAGTAAGGAGACACATTTTGTTATGTCTCCATGTATTCTTGTAACATGTCCCATTGCTTTAAGACTCTCCTTTTTAAAACAGTGGAATATTTTTTCAGGCTTGCATAGAAGTTGGAGAAAGGATGTAGCTGATCTAGGAAGAGTGCAGAGAAGAGCAACAAAGATGATTAGGGGCCTGGAGGCTAAAACATATGAAGAACAGTTGCTAGAATTGAGTAAGTATAGTTTAATGAAAAGAAGGACTAGGGGAGACATCTTAGCAGTGTTCCAATATCTCAGGGGTTGCCACAAAGAAGAGGGAGTCGAACTATTCTCCAAGGCACCTGAGGGTAGGACAAGAAGCAATGGGTGGAAACTAATCAAGAAGAGAAACAACTTAGAACTGAGGAAAAATTTCCTGACAGTTAGAACAATTAATCAGTGGAACAACTTGCCTCCAGAAGTTGTGAATGCTCCAACATTGGAAGTTTTTAAGAAGATGTGGGATAATCATTTGTCTGAAGTAGTGTAGGGTTTCCTGCCTAAACAGGGGGTAGGACTAGAAGATCTCCAAGGCTCCTTCCAATTCTATTCCATTTTATTCCATTTTACGTAAGTAGTAGCGGGGAGGTGCTGGGTTCATGTTATGCCTGAAATACTTCTTTCAAATCATTTTGAAATATGCATTGTTCTATTAGATCTTGTCCATATACTTTAAAAAGAAGAAACAAAAACTAAATAATTCAAGCATGTTCCAACTCATAAGAGGAGGAATATTTTCAATGTTTCAAAGATACAGGCATCAAGTACTAATAAATTACTCTATGCACTCATGATGTGAAGTAAGAGAGCTTCTTAAAAGTGCCTTCAACTCATAGGCTACATAAAAGAAGGACTTTGGCTCTTGCTAAAAGTATTGCACTAAAATTCTTCTTAAAAATACTTAAAATCACTCAGCAGGATATAATATAAATTTTATATACAGCCAGATCATAAATCTAATAATGTGTTGTAGGCCTATTGTTAGTGAAAATCTCACATTCAGTAGATAGGTAACCTGAATGAACTAATTGAAACAGTGAAGTAATATCATAAGAGTTAAACAGTTCAGAAACTCCACACAGTTATCCTACAGATTATATTTACACAAGGATATTGAAAGATATTCCAATCAGGAAGATTGGGAAGAAATATCCATCTGGGAAGAAATATCCATCTGGTTCAGTTCTAGGGATGAAGGCACTTTTGGGAAGAAGGCACTGGAAATAAAATGGAGGATGGAGGCTGATTGGAAAGAAGGTCAATTTATTTATGAAGCAGAACTGCCAAGCACATGTGATTCTGGGCAGCTTACAAAATGGAGTTGAGGGGCTTTGCACTTGAGCTTCCTTTTCCTGTGCAAGAACATGTATTCTATTGGCTGTTGTCAGATTCCTATGGGGTCATATAAGGGTTATATAGGGGTCATAGCTGGCTCTATAGGAAAAAGAACAAATGCAAATCCTAGATGGCTGTCTGTGCCAATCTGGTCAGCCTCTGGTTTATTGTTTATCTGAGCTCCCAGGTGAGGTTTGGACTGCTCTGGGATGGTTCAATGAAGGGCCTTTGGTTCTGAAAAGGTATTGGGCAGTTCTTATTGTGGCTTAATGGCTTTCATTCTGTTTTGGATCTTGAGGGGCTAATCCTACCATTCTACTTTGTTCAGACTTTGCTTCAGGGAGTTTCAAAATATTCTGTATTGAATGGATTATCAAATCAGCATTTTTAAAAGCTGCCTCCTCAATTTCTGCTTGGGGGAGAGGAGACTGGGGCTGCTTCCTGCATCTAAAACAACCATGTTTCTCCATTTCTCATTTAGGGAAATATTCTGCCTTTTTAATATTCCTCAAAATATTTCATTCTTCTAGGAGCGGGTAGGTGCTGACTTTCTGCAAGAGGATCCACCAGAGCAAAAGTTGAAGGATTTTCCAGCACTCTCCCTTATAATTCTAATAGAAAGGAGGTAATTACATAAAATCTACAGGTGGCTTATAGCTTTTCTACCTTGTAGCCCTCAACTTTTGCTCTGGAAATGAAGTGAAGCCAATTTAAGAAATCCATTTTCTGATTTCAACCTTTTGTTCTGTTTTGACCCTATTGATGGCCTAGTGTTCCAACTAGACCATATTTAACATGATTGATTTTTATGCTACTTTACTCCTAAAAGTAAACACAAAGAAGAAAGAAAACCTTACAGTTTTACAATTTTTTCTGTGTTCTCAACTAGAGTGAGTAGTAATCCTGACTGTCAATTTCTCTTGATTAAAAAAACCACCTTCACATGTTCCATCAGTGAATTCCTTCTTCACCCTCGCCCCCCCCCCAAAAAAAACCCAACCAGCTTTTCACCATCCCATTGTTGAACTTGTAAATATAATAAATGGCGATGGAGGCTGTTAGATATCAGTTCTAAATACAGTGAGTTCCACCAAGATCCTCTGTTCTGGCAGGAACAGAAGTTTAATCCTATTGGTCGAAGGGTCTGACAGCTCTCTATAAAAGGGCTGCTGTCAGACTCGACCTTTGCTGGATTGTTCTCACTTATTGTACTCAATAAAGAGCTGTTGTTACCGTTAAGCCTATGTGTGCCTATCTATTACCCAATTTAACACTGGCGATGAAGGTGAGATTGGAAGGCAACTAGGCGAACCAAAAAGAGTGTAGCAATCCAGCAAGTACATCCAGCCCGGAGCTCAGCGCAGCTTTGAGCAACCATTTTTGAGCAGCAAACTCAAATCACCCTCTGTACACAAAATGGCTATGCATGCCCCACCGACTCCGTATGATCCAGTCACCGAGCACTGGGAATCATACATGCTACGATTTGACTGCTTCCTCGAGGCAAATGACCTCATGGGCCTTCCTGAAGGCCGCAAGAAGAACATGTTCCTTGGATACTGTGGCCGGGAAGTGTTTGAGGTGGCGAAAAACCTTTCTTAGCCAACACCACTTCAAGCAGTCACCTGGTCCATGCTGCAGCAGACGCTAAGGACTCACTATGTGCCCAAGCCATCCAAGCACGTTTGCCAGCATGAGTTTAACATCAGGAACCAGAAAGAGGGCGAGTCGATTATTGAGTACATTGCAGCACTTCGCAAAGATAACCTTGGGCTTCTATAAAATAATGACAACAACACATTCCACAATTCTACTCCTTACTATTGCCCCTCCCAATTACTATACTAATGAACCAGCATAGGAAAATAATAGAGAGTGTGGCAGGCCAAAAATCCTAAAAGAAATATAACTGCAGACATGACATCTACAGTGGGTTCCACCAAGGTCCTCTGTTCTGGTGGGAACAGAGGTTTAATCCTATTGGTTGAAGGGTCTGACAGCTCTCTATAAAAGGCTGCTATTAGACTCAACCTTTGCTGGATTGTTCTCACTTGTTGTACTCAATAAAGAGCAGTTGTTACCGTTAAGCCTGTGTATGCCTATCCATTACCCAATCTAATAGAGGCCATGACCAATGGCTAGAGGGGAAGAGGCATTCCTGCACAGTGCTTGCTTGCCAATTGGAGTGGAAGAGGTTGCTTACAATGAAATGAAGAGCAGCAGGAGAACTAGACAGCACTGCTTAAACTGGCACAAGTCATAAGTTACTATTTGTGATGCATAGTAAAGGAATATACACCTTTCAAGGTAGCTACAGTATGTGTGAGAAGTCTATTGTTCATTTCTGTCCTTGAAAATTCTCAGTGGCCCATTCTCTGGCATAGTCAATAATTTCATGATTTTGAAGGTCTTCTTCAGCAATTTATATTGTCCTTTTCTAGATTTTCAGGGATTTTGTTCTAGATAAAGTTGATCTTCTTCTCACTTTATTATTTTTCAAAAGCAAAATACTGGAAGGTAACCAAACACTAGAGAAATGGAAATAATGTGGATGACAAGTTCACTATAGTATTTTCGTTCCCCATATCCCTTGAAGTTGTAAAGATTATCTTCATGCCCTAATTCTTCATTTTGAATCTACTCAAAATTTAACAGTGTAATAAAAATGTCTTTTAATGAAGAAACTGGAACCATTGCAAGAAGTTTAACAATCACTTTTTCTAAAAGGGCCTCCTCTGGTTTTTTTTGTTTTTTTTTTTAGTTTTTATTCTTTTTTGTATGTTATAAAAGAAAGTAAGAATTCTAAGTAATTGCATAAAGAAACGTTTAAAGTAAGAAATATAGTGTAATTTGCCCAGAACCATATTCTCAAAATCACTATTGCACTTAACATTTTATAACCCTATAATTTCCATTATTATACCATGATTTTGAGTGCTGTTGATCTCTTAATTTGAGATCTTGCAAAGTTGCTTGCAAAGATTTGGAGCTGCAAGAAATTGTCACTTTTTAGAGGTGAATCCTAATGTAGATTTGCCCCTGTAAATCCAGTTTCTCACATGCAAGTAGTCCTTTTTAGTGACTGAGTTGGGACTAGTCATTAAACAAAGCAGACACTAAGTAAAACTGCAACTGTGCTTATAATCTTATTTCAACTTTTCCTTGCTTTACAGACTTGTGGAGATCATAAATTCAGAGACTGGTTGAAAAATTACTTTAGCAGAATAACAGAGTTGGAAAAGACCTTGGAAGTCTTCTAGTCCAACTCCCAACTCAGGCAAGAAACCTTATACTATTTCAGACAAATGGTTGTCCAATCTCTTCCACTGTTGGAGCATTCACAATTTGTGGAACCAAGTTTTTCCACTGATTGTCAAGAAATTTATCCTTAGTTCTAAGTCGCTTCTCTCCTTGATTAGCTTCCATCCATTACGTCTTTCATCATTGCTTGTTCATCACAGTCATAACTGTGAATGGTCAGTGTAGGAGGCTGTCACTATCATTGCTGCATGAGGCAGATACTAACAGTCACTGTACAGGACAGTGTACACACCTTCCTTCTTTCCTCCCCTCTTCCTTTTCTCTCCCTGGAAGTAGAAATATTATTATGATTAAGTTTAATAAAAATACACATTTTCCGTTTCTTACCAGCATGTTCTGGATTAGCTCCTGGTAACTACAGCGGCAGCAATTTCATTTACAGCTGAAATCAAAGTCAGTCCATTCAGTCTCTGTTGGTTTAAAGCTGACCTCAGGTTATTTTATTATTATAATCTGAGTGATCCAGATTTTTTTTTCAAAAAAACTCTGCTCAGCAGGGCAGATACTCAAATTCCTTATATTGTTGCTGCTGTGACCATGTATTGAGAAAATGTTTTGTAGAATCAAATATATCAGGAGAGGTATTATAAGAAGACAAGATTGTTTTAGATCTTATGACAGAGCAGGGAGAACTAACTATTCTCGAGACAAATCTGTTCTCTGATATGTTTGGTGATGGAACAATCTGACCCTTATGTTACAAAGTTGGAAGAACAGAACAATGCAGAGCAGAACAGAACAGTTGAAAAACACCTTGGAGACCTTCTAGTCTAATTTCCTGCTCAGGCAGGAAACCCTATACTATTTTAGACAAATGGCTGTCCAATCTCTTCTTAAAAACCTCCAGTGTTGGAGCATTCACAACTTCTGGAGGCAAGTTGTTCCACTGGTTAATTGTTCTAACCATCAGGAAATTTCTCCTTAGTTCTAGGTTGCTTCTCTCCTTGATTAGTTTCTACCCATTGCTTCTTGTCTTCAGATGTTTTGGAGAATAGTTCAACTCCCTCCTCTCTGTGGCAGCCCCTGAGATATTGGAACACTGCTATCATGTCACCCCTAGTCCTTCTTTTCATTAAACTAGACTTACCCAATTCTAGCAACCGTTCTTTGTATGTTTTAGCCTCCAGTCCCCTAACCATATTTGTTGCTCTGCTCTACCTTTGGTGAGCCAAGCAAATTATTTCTAAATTCCTATCATGCCTTTCTATTAGTATATTCCAGGCAGTTAATAAAATTCCTGGCCAGCAGCCAGAAGTGAAGTAGAATAGAAAGGCTTTCCTTCTACTTTCCACACCAGATTCACCTTTGCTAACACTTTTCAGAACCAGGTTTGTGTAGTGATTAAGGCATTAGACTAGAAATCAGAAGACCCTGAATTCTAATCCTATATTAGGGATGAAGACCGTTGGATGACCTTGGGCCAGCCACTCTCTCTCTGCCCTGGAAAAGAAACATTGGCAAACCACATCTGAAAAATCTTGCCAATAAAACTGCAGAAACCTGTCCAAGCAATAATCAAGAATCGATAGTGCCATGATGGCGAACCTATGGCATACGTGCCACAGGTGGCACGCGGGGCCATTTCTGAGGGCATGCGAGGCACTGCCCTGTCAGCTTCATCATGCATGCACGTGCTGGCCAGCTGATTTTCGCCCTTGATTTTCAGCCATTTTTTGCCCTTCAGAGGCTTCCCTGTAGGCATCAACAAATTACATGACACCCAGAGAACATTGCGAACTGAAGCCTTTCATTTTGCTACTGAAAAATGGTGCAAGTAGGATAAAACCTTGGCACTTAAATCTTATCACTATTCCAGTCAAAAGTGACCAGAATAGTAACAAGAGGTAATAGGTGGGAAATGTCTCTGCTAACAATGCATGTGCTAATAAAGAGAAATCCATTGAATTCAGATATTAGTTCATATGGTCAAAAATATACATATGCTGCCTTCTTCCATTGTTGTTCTCCACCATCTGTTATTTAAAGCATTGTACTGAGGACATATATTCCTGTAAAGTTTTGATCTAAATGACGTGGCTGCATCACCGCTTGAAATTGATTCCTAAGAATGAGTGCAGCTGGTAAATAAAAGAAGTCTTTGTGGTGTTTGGTTAACAGTAAACATGACTGATGGAGGCAGCCCTCTCTTTCTCCATACCTATCCCCAGGGGTGGGTTCCTTCCAGTTCTAACCTCTTCCATAGAAGAGGTTCCACACATCTACAGTGCTGTTTAGAACCAGTTCCAGCTGCCTCCGCCTCGCCCGTCTGCACATCATCAAGATGAAGAACGAGAGGAGGAATTCTGGGAGTGGAAGTCCACAAGCCTTAAAGCTGTCAAGTTTGAACACCCCTGGTGTTTTTTTCTAAAGGATTAGGGGTGCAAGGGTCTTGTAACTTGACAGCTTTAAGACTTGCATGCTTCAAATGCCAGAGTTTCTGAGCCAACATTTTGGTTGCTAAGCAAGAGCATTGTTAAGTGAGTTTCACCACATTTTACAAGTTGGCCACGCCCATCCAGTCACATGGCTAGCAAGCCACTCCCACTCGGACACATGGCCGGCAAGCCACTCTGGCAATTAGATGTTCTCTGTGAACAAATTTGCATTCATATAGATTTCCCCCCCCCCCAAAAAAAAACCCCAATTGATTCTCTCTTGGATTCCTGCTATTGGTCCCATATAAGAATACCCAATAATGTCTTTCCTTCCTACAATACAGAAGCATATCATTTCAGAGGTGGGTTCCGGTAGTCATTTGGCAGCCTGGATCACTGAAACCGGCCGGGACCCAGGCCTGCCATGCCCCTGAACCAGTTCTCCTACAGCAGTGCCATCTTGATTTTCGGTTCTACACATGCGCAGAACAATTTTAATTGCACAAATTTATTTTTTTATTTTTTTAACATTTTGTTAACATGTGCAGACCTATTTTTGTGCAAATGTGCATGCACACCAAGTGCACATCTGGCGTGCAAGCATGTGCAAAATTTTTGTGCACAGTGAACCGGCAGTAATGCCAGGAGCAACCTACCCCTGTATCAGTTAGATGATATAGATTAAGCTCTTCTTCTAAAACAATTTCTTTCAATAATATTACGGCTTCAGGCTTATTGCTTTTAATGTGTACATAAGGAACATTTGCTCAGTTCTGAATCACTGCATTATTTCCTTTCTTTCTTTCTTTCTTTCTTTCTTTTCTTTCTTTCTTTCTTTCTTAAAAAATATTTATATAGCTGCTCAATTCTGCCTAATTCTCAGTGTCTCTAAAAACTGATATAAAAATGATACATCAAACAATAATAAAACAGTAAAATCAGAAAACAATAAATAAAAGATAATTAAACAAAACTGTACCCTTGGAATTCCCCATAGCAGGCTCTATCGCCCTCCTTCTATATTATATACCTAGACAATCCTATGCCAGCCCTCAGTAAAAAGGCAGAACATGGGCTAGAAGGGTGGGGGGGCTGTTAAATGCTGTCATAATGCTAGCAAAACTCAGCATGACTGACAGTCATGACTGACAGTCTTGGAAGTTATCAGGGGAGAAGTTTCTAATGACTTGTACTTTGATATACTAAAGGTTCAAGGCTTTGAGATGAAGCTTCCTAATAATGGGTTGTATTTATTCATTCATTCAATCAATCAATCTGACTCTTTATTCTTTGCTAAGATCGTAATGACAGCATAGATCAAGAAAGATGTACCTCTTTCTACCCAAGTGATTATAAATTGAATCCTATGCTGAAAAGATTGTTGTCACCAATTATCTTCAATTCTGTATTATTACAATGCATCATATCAAGACTGTTTGTTTTGAAGCCTGTTATTTTGTAAAGTCATGCATACCAGATAACTGTAGATACCACTTTTTATCTTAATAATCAGATAACTGAAGATAGATCTATGAAAGATTTATGAAAGTGTACCTGACAAAATGATTAAAAGTTAAATTCGTATTAGGCATCTTTAGAAAACAAATAAAATACATTCTTTTCTAACAAGTTGTAGACCAGCTACATGGTCTGCCTGCTTCCCTGCATTGATCTTCCAGAACGGTCCCTGGTTTCTTCCAGAGCTTTATGTCATCTCTTCCATTTATTGATTTCTATACCTATACCTAAGTGACTTGGGCAATGTACATCATATACACAATTAAAACAACTAAAACAGTATAAAATAAATATACCGCATTTTTCAGAGTATAAGATGCACCTTTTTCCCTCAAAAAAGAGGCTGAAAATCTGGGTGCTTTTTATACACTGAATACAGCATTTTTGCCTCCCAAACCCTGCCCCCTTGGCAAAAATGGCCATGCATAGTCTTTAAGAGGTTTCCAGAGGGCTTCTGGGGGCTGGGGAGGGCTAAAATGAGCATATAATGGGCTGTTTTTTGCTTGTTTTTGCCCTCCAGCCCCTAGAAGAACTCTATATGCCTCCTAAAGGCTATACATGCCCCTTCTTTGACAAAAACAGGCCCATTTTTGCAAAAAAAAATGGACCATTTTTTGCTCGCTTTTCACAGCAGCCCCCAGGAGCACTCTACAAGCCTCCTAAAGGCTATGCATGCCCTCTTTTTTTCACAAAAAATGGGCCCATTTTCACACAAAAACGGGCTGTTTTGGGGAGGCCTGCAGAGTGCAAAAACTTTTTTTAAAATTTGCCTCTTCAAAATCTTGGTGTGTTTTATACTCCAGTGCATTTTATACTCCAAAAAACATAGAGTATATGGAACCAAGTAAAACTGCCATTATGAATGTTTAGCGTCTGACTGAATGCAATAATTTTGGGTTAACATTCTTCACACTTTCTCCCCATTCTAGGACTATGTGTGAAAGCTAGAGTGAGCCATCAACAATTCCAACGGGGAATGCACTAAAGGAGTTGGTCCTATTGTTGGATAGCTTTTACCACCATTCTAGTTGTCTTTCTTTTTATTTGTAAGCAGCCCAGACCAGTCAAGGAGTCTGGCCATCTTGAAATTGCCCCACTTCCCTGGAATGCAAACTCTACTTTCTTTAAATAACAGTTTTAAATAGCTCTGCAGATGTTTTACATGTTAGCCTTCATGCACTTGAAGATCGCTATCAGGCCTTACCAGTCTTCTCTAGATTAATTATTAGTAATGCCTCAAATCACTTCTCCTAAAAAAAAAAATCTTATCTAGGTCACTTGGTTACTCTACTCTGATCAGTTTGTAGTCTGCCAATGTCCTTATTAAATATTGCTCCCAGATCTGGAAGCAATATTCTGGTTGCTGTCTGACCAACCCAAAATAGAGAGGAATAACAACTTGTTTCTGATGAACAATTGATCATGCATAGAAACCTCTTTGCATTCATCATAATACAATGGATCAGGCCTGATGGTAGCATTGTTTAGGCCTGGATTTATCTTTCAGTTTCACCTACAAAATTAAATTATCAGGATTTGTGCAGGCTTTCTGAAACAGAATGGGAGGCAGCTATGGTAAATCTATCAAAAAATACTTGAAATATACCCAGTTCTTCTCTTTAGATTTCCTCTCTGTATTAAGGGATTTTTTTCCTTTTAAAATCTTTGGTGTTTTTTTGTACAGATGACAAGAAAGTGAAGCGTAGAATTAGGACCACATTCACAGCAGAGCAGCTCAAGGAATTGGAGAGAATCTTCCAAGCTACACACTATCCAGATATCAACATCCGCAACCAGCTGGCAGCCAAAATTAATCTTCCAGAAACCAGAATTCAGGTAACTTCTGGTTCCTTCTAATGTAGAACAAATGCAGCTGGATGCTGATTAGTTATTGATATTGATAAATTAACAAAAAGTGTAAAACTGATACGTACCAGTCAGATTACAACAAACTTTATAACACAATATATATTTCCTTGTCACTAATCTAGAAAAGAGCTTTTGGTTTATGAAAGATTCTGAATTCTGAATAGTTGTATGCAGTAATGTCAACAAATTAAACATAAGCCAGTTATCATACATCAGAAAACTCTATTTTTGTTGCTATTGAAGCTTGAAAAATAAATTCTCTGTAACAAAAATTGATTTCCCATAAACAATTGCCACTTTTGTGTATTTGTAACTGAATTCATTCCCTGAAGTGAGGTTTTATTAGTTGCAAAGCAATGACCTCATAAAATACAATGTTTTCTACTTTTAGATGAGTTTGGAAATGTACCACATAGAATTTCCTCAGAAAATTGTTAACATGCCAAACCAATCCCAATTTACAGATACTGAAAGCAAAGCAAAGTAAAAAACATATTACACAGTTATTGATTTGTAAGTTCTTAATCAGATTTAAAAATACTTCTTTTGGTCTTTGTTAACGGGTCAGATAAAAGAAGTAGCATTTCAGTAGTAGTATTTCTATTCTTGTATAAAATGTAGGAAAGTTGTTTGATTGGTAAACACCATTGTTTAATCATATTTAATCATTGTGTACATTTTAGCACTCATTCTAAGCTCCACCCACAAAATTTTTCAAGAATAAAATAATTTAACACATGAATTAATTAATTTGCTCTGATTTAAAAGGTATTTATTACTTGGTTTGTGTGCTGCCCATCTCATCTAGAGACAACTGTGGAAAGCTTACAAACATTAAAAACCAGTGAACATTAAAACAGTTAATTATTGTTGTTGTTGTTGTTGTTGTTGTTATTGTTGTTGATTATAAATTGCGGCACAATTCAGTAGCACAAATGATCCATTGGAATTTGTGCAAAAATTATATTGAAACAGCAACAACTGGTGGGAACATCAGCCTAAAAAATTCACCGAAAATCAGATGGTCAAGATCTTGTGGGATTTCTATATACAAACGGACAAAATACTGATGCATAATACACCAGACATCACACTGGTTGAGAAAAATAAGGTCACAATCATAGACATCGCAATATCAGGTGATAGCAGGGTCGCAGAGAAGGAACATGAAAAATAGCAAAATACCAGGACTTAAAAATTGAAATTCAACGACTATGGCACAAACCAGCAGTGGTAAATTCCAGTGATAATTGGCACACTGGGTGCTATTCCAAAAGCACTGGAATTACATTTAAAACAGTTAAAAATTGACAAAATCACCATCAGTCAAATGCAAAAAGCCGCACTGCTTGGATCTGCACGCATATTACGAATATACGTTACGACGTCCTAGGACCCTGCGTGGGGCCCAACTAGTAATCAATGCCAAATCCGGCGAAACAACTGGCCGCTGTGATACAATTGTATAATAATAATAATTATAATAATTATAATAATTATAATAATTATAATTATTATTATTATTATTATTATTATTATTATTATTATTATTATTATTATTATTTACTAGAGCCGAGGTGGCGCAGTGGTTAGGGTGCAGTACTGCAGGCCACTCAGCTGACTGTTATCTGCAGTTCAGTGGTTCAAATCTCACCGGCTCAAGGTTGACTCAGCCTTCCATCCTTCCGAGGTGGGTGAAATGAGGACCCAGACTGTGGGGGCGATATGCTGACTCTGTAAACCGCTTAGAGAAGGCTGAAAGCCCTATGAAGCGGTATATAAGTCTAACTGCTATTGCTATTGCTATTACTATTGAAAAATGGGGAGAAGGAAGCATGAGATACAGCATGAGAGAGAAAAGGTCTTATCTTAATCCGATAGCCACCTCCAGATGAGTGGTGGGTTCTAATTGGTTTACTATTGGTTTGCTAAGCGGCTGTGCGGTGCATGTGAAATTAAGCAAAAATTAGTCAGGAAAAAGGGAAAACAGCTGAGGAGCAGCAATTCAAGCTGCTGCTCTAGATCAGCTGGGCTTCAGAAGCTGGAATAAAGATAAGTATAGCACAGGGGTGGTGGGCGGACCCTCTTTTAAGTAAAACAGAGAACTGGTTCGCTCTCTGTTTGGAGCCCGCACTATCATTTCGGGGGAACCAGTCCAAACCAGTAGGAACCCACTCTGCTCCAGACTGGCACATTCCTGTTGGGGCCCAAGGCCAATTGGTAGAGCCATATCTTCAGGTCCTTATGGAAGATCAGGTGAATGGGTGTGTCCTCACCTGGGGAGGATACAATGTTCTAAAGGGCAGAAGCCACAGAAGAAAAGGCTCTTCACCCGGACTCTACCAGCCAAAATTCCTTGACCAATGGGGCTCTGCATCCTGCCCTTCCTGCTGACACAAGTAAGGCGGGGAAATTCTATTCCTTGGAATATTTAAATTTCAATCTCATAATTCCAAATTCCAATTAAAATTTGAAATGGGGATTCAAAGCATCAAGTTTTGATTGGATGTCAGTATGTTTAATATAAAATATAAAAATTATATAATATACAAATTATTGAAAATATATTATAACCCAACTTTCAGATACTGTAAAATACCTTATTTTTTATATTTCTGGTGTCTTAGGACAATCAGAAATTATTGCTTCTGTAAACATTTCTCCTAACAAATAGAAGCTACAGCAATATTAGTAGTGGTCATTAATAAAATTTAAAATTTTGATTCTTTCTTTTACATAGATTTGGTTCCAGAACCAACGAGCAAAGTGGAGGAAACATGAACGATTTAGCAATTTTGCAGGCCTGCAGCCTCAGACCAAAGCTGGCTTTATTTCAGTCCCAAAGCCAAAGGTAAGTGTGGGTTTCTCAATTCAATTGTAATTTTTTTAAAAAAAAGCCATTCTATGAAATGAAACATTCTCCAAATGTACTAACCAATAATACCAAGTAAAGATATACAAAGTGCAAAAATGCAAAAAGATAAAATTAGACAGATTTTTTTTAAATAGAAAAAAATACAATAAATGGGCAATTTATTTTTTATTTACTGGTTTTATATATTGGCCACTTTGATATCAGAAGTGACTCTGGGTGGCTTCCTGTGTAATAGAAATATGAATATAAAAAGAATTATAAATATAAGAACAATAAAAGAATTAAATGAAGACTAAAAAGCAAAGGCTCAAACACAGCAGGATGGTGCTTTCTTTATCAATGTACCAACCACTTCCTACCGAAAGCGGTCCATTAAGGCCGCACATCAACCGACAATTATAGATTTAAGAAATATTCCATTTTAATCAACAAAGCAAAGCTTAACTATGTTAACTCAAACATTTTAGCCATGTCATTGTTTGTTAGACAGCCAGTTTAAAAGATGAAGGCACATATGTTTCTTCAAATCAGCCATTAACATCCAGGGCAGTAATGGTGTCCTCTTTTCTTCACTACCAGTTTGGTAGTGGGAGTGTGCATGCTAGCACGTATGCTGTGCTCCCATGCGGCACTTCTGGGCATGCGGAGAACCTGCTAGGCATGCGCAGAAGGTCCATGATGATGTCTGGGTGGGTGGGTGGAGCCTGGCACCACCGCCACTACTGGTTCGCCCGAACCGGTGCAAACCGGCAGAATACCACCTCTGATCCAGGGATATTACTATACTCTCTTTTAAAGAAAAAAACCTATAATCCCTTTGTGATAATTCAAGTGGTATAAATACAAAGTTATTTATAAATTGGTAGGTTACAATTAAAAATCCACTGGTGCCTTTAAATTTGATAATTATTCTCTTATCTAACCCTTCATTGTGTTAAGAACATTAAACCAATATTCAGCCACAAGTGGAAATGCTAAAATCATAAATGTTAATATGTTTTCTAATTTATTATTATTCCAATATATGAGTAATATTGTATAGAAATATAGATAGCCACTCCTTTTGAACATCCACTTTTATGTCTAGGAAGACCTGAATTATATTTCCTATGAATTAGGTCCAAATTCAAAAGTTACAAATATTCTGAACTGACTTTTCTGAGATTTGAACCACGGTTTGTTATTTCATAGCCTCTCAAAATGCGTAAATATGTACCATATTTTTCAGAGTATAAGACGCACCAAGGTTTTAAAGAGGCAAATTAAAAAAAAAAGTTTTTGCACTTTGCAAACCTCCCAAAAAGTGGTCCGTTTTTCACGAAAATGGGCCTATTTTTTTTTAAGGGGGCCTTAGGAGGCTTGTAGAGTGTTCTTGGGGGGGGGGACAAGAAAAGCAAAAAATGACCCATTTTTCGCAAAAACAAGCTATTTTAAATCCAAAAAAGGGCATTAGGAAGCTTATAAAGTGCTTCTGGGGGATGGGGGGCAAAATTGCTCATTTCTGCCCTCCCCAGCCCCCAGGAGCTCTCTGAAAGCTCCTACAAGCTATGCACGGCCATTTTGGTGAAGGGGCAGGGTTTCGGGAGGCAAAAAAAGCTGTATTCAGTGTATAAGACGCACCCAGATTTTCAGCCTCTTTTTTGAGGGAAAAAAGTGCGTCTTATACTCTAAAAATATGGTACTGTCACTAAGATGTTCCAACGCATGGGCCTCCAACCTTGACAACTTTAGACTTGTGGACTTCAACTCCCAGAGCTTTTCAGCCAGCGACTGAGGGATTCTTGGAGTTGAAGTCCACAAGTCTTAAAGTTGCCAAGATTGGAGACCCCTGCTCTAAAGCATTTCACCTTTTCAACTAGTTTTAAATCAAACCCACCCCACCCAACCCCCCAAGCTTTTCTGCCATTTTTAAATAATATTACCCCGGAGTCAATTTTTCATGAAAACCAGGATTTAATTTAGGCCTGACTTCAACCCACCCAGATGCTAATGGGCTGGCAGCTTCATCTTTGGTGTCTACTAGATTCTGTGTACTCACCTTTAACTTTAATTTCAAAACTTAATGATAAATAAATTTACAGAAAATTGACCTCCTGCAATGTAAATTGTTATTTTCTGGCACCAATCCTATTTCCATGAATGCCCTTGTGTTCCCACATAACCAACAAGTATGCTTAGACAATTGACATGAGGATTACTGTAGTCCAGTGCTATTTTTGAAAATAAGTCCAATTGCCCAGACAAAAGATTACAATTCACATTTTACTGTGTGGTGATTTTGTAACAAGCCATCCTGATTATGACAGCCATTTGAGGAAGAATTAATGCAGTAATTTTTAAAGGGTACTATAGCATATATATTTAAAATTCCTAAACTGTCCAGTGCCCTAAAACATTTATCTATCCTTTAAATCAGATACCTTGAATGTCCTAACCTTTATTTCTTGTGTCAATATAGCAGTAGTTAAGTTTTAGGGACATTCAATTTCCCTCATGTCCTTCCTAAAATTTTTTTGAGGGGGCGGTTATTAATTTTTACCTTTTCCAGGGTTTGCCACAGTTGAGAATAGGTGTCCATCATCAAAAACTATGGTTAATGCAAACAAAACAGTGGAATCTGCCAGCAGATAATGATTTATATTAACACCTTGATACTAATCTTCCTGTAAAATGTTTTACTTTATTTATTTTTATCTTACTTTATATCAGTTTGCATTGTTTTTATCTTGTTTTAAAAACTGTAATAAATTCTATTTATTATTATTGTACACGTTGATCATATTTATATAATTTTGCCTTTCTAATTTTGCTTCCATTCATTCTTTTTATCTTGAAATAGGACCTTTTCATGATGCCCAGCAACAGCCTTTCTGGTATCACCCCTCCTTCAGAATACTATTACACACTCATCTAAGAGCATTCCATGTGCACCTAACTATCAAACCTGCTATCTTGGGTCCCATTGCCCATGGATTTTTTGGCATTTTCAAAATCATCTCTGATTATTGTCTTCCTCCTTATACCCTTCACTCTCTGTTCATGATACCAGCAGTGGGGTGTGCTACTATCAGTTTCACCAAATAGAAGATGAATTGAAGCGATGTCGGGTTCTTCTAAACCAGGGGTGTCAAACTGGTGGCCCATGGGCCAGATACATCATGTGCAGGCCACTCCCACCCCAGTTTCACGGAAGGAAAAAAGTCATGATATATCATGTGATGGCAATGTGACGCAAGTTTGACACCCATGTTCTAAACAGATGCTTTCACTGAACCAGTATTATGTAATAAATAGTTGTGGGATTTTGAATAATTCCCATGGCTATGAAATTTACAGCTTTATTAGAATCTGGTTACTCTTCCTCTGCTTATCTTCATTCAAATGATTGTGAGGAAGCACCAAGTGGTGCTCTTTAGAAGAAATATAAGTAGAATATTAAAGCAACTGTGGACAAAAATTATCCTTCAAATATAGAGCTAAAAGTTTCATATTAGCTTTGAACAGTGAGTGGAACTAGGTGTAAACAGTGGTCCTCACTTTTTTACACCCCTGGTGTAAATGATAAGGGCATTTTTTATCAGAGTTCAACAAGTCACTGTTAATTATACTCTGCTTGAAACAATATACATCTCCAATAACAAACAACTATTGCATTGCATCTCTATGGAAAAGCTGAGACCTTAAGTGACCAACAATTGCAAAGTAGGAGTGATCGGTTTTTAATTGGCCAGTAGCAATATTCTACTCTTCTCTGCAGGGAAAATTGTTGCATTTTAATTGATCAGATTGGCCTCCCCAAATTGTATTAAGCCATTCATTCTGCATTTTTTGACATTAGCTATATTTTTGATGAGGTATACATAAATTAGACTAGGGTTAGAAACACCAATATAGCTTTTAATTATTTTGTTTTACCTTTCAAGAATGGAATTAGGGTGTGTTGCTTTATTATTTTCCAGTCTGAAATAATGAATTATAGATTAATGTATTACATGGCATGTGTGGGAAGCAGACAGAATGAGAAACAGTGAATTATATTGGATGAATATTGGTTTGGTCTCTTAAGGGATTTCTTTAAATGATTAAAACATTTATGAAGGAAAACCCTTAGTTTTGTTTTAATGATGAAGAAAAAAAAACCCAGGAGCCACAGGTAGTGGGGGTAGAAGCCATAATGAAGATAAAGTACTGGAAAAACTATTTGAATTTATCTAGAACTCAGCATGTATAAGTCAAATACGTCTGTGCACTTTATAGAATTTAGGAAGCTGCCTTATTTTAAATCAGACCAATGGTCATTTTACATTCAGCACTGCACATAGAACGAATGAAGAACATATGGGCTTTTAAAAGAATTGAAAGAATCCAGTTTTAGCTCTAACAGCATAACTGATTTGCACATAATATGCATATTATTTATTCATTCATTTGATTTGTGTGGCCACTCACCTTCTGCCTCTTCCAAATAGGGTCACAACTGGCACACCAGCTGAAATAACATAAATTCCTCATTAACCATGGTCTGCATTACAAGCAATTGTTATGAATCTAGGAGTATCCTGAATGACAGATCTTCATGTGGCATGCTACTCCATCCAGAACTATATTGGAATGCTTATGTACTAGATGGTTTCTGGATATACACCTGCACCCAACAGCTTTATGTTACTGATAAACAACTGGGGAGAAAGAAAAGAACTCTATGGTGCCCAGCATTAGAATAGAATAGAATAGAATAGAATAGAATAGAATAGAGAAGAGAAGAGTAGAACAGAACAGAACAGAACAGAACAGAACAGAACAGAACAGAACAGAACAGAATAGAATAGAATAACAGAGTTGGAAGGGACCTTGGAGCTCTTTCTAGTCCAACTCCCTGCTCAGGCAGGAAACTCTATACCATTTCAGACAAATGGTTATCCAAATCTCCTCTTAAAAACTTCCAATTTTGAAGCATTCACAACCTTCTGGAGGCAAGTTGTTCCACTGATTAATTGTTCTAACTATCAGGAAATTTCTTCTTAGTTCTAGGTTGCTTCTCTCCTTGATTAGTTTTCATCCCTTTCTTCTTGTCCTGCCCTCAGGTGCTTTGAAGAATAGCTCCATCTTTTCTGGAGTGATCTACACTCCAAATTCCCCCATTCCCTACTACAAACATCTGACACTACATAGACAGAAGTAGATCTAATGTAAAACAGGACTTCCAGGACCTCTAAATCCTCCCTTCACTGTAGCCTAAGGGTACAGGGTAACATTCTATATCAATGCTACTGAGAAAATTAACAAGGCAAAAAAGTGCTCCTTATATGCAATTCTTGCTGCATCAGACAATGGTGAAACCATCTTATTTTTATCTCACTCCTACACGTAAAACTTGAATAAAAATGATACTATAATTCACTTCTCCTATGGCAGTTGCAACTAAAGACCCACCACTCTTTCTATAGCATACACTTTTGGGAATTACTGGGTCAGACCCAAGGAAAACCTTTTCAAGAAGAAGTATATCACTGCTTCTTTCAAGGCAGACAATAGCCTTTGCTCTTCCAAAGTGGTATTGATGAGCTCCCTGATACAGTCAATCTCTCAATCTCTCAAAAGAGCCAGGAAAGGCAAAGCTCCAACTGAGAAGTGGCAAGCTTCCTAGTCCACAACTCTTCATATAACGAATATCACCCTAGGAAGCCATCAGATTTTCTGTGAGGTTCATTATATTCCCTCACCCTCTGCCTTCACATTGAGGTTGGTGCAAACCTGTGGTGGATAAATTTAGCTCATTAAAAAAAAAGACTTTAAAACTCAAGACACCCAAAAGCATTGGACTAAACAGTTCAACCAGAACTTCTTAGGAAATATATCAGCCTTCGCAATTAATTGGGGTTTTACCAGTAGTTGGATTGCTGGGATAATATGCTTGTATCTCCCATGTCAGGAAGCTTGTCAGCCTTCTGAGAGAAAAAAGACCACTGGAAATGGAAACAGATTGGAGGCTGTGTGAAATGACATCAAATGCCCTGAAGAAATTCCCCCCCCTTTTTTTTCAAAATGGATAACTTTTTGTAGTTCTTGTTAAAGCAGCGAAATACTAGGGAAAAGAATTTACATTAATTAGTGATTATAAAGTGAAAAAAAATAAACATTCCAAATCAAATTCAAAAGAAATATCCATATAATAAATACTTTATAAATACCTGTGTGGAATTCATTCATTAATTCATTCATTAGACTTATCATTAAAACCATATCACAATGTATCTTCTGATCCTTAGAACACATAATAAATATGTGTACCAACTTTGAAAGTAAGAGTTGAAGAACTGAGTTTAGAATTAGTAAAAGTTACCGAAATTTCAAAAGTGGAACATATTTGCTCTCCAAATGATCTAAAGGGGAAAGTAACCACGATAAGTCTCATTCAGGAAAAAAAAATAGACACTAAAATGAAAATCTAATGATATAACTGAACATCTGGCAAACTAAAGCCACCATTCTCATAAGATAACCACCATGTTGCCAAAAATATTCTAAGGCTTTAGGGTGTCATTAAAAAAATCTCATTAACTTATCTATCTATGTGAAATATCTAATAAGAATTAATTTGGAAGCCCCCTAAAGATATACATTAATCTTAATGTAATATTCATTTTAATAACATTAATCTTACCCTTGAGACTTAATAGGAATTTTAAATATTAAGATATCTGTTGAAATTGCATCTATACATTGGACAATGTTAATTCAATAAATTATGATAAACTTTAAGAAAGCTCAAGTATTTAACAGAATCTATATAAATCCTAATGACTCACAGGAAGCTATAGATTGTAATGATGGGAGAAAGAATCTGGAAAATTGGGCCCAAAGACACTGCCTAGAGAACAGACAGATAAAAGATGGATAGTGGGTAGGAGAAGAGGCTCAGAAGCTCCCTCGTTTCTCAGACTGGTATGTGGACTGGCAGGAAATAATACTCTCAGACTTGCAAGATTAAAGTAACTTTATAATAATGTAGAATTAGCTCATCTAGTCATGTCTCCTGTCTGGAAACCTAGTAAGGCTAACAAAGATATAGTATGACCCAAAGACAACAAATTAGATTATTTCAATTAATAACCTTAAATAAAATATGTCACAGCCTTTAAGAAAATAGGAACTCAATCCATAAAAACAGGAAATGGTGAGAAATAAGATACTTGTACTGTCCCAGTCCACAAAAATTAGACACATGATTAAGCCTTATATTTTTCAAACAGAACTCTAATAGCAAAAATGCTTGACCAAACAATCAACAGCCCTCACACCCAAAAATACTCCTCAAAAAGTCAACCAGATTAGATTTAATCTAGTTAAATCATAAACTAGCAATAGCAATAGCAGTTAGACTTATATACCGCTTCATAGGGCTTTCAGCCCTTTTTTAAGCAGTTTACAGAGTCAGCATATTGCCCCCACAGTCTGGGTCCTCATTTCACCCACCTTGGAAGGATGGAAGGCTGAGTCAACCTTGAGCCGGTGAGATTAGAACCGCTGAACTGCAGATAACAGTCATCTCAAGTGGCCTGCAGTACTGCACCCTAACTACTGTGCCACCTCGGCTCTTTTTGAGTACTAGAACAGGGGTGTCAAACTCGCACCATCACGGCATCATCACGTGATGTATTGTAACTTTTTTCACCTTCGCTAAACTGGGCATGGGCGTGGTCAGCGTGTGAGGCATCCAGTTGGTGGGCTGCGAGTTTGACACTCCTGTACTAGAAGGTCAAATAAATGTGGTATGAATGTTCAGGTTCACTGCTTGAGAAGATAGGCTATGCAGTTGACAAATACTATGGTGAAGTAAGTGGAGAGTTGTTGCCAACTGATCTGTGGCCGCAGCTGATCTTATATAAGGGTGACATCAGAGGTGGGTTCCTACCAGTTCGCACCTATTCGGTAGAACCGGTTCGTCAAATCTACTGAACCGGTTAGAAGAGGTTCCACCAGTGGACCCAGAAAGCAGGCCACACCTACAGAAGAGGTTCCAAAAATTTTTGAAACCCACCACTGGGTGACATGATCCTGATTGGTACCTTTGGCAGGGGAGGGTTCCTTCTAGCTAATAGTCTTGCTGAGTGCCTTTGTTCAGCCCTCCTTTCTTCACACCAGATTCTTGCATGGGGGAAGGAGGGAACATGTTAGCACTGCCTCTTCATCTTCTGAGACCAGAAAATGCTGCCTCTCCTGGTTGCTAGCAATGCTCTTTCCCCTGCTTGTGAATCTTCCAAATGAATTCCCTCAGGCTGACAATCTCACTGTAGCCTCTCTTCACCTCTGAGGCTGTGCTGGGTTATTATCATGCCCTGCCTTGACTGTCTATAAGAGAGGAGGAAAAGAGAAACCCCCACCAGACTTTTAAGATTCAATTGTTATAATCTATGTCAACAAAGTAGAGTTGATGTATTTCTGGTGGTGTCTGTTCTTGACTTAATCTACCTCAAAGAGCTGCTATGTAACAACAACTTACATTCAATGGCATGGGCCTTAATATTTGGGGATTTTTAATTGTTCAAGAATCAAACCAAAAAATAAACAATATAATTCTCATCACCATGATATAATTTAATGGTTGACATTGATGAGTTCTCTAGACACAGGACAAAAATACAAATTTGTATTCCTATGAGCAAAAGATTTTTAAAACCCATATATTGTTAAAATGCATTTCATACATCTTTTGAGGATCCCAAAAAATTATAATAGATGATTTCACTTTGTCTCCAATTACTGGGATCAAAGTAGCACTGCTGCTGTTAAACAGATCCTATCTCTTTTTCTCTCTCTTATTTTGAGTCTACCTTACCATTATGAAGAAAAATGAAAATCTTTTTTTAGAAACTTGAGGTTTATTCAGATCCTTGTCACACAGTGGTTTCCAAAAATTTCCAAGAACTTATATTAATGCCCTCACGAACCTCTTCCAAGATGAAGAGACAGAAAAGGTGAGTTTTTAAAAGATTTGGTGTTACGATTTACTTTCGCGTTTTCTGAAAAGATGGTTATTTGAGGTAAAAGCAGTGTACAAGTTCTTTCCATTGATGTGATTAAATATGAGCTTGGTGTTGAATTTTCAGGCAATTTTAGATGAAATACTTTAGAAGAAGACTCAAAAAAGATTTTTTTTATCAGCCCCATTAAGATTTTCCACCTCTGAAAAGTTACAAAGAATGTATTGCTCTTATTCTTGCTTTCATAAAAATGACCTCTTGGGACTCAAGGACAGCCATGAAACACTGGTTGCAAAAACCTTAGGAATTGCATTTTCAGTGGTTTGTACTTCAAACTTTCTAGCTATCCGACTATCTGCTAAAATAATCAGTTGATTGATGGCCCAGTTATGGAACCATCTTTATTTTAAGCAGCCTTATTCCACAGATTTTTTTTCCCATGTATCAGCTATAGTATTAAGGTCATTCATTCATTCTTTCCACATTCTTTCAACCCTCTAAGCCTAAAGCAACCTTCTTCAAAGGTTATCAAAACCTTCAGTTGAAATGGCTGGCTTTTTAATGGCTTTCAGTACAATAAGAAATAGCAATATTTAACAATATTAAAACTGGGAATGTCTTTTTGTCCAGAAAACTAATTCTATCTTTTGATTTTTCTTCTGTTTTGTTTATGTTAATTTCAGAAAATATTTTATTTGAGACTCTTGGCTTTGCTGGTCACTGATGAGCCTTTCAGGACTAGAAATAGATCTGTTGCCATGTTTCAACCATTCATCTTTTATTTGCCATTTATGATAACAAATAGCTTATTTCTCATTTTTACTTCTTTTAAGTGGGTATATATTGGGCTTTTTAAACTTACACATAAAAACAATCATTTGTGTAAACTTGATTTATCCTCCTGTTGATGAAGCCAGTTACAAATCCATCTGGTGGTGATGCTGTCTATCCACATTTTTCTTTTTTACCAAAAAGTAGGCTCTGGTCTACTTTGTCAAATGCCTAACTGAAGTCCAAGTTTAGAAAGCATCAAGTTGCAGGAAGCTTATATAGAGACAGCTGACATTTTATTCACTGCATAGCACTATGGGATTAGTATTTCTCAGGGAGGAAGTAGAAAGCTTGTACTCTTTTCCCAACTGACCAAGGGGAGAAATTATATATGTAATTTTGCAGCTGCCTCACCAAGTTATAGAAATAAAGAGCTGGAGTAATTTTGGACATATAGCAATAGACAGTGACAGAACATTTGGATAATTATTTATAACTATTTGGAGATACACTCACAAAAGGCCCTTGGGAGAAATGCTGAAGGGACATGATGGCAGATTCTGAATGTTTCTCTAGAATTCCTCAATGTTTCCTTCTGTTGGGGAACTGAGATGCCTGTATAAATCCTGCAATAGGGACACTAAATTAGTTTGCAGTAGTAGATAGAGACATGAAGCATGCAATTCCATATAGCTTCTGTATAAGGAATGAGGAAGGGTTGCCATTTCAAGCAGCTATTAATTTTGGCCAAATTCAAGTATCATTCTAGAAACAGAGATTCAGCATGCCATTTCTTTCAAACTAACAGGAAAGAGGCATATGGGAAGAGTTTTTTGAGAGAATGACAGCATGATGACTTCCCCAGCTTCCATACTGAAGGATGGATGTACATTTAACTCAAGCCTCATAATGTGGGCAAACATAATTAGGTAGCTTCACATAATATTAATATGAAGCTACCCAACCAACATTATATCAAAAGATTATCTAATTCTCTCCTGAGAAGTAATTGTAATTCATACTGGCTACAGAACCACCCATTCCAAATCATTAGGAAACATTGTATTTTAAATATTTTGCCATAGGAGAAGATATCCCATTTACATATGCCAGGCATGGAAATCACCAGCAAGCAAAAAGCAAAGCACATTGAGAACTACAACTATTTGGAAACAAAATGCACCTGACCCAGAGAAACAGTTCTAAGTAGAATTGATGATAGGCAGTCTTTTCTAGTGTAAGATTCACATAAAGACATACAGTTAAAAGAGCAAATATAACATGTGGCTTTCAGAAATATGGGATCAGCTATTTCCCTAATGAGATTTAATGCTGATCACATCTTGGAAAAAGAAATTTATCTGGAACTCAGAAAAAAATAAAACAAAATGGAAAATTTAGTTTATGATATTTTATTGCATTTACAAATAACATGAATATGGGTCTTGATAGAAGCAGAATAGGAATATATTTATAAATGTACCAAAAAGCAATAGAAAGTTTCTATTATCTAAATAAGCAGTCGTCAACATTTATTGTAATAAGCAAATGTGGATTTTTTTAAAAAAAAAAAGAGGAAGGAAGGAAGGTGGGGAGGGAGGGAGGAATGAAGAGAAGAAAGAGAGAGAAGAGAAGAGAAGAAGAAGAAGAAGAAGAGAAGAAGAAGAGAAGAGAAGAAAGAAGAGAAGAAGAAAGAAGAAAGAAAAGAAAGAAAGAAAGAAAGAAGAAGAAAGAAGAAAGAAAGAAAGAAAGAAAGAAAGAAGATAATCCTCCAGTTTACTTAAAATGTATTCAGATGTTAATCTCCAGGAAAGGCAATTAGAAAACAGATGTCAGGCATTTTATAGCCAGTTTCAACAGCTGAGAAGGATGAGTCTACATGGCACTATTGGTCAGTTGCTTTATTCTAGCGCTGGAATAATTCTCTGTTGTTTTGCTAGATAATTGCTCTCTATGGTCCTGAACAGAATTTTTGTTGTTGATATCACTGACTACTTTTCTACAACTTACAACCCTTTTCCTTCGTTCCTTTGTTTATCACTTGCTATGAAACATCACCTCACTTGTTATTTAACGCAGATAATGCAATTTGCAAATCTTTAACTTACAAGGGAAGATATTAAAATCATGGAAGATGAGGCTATTTTTGGCTAGTAGATCTCACAAAAATAGTTCCAGAAAATCCATGTGGGAGGATAATATGTTGTTCAAGTATCACTTGTCGGCTTTCCAAAAGTATCCACTTGGCCATTGGTCTAATCTATTATTGTTCTTCTTAAGTTTGCATAAAGAAAATAGATCAGAACAACTTAATTAAAAATAAGCACAAGCCAGATCAAAACAATAAATGGTAGTTCAACACTAATTGAATTTTTTCATCAATTTAGAATGCTGCTTTTCTCCCATTTTCCTTAGGCTGATGGCTCCAGAGGGAGCATTTCCCTGATCAAAATTCACATTTAGTTGAATTGGTTTAGGATTACATGCTTTTTTTAAACAGCCAAGCAATTGAATACGGTAAGGTACATAAAGAGGACTGTCTTCGACACCAAAAACTATTAAAAAGCTGTTTTTAACGGATTGTCCAATCCAAATCTAGTTTAAAATTGAAAAAAGGGCAAAAGTAAGGTTTTGAGATTATAGTATTTCCCAGTATCATAAGAAATCAAATGTTTGTTCCTGTATAGTGTATAGTGATTATTTCTAAAGTTGCAGTTACAAATAAATTTCCAATTCCTTTTTTAATACAAACATATTTTCTTTTCCTCCTAGCCTAGTGCTGTGTTAATACCTAAGCAATCATCATAAATAGAAAAATTCAGACTTGTTCTTACAAATCAGCCAAAACATTATTTAGAAGATTTCCTCATAATACATATTTCCAGGATGCATGGCTTTAAAATTAAAGGTTCAGGAGTCTTCTTATGGAACAATTACTCTCAAACTATACATACTAGATAATTAGCCTTTTTAGTAGTCTATTAAATCCTAATCAGCTAGAGGAACATTTAAAAGATATATAGGATCAGAAAATGGAGGATGATGTTGTATACTACTGAACAAAAGAAGGAAGATGTATATGAAATACCAGCAGGCCTCAATTCTGGATGATGAACGAGCTAATCTATGTTTCTCTGCAGTTTTGTAGTTTCAAAGGAACTGATGGCCTACATCAATTTCCTCCAATAGGGAATGTAAAGATGTTTGTCTATCGTTTTCGAAGAGGACCTTGACACCTGACGGGTTGTGGGCTGTCCACAGTGTGTCTGCAGGTGGCTGGTAAGGTCTATACAGGCACAGAATGGTCTGCCACATGTGACACCACCATTCTCCATGGAACTCAATTGGGGCACCTTTCATGTCCCCAGTAATGAGTCCACCAAAGTGGTACCTATTTATTTACTTGCATTGTAGACTTTTGAACTGTTAGGTCGTCAGGAGCTGGAGCGAATGATGGGAGCTCACCCTGACACAACAGCACTCAGGCTTTGAAAGTGGGCTTGCAAATTTCAACCCAGTGTCCTGACCATTTGAGCCATGCTGCTTCACTTACAGATAATGAAGAGTAAATCATTTAGTTTGATAATGGTAGAGTGGTTTAGATTTCTTTTGACAAGGTGTCTTACACTAAAGATGTAACACTTTGTTCTTCTTGCTAAGGCAAAGCGTTAACACAAAGAATCTTAATCCACAATTATTCACAATTGTATGTGGTCAGGGGAAGCTGTGATATAATACAAAATAAAGCAAAGAGGTAGCTTTGTTTTGTTTTTGGATATAAGAGGGACACATATCATTTTGAATATTATTTTGTTGTGGTAGAATCATCATCAACTCACTCCATCAAAGTTTTGCAATACCTTCCTTAACATGAAAACTTTGAAACAATGAAGTGATGGAATTCATATTAGCTGTATTTGGAGTGTATCTGCAATATGTCTGGAGATATAGCTTAATTTTGGAAGTATTGGACTGAGAGCTAGTTTGGTGGAATGTTAAGGCATAAGCTAGAAACTGAGAGACCTTGAGTTCTAGTCCTGACTTGTGTATGAAGTCAGCTGGGTGACCTTGAGACAGTCACTTGCTCTCACCCTAGAAAGGATGCAATTATAAGCCACTTCAAAAAACTTGTCATGAAAACTGCAAGGATGTGTCTAAGCATTCTCAGAAAATCAGATACAATTGAATGAAAGAAAATGTACACACACACACACACACATACACACACATACACAAACAAACACACTTTAGCCTTGGCCTTTATGTACAGATATTAAGTCCCTGTAGCAGAATTAAAAGAAAAGAACTTGGGAAGAAGGCATTCTTCTTCTCATACCTCATACAGAATCAATTCTATAGAAACACACTCAATGGATACTAATTCAGGTTAGATGCAACAGGTGTCATAAGATTCCTTTACCTCAGACTGAAGAGTAAAAAAAATCAGCATAAAAATTGGTGGACTAAACATCAACTCTTTGATTTGCTGCTACAAGTCTTCTCTCAGAAATCAAAGATCTGGAACATCTGATCAAGAAAATCAAAGAAGAAAGAGAATTTGATCTCCTTCAGAACATCAAAAAGATTGAATTTCAAGGAATGGAAACATCAAGATAGAAATTGATGGTGATGAGGTAGAATGCATGAAAAAAATCACTGTATACTGTAGACAGTAAATGGCCAATGAAAAACTTAAAATTTTGCAGCATTGATTGCTAGTGTTCAGTTGAAAGAACTAATGCTTGGAAAGATGCTTAAGAGTTTTAAATTATGTAAAAGTTCAAAACTTCAAAATATTCAAAAAGTGGTATTAACACTTCACGTGATCTTGATTCTATCTCTCTGTTTATGCAGCCCAGAACTGTGTTGGCTTTTTTGGCAGCTGCTGCACACTGCTGGCTCATATTTAAATGGTTGTCCACTAGGACTCCAAGATCCCTTTCACAGTTACTACTGTTGAGCAAGGTACCACCTATACTGTACCTGTGCATTTCATTTTTGTTGCCTAAATGTAGAACCTTACTCTTTTCACCATTGAATTTCATTTTATTAGATAGTGCCCAATGTTCAAGTTTGTCAATGCTTCTGTATCTTAAGTCTATCTTCTGGAGTGTTCAGTATTCCTGCCAGTTTGGTGTCATCTGCAAATTTGATGAGCTCCCCATTTCTTCCCTCATCTAAATCATTGATGAAGATGTTGAAGAGTACTGGGCCTAAAACAGATTCTTGGGGTACTCCACTGCTTACTTCCCTCCATGAAGATACAGTTCCATTGCAGACTTCAAAGAGATTGGTTTTTTTTTTAAAAAAAAAAAAAGCTGACTCATTGATTTTGTGCTGAGAATGCAGTACAATTGAATTAAAATGGTGCATATATTGTGTCTGCCCACTTGTAATTCTTGTTTTGGTTAGACATTATTCCCATGATGAAACTGGTTCTTCAATGGCAGTTACAGGTTAAAAATACTAATGTTTAATGTCAGGAAGCCTATACTTTCTGCTCCACTCCATAATATCAGACAATCTTCATTCAGATCTATTACCACTTTCATTTCTTAGTTTTAGACATATTGTACAATATAACTGCTTTTCTTGTTTCTTTCTTCTTTCTTTCTTTCTTTCTTTCTTTCTTTCTTCTTTCTTTCTCTTTCTTTCTTTTTATTCTTCCTCTTTCCTTACTTTTGCATTTATGCAACCTTTTATCCATGGTTATCATCATTTGTGCCCATATGGACTAATCTCCATTCCTGCCAAACTTCCATTGCCATTGTCGGTATCAATCCATTCTAAATATCCTTACTTTGTGGTACAGCATAATCATTGTGGCTAAGAGAGTAAACTACTGCTAGCATAAACCCTGCATAATATTCTGCAACTTGCCTTTCAGAAGCATTGGACTTTAAATCCCCTAAATCCCCAGCCTGGATGGAGGATTATGGGTGTTAAGTCCAACACATCTAGAAGACATTAAATTGCGGAAGGCTATGGTAGCATCAAAGCAATCATTCTGTGAGGATCCCCTGGGATGTTATTCTGTGCTGTAATGATTGGGATTTGCACCAGAGCACAAACATTCATCCAGTACGGTTTGAACAAGTCTTCTTGATGGATTGTGTCCCTGGTGCAAATCATTGTAATTTTGTTTTGTTCAGAGGACATTTCAAATAAACTCAGAATATTGTGTGCATAAAGACTGGGGAGTATTTTCAATGAATTCCACCAGGCCTGGTTTCATTTAAATCACAGCTCTTTCCCAATGCTGTAAATTCACAACATTTTATAACTGCTCTAAAATGACATCAGGTTTTACAAATGCCAATGCACAGAGGAATGCAAAGCATAATCATCAACAACTAAACCCTGGTGGTGGTGGTTAAAAGTTTTCAAAACATACATTGTAAAAAGAGAAGAAGGAGGAGAAGGAGAAAGAAATCTAGGGTTTCCTGCATGACCAGGGAGTTGGACTAGAATACCTCCAAGGTCCCTTCCAACTCTGTTATTCTATTGTAACTTGCTTGAAACATAAGGGCTTCAACTTCTGTACAATTCCAATGTGAAATTGGGTTGCCAAGGCATTACTGTTTTCAGCTCTTACTCACACTCACCCAAAAACTTCTACCAAATGTGATAATCAGTGGAAGAGGAAGATACTAAAAGGAGATGTCCAAGAATTTCACAAACCACCCTGAACAAATTTCATTTTGCTATTAACCGAGTAAACTTCATTTAGTGTTGTGCCTGAAACAATTTAAACCAATGATTCTCTAGTTTTTTTAACCATGCTTACATCTGTTGTATATGTTCAAGGAAACTCTGCACTATTTCCTTCTACACACTCAAACAGTCTTCCTGGCACACAGATGCTTTTTCGAAAGGTAACTGGACTTTCCTGCTTTCCCTTGAAGATGTTCTGCTTCTCATCCAAGAAGCTTCTTTAGTTCCGACTGGAGGGTGGAAGGATTTATATTCAGAACTGAAGAAACTTCTTGGATGAGAAGCGAAACATCTTCAAGCAAAAACAAAGAAAGTCCAGTTGCCTTTTGAAAAAGCACCATTGGGACAACCATGACCTGGATGACTTAGAATCTCCATAGATATCTTCCGGTCCAGTTGCTGGGATCAAAAGATTAAAGAAGGAAAAAGACAAAGAAAGAAAAACAAAGGAATTATTTGCTTTCGGTCATTGCAAATTCTCTATCTGGACAGTTTCCAGGAATGATTGGAAAAGTTATTCATTATCAGCCATAAAAGTTTGGATGGTTTTAGCATATCAGATCATTCTAGCCAATTGGGAGAAGGGTTAAGAGAAATAATAACAAAGGAAAGTGATACATGTTGGAACGGATCAGATTTAGTGGGAATACAAAGGCACACTTTGAATAGTAGTGAAGATATCAGCTTAGAATTTAGGAGATCATGAATTCTTATCCCATTTTAGGCACAAAACCAACGGGTGACATCGGGCCAGTGCCTCTGTCTGATCCCTAAGAACAAGGTATTGTATGCATTCTAGCTAGTTATATTAACTGCATAAATAAGAACGAGTGCCTGAGAGTTTCTTCTCCTCTTCATTTTCAAACTCTTTTTCTTTTGTCTTTTAAATAGTAAACCTGACAGCAGGATGAGAGAAGGATTTAAGACAAAATAATGAATACCATATTACAGAATTATGATAAGCATGGTAACTAAAATTGCTTTTCAGTCTGCAAAGGATATCTGATATTCAGAAATCATGAAAGCATTTTTTAAAAAAATTAGCATATATGTTAATGCGCTTCCTGTGTGCTTATAACAAATTCTTAAACTAGTCTTTTCAATTTTTTTCCGACAAGGTTCCTTGCAACACTAAGCCATGAGTTTTATCTGATTCAACAATTTAAAAATTACAAGTTTTAAATAGCCTTGTTTGAAGTCAGGGATTCAATTCCTAATGCTTGATTTAAATATAACAATAAACTCAATTTATCTTTTACAGCTAGATAATGTCCATCATCTGTTTTCAAGGCTAACTGGTACAAGAGTAATAATAAAAAAAGACAAGCCATTACATCTGCAGTTCCCACCAATGTTGAAAATACAGGTAATCCTTGACCCCAGTTGATCCCAACTTATCTGTTGCTAAGCAAGGTGGTTGCTAAGTGAATCATGTCCCTTTTGTACCATTTTTAACAGAGTAAGATCTTGCTTTCTAATCTGCCATTAAAGAATTTAGAAATAATAAAATAGGATTAAAAGATTCTAAGCCACCTTTTATTATTACTATATCTTATACCTGTAGTATAAGAATAGTCAACTGCAAACAGCACATAAAATGCTTAAATGCATTTGCATCACTTATAATGAGTTAGTCGAAAACCCAAAAGAAAATTTCATATGATGATGGGTAAAATAAGTACTATTTGTCTGCAGTAATATCTTTGCAAGGTTTGGTGGTTAAAGCTGGAGAAGACATGGATATCCGGTCACAATTAAACAAATATCTTGGTTGTCTCCATTTATCTCTATAGACCAGGGGTGTCAAACTCAATTTCATCAGGGTTGTGGTTGACCTCAGGGGGCCAGGCACAGAGGGCCAACTGGGTGGACATAGCACCACTCATCGGATGTGGTTGACTGGGTGGGCGTGGCCAGTTTGATGCCACTTCCCAAACTGCTAGCATGTTTCCTCTTCCCATTGAGTAGACCGGGCCAAAGCCACGCTGGCCTGATTTTTCCTCTTTGCATTGGGTAAACTGGCCGAAGTGACGTGGATAGACTGGGCCGAAGTGATACTGGTAGACTGGGCCAAAGCAACACAGGCCGGCCCCTTATATTTTCCAGGATGGCCTCACAGGCCAGATCCAATGACATTGTGGGCCACAACCAGCCCACAGGCCAGAAGTTTGACACTTCTGCTATAAACAATTCTTCCATTGGGTCAGGGCTACTTCTAAATATCAATTAGGAACCAACATACCGAAATGGTTGGCTGACCCTGCTCTTCTAATATTTATCTGTGGTTGATCACTCTCTTTCTCTTCCTTCCCTTATTTTTCTCAACACAATTTAATAGGTTGCTTTAAAGGGTTTTATGGTTACATTGTCATTTGATTATGAAGTAGTATAGAGATTTTAGACCAATGCTCACTTAGACCATTTCCACAGCTTTACAGAATTTTTTCACTTCTGCCATGTCGTGGAGACTTCCTTTTTCCAGTTTCAGTTTCTCTTCTAACAATGGCTAAAGGGCAGAGAGATGTGCAGCAATCAATTGGACCAAATGGTCATGGGGGAATATCTCTCACAAGCAAAGAGGCAGAAAGAAAGATAGAGGCAGAAAGATGTGTGTGTGTGTGTGTGTGTGTGTGTGTGTGTGTATGTATGTATGGTATTTCAATTAATTGATAAAATTAAAACAAATGAAAGCTAATAAGAATTATATGGGAGAAGTTACATTACATGTATCACAAAATTATTGGAAAAATGACATCTATGTAACATTATAATCTACACTGATTGCTCAAGAATTGATGCAAATTTCATTATCTACATCATTTGTGTTATGACTTGATATTGCATTGGACATTATTATGCCTTGCACCCAACATCTATGAATAAGTAATAAATTATTTTCATTAAATAAATGAGAGAAGAAAATTAAGTAATAAAACCCTTATCATAAGTGTAAATGTGTTGTCTTTAAACAAAATGAACAACTGAGATGCCTTTAGCAAAGGGAAAGGATGGATTTTGAAACAAGAGAGATTCAAAGTTGGATAAATTTATTACAGGAGACCCTGTGAGGAAGAAAATTAGAAGAATAAAAAGTAAAATGGGTGGAGGGATGTTGCAGGAATACAAAACAACACAGAAATTACAGGGGGGAAATGCATGTTGGCCAATGATAAGATGTGACTGTAATAACAGCAAAATTGTATCCATGAATTTGTGTTAAAGGCTGGATTGAAGTACAAGGTCACTCTGGTTTGGAGAGAGGTTTGTCAGACTCAGAAACCAAGACTTTAATTTTCTCCCCACAAGGGAGCAACCATCAAAAGTTACAGCTTTTGTATCTCCATCCTCATTTGGGGCATGCATTTTTATTCTCTTTCCAGCATGATAAACTTCCAAAATATTTATCCGAAACAGAGCTCCAGGAAGGATTTTAGATTAAAATATGATAAATTAGTCATCTATGTATTGCCTCACTGTGTTCCATGTTGAGTTTTACATTGTTTAAGATACTTTGGTTTGGATCCACAGGCAATTTGCTATTTAAGTTTTTGTCCCAAAGGTGTTTTTTTCCCGAGACAACTGGACTTTCTGTTTTTCTTTGAAGACATTTTGCTTCTCAATCAAGAAGCTTCTTCAGCTCTGACTGGATTGAGGGAAATGGAAGGATTTATACTCCTTGCAAACAGTTGTTTGCATTCTGTTAAGTCACCTGGAGGTTTATCTATGTTATCAGGGTCATCTGAGTGGTGCAAATTGGTGTGAAGCTGTCTTGGAACTGTTGAAAGGACTGTGGTGTAGATTGGAGATAGATGATGCCATATCCCTCCCCTCTGTTGAGAGAGGGCTGTTCAGTTTTGACATAAGTGGCCTCTTTAAACCCCCTTTCAAACCAGCGATGCTCTCTGTCCAAAATATGGACTTTGTTTTCTTTAAAAGAGTGGCCTGTGTCTTTTATTTTTTTTATTATTCTTATTCTTATTTTTTCAAATTTTTATTTACAAACATGTAAAATACATACACACAAAACTTAGATGTACACCACATTTGCACAATACAATACAAACAGGAACTTCCTGTTCTTTCTAATAGCAATTGCCAATCGATATCGCTCACCTTATATTGTTTCCCCTTCTATTATATTTCATTTGTATTTTGTCATTCTTAACCCTCTTATATTACTCCTCTGTCTGCTACATTGGCTGATTACCTCTAGTAAGTTTAAACCACTTGGATACATATATGTGTGTGTTAATTCTCCTTAACTACTATTTTTGGGCTTTGTGGTCTTCCTGCATTGATCCTTGTTTCTTTCCTCCATCCACCTATACCATTTATCCCATATCTGGTAGTATTCTGTTTCTTCTTTTCCCTGGATTTCTTTTGTTAATTTGTCCATTTCGGCACAGTCCATAACCTTTCTTATTATTTCATCTTCGTTTGGAATTATTTTGTTTTTCCATTTCTGAGCAAGCAAAGGCAATCCTTGCCGCCATAATTATATGTAATATTAAATACTGAATTTCTTTTTTATATTTCACAGTCATTATTCCTAATAAAAAAACTTCAGGTTTCTATTCTATTTTAACATCCGTTATTACATCTAGCCACTTTTTGATCCTTTTCCAAAAAAAATTAGCTTCCTCTCAGGTCCACCTGTCCAAGTGGTAGTATGTTCCATGTATTGATTCACATTTCCAGCATTTTGGGGAGGTATTTGTTGAAATTTTAGCTAACCTTGTTGGTGCCAGGTGCCATCTGTAAAACATTTTGTACTGATTTTCCATGTATGCAACTGATAGTGTCATTTTTAAGTTTGTTCCCCAAAATTTTTCCCATTTATCCAATTCAATATTATAGCCAAAGTTCTGTGCCCATTTTATCATTTGTTCTTTCACTATTTCCTCTTCCATTTTATGCTTCTGGAGAAATTTATATATTCTTCCTATCATCTTTCTATCCGAGCTATGAATTATTTTATCCAATTCACGTGGTTCTGTTTCGATGTCATATATTTTAGTATCATTATTGTGTTTAGTTTTGATTTGCAAGTAGGTAACCAGTCAACTTTCATGTTTGGTTCTGCCAATTCTTCAATTGTTTTTAAATTATGTCTCTGTATCTTAGCATTTTATTCATATCTATAAAATTTGGATGGATCGTCCTTTCTGTCGGTGATAGTCAATTCGGGATTTTCACATAGTGGATTTTTTTGATTTTGAGTCAGTTTTGCAATAACACACTTCTAATTAAATGTTTTTGAAAGTATTTGTGCATTTTATTTTTATCATTGAATGTATGCCAACCTGCTTGCAAATTATGGCCTTCTAAGGTTAAAATTCTTTTATTCTTTAGCTCTATCCAATCTTTCACCCATGTTATTGTTACTGCTAATTTGTATAATTCCCAATTTGGTAATGCTAAACCTCCCCTCTCCTTGCTAACTTGCATTGACTTTAGTTTAATCCTCGCTTTTCGTCCTTGCCAAATGAACCTAGCAGTTATTTTGTTTAATTCTTGATTGAAAGTTTTACCCAGGTTAATAGGTGCGGCTTGCAACAAGAATAAGATTCTTGGTAAAATATTCATTTTGACTGTGGCTATATGTCCCATTAGTGATAGCTGAATATTTTTCGAGCTTTCTAAATCTTTCTTTATTTGTGTCACTAGTTTATTATAATTATCGTCCTTAATTGTGGAACATTTTGCAGACATCCAGATCCCCAAGTATATCACTTTCTTAGTTATTTGCATTCTAGTTGCTAATTCCAGTTCCTCTCCTTGCTTTTTTGTCATATTCTTGGTTATCATTTTTGTTTTGCCTTTATTGATTTTTAATCCTGCCACTTCGCCATATTCTTCTAAATTTTTAATTAATTTCAGACTGGATTCTAATGGATCTTCTAGAACAAATACTAAGAGCCGAGGTGGCGCAGTGGTTAAATGCAGCACTGCAGGCTACTTCAGCTGACTGCAGTTCAGCAGTTCGGCTGTTCAAATCTCACCGGCTCAGGGTTGACTCAGCCTTCCATCCTTCCAAGGTGGGTAAAATGAGAACCTGGATTGTTGTTGGGGGCAATATGCTGACTCTGTAAACCGCTTAGAGAGGGCTGAAAGCCCTATGAAGCGGTATATAAGTCTAACTGCTATTGCTATAAGTCATTGGCCTAAGCTTGGGCCTTATACTCTTCGTTTTTGAGTCTCAAACCTTTTATTCCCTGGTCCTTCCTAATTTCATTTAATAAAATTTCCAGGGTTAATATAAACAGCAAAGGAGAGAGTGGGGCACCCTGTCTGACTCCCTTTTTATTTCAATCTTCTCTGTTAGTTCTCCGTTCATCAGAACTTTGGCTGTTATAATCATTTATGCTATATCATTTTTTTAAATTTTCTTCCGAATTTCATCCTGTCTAATAGTGTTATTATAAATTTCCAAATTACGTTGTTGAATGTTTTTGTGCATCATGGAAACTAGTACCATTTGTTTCCTAATTCCTTTTGAGTTATTAAGTTGATCTTATTTTTTCATCTCTCTTTTTTCTTTTTAAATTTTATTCTTTGGGTCTTTCTGTAGTTTAGCTTTGGCTCCATAAGTTCTTTTTGCATACATTCTTGTTGCTCTTTTTGTTTTCTAGTTTTTCTCGCCATGTAGGTAATCATGAGACCTCTTGTGTATGCTTTCATAGTGTCCCGGAGATTTTGAATTGAGGTGTTTTCTTTTTATTTATTCTAAAAATAGTTTTAATTCTTTCTCCAGCATTTGAGTGTATTCTATTTCATTTACAATATTTGAAGTCATCATTCCATCTTTTTCTTCTTCTTTGACCTTTCCATCTTAATTTTATTGAATTATGATCTGGCCACTCATTTGCTTCTATTTCAATTTCATCTAATTGATTACATAGACCAGATGAAATCCAAGCCATATCAATTCTTGATAGGGACTGGTGGGGTTCAAATAAAAGGTATATTGCTTTCTTGTTTTGTGCCTTTCTCTCCAAATATCATGTAGTTTATATTCCATTGCCATCTCAAAAAAAGATTTGGGTAATGTATTTTTTTTTTTTATTTTTGCTTTCATAATCAATTTTTTATCCACTATTACATTATAATCCCCAATTAGGCAAATATTTTCATATTCTAATTCGTTTATTTTGTTGTGTAATTTCCTATAGAATTCCTCTTGTTTTTGATTTGGTGCATATATGACTATTAATAATATTGGTTTTTCTGTTGTCTCTAATTCAATCATTAGCATACTGCCTTCTTCATCAGAGTAGACTGCTTTGGAGTTTATTTTTTCCTTTATATAGGTTGCTATTCCTCTTTTTTTGTATCTGCCAGTGCTGGATATAATTTCCATAGTTTTTTGTTCTCCAGTAAATTCCTATGTTCCCTTTTAATATGCACTTCCTGTTTACAGGTTATATCTACCTTCAGTTTCTTAAGTTTATTAAACATCTGCGCTCTTTTTTGATGCGTTCAGTCCATTACGTTTATTGAAATAATTGTTATTTCCTGGTCCATCTTTAAATAGGATGTTTTTGTTGCTTCTGGTTTGTATCTGACTTTTCCCTCTCACGCCTTTCCTTTCTGCTCCCTCTCTTTCTTGCCTCTGTTCTTCTTTCCTGTTTCTTCCCTTGTCCTTCACCACATTTTACAAGTTGGCCATGCCCACCCAGTCACATGGCTGGCAAGCCACTCCCACAAAGCAGGCCACACCTACAGAAGAGGTTCTAAAAAGTTTTGAAACCCACCACTGGCAAATATGCAGTAGAACCCTTAATTGGTACACTGCAAGCAAAAGTAATACCAGGCTAGAGACAACCCTGATAAGTGAAACTAATGCTTTTCCTCATGCATATATGAGCAGGACCATGGAGTAAATAAAGCTAGTGGTTCCTAACAACTTGCTTCCTCATAGCAGGAGATTGACAGACTGAATTAATGGGAAACTGGCTTCCCTATTATGTTATGGGCAAACTTGTTCCACCTATTAGAAAACATTTCTCCGAAAATACAATCAGATTTTATTTAACTTTCAGCATATCCTGAATTCCTTCTGAGTACCCTGTTTTTGTGTTGTATGCAAGAGATATCATCAGAAATCTACCATTTTCACTTGTGCAAATAAAAGGTCATATTATTCAAAAATTGTGGTAAAAGTTTAGACCAAAACTGAAAAAAATAAGACTGGTTAGATATATTGCAGTCTTTCTAACTACATATATATTGGTATGTTTACTAGTAGAATGTTTGACAAATACCTTATATTCTGATATTTGACAGGCTCACAAGGAATGTAAAGTGTTGTTATGAGAATAGCTTTTAAGTGAATTAATCATTTCAAAGACTTCACTTCAAAAATTTATTTTAAGCCAATTCTGGCAAACCATATTGCAGACAGTGGCTGTGCCCTGCTTGATAATCAGTTTTCAGCTATTAATTGATTTTTCAACTAATAAAACTTTTACTTTCACTCAGTCATGGTGATTAAAATGTTAACCACTCCATCTGTATCTAATACATTTATCTAAAATATGTGTAGCTGTAGAGAACTGATGCTTTAAGAATCCTAACAGTAGTGATCTGACAGATTTTATATACCAGTTTAGCTTCATATTTCAGAATTGTAATGAATTTTTATTTACTTTATTACACCTCTGGTTGGGTAGTTTCTTTTCTAATCTTCAAATTTTCCTAACCAGAGTTACTAGAGCAGAATTTTGTACCAAAAACAAGGTGATTCGTCTATCATAAGGAAGGGCAATATACAATACTGAGCATGCATGCTGAGTTATTGTGATGCCGGAGCAATATATGCAAGCATACAACTATATACATTAGAAAGGCATTAGGAAAAAGCAAATGCAAGAGTCTAAGAGCAGGGTGTTGGGGTTCTCAGAACAGATCTTATTAAATTTTTGTGTTGTCAACATTTCATAGCGTTGTTCCCTCCCCTGACCATCATTTCATTAGGCTGATTAAGCCATTTAGCAATAATGGAAATCCCAACCATCTAAGTCTGTGGGCCATGGGGGGATTGCAAGTGCACCCTCACTTTCACAAAAGTAGGCGAGTGTGTTGCACATGTGTTCCATTTGCATGAGTGGCAGACATGCATACATGCCGCTCACACAAATGGAACTATATGCACACATGCACACTTGCCAGTCATTTACGTAGAACCATCCCATCTCCCCCCGCACTGGTACACAAATCTGGAAACGTTAGGGAACTCTGATCTAAGTAATTTAATGCACTAAGGTAAACAGTTGTTCTTATCAGTGTCCCATATGTTTGGAGTATAAGTGTAATAAAGTATCAATGAAGCCAATAGGATATGATAGTAAAACTGGGTGATCAGACATGATTTTCATGAATAACAGTCAAATAGCAATAGCAGTTAGACTTATATTGCTTCATAGTTCTTTACAGTTCTAGGTCTTTGCAGCCCTCTCTAAGCAGTTTATAGAATCAGTATATTGCCCACAACAATCTGGCTTCCAACATTGGAAGAATGGAAGGCTGAGTCAACTTTGAGCCAGTGAGAATCAAACTGCTAGCAATCAGCAGAATTAGCCTGAAATGCTGCATTCTAACCACTGAGCCACCGCAGAATCAACAATTAAGGGACCTGAAAAACGTTATTTGCATTATACACAAAGAAAATTGTCTAGATATCTATGTTTAGCTGTTCTAATTTTTCAATCAAGGTATGGGGAGGATTTTTTTTTCTTGCAAACCACTTCTGCTCCACTGATCACTCTGCTAAGCGTGGATAAAAGTTTGACCTTAACAGCAGTCATATTTTATAGTTTCAGAAATAGGATACTAAGAATAGTGCCTCAAACCCTTGTGTAATGTAAACCACTGTTTATGTTAATTGTAATTTAGTCAATAAAATACATTTAAATGAGATATTATTTAGAACAGTCTTCCTTAATGTTGATCACCAGATGTGAATTTAAGGATCTCACTAATTTTAACTACTTATCTAGAGGACAAGAAGTTGGGGAAAATTTTCTTAGCATGAAATGCAAATAGTACCCAGAAGATTTTATGCAAATTATTAGTTAAATACATTTATTTGCAACCATAGGTTTTAGCCAATTTCATATAAAATTGCAACAATTCATAGCAGTTCAATTCAATCCCCCCCAAAAAAAATTAAAACTGCCAAAATCTGTCTTTGTACCTTCCCTGTGGTTATTTTAGAAACAATGCAACAAGCTTGTTACATGTTCATCTTATCAGTCAGCAAGAAATCAGGTTTTTTTTTCTATTCTGGACTAATTCAGGTAAGTTCACAAAGACATAATAAATCTAGCTCTGGATTCCTAAAATAATTTGCAATGTAATAAGTAACAGATAAGATCTTCTACCTAGGAATTATCACAGATGCATAAATGCTGTGTAATTGGCAATTCTTTATATCTTCCATTCAGATAAGCTGTTGGCATTATCTGAAAATTAAATTTTGTGAAAGCTTGTCTCAGGGAGTGGGATGTGAGACGCTGTAAATAAGATGATATTCTTTTTCCATTTTTAAGTGCTCCTACTACTTGGCCAATTTTAGCTTGTATACATCTCTTTATTTTGCCTTAAATCTTTAAAAGCTAAATGATCCCTCAATAATATGTGATCATTCGTGTCAGTCAACAGTTCTAGATCTAGTGAAAATTGTGAGAATATTTTTAGACACCAATTCACCCAACCGGTATTATTAAATTGTTCATGGAGGCATGGTTTTGCCAAATATGTATCAGGCTGATAGTAGTCTCCTATAACATAAATATAAAGCTACTGCTTTCTGTACCCTTATAAACTGATGGAAATCCCACTCATAATCTCAAGACTGAAGTAAAGCTAGAACTGACCTCATAATTTTGCTCTGGACACCCTCTAATTATTCCGGTTCACTTAAATCCCAAATTGGGGCCCTACAGTTCCCCCACCATGAACATCCTCATGTCAACTGTGAGATTGTCCTCCCCACCCCCCTGAAAGATCTTGTGAGCAAGCTGTATTAACTGGCCTCCTTATGAATAAAAAAGAGAGTAAATGATTGCCATAGATCACATAGGTGTAGATACATGATAATGTTTTAGTAAAATGGGTGCTCAAATACTTGAATGATTTCACTTCATTTAGGGTTCATCTATGATGCTTTGGCCTTTTGCCAAATACTACTATCTTGGTTTTGAAATAATTTATTGGTATTTATTCTTTCCTAGAATAAATGTCAAATTCGGTCAAGATTCCTGTCCTTGCAATTGTTGACATAAGCACTGTATCATTGGCATACAATAATATAGAGACCTTCCTACTTCCGACTGATGGAGCATAAAGAGAAGGATTATTGAGCTTGTCTACAACATTGTTTATACAGAAGTTCAAGAGGAAAAGAACCATGCAAATTGTTGATTCAGATAACCTTCAAGCTTGTTTCAACCAGTTCATCTTAAAATAAAATAAGCTGTATTACAAACTGATTTGTCATATGGTAATATTATCTAGGTGAAGACAATCATGTTTACAATTTATTCTCCTGTGGAATAAAAAAACCATGTTGTTTTCACAATGCTGTATCCAGCCCAAGGTTCATTCATATCTCACCTGGAGCCCATATAGTAACCTGAATTGCTCTGGAAATTGCCAGGTTCTAGAATTTGTCAAAACTTGTATGTTTTTTTTCTCTTTTTCATTTTAGCTTTGATTATAATTCTATAACTTCTGTATGTATCTGCCTCCTGGCATGTGTAGAAAACAGTCAATCTGAATACAACATAAAACATGAACATGTTCTCAAAAACTTACTAACTACCAAAGAAACTCCTTCTTTTGATCCAGTCAAACTTGGCCAAGTTAATGTCTTCCAGATCAGTTGCACAATAATTCCTGTTTAATAGGAAATTGTAGAAACTAATATTCAATAATATGACAGGTGCTTGCTTGTGGAAGACAGATCTTGTTACAGATAGTTCCTACTTAATAGCCTTAGTTGGCAACCCATACAATTGTTAAATGAAGCATCATATGACCATGTCTAAGTTACAACAGTTCCACTGTAGGCATTAAGTGGATCGATGGGTCATTAATAATGACATCATGTAAATAAGACTTGTGACTTCCTGCCAGTTTTTCCCATTACCTGACAACAGCGCGTTGACAACAGCGCGTTGACAACAGCGCGTCGACAGAAGGGCGATTTACAACAGCGGGTCAACAGAAGGGTGATTTAAGTTAAGGTAAGGGTTAGGGTTAGGGTTAGCATTATGTTTAGGGTTATGTTTAGGGTTAGGGTTAGGGTTAGTGTTAAGGTTAGGGTTAGGGTTAGATTTAGGGTTAGGTTTAGGTTTACAGCGCAGTTTTGTCGGTAGTCGGACACGGTTTTGTCGGTCGCTCTTTTGTCAGTGAACCAGTTTTTCCATTGATTTACTTCTTGAAAGCCAACTGTAAAATTACAAATAGCGATCATGTTGACTGCAAGACACTGTAACTGCCATAAATGTGTGCCAGTTGTGTAGTACCCAAATCACAACTGCCATAAGTTCAAGAACTAGTTGCAAATCTACATTTTCAGTGACATCATAATTTTGAAGAGTTGGACATAACTGTCTGGATTTGAATGAAAAAAGCTTATACTGAAAAGGTATTGCAGTGTTTTAGCTCAGAAAATCTTTCCTACTCCACTGTAATAGAATGACATAGTAAAAATATCTTTCCACCTAAAGCAGAGAGGAAAAAACACCAAAATAGCATGTGAAAACACAATTCACGAGCTTGAGGGACTCGTTGCAATAAACATTCTGACATTAATTAGTACTGGCTGGAAATGAGATTTTTATCTTATCTATGAAGTTCTTTTTAATCAATAAAACGGTTCCACCACAAAATCGCGGAGGACAAAATCGCGCTCGACGAAAGTGCGCATTTGACGTCATCACAGCACGACGAAAACATCGCGCTGTGATCGAAAAATGTAAAAATAAAGCAAAAACCTTACCCTAACCCCCCCAAACCTAACCCTAAACCTAACCCTAAACCTAACCCTTAACCTAACCCTAAATCTAACCCTAAACGTAACCCTTAACCTAACGCTAAACCTAACACTAACCCTTAACCTAATGCTAAACGTAACCCTAACGCTCTAAACCTAACCCTAACCCTTAACCTAACCCTAAACCTAACCCTAAACCTAACCCTTACCTTTATGTGAATCAGCTTGCTTTAATTTTAATTTTATTTTTATTTCAATTTTTAATTTTTTTCGTCGCGCTGTGATGACATCAAATGCGTGCTTTCGTCGAGCGCGATTTTGTCCTCCGCGGTTTTGACGGGTCACGAATAAAACAAGGATGATTATGGATCCAGCAATGATATCACAAATATGTCAGATTTTAAAGTATACTGTCATTCTGAGAGAGTTGACTTCTTTGTATGTATGTGTGCACACATGAGAGAGAGAAAGAGAGGAATTAAACTGAACCATATTTTGTTTACGCCAAGAAAATTCCATGCCTAGCAATTCCCATGGGACAGTTCTAGGACAGTTAACTCTGAAGCTGGATTTATAAAGTTTTTATCTCACCTTCAACTGAACCCTGTTAGATGGCTTTACTGTTATTGCTTTATAACCTCCTGACTGTAAATTCTTTAAATATACCTTATTTATTCAGGGGTAAAAATGTGTCCCTGATGGTTTGTTATTTAAAAATAAAGGATTGCATGCACTTAAAAATAAGATGATTGGTAGATTAGATAAAAGAAATGGAAATCATTCACAATTACAGGCCTCTGGGTCCACATGTACAGTAATGGAACTGTAAGATATAGTTAGCCTTTTCTCAAAGGGAATTCTCAGAACATAGAAAGCTCTTAAGAATGAAAAGTAATGGAAGAAATAATAGCTATAACATTCCGGGGCGGAGAGTGCATTCTTAAAATAGTTCAACATTTAGTATCATCCAGGAATTCAAATGATCTGAGTGAATTTCAGATCTCAGCGTATCTTTATGGTTAGGTACATCTTTTTCAAAGACAATTCATTTCATTTGGAACAAGACAGTTGATTCATATGGTCAGTTGTGGGTGTAAAATTATTATTTTGGATCCCTCTGAAATGTCTTTTAACTACAGAGTTCTTCATCTACAGATAGCATTTCACTGTTGCAGTTTAAAATCTGATAAAAATGTGGATATGGTTTATGAATTATTCATATGATATATATACTCATAGGTGAGCTGAGAAATTTTGATGCCAAAATACACTCCCAAAATTGGGTTTGGCTTATCTGCAGATGGATCTATCCATGAATATGTATAGTAATAGTGCTGTTTAGCTATCATATTATAGGAACCTTGTAAAACAACTTCTGGCACTATAATAATTTTTAGAAGGCAATAGTTGGCTTCATATCAAGGAAATCTGTGAAGAATGTCAAAAAAAATCAAGTTGGCAGCTCCAATCACACTATAGAAGCCCTGTTCATGCTCTGGCTGCCACCTTTACCCCTACCTTCAAACAATTCTGTATAAAATCATCCTTCTGTTGTTCTTTGTTCTGCAGTGGTACTGACTATTCTTATTTTTATACATGGTTTATCTCTATGTTTTTATTTGTAAACTTGACAGTGAGTTTATCATAAGAACATACCTGTCAGAACTATATCATCTCAGAGTACTGGTAAGCCATGCTATTTAAATTTCTCCCATATGTTAAAAAAACTTATAGAAAGAAAGGGCAAAAGATGTCCTTGTATAGAGTAGACTATTAGAAATAGGGCTATTGTCAGCGTTCCAAATATCATGCAGAATTAAATCAGAGTCCAAGGCAGAGCTATCCTTAAAGTTCCAATTTAATAAGACAGACATGTTGGCACAACTGTCCCAAATCTAAAAGCTTCCTGGGATTCCACGCAGTTGAAAGTTCATGATCTTATCCCCACACCCTTAAATCTATCACATGGTCCAATCTTCTTCAGCCATGCTGGCATCTCCACCCAGCTAGTTCCAGTCAGATGCAGAGGCAAAAGATGACTTTGGGCTTCTAGAAAGGAATGACAACAACACATTCCACAATTCTACTCTTTTCTATTCCCCCCTTCCAACTACTACACTAATGACACAGCATAATGAAATAATAGAGAGTGGCAGGCCAAGGATCCTAAAAAGGAATATGACTGCAGGCCTGACATAAACTTAAACTTTTCTTTCAAACTGTAGTTACTTCCTGGAAAAATATAACTCACAAAGATGTGTAAGCATAAACATTAATTGAACAAATATCTATATCTTAAAAAGAAATTTATTTAAATTTCTAATTTAAGGCAGGAGAGAGAAAACACTTGTGATCACCTGTGAAGTATTGCTTCTTCGTTGTGTGGATTTTAATCACAGTGCAACAACCATGTCAGTCTGTTTCTGTTAAAATTATTATTGCAAATTTTCACTCAAATATCCATTCCATTTTAATGTTTTTAATTTTATTTATTTCATCTATTTATTAATCTTTATGCTGTCCCTCTTCCCTACAAGGGCAGCTTACAGGTTATAAAACAAGTAAATATAGTTAAAATATTTTTTTAAAAAAACAGAATGACATATTAACATGTTATTAAGATTAATATGAATGTTCATACTAATGAATGAACATTAATAATATGAACATTTGGATTTAAATATATTTCAACATTTATTCTCAAAATAATATTCCTACATGAATCAAATACCCATTTATGCATTCATGATCTGTTGTTTTGAGTGAAGAGTTGTACCACAAAATTTTGACAACTGCAAATCCTAGATCTTGCTTTGGGAAAGGTTACAAAGCACAGATTAGTGAAGCAGCCCTAGATTTATAGCTTCTTGTCTCGAAGAACAGCAATATCTTCTTACATTCCAAAAAGATCAGTCTTTTATATTGTATTTTATCATCAGAACAACTCTATGAGATAAGTTTGGCTGAAGGATGGGGATTTGCCCAGTATAAAAAATTTTCATGGCTGAATAGGAATTTGAATTTGAATTCCCATTAAATTCCTACTCTGCAACAGAGCTTTTTATTATTGTTATTACTTCTCTCCATAGAAATATTGAATAAACCATTCTTCATGCTAACAATTTCTATATCAAATGATTCCAATCGCCACACTACAAATATGTTGAAGTACAAATGGTAGGGTTCCAAGTTATCACAACTAACATTTATATTGATTGTGTATATACTTAAGTAGGAGACAGTTCGGTGTAGTGATTAAGGCACCAGGCTAGAAATCAAAAGAAACTAGACCTGCCCCAGTTGGATCACCTTGAGCCAGTCATTGTCTGAAAGGAGAAATGGGAGAAAGGAGGAAATGGCAAATTGCTTCTAAAAAAAACCTTGACAAGAAAACTGCAGGGACTTGTCCATACAGGCTCTGAGAATTGAACATGATTGAATGGAAGGGGGGAGGGAATATTGTGTTCCTAATGTAGATACAAGAAACGTTCTGCATTTGTCTTGAATTATGGTGCTGCTTAATTTATTTTAGTCCAAGAATTATAATTGCTTTTTGAATGACAATTTACTGGAGAGAGAAAGAAGGGAGAGGGGGGAGAAGACTTTTTTTAAGGCTTTCACAGTGCCCATATTCAACGCAAACTTTGATATCCTTTGGCGTAAATTATGTGGGGCCTGTCTGTGTTTCTAAACATGCTGTTTGCTGAAAACTTCACCTACAGGTTCAAAAGCAGTACACAGGAGTTAGCTAAACGAAAAGTGATATGAGGCCACACTCAGAATAAAGCTAATATTATATTTCTTCACAAAGTATATCATTTAAGCATGTTTCATAAGACAATGTGAAAGGCAACATGGCCCTGAGGGACAGAAGCAACAGTCCACAATATTTATTGTTTGGCTTTTAGTTTCAAAGGACCTTTTTAAAGATCGCCCTGCTACACATAAAGTCAGAGTTGCAATTTCAGATATTGATGAGGGGTGGGACATTTTTTTTAAACAAAATTTATAGGCTTACTGATGAACAGTTTCTGTATTATACTGAAAAAACAGTGAACATTAATTATAATTTTTAACTTATTTTAATATTGATAATAACTATACAGATTATCAACATGCACCAGAATTTTATTGGTATGTTTACTGTTCATCTCTGGGAGTAACCAGGACATGTAGATATTGGAAAGTTTATAGAATGGGAAAAGAATGGAATGGAATGGAACAGAACAGAACAGAATATTTGCCAAGGGTGATTAGACACACAAGAAATTTGTCTCTGTTGCAGAAAATCTCAGGTACATGCATAGCAACATAATAATGATAACCATAATAATAATACTAATAAGAGGGGGAAGTAAGAAATATAATAATGATAAATAATAATGCTATTGCCATAAAAATTGGGTAAATACGCACACACATTAGATAGCACTGTGAAAATTAGGTGTTCAACAGAGAAATGGCCTGAGGGGAAAAAACTGTCCCTATCTCTAGTTGCTTTGGCTTGCAATGCCCTGTGTTGTCATCCTGAAGGGAAGAGTTGAAACAATTTATGTCCAGGATGTGAGGGGTCTGCAGATACCTTCTCAGTCCTCCCTCTGACCCACACACTATACAGGTCTTCTATGGAAAGCAAGCTGATTGCAATTATTCTTTCTGCAGCCTTAACTATCTGTTGGAATCTGTATTTGTCTTGTTTGGTTGTTGTGCCAAACCAGATAATTATAGAAGTACATATGACAGACTCAATAATTCCTCTGTAAGACTATATCAACAGTTCCTGGGCCAGTCTGAATTTCCTGAGTTGACACAGAAAGAACCCTTTTTGTTTTCCTTTTTAATGATGGTTCTAATGTTGAGTGTATATTTCAAGCCCTGGGAGATCTGCAGTTTTCCACACTTTGTTGGAGTCAGTCTTCCAATAACCTTGAAAATGGTTCATTCTAGCTGGGATGTTGGCTCTAAGGCAGGGGTGGGTTCCGGCAGGCACTACTGCCAGTTCGCTCATGTGTGCACTGTGCTCGTGTGTGCGCTGCATGTACATGTGCAGTGTAATAAAAATTGTTCTGCGCATGTGCAGAAACAAAAAACAAGATGGTGGTACCTATGGTGCTGCCCAGAGAACTGGTTCGAGGGCATGGCAGGCCTGGGTCGCTACCAGTTCCAGTGACCCAGGCCACCAAACCACTACCGGTTCAGCCAAACCGGTCCAAACCAGTAGGAATCCACCACTGCTCTGAGGCCAGTAACATCTAGCCAATTCCCAACTCCTGCCAATTCAAATGTGGAACTGAAGCTGAAAATATAAGCTAAATTGACACATTGACTGACATCTTAGTATCTCAAACCACAGTCAGTTAAATCTGCTTTACATGGCTTAGTTTGCATAATACAGAACAACATACCATAAACCAGGAATAGATTTTCAGCTAGAATTGTGTTTAGAATTTTAATAGTACCTACTGGGTGCATTCAGAAAATTACCACCATAACAGACAAGTCACAAACTGTCCATCTGCCAGTGTGATGTTTCAAGCCTGAAGATGTTGCAGCAAATAAATGTATTAATAAACAGAAACTCAGACTAGTGCTTTCTTCTGCAAGTTGCTAGCTTTATATTCAATTTGATTAAGTAATCTTTTTAAACCACAGGTACCAAACCTCAAAGGAGATCTCTGATGGTACATTGGCAGTTAGAGGCTCAACACTGCCTATCTGCTGTTCTGTAAACCATGGCTTCTAAATCACATTAGCTCTATTTACATTAAAGATTAAGCCAAATCCAAACAAACTTCAACATACTTTAGCTTAGGTAAACCTAGTCATGAATCTTTTAAAGAAACAACACTAAAAGTTATGAATGTAATTATTGTTTCAGCCTTCCGAAATGTTTCCTCTCTTCTGGGAAACCATGGATATCTCTGCTTTTTAATCCACCCTCAAAATTCAACCTTAGATAATATTCACAGAAAGTGTTAGAAGAGAACATACACAGAGGCGACATTTTGTTCCAATTAACTGATTTAACCAATCTTGATTTCAGCAAAACATTTGATGCAATACCCCATGACATGTTGATTAACAAGGTAATTAAATATTGGATGAACAACATGACATATAACTGTCAAGCCTAACCCAAAAATGATGTAAAACAATCAGCCGAAGTTCAGTTCTTTATTTGCTTATCTGTATAAACAAAAATCTTGCCAGACTAAATCTCTTTCACCCTAACCTAATGGATATACCCTGGAAGATTCTGGGTTGTGGCTATCCTTTTTTTAAAAAAAAGTTTTTTATTTTTATTTCTCATATATACATTCACAAATATAAAATTTCATACCTGTTATTATTAATGTGTATTATCTTTTAACATTTATAACAATTTTAATCCTCCTACAATTAACAATATGATCAAAATTGCTTTTCTACCATCCCATACACCCATCTTATTTTACAGCAACCCTACTTCTTCTTTCTTCCTTCCCTCCCTTCTTCTCTCCTTCTTTCCTTTCTTCTTTCCTCCTCTCCTTCTCTACTTCCCCTTCCACTCCACCACTCCTCCCTTCTTCTTTTCTTTCCAACCCTTTCCCCTACTCTTACTTCCCCTCCATTTCTTCCTCTCCTTTTCCCTTTCTTCTTTCCCTTTCCTTTCTCTTCTCCTTCCTATCTTTCCCTCTACTCCCCTCTCCATTCCCTCTTTCCATTGTTGTGTTTGTACATTTTCCTCTTCAATCTGGTGTGTTTTCAGGATGGTGTTCTAGCAAACCCAGTTCTGTATTTTCATAAGAATCTTAAATTCCCTCTTCCACAATTTATTTTCATTTTAATAGTTACATATACATCATCCTCTAAACATATATTTGTATAGTAATACCTTTCTGCTTTCCCCATTTCCCCCCCTTCATTTAGTAGTGTGTCATCTGGATTTCTATTTCTCTTTTTCTTTGTCCTGTCCAATTATTTGATCTATATTATTTTATTCATATTCCTTTTCTAGCCAATCATAAAATCACTCCCACATCTTGAAATACACTGATTCCTCCCTCTCCTTTATTCTCAATGTTAACCTATTCATTTCTGCACAGTCTAAAATTTTTCTTTATTATCTATCCAGGTTGTGGCTATACTAAGTCTGTTTGTTTTTCTCCATGGTCCAACCTCCAGTATATGCTGTCTCTTGTTCACCACCCCCCCCTTCCTTGGAATCCCTCCTTCATGGAAACCTGCTATGTTACTGTAGTCCATCACAAATGTCGTCATGTAGTTCATGATAAAACGGGGGAAAATTATTAAGTGTCTATCACAAGGTTCAGTCTCATTCTCTAGTCTCCAATGTTGTTGTTAATCACATGGATGTAGAAGAAGGAAAGGTTTATCAGACTTGCAGTTTGACTCAAAAACTGCCTGAGGTAAATATATCCTAAAATATGGAAGATGATCTTGATAGGTTACTAGTAACAGAATGACACATCAAAGGTAAAGAGATTTTCAATAATGAAAAACAAATCAAATGCATATTAATGGCACTATGGAAACAGATATTGCTGTAATAATTGATTGCAAATTAAAAATGGGTCAGCAAAAATGCAAATGCAGTTTTAAACAACATTAACAAAAACATATTTCTAAATCATGGGAAATAATTATTGCTCGTTATCTTGTTTATCCTGCCAAATCCCATGTTAAGTATTATCACAGGACCTATGAACATGTCACTAAATCTCTCTTTTGGAATATAAGCATAATTCATAGGTTTGCTTATTTGTTTATTATATTTATACATCAGTGTGATCTATAAGCCTGTTCCCTCTAAGGTGCGCGGCTGCGCGGCACGCACATGGCAAGAAACCCCCAGCAGCAGTTTCTAACTGCCGCGCAGAGATTTCTATCAAAGCAAACGTGGGGAAGTGCTTTGCAGGTGGCTAGAACTGGCCGCCCGCAAGGACTTCCCAGACTGGGAGAGATATTAAAAAAAACGGCGGTCCTTCTACTCGCTTTGTTGCTTGGTTTGCTGCAGCCCTGGGGAGCCATGGAGAGGGCAAGTCAGAGGCAGCCCAGCACCTGACGTTCCCCCCCCCTCGGCGGCACCGAGATGGCTCTCCTGGACACCCGACCTGCCGGTATCTCCCCCCCCCCGCCGCTTTCCGGAAGCCCATCGCTTCGGGCGCTTCAGGCTCTTTTCTTTCCTCCCATCCCTTGCCCTGCTTTCTGCTCAAACGGAATATCTGCTGCTGCCTCCTCCTCCCCCAACAGCACTGCCGGATTTGCCGCCCAACGCTGCAGCTGAGGTGAAGCCGCCAAAGCTCCCGCCAGCACCCCTGCTTAGGTGAGGTGTTCCAAGCATAGGGGGAGGCAGGCATCGCCGCCGCTGCCATGGGCAGGGGTGCCAGCAGGAGCTTTGGCAGCTTCACCTCAGCTGCAGCGCCGGGCAGCAAATGTGGTGGTGCTGTTGGAGGAGGAGGAGGAGGCAGCAGCAGTTATTCTGGTGGGGGGGGGGCTCGTCACAGCAGTGATAAGGCCATAGAGCAGTCATTTTTAGATGCAGGACATTTTCATACAGTAATGTAGAAAAAGCAATGCTGTCTGCCAAAATGTTGTCACTTAATGAATATGTATAATATATCAGTGAAAAGTGGGTGAATGAAAGGCAGTAAAAATAGGAAATGTTGCTGAAAGCAATGCAAACAGAAATGCCTTCTTGTTAAATTCTTCAAATACAAATTTTAAAGATTGTCTTAAATTTCTTGCTGGTTTACAGGCATTATTTTTTGTTAGCCTCAAGGAATTTCATTCCAAGAAAATGAACACAGAAATGAATGTAAAAAGAAACTATTAAAAAAACCCTGTTCATTAATTATATAAAGCACTATTTTACTTACACTATTTTCTCCAACTACCATTTCAAATTATTCACCCTTCGAAGTTCCTATGTTTCCCTCTCTCTCTCTCTCTCTCTCTCTCTCTCTCTCTCTCTCTCTCTCTGTGTGTGTGTGTGTGTGTGTGTGTGTGTTTAAAATGCAGGAATAAAAATGCTCCTAACACACCACAACTTTAAAGGCTATTTTTTGTTTCAAATGCCAGACTTTCTGAGCCAACATTTTGGTTGCTAAGCAGGACCGTTGTTAAGTGATACTGATATTATATAACACTTTTAATTAAGCAGGTACCTTGAATAAACATAACTTTGAGTTTCAAATAATACTGATTTCGTTGTTGTCTTAGGTGACATCTGTGAAAAAAATTCAGGTGCTCAGGCATGAAAATATGCCGCTCAAACACTATACTTTTCTGCTCACACTGAAAAAAATTAGAGGGAACATTGTCTATAAGGACTTCAAAGGACCTCATACCAAAAACACTAAAACATAATTAAAATATAATATTACATATCTGTGTGTGTGTATGTGTGTGTGTGTTGGTTACTAATAGCATCTGTACCATATTCGAGAAATGAAACTCTCTGATTTTAGACTCTTTACAGCTTTGCTACCTTCCGCCTTCACAAGAACCAACAAATTTTTGCAGAAGTCTTCAAAAAGGATTCATAGAATCAGAGAGTTATGAGTTAGAAGGGACCACCAGGATTACTTGGTCCAGAAGGGCAACATGGATGATAAGGAGACTAGAAACTAAATTCTATGGAAAGAGGTTGAAAAATTGTGTAGTTGTTGATGTTTTTACCCCTGTAAAAATGCAGTTTTCTCTCCCTTATTTGAGGAATAAAAAATATTGGGGGGGGGGGGGATTTTGCTATGCGTTCAAGATCAGGAAAGTTATCTTCTTTGCCTTATTATTCCTTTATAGGAAATGGAGAAATTTGTTACAGCCCCCTGGCAACATATCTTTGACTGCTCTCGTTCTCTTCCCCTTCTTGTAAAATGGCCCACTCACTGTGCAATACTACTTTGTCATCTTCTTCTTCCAGAGTCTTTCCAAAAGCAGAAAGAAAGAGGGATAATACTGTTCCGATGGTGCCATCAGACTGGATTGGTTAACATAAACCTAAAGCCCCACTTAGTAGAAGTAGCAAGACAGTCCCCATTGGCCAACCAAGTTATTGTAGGGGTCTCCAATCCTGGGCCTTGAGCCTTTTGGAACTATGCCACAGAAGTGGCAGGCAAGTACATGTGCATCCCCACTGACAGGAGCAATTGGGAAGCATAGGTCTGCATGCTCCATTTGTGCAAGCAATGAGAAAGCACATGTTTACAGGCTCCATTTGCACAACCAGTGGACACACATGCCCACTACTCATGCAAATGGAGCTGCACATGCTTACCCACTGCTCACGCCAGAAAGGTTGTGGAACTCTGAGTTAGAGACCATAATGACCTAATCACACTTCATTCTAAATGGTCAACTTGGATGGAATGTGAAAAGGAACTGAATTGAGTAGCACAGAATTGATCCAAATATATAACATGAACTGCAGACAATGCAAATTGCCAGTAATCCACCAATTCCCAATCACTTGTCTATTGTTTTATCAATTGCAGATAAACAAGATTTATTTTGAAAAAAGTTTTTTGACATCGTAAATTAATTAACTTCTCATTTAACAGAGAGAAAAAGCCTCCAAACTACTAACATAATCTTATGCTTTAAGAATAAACATTTATATACAGACATTAGCAAGCCTAGGTCATGATGTGCCACAGATGGCACATGGATCAGTCTCTGTGGGCACATGATCCATTGTTGCCCAACTCAGCTTCACCACCCACCATGGCCCATTTTTGGTACCAGGAGGCTTCAGGGAGGCCTGCTAGGCCTAAAACAGGGTTCAAGGTGGGGTCATGTGCATGCACGGGGAGTCATATGTACATGTGCAGCAAGCGGGGTGCATTGCATTAAGGGTGAGGACACGCACGGTTTTAACACATGAGGAGAAAAAGGTTAGCCATCACTGGCCTAGGGATACCAGTCTACTAACCAAACTGTTATTAGTCCATCTGCCCTTAAAGTAAAAACTATAAAAGCTAATTCAGAATATAGCAGATGTGGTATTCAGCATTTTGACCAGTTCTGGAGAACCGGTAGGAGAAATTTTGAGTAGTTCGGAGACCGGATAAATACCACGTCTGACTAGCCCCATCCTCATCTATTCTCTGCCTCCCAAGTCCCAGCTGATTGGGAGGAAATGGGGATTTTACAGTATCCTTCCCCTGCCACGCCCAGCAAGCCATACCCACCAGGCCATGCCATGACCACCAAGCCATACTCACAGAACCGGTAGTAAAAAAAATTGATTCACACCACTGGAATATAGTAATATTTTTGTTTCTCTCTCTGTACATAATATACTCCCTTGAAGTGGAAGGAAATAGGAAAACAGCATGCCAAACAACTGGGTTAATATTTGGATTATTCAAAAAATTGGACAAGTGATTTTTATGCAAATGTATAGGAAAAGATGGAAAATTATACATGAAATTATAAAAGACTTTCTGCAAAATCAAAGATGTACCTGGGAAGATACAAATTGGTACATGCGATCCTTTAAAAAGCCAAGCATCATTATCATTCCAATATAACATCTTTTCAGACAATTAACATCGTTCCTCAACTGTTTGACTTCAAGCATACACCATTCTCAAGATCTTTAAAAGTTGATGTCTCAGTTCTTCCGCCACAGGCGAACATCATGGTCATTAAGGCAATGTTAATTAATTAATATCCATAATTTGATGGGAATAACCATTCTAATCTAGCTTTTCACCATCATTACTTTCCCCTTCTAATTGATTGAACATTTCCAGGGTTGCTTTTGATGCAGAAAATGAGGAATTCTTAGATTGAATTAAACTCTGGATCTTGCTATGCAAGTATGCAAGCAACGTACCCCAAAGCAGTAAGTACAGTTCATGAAGGGCATATTGCATAGTGCAATAATCCTGTTTGTGCGGTTTTCTTCCTTCCAATGTTGTTGTTATATATTTTGATATTTGCAAAGATTGAGTAAAAGCTTGGAAGATAATTGTCCAGCTTAACTTTCAGGTAAAAAAAAATAGTCAAGCTAGCTTTGTCAAAAATGAAAGATCAAATGAAGGCTCCTTCAATGTATTTGTATAAGTTGAGTTGAGTTGAGTTGATTATATTTCTATGCCGCCCTATTCCCCAGAGGGACTCAGGGCGGCTCACAACCAAGTCAAGGGAGGGGGGTACAAATAAGAAAAAAAGAACACGAACAAAAACAATACCACAATTTAAAACACTCAACAACCATACCATTCGAGGGGGGGCAAAAACTCATTAGCCCCAGGCCTGTCAGAACAGCCAGGTTTTAAGGGCTTTGCGGAAGGCCTGGAGGGTGGTGAGGGTTCGAATCTCCACGGGGAGTTCGTTCCAGAGGGTCGGAGCAGCCACAGAGAAGGCTCTCCTCCGGGTGGTCGCCAGTCGACACTGGCCGGCGGATGGAATTCGGAGGAGGCCTAATCTGTGGGATCTAATCGGTCTAGTGGAGGTAATTGGCAGCAGGCAGTCTCTCAAGTACCCAGGTCCAATACCATGAAGGGCTTTATAAGTGACAACTAGCACCTTGAAGTGTATCCGGAGACCAATAGGCAGCCAGTGCAGCTCGCGGAGGATAGGTGTTACGTGGGTGAACCGAGGCGCACCCACGATCGCTCGCGCGGCTGCATTCTGGACAAGCTGAAGTCGCCAAATGCTCTTCAAGGGCTGCCCCATGTAGAGCACGTTGCAGTAGTCCAGTCTAGAGGTCACAAGGGCATGAGTGACTGTTGTGAGAGCCTCCCGGTTCAGGTAGGGACGCAACTGGTGCACCAGGCGAACCTGTGCAAATGCCCCCCTGGTCACAGCCGACAAGTGGTGTTCAAAAGTCAGCTGTGGGTCCAGGAGGACTCCCAAATTGCGAACCCTGTCTGAGGGGCATACTGTTTGACCCCCCAGCCTGAGAGATGGAACACTTGGCCAATTAGTAGGAGGGAAGCACACCAGCCACTCGGTCTTATCTGGGTTGAGTACAAGGTTGTTGCCCCCCATCCAGTCCCTAACTGCCTCGAGGCCCTGGCACATCACGTCAACCGCTTCACTGAGTTGGCACGGGGCGGACAGATACAGCTGTGTATCGTCCGCATACTGATGGTATTTTATCCCGTGCTGTCGAATGATCTCACCCAGCGGCTTCATGTAGATATTAAACAGGAGGGGGGACAGGACTGATCCCTGCGGCACCCCATAATTCAGGGGCCTAGGGGTTGACCTCTGCATGGGGAATCTCCACGGGGAGATCGTTCCAAAGGGCCAGAGCAGCCACAGAGAAGGCCCTCCTCCGGGTGGTCGCCAGTCGGCATTGGCCAGTGGATGGAATTCGGAGGAGGCCTAATCTGTGGGATCTAATCGGTCTATTGGAGGTAACTATGACATAAGCTGTCATCAGTAGCTCATCAATGACAACAACAAAGCATTTTGTACAGAATTTAAATTCCAGAGGTAGTAGACAGCTGGATACTTTTCCTCTTCATTTTAAGGGTGGAGAGATTAAGCTTTGCAGAATCTAAAACACATAAAGCAGGGGTGTTAAACTTGTGGCCCACAGGCTGGATGCATCACCTTTTGGCCACGGCCACCCCCAGTTTAGCGAAAGGGAAATACATCATGTGACAACAATGTGACGCCACGAGTTTGACACACCTGACATAAAGCAACCATAGCAGTGGTGGGTTTCAGCCGGTATGCCCCAGTACAGCATACCGGTGGCAGCTGGGAGCAGCGGCCACCATACCAGAATGATGTTTTGGAGAGCCCACCTGCCCACCCGCCCACATTCCTTACCTGTATTTAAGCCAACTGGGTCATTTGTGCATGCACGAGCAGCGTATGGGGCCTGTGCAACCTCCGCCGAGCACCTAGAGCATTGCAGAGCAGTGGGTGCACATGCGTGCGCAGCGCACATGCCCAAGGTGGACCCCCAGCCCCATTGCAGCGTACCAGTTGCACTGGGATCCGGAATCCACCACTGAACCATAGTATCTGCTGAAAACTAAACTTCACCAAATTGAATGATTTTTCATACTCAGGGCAATTAAGGGGGAAATTATGTCTTCAATCTTTGAAGTTACTCACCCACTTAATCCCCCAAAATGAAAAAGGGCCTGGAAAATTAAAGCCCAGCTCATTCCAGTAATGCAGTAATGAGACTAACAATGCTACATCTCAATAGATTCCATCCAAGCTTTGTTCTGACACTCCCTATGCAAGAAGACAAATTCAAGTATTTCCATGACAAGGAACCTTTGAGCAGCACACGTGTTGTTTCAGTTCTTGCTGCTTGGTTCTTACTCCAGATTCTGCACCACAGCTCAGTGCTAACAGTAATACTACAATTTCATTAGAGATGCAAAAAAAGAACACAAAGCCCTTTTGTATCCACATCTAGTAAGCTGATTGATTTCTAGGTGGATTTAGATTACAGCTTAAGTGCTCCTGTATGAAAACACGGATAGACTGCTTTAAGCCAGTTTTAGTTGTCATGGTTTCCTGTAAGAAATCCTGAAGCTGCAGTTTGGTGCCAATGATAAAATTCTGAAGCAGCGAACAATAACTACTCACCATACACACCCTCAGCATACACAAATATATAGGAAGCACTGTTTTCAAAAGCATGTTTTGGTGCAGCAGAGAAAAAGTATCCTGCTTTTTGCCTATTAGTTCTCATTCCATTCGCTTAGGATTTGCTTAGATTTTTTTCAAAAGAGAATATTGGAGAAATTGTTCTTGCAATTATTTTGTTACGTAATGCTCATGGAATAGTGCTGCAAGGGCAACTGAGTGTGCTTCACATTTTGACATACTAGTTTAATGTCTTCTAGGACTTTTTCAAGGATACAGAACCACACAGAGACCTTCGAGGGCCTTTGTGAGAACCAAGTATTGACTCATGGATATGAATAGGACAGGGAGCTTCTCAGTGGTGGGATTCAATATTTTTTACTCTCAGTTCTGTGGGCATGGCTTGGGGGCGTTGCAGAAGAAGGATACTGCAAGATCTCCATCCCCACCCCACTCCAGGGGAAGGATACTGCAAAATCCTCATTCCCTCCCCACCCCATTAACCTGCTTTCCAGCTCCATTCTCCTGTGCAGAGCAACAAAAGAAGACCCAGCCTATCAGCTGGGACTCAGCAGTCAGCGAATAGATGGGGGTGGTATTTGCCAGTTCTCTGAACTACTCAAAATATCCGCTACCAGCTCGCCAGAATCAGCTGAATACCATTTCTGGAGCTTCTGATCCTTGGCATTCAGCATGTCAGAATAGAAAGGGAAAGTAATGAAGGAATGCCATCATGGCAAGCCATCCTAAAAAGGCCCATGAAGGCCCAAGAGAAGGCTTACTGCTTAGTGCAAGCCAGCTAGAAGCCAGAGAAAGCAAAGCCACCCAGTTCAGCTCTTTTGAGGGTGGAAACAACGCCTGGTTCATCTCAGGTGGGAAACAGCTTTTTCTTGGACCAAGACATATAGATCGTTTTCCAGGGTATCCATCTCTGCAGTTGTAGATATACAATAGCTATACCTACATCTACTTATATCTGTATATGTGTGTTTCTGTGTATGTGCATTTACATTAATATATATAATGAGACAGTGGTGGGTTGCAAATCCCCTTCCAACCAGTATGGTTGGAACGGGGCCGGTGGCATCCTCATGGACGTGTGCAGTGTGCGCATGTATCCTAGTGTCTCCGCAATGTTCCGCAACACTCTAGCTGCTCTGCAGAGTGTCGCGCAGGTGCTGTATGCACCATGCACCTGGGTGGAAGCGCAGAAGCCTTTAAATACCAGTAAGGAGCGCTGGGGGGCAGGTGGGCCTCCAGAGCACTGTACCAGAACAGTATCCGGTGCTCTGGGCTGGCTTCGGTACACCCATACCGGGGCGTACTGCCTGCAACCTACCTCTGTAATGAGATATGAAAATGAAACACATATATCACACACATGTAGCTCTTTGGTTATTTAATTTTCATGTCAGAGAAATTATAAGAATATTCAATAAAATAATGGGTGGAATCTAGCATCACTTTAAACCTAACTTAAATCTTATTAATTAAGCTATCATGGGCTGGGATTTCACAACATGCCAATAAAACATAAAATATGTATTATGGTGCTCAAATGTAAATCTTCTTCAAGATTTTGATGCTTATATAAACCCCTTGCTCTAAAGTAGGCCTATCAAACTCATGGTCCTTGGGCCAGATGCATAATACCTGGGGACACCCCGACCTCGTTTAGTGAAGGGGGGAAATCATGATATGTCACATGACACTACCATGATGATGTGAGTTTAACACCCCTGCTCTAAATGATTTAATTAAGAAAGGTTAGAACTGAGTAGAGCCAGCCAAACACCTTAACTTTAAAATAAAACTTGAAGTAGTAGAATTGAAAGCAAGGCAAAATGTTACAGTAATACACAGAAGAAAGAGATAGGAAAACAAAGGGAAGAGAAAGCAGAAACATCTCAAGGATAAATTTGTGTTTTCAGGGAGATTATGAAAGAGTCACTCTATAGCATGGTACAAATGGTACAAATCTATTTGTCTATACTATATAGAAGGTCCAAGAGAATAAATAATAATGGCCAAAATTGACTACAGACCAGAGGCACCTTCTGAGTCCCAAAGAATCAATGAGTATAACCTGTTACTAACTGAAATGGAGTGTGTGCCTCACTCACTGAAGAATAATGTTGTCATGCCACTTAGCTTTACAGGCATTTCCCATCTAGTGACTCTTGAGTGCTGATAATTGGTTCATTTCCAAAGGACAAAGACAAGAGAAGCTGATTAAATCTTATTATACAATATTAATTGAAGCTGGTGTCACAAGTCCAAGAACATTGGCTCTGTCACTTTCCAACTTTACATAAAGCCTACTGCATGAATCTACTGTTGAGAACTGAAGACGTTCCTTGGATGAGAAGCGAAATGTTTCCAAACCAAAAACCAAGAAAGTCCAGTTGCTATTTGGAAAAAGCAGTTTTGGGACAATCATGACCTGGATGATTGAGAGTCTCCATACACAAGGCATATTGACTTTTTTCGAACAGGAGCTAATGAGTACTTGGGTAGCAGATACCATTGGCTGGCCTCACTTGGAGAACAAAAGTGAGGTTCTTAAAGCTCAAGCTACCTACTTATATAATTATATGATCTGGAGTTAGTAGCATTTAGAGAACACAGAATCTAGAAGTGGCTTTCCAATGACAGGAAAGTTTTTGTAGGCAATTCATTATAGAATTAACAGTGGCATGCTGACCATGACTCTCTTCAGGTTACAAGGAACATGGTATGTGTTAGGTAGATCCTTTGGACGTTTCCTGTCAGTTATCAATCTTCTTGCCGAAAAAAAAAATCTCTTTGGCACAAAATTATTGAGGATGAAGGATGATAGAAGAAACTCTGACTTGCAGAATGCATTGATTATCACTCTTTCTTACTCTGTCAGAGATGGCATCATAAAATGTGTAAAGAAAGCTCCATTTCTCCCTGTGATTGTGGATGCAAGCCAGCATATGCATTTATTTCCTTACTTAGACTTCTGTGGTGCTGCAAAGAAATAAGACTCTAAGCAGCATACAACTCCTCTAAGCTGTAAATCAGAATAAATAAAATAATTCAAAACTATAACAATAAACTTAAAATAACATGGCATCTAGAAATATTCCATCACATTCACAATATACACAGTGTGCTTTGCACCTAGGAACAGAAAATACACTACATACTATCCCCAAAGGGGTGCATTGGAAGATCCAAGTTTCAATGAAACCTTGAACCATAAACTAGCCCACTACAATTTAATTTACTGTATAACACAAATACGGTCTGTGTGGTTAGTTGGGGATAGAATACCTTGCCAGTCCAGAAAATAAGGTTAATGAATATATCATATAAAGTAATCTGTGGTAAGCCACTGTGGTAGGGCAGGCCTACCTTACATTACCTCACAGATGTTTCAAATATTTTTTACAGAGTGGTTAAGGGCGCAAGCTAGAAATCAAGAGTGTCTGAGGTTTTTTTCAGTAAGCAGAAGTAATTTTTTATTAACCCTCCTAAAAAGATAAAAGGGGATCAGCTTCTGGCTTCAATGTTAAGTAGATAACATCAAGTTAATATACTGTATGTTGAGATAGATATTTCTCTTTTGTTTGCTTCTTTCCCACACTAGCTGAGAATTTAAATATTCTGGCTGCTTTTTCTCTTCCACTGTCAGATTTCTCTTGTTCGGTTTGCCTAACCACATAGCCACCTTCATATTCAGGAGTGATAAATCTAGAAGGAAACAGCTCTGTCCTTTTCTAAAAAGGTTGCTCTTTCACCTGCTATCCACTAGAGCATATCTTCCAGCTGCCTAGTAATGGCATTATGAAAAGCAATTCAGCCCACATTAAAGCACAGATGGTACTCTGAGGTAGTGTGCTCCAACCAGTCATTTTATGTATTGTTTTGGAAAAAAGCTGGAATCTATTACTGCTGGGCAGGATGTTAAAGCACATATTGCCTGAAAATTTCATGGCAAACTGGAAACTGGAGGGGGCTGGGCATTCTATAAAAACAGAATTGAATTTTATTTTATTACATTTCAAGTGATACCTTTGCCATGTGCCAGTATATTTCAAATTATATTGATAACTCCTGATAACAAAGTCTATGACTTACAGGGAGATTGGCCTATTCCCAAGGTAGCCATCCTGATGGACACGGGCAGTCATAAAACTCAATTTTCCAGCAGACAGATGGGTGAGGTTGTTTTCTGTCCCTTTCTCTAAGCTTTCAGGAGGCTTCCTACCAACTTAAGTGCATCTTCATTGGCAGGCAACCAAAGTAGTAGGCTGTAGGAAACACTTTTTTTCTCAGGACCTGTGTAAAGCCTAGACGTGTTAGGTAAATAAAGTTTATGCAAGAGTCTGCACTTTGTTTTATGGTGTGCCAGCTTCCCATGTGTTGATAATTTTGGCAATAGTAGAGTGTGGTTTGCTATTGCCATCTTTGGATATATATTTTTTCAACTTCTCAGATCGTTCTGTAGGCCAGAATTTTCTCTATGATGCCTGTCTAAGCTTCTAGATAAAGGCAGCTAAATGCGTTCACATAAGTAAACAATATATTAATAGAATCTTTAAAATCATTAACTCAGCCTCAGATTGCTGAGAGCCAGTGAAATGTCCATGGATATCCAATTGACTACTCCAGTAATAGTCCAAGGGACAACAACGAAATGATGGCTAGCTTAAGTCTATGTGCTACACTTAAGAAATACATTAATTTTCATATGGGAGGTTTGTTTGCTATGGGTGTCACATATTGAATCTGTTTTTTGCCCAGGGCACTGGTAACTGCAGTAGAACTTGGGAGTGTTCTTGTTGGTTCCTTGTAATTAACAGATCACTCCAGGCTAACCTTAGAGTTCTCTGTGGCTCTCCCTTTGCAGGCAGGAAGGGTCAATTTGAATGGTCCATCCCATGGACCAAATAAAGATCCAAACAGAATTTGAAGTAGTCCCTAAAGCCTATTGCATGGCTCAACCAAGAACTCAATCAGCAAGAGGCAGTGCTGGCTTGGATCAGATTGTGCTTTTGTGCACTTTCTATGCAACTGAATATCAGAGAGGCATCTACTGGTAATTCTCAAAGGAGATGAAGTTGCATAGATACTTAGATCATTGTTAGACACAAAGAGCAAGTATGATCCAAAACATGTAAGAGTAGAAATGAGAGCAGTGAAATGTACTCATTTCTCTACTTATTGCATCCATAGATGATTAGCTTGTAACCCTGTTCCATGTATGATTAATACACTAGGAGTGTATTAGATAAGAAGAATTCCTGCATGGTCTTTGTGGGGATTACTCTGTCCATCTGTTAGAAAAAAATTGTTTGGATTTGTTTAGAGGTGTACTTCAGCTCTACATATCCTATGAAATTGATTGATTGAATTGATTGAAATTGATATCCTATAAAATGAACAACCTTCTTCATTATCTCTGAACCTGTTACCCCTGATGAAATAGGATCTTGGCACATTAAATTCTAACACCATTGTTAAAATGATAAATCAACTTGCACCCCCACCACCCCACCACCCCGGAGTTGGTGTGCAATCTAGCTGTTCTCCTGGAGAGGCAGTTCATGCCCAAGGAGCAGGTAGAAACTTGTTATCCCTTCAAGGTACATCAGAATAAGAACATTATGCTGATGCTGAACATTAAGTCAGGACTACATTTATTACAACAGTTATAGCAACAGAGTCCTGAAAATCTGAATGCACTTCCCTGCCTTCATCTTTGTGAAAGCTAAGAAAGGGTCTGACTGAGATGTTTACTCTTGTTCTTTTCTTGACCTGGGTTCAGACCCCTTTTATCTGACTGTTCTCTTGGTGGTGGATACCAGTCAGACTCTAGGGTTAGCCATTTTAAAAGTTTAAACATTAATAGATGCACTTCCCTCCCCTTCTGCCTGGTCCTTTAGTCCCCTCTAGTGTCCATTTGCAATGTTCAAAGAATCTTTGTACTTAAAATGGAGTTGGTTCTATTTCAATTGTTTTCCCTGTATGTATTAATTACATATGTGTTTTTCACATTTTACGGCAAAACTATAAATGTTCCAAATTTTTCTGGTCTTCTATTCTGTTTATAATTTTCTTAACTAAAAGAATTGTTTTGGCTTTCTGCTGATTATATTTTTAAAGTCTTAAGTCTCTATTATAAAATTTCTTGTATTGAAGAGAGAAGGGTAAAACATTTCAGGTGTTAAATTAAAATTAAACTTAGTGTTTTGCACATATATCCATGTTACATACATACAAGATATGATTAGAAAGTGAGTAAAGCTGGTTTAGTATCCTTTTTAAAGGTTTCACCCTGGCTGAGTACAAGATTTTGTCTTCCTCATTTCCTGGTGTTCAATCTCTCACATGAGACTGCAGTTCTTTGTTCCCGTTGCAAGGATCTGCCATTTGGAGTGTCTGTGGATAACCCACCATTCTCTCCAGGGGTGGGTTTCTCGCCCCGTTCCAACCGGTTTGGTTGGAACGGGGCCGGCAGTGTCCTCGTGCACGCGCGTGGTGCACGCATGCGTACTAGCGTCTGTGCAATGCTCCAGCTGCTCCTGGAGGATTGCGCAGGCGCTGTATGCGTCCTGTGCATGCGTGGAAGCGCAGAACTCGTCAAAACCGGGTAAGGAGCGCGGGCGGGCGGGTGGGCCCTTCGCCGTTCCCAGAAGTTACTTACTTCCGGGTTCGCCGACCAACCAGTTCGCAGGGACCGCCGCGAACCGGTTGAAACCCACCCCTGATTCTCTCCTTCTCCTGAGAGGTTCTGAAGGATCAAGCTACTTGCCAGTCTCTTGTTCTTCATCATAGTTGCTGTCACCAGAGATATCATCAGTCAGCAATGCTTCATCTTGAAACTTTTCTAATTTTGTTGATACAGGCCAAAGAGACAGAACCTTGAAAACCTGACTGTGTTTTCCCTCCTTTTCCTCCCTCTTATACCCCAAGAAGTTAAAATAAAATCACTCTGAGATCTTACTGTTTTCCCAATTTCTCAGACAGTATTTTCTTCTTCACATGTCGTATTCAATATGGCCCCCCAAAAATCAAATTTATAGTCCTCCATGGAACGTGGCCAGGTAACCTGTGGACTTTCTTATCTTCACTGGTTTTGGCTTATCTGTGGCTGTAATTTTAAGTGACTGTGATTTAGGTTCCTTCTGTAAAACAACATCACTTAAGTGTGACATAGCAGGGGAGCCTGTCCTGTGGAACGGACTTATGCCCTGAGATTCAGATGCGCCTTACCTGGTTCTTTTTCCACTGGGGCCAGGATGTTAGTAGAGTTCAGAATATGAGTTATGTTTTTATTCTGTTAAAAAAAATCTGTAAATGTCAGCCTTACCAGGTAGACTAGACAGGAATCATGGCCAGATAGTCTAATTCTACTTTATTGTAAAGTTACATTATTATAATCTTTCAAGTCTGAGAATATAATTTCCCCATTGTTCACCTTTACAGCCTGAGAATTTAGAGAATTCTTTCTAAACTTTTTATTCCATCCATTATGCTGCTGAAGGCTATGCTATCACTTATCTGATTATTACCTAGGTAGCATCTCTTCTCATAATCTTTAAATGTATTTCCTATATATCAATACAATAAATAGCTTTAACTGTTCCTTTGAATTGTTGCTGTTGTGCTTACCTATGTTTTCGTTAGCTTCCCAGAGATAATAGATTCAGATGGGCAGTCATGTAGATTCTTTTAAATAAAAAAAGTAAAACTGACTAGTCAGTAACATGGTTGACAAAATGTTACGGCTTATAAACATTTGTTGCAGTCTATCCCTTATTTTAGGGTACTTTGTTTAGCAGTATATTTGGTAGTGCCAAATGTTAGTATTAAATTTACATCTCTTTTTTTAAAACAACACACTAAGAAATAAAGAGAAAATCTGTTTTATTAAAACTTCTGGCAGTTCTATATAAAAATTTTGAACCAATTTAGAAGAACTTTAGACTTCTGCCTTCACAGCTGTGTTACTTCCAGCTCCGCTCCAATCTATTTGGATCCATTGTGAAGTTAGGCTTCAAGGTGTTTGTTTTGGTGTTATGAGTTCATTTCCCCATTATGGGAAAGAAAGGGTTGTCTCATCCTTCAGCTCTTGGAAGAGGTTTAGTTGAGTTTTGCAATTCAGACAAAAACAACAGGAGTGAGATTGACAAAAGTTTTGCCAGTTTCTCACTCCTAATTTTTCAGTACCAGCGTAACTGTAATTTGTTCAAAATGTAGAAAGGGTAGTCCTTGCCTTAAAGCAGTTGTTGAGTTGACAGTTCAAAGTTGCAATGGCACTGAAAAAAGTGACTTATAACTGTTGCAGCATCCCCATGGTCACATGATCAAAATTCAGCTGCTTGGCAACTGACTCATATTTATGATGGTTGCAGTGTTCCTGGGTTGTCTGATAGTGCTAGGAGGTGCTGACGCTCTGGAACAGCTTCTCTATAGAGATCATATTATATCGCTCCCTGCTGGCTTTCAGAAAACTACTGAAAATGAAACTATTCCAACGGTCATTATCTTCATTTAGACACTGTGTTACCTCTTCGGGTTTTTTGTTCTTGTTTGCTGTTTTGGAGGAACTTACAATGCTACCATTTGTTTTAATCCTACCATGGGTGTTGTTTTATGTTAGGAATATAATCTAACAGTTGGGTTGGCAATATATAAATCATGTAACAATGCTGTACCTGTTTCTTTAAATCATACTGTACAATGTGATTGGTTGCTTTTTTTCCTCAATCGGCCATAAGAGGGAGCCAGAATGACTGTTAGTTCTCTCTCTGTTCGTTAGATGCTGGGCTGATTTGATCTGAGTGCCGTGAGCTATTGTACATTTTGCAACTGTTAGCAAACTTTGTGTACTGGACTGATTACATGTTACTGCACTATTTTATTTGGATTATACCTTAACTGAAAGATGTTGATGACTGACTGAATTATCCATGTATGACTTGGACTGTTTGATGGACTCTGATACTTCTATTTCCATGAAAGTAAAAGCCTATTTGAACTGCAGTGTCTCTGTATGCTGGTTTGTGTGTTCTCCAACACAACTCTCACAATGCTTCGCTGAATGTACTCGTTTTCCCAACGGAAAGCTTACCCGATACTGGTTATGGGCCCAGAGTATACCAGACATAGCTAAAAGGGAGTTGGTGTTGATACGCAATACCGTATACAGACAGCTGTTTACTTAGTGATTGCACTATCCTGGAGAAGATGATGAGCGACCCATCAACAAGTCTATTGATGATAACCCGATTGGATGGAACAAGTTATGTTTCCTGGTCTATGAAATGCAGTCTATTCCTGCATAGGGAAGGTTTATGGGATGCTGTGCATAATCCACCGGATATAACTGCTTGGGATCCAGATAACGATGATGATGCCAAGAAGATAGCAGATTTTCAGCAATGCAATGAACGGGCATTGTGTATTATTGGCCTAACACTGAATGACCAACAGTTAGTACACATTCGTGGAGAGAATTCTGCTGCAAGATGTTGGGAGAATTTGAAGAGGATTTATTTGTGTGACACTGTAGGTGCACATATACATCTTACAAACTGTTTAAGGCATGTCTTACGAGAAGTGGAGATATGTTAGCTCATTTAACCTTTATGAAAGGAGTTTTCCAGGAGCTACATGAAAAAGAACTAATTTTCTCTGAGCTACACCAAGTTTATATCATACTCTCCTCACTGGATGAGAGTTATGATGTTTTTGTGTCGCTCTTGAAGTTCTAACCTGAAATGAACTTACATTGACTGACATTACTGCACGACTGTTGGAAGTGTCAAGAAGAAGGATGGAGAGGGAACAACTGAGAGAGAAACCACCACAACATGAGGAGTCACATTCTACTGCCTATAATGTTAGAAAATGTTATTCTTGTGGGGCTAAGGGACATATAGCTAGGTTCTGTAAAAAGGCAAAACAACAGAATGCCGGAAGAGCTAGAAAGAATGCTAATTTCAACTTGGCTATGTCTATTTTGCCTATGTCTAGCAATGCACCTATACACCATGATTTGTAGGTTGTTGATAGTGGAGCATCACAGTGCATTGCTAGAGGTAGAAAAAGGTTTGTAAAAATGACCACGAGAAAGGAACATGTGTGTTTGGCAAATGGATGGAAGGTGAAGGAGGCTGGTGAAGGTAATGCATGTTGTTCATTCCTAAAGGAGGAGTTACCAATGTTGTATGTACCTAAACTGAAATTTAATTTATTATCAATAAGGGTTCTAGTTAATATTGGCTATATAGTAACCTTTAGGGGAGATAACTGTATAATTGAAGGAGGTAATAGGGTTACTGCAAAATTAACAAATGGTTTATATGTTATATCTGATGCCCAGATAGCTAACTCAGTTTATGATAATGTGAAACCACATGACGAATGTATACATTTACTACATAAACGCATGGGGCACATTGATTTCAAGATGCTGCAACAAACGGTCAAGTTGGCAGAGGGAGTAAAATTAAAACCATGCAGTAAATATTTAAACTGCAATATTTGCAATCAGGAGAAGAGCAAAGTTACTCCTGCAAACAGACTAAATGGTTTTAAAACAAAGGAACCTCTGGAAGTTGTTTTTGCTGATTTAATAGGACCTTTAAAACACAGTTTGGGAGATGCTTGTTATGTTTTAAGTATCATGGATCATTATTCCAGATATGGTTTCTGTTATTTAATGAAAAACAAAACAGAAACATTTCAGCATTTCTTTAACTGGCTGAGGTTTGCGGAGAGAATGATAAAAGCCAAAGTTATTACTGTTGTAACAGATAACGGGACTTAGTTTACAAACTATACATTCCAAACGATGTTAAAATCAGCTGGAATCGAGCATAAATGTTCTGCTCCTTATAGGCCACAACATAACTCGTTTGTAGAACGAAGGGGCAAACATTACCAACCATGGCTCGAACTATGATAGCTGATTCAGGTTTGCCAGAAACACTGTGGGTTGAAGCTATGATGTGTAGTAACCATGTTTTAAATAATGTGGTGAATACAACAACCGGTGAATTGCCATTCACTAGGTGGCTTGGCAGAAAACCAGATTTGAGTTACCTACATACATTTGGAGCCCCAGCATGGGTGCATATTCCCTCACAAGTAAGACTGAAAGGGCAACATAGAGCTTGACAGATATTTTTCGTAGGTTACGAGGCCAACCATAGATCGTTTAGATTTGGGAGAAAGGCACAACTAAGGTTCACTGCAGTGCTAGTGCTAAGTTTATAGAACACATGGAGTGGAATAAATTAGAAACAACTGACGATGTAATTATCGACACCCAAGTTCCCTAGTGATGAAAGGGTAAAACTAGCAATTAAAGGGAAGTGCAGGTGAAACAGGAGAGTTCACTGGTGATCCTTGAGTTGCCTAGACGTTCAACCCATGTAACACTACCACCTGACAGATATCAAGCTGCTATATCATGTCAAGTAGATAAGGTTCCTGCTACTTACCATGAATTCACCCTGTATCCTAAGGAGGAGCAGATAGTTTAGAAAACAGCAATGGAAAAGGAACTGAAATCCTTACAAAAGTTAGAGATATATGAAAATATAAGGTTACCCCCAGGTAAACATGCCATAGGATGTAAATGGATCTACAAGATTAAAACAAGTGTAGATGGGACTGTTACCCATAAAGCCAGATTGGTAACACAAGGGTTTGCTCAGTCAGCCAATGACCATGATGAGGTCTTTGTGCCTAGTCTAAAGGCTACAACATTACATGCATCATTAGTTTGGGCAACTAGGCATGGATATGTAGTGAATCATTTAGATGTAGAGACGGCATATCTCCATGCACCATTGCAACATACTATATATTTAAAGAAGCCTTTAGGGTTAAACACTGGTAATAACACTGATTGCTGGAAGTTAAAAAAGAGTCTTTATGGCTTAAAGCAATCCGGCTATGTATAGTTAAAAAGTTAACTAAAATGGGTTTTAAAGCTGGCATAGCTGATCCATGTTTGTTTAAAAAAGAAAGTGATGGTGTGATTTCATTGTTGCTATTGTTCACTGATAACATAGCACTAATCACTAAAACTGAGCAAGAAGCTATGAGGATTATAACACAGTTAAGGACGAAGTTCAGTATAAAACATCTCGGTGAGATTAGGCAATATCTTGGTTTATAAATAGATAAAATTAGGGAAGGATACAAAATCTCACAAACTGAGAAAATTAACCAGCTACTCAGAACGTTTAGGATGGAACTGTGTAAACCAGCTAAAACTCCAATGGGTCTGGAATTTAGCCATGATGATGTAAAAAGTCCTGTGTTTCATAAGGGTATTTATCAATCACTGATTGGTAGTTTACCTGGAATTGCAATGGGATAGAAGTTTAATAAATACTGTAAATAGAATAAAACCTTATGGTTTATGCTCTTTTTCCCATTTGTGGGAGTGTTTTTGATAATACAGAACCCACAGAGTCCCAAGGGAGTGGGCGGCATACAAATGTCAATAAATTCAAATTCAAAATTCAAACTCTGGCCTCTGAAAAACAGTGGGAAACTTGGTGGTTTTTTTTACTGCTTGCTCTTAGTATTTCAAGCTAGCAGAAGTGAAGGTGATCCTAGGTCACCTTCAAGCCAATTCTAAGGCTTGGAAAGAATAACAGCGTCCTTTGATGTATATATAAGGTGGCTAAACTGGGGGCCTGCTTCTAAACACCCACTCCACCCTCTACCCTCTACCTACTCATAGGCAGTATATAAGGTAAGAAAGTATTTTGGAGCAGCCTTTGTGCTTACTCTTTTCTAAAAGATAAGCATTGGAACAAATTATTTTCCTTCCAAATCGCAGGTAAGTTTTAGTATGAATTGATGTTATTTGTTGCATTTATAAACTGTCTTTCTCCAGAAGCTTAAGCCAGCATATGTTCTATTTATCCTCATGCTACCTTGTGTTATTCTACTGCTGCTAAAGCATTTTCATGCTATTCTTACTATTGTAGCAAGTAGTAATGTGATTCCCCTCAATGAGATGTTTTTCATCACCTCAGAGCCTCATCTGGTAGTTGCTGAAGTGCAAAGGCCTCTTTGGGCTACTGGAACTGCTAAAAGAGGCCTTAAAGCAAAAACAGTGCAGACATATTGTTTCCTGTTAGAAAGTAAAAATTGTATCCTAGAGTGCTTTCAACGGGGTGCTTTGCAGCAGCCTTCAAGCAAAACACCTTTGAAGATCTACCATACCGTATATAGCCATATTATATTTATGTAGCTAAACTCTGGCAGATTTCTCTCCCCCTTATAAAATCTTAAACTCACAAATATATATAAACCTACCAAGCAGGGAAAAACATTTCAGAAATAAGTTGATTTCCACTGAATGATCAACGGAAGGCACCAACTGTGGATTTCTTCAACAAGATATGGATTCATCCCCCAAGTCAAATAAAGCAGTTGCCAAATCAGTCTGAGGTTAATTAGATGATTATCTGAACCCAAGGTGGTAGTTATGCATACTCCTAATTTAAATCCAACACTCCTCCTTTATTATCACATTTGAAAGAAGGAAGCATGGATATTTTCCCCTCTGGGTTAGCGAAACTTTTTTTTTACCAATTTATCTTTGCCACATCCCTTGAAGGACAATGCATCACTTACTCTCTCTTTACCTTTTCACCCCTACAGCCCTGGTTATAATGTGAAGTTTATGATGTAATTATATCAGACCCAAGTGAAAAAGCCCCCCACTCCTTATCACTGAGCTGATTACACTTAGCTTGGCATAAACTCCTTCTCCCACTCTCTGCCAGGAGTCCAATTTTAAGCTCTAATTGTTTTATAGGCCCTTTGCACTCTGAGGAAAGAGATGGGGGAAGAGAAAATAAGGGGAGGGGGGAGTTTCCATTTACATACCTTGCACCAGAAGACACATTCATCACCTGTCTTTCTAAGCAAGCCACCCTCAGCTTTCCCCGCACCCCATTTGAACAGTTACAAAGGGGAGGCTATGAGTCATTAACTCTGAGAAGTATCAACAGGGGGGGAACAAAATTATCTGTGACTGCTGTGCCTTGTGGGGGACAAAAGCTTTCTTTGCCAAGAGTTTACCACTCAGTTTGTGTGTTTACAATATATCCCCCCAAATTAGACCAGCTTTCCTCAAGTTGATGCCATCCAGAACTGTTTGCCCATTTTCCACAACAGAAATGGAAATGCAACAGATGCCCAGTTGCCTTTCACTCTCTCCCCTTTTGTCTCTCTGTGGTTCTTTTGAATTTAGGATACTCTTTGGAGACCTGTCTGCACACGTGTTTGATGTTTGTGTTTGTAGCATGTTTCTGAGCACATCTTTTCTATTTATGGACAGGACATTTAGGAAAAACATTGGGGTATATATTCTTAAAATGTAATTTGATGATCATTATGATATGGATTTGGCGGTGCTCATCTTTCAGTTACCAATGCTGATTTTCAATTACAAAATGTAGTTATTTTTCACAAACTGAACCATGCCTGCATAGCTAATATTAGAAAAAAAAAAGCAGGAATTATTCCTACACCAAATCTATACCTGTGTTAAACTTTTTCAGCTAGAGGTTGCATTTCACTAAATATTCCCAGTCATTAGAAGCTGCATGGCATTGATTAAGGGTATCATACAAGAAGGGAAGAGTTAAACAATGCTAGTGATTTGGAGGGTTGCAATATGCACCAATCCCAGTTTGTTTTTCTACTTAAATTCAAAGGCAATCACTCAATGTTTGGAACCATCATGCTAGTGAGCCACTGAAAGGGGGATCTGGGGCTGCAAGTTACTCAGTTCAGGTAGACATTGTCCAAGGTTTCATACGTTTTTGTCCCACAGACCTACATTGCAATTCCAGAGATTGAAAATTAGAGTTATAACCTAGCCGCACCATCTGTCAGAGAAAAGAGGTTTAAGAAGTTGTTCTAGCCATGTCAGAATCAATTTCTTTTTCACCAGCAGCATCCTCGGCCTCTAAGTCCACCTGCAGCTATCATTCCTGCCCATCACTATTTTAAGGAACCGGCCCTAATTTAAGTTTCAATCACATGAAGATATATTTGGACACTATTGTAAAAGCGGAGTCACCACCAATGTTTCCCTGAGGAATAAAACAGTTTCTCTTAATGAAGGCTGTGTAAATTGTTGACTTGATTTAGATCAATCCAATTTGAAGAACTGATTGGTTCATTTTTGCAAAGTGATTTGGGATAAAGAATTTCTGTGCATGTGTCCAATGCAATGCAATCTGAGCCATCAATCTGGTTTGAAAAGTTCATCCAATTGTCTTTGACTGAATATCCAGGTTGAAGCTTTATTCAAACCTAATACCCATGAACTTAACGCTACTTCATATGATAAGCTTATTTTTCAGTCATAATAATTGTAATGAATAGTTCCTTAAAGCAGTGACACCTTTTTTTCAGACTTATGTTGAAAACCCAAGGTTGTTCTAAGTAGTTCAAATGCCTTGAACCACAAGATAGATGACAAATACATTTCATGATGATGATAGATAGATAGATAGATAGATAGATAGATAGATAGATAGATAGATAGATAGATAGATAGATAGATCCAACTGTTTTGAAATCTGCATAGCCCCACCCTTCAACTAAGTCCAGCTTGGGTACTTTTCTGGATTCTTGCTTGTCTCATAGGGTATTGTTAGCTTTCTTCTCCTTATCATTGAATATTCCTGTGGTGTGAATGAGTAGACAAAAAATGAGTTAATTAGTTTAAACAAAGGGAAACAATATACAGGTAGTCCTCAATTTATAACATTTACTGACTGGTTGAAGTTACAATAGCCCTGGAAAAAAATGATTTACAACCATTTTTCATACTAATGGCCATTGTAGCATCCCCATTGTCATGTGATTAGTACAGGACTACCTGTAATAGGGACAGAGCAATAGCAATAGCAATAGCAGTTAGACTTATATACCGCTTCATAGGGCTTTCAGCCCTCTCTAAGCAGTTTACAGAGTCAGCATATTGCCCCCAACAACAATCCGGGTCCTCATTTTACCCACCTCGGAAGGATGGAAGGCTGAGTCAACCCTGAGCCGGTGAGATTTGAACAGCCGAACTGCAGAACTGCAGTCAGCTGAAGTAGCCTGCATTGCTGCATTTAACCACTGCGCCACCTCAGCTCTTGCTGAGGTGAGTAATTACTGGAATTATAAACAGCCTTCATGACCTAATGAAGGCTGTCTATAAAAATGTATCCACACCTTCATAGTGATGGATAACAATCTAAGTGATGAAAAACAAGATTCAGAAAAAGATGCAATAAAAAAGAACTTGGACAAGGTAATTCCCCATTTCATGGAATGGACTCCAATAACTTCATTTTAAGAAAATATGTTTTGGCTTCAGTACCCATAAATAGATGTTCAGAAAACTGTAATTTTCAGCAGGCAAAAGGTTGGGAGAAGGCTGGCACTGTTTGCAACAGGAAAATTCTAACATTCTTTTTATACATTTTATCCCCTTGGATACTTTTCTGTTCTGATCGTGTTAGTCATTAAAATACACAAACAAATAATATGGACAGATAGGTTTTGACTGATTTTATTTGACTGATGATAAGATTAAAAAGCTAAGCATACTTGGGCTAAAAAAAGTGTTACTTCCAATGACTATTGGACAGGGCAAGCAAATTTAATTGTAGGTGGGCAACTTGATTAGTTTAAGAATGAATCAGAAGATTAATTAGGGAAAGAAAAAGCTGGGATTCAAGGAAGAAAGGCAGAATACCCTTTTTTGTTGTTGTTGCTGCTGCTCGTATTGCAACTTGGCACCACAACTTAAATTTGCAAACAGTCAGTCTCCATGATATAAGGCCTTTAAACATATTGTCACTTGGCTACATTTATTATATGGCATTAGCTTTCAGTTGCTTGGAAGGATATATTCTAGAAGCATCAAATAATTCATCCTGATCTTTATTTTTTATGTCCTGCTTGATTTTAATAGCCTAGAATGTTGCAGGTGAAGATCAAGGAGAGCATTAGCAGGCTTGAGAAGAAGAAGGAAGACGAGTTGAGGTGCAGCTGAATTTAATAGAGCAAAATGAGATGGAGTGAGCTTGCATAATGTTCCTAGCCATTGCTGGCTCCAGCTACTACCATTCATCTCTTCCTTCACAATGTAATATGCAAGCTTTGCACTTACAAGTAATGAAACGTAGGCAATTATCTTTCCCTGTGGCACAGTTAGTCAGAGTCTATTCTGCTTCTGAAATGTTTACCCCCAACCAAACTGTGCATTAAGTACAGCCTGTTCCATCTTTCTTTTTTACACTACATCACTAAATGAGATTATGTGGCAATTGGTTCCTTTGATACCAAGAATTTACTGGCACATAATCTATTTAGGGTCAAGTAAGATTTGTTGAAACATTTGCTTTTCAAATAGAAGAGATATCTGTAGAGACTCTTGCTGTGCTTCTGTCTTGTGACTGGACCTATAGTCCTTTGAACCAGATCAATAATTCCAGTGTGTCATTTTAAAATGTGCATTTATTTTGCTGGATTTGATGACTATCGGAAGTAGCCTAGCCTATAACTATATAATGTACATATCTTAAATTTGCCTTGTTTTTATAGTAACATATGTAAACTTTGCATGAATCACACCAAATTATTTCAGAAATAAACTGAGTATGACTGAATACTTCCAAGCCAATTTTTTTTCAGTCAATTTCCAGAATTATTGATGTAGCCTAATGGGATAATATTCACTGAATTTCATAGAGAATATTAAAGATGCTACAACCCTGAAAATATCTAGCAGTGATGAAAAAAATTACAAGCCAAGCTGAAGCACTTGAGTTGAAGCCTAGCAATACATACCAATCTGAATGGCTTTAAAAGAGTTATACAGACTGAGGGGGAGATAAACATTTTGATGAGTACTAGTCCTGAGGAATATTCAACATCAATGATTTTAGGAACAGACGTGGAACAGTACTACTGGCACAAGCCAATAGGTCTTATTTTAGGCAACTGGTTGGCACTGTAGAATCAGTATGCTAATTAGTTGGGTTGAGTTTGGCAGCATGGTAGCCCATAGTGCTAGAACATCTGGACATTATTCCCCCACCAACATTTTAAAAAGATTGTTTAATCAAAAGTGAAATGGGTAAATGTCACATGGCAGTGTAAAGAATTGTTTCTGGTATCATAATTTACTAACACACATTCTGAGATGATAGAAAACAACCTGGGTTAATAATTCACCTGATAAATTGACATTTTGTAACCACATTTCAACCACGGCAGCCATTTTGTGAAGAGAATTGTCACTTTCCATCACAATTCTAAAGGATTGCCTATCCCTGAATAAACCAGTGGATCGATCTAACATCGCTTTTCTTGTTTTCTGTTGTGTACTACAGTTTCCTCTCTGGTCCGTTTGGCTAGGGGGGGGCGTGTCCTTGTTACTGATTGGTTACCTGTTTGACAGCTGGGGTATATAAAGAGCTGTCAAACAGGGCTCAGCTGTTGCCAGTTAGCTAATATGAGCGAAATGTGAAGTGCCGCGTTAGGCACCCTGTTAGAAATAAACTGTTAGCTGGCTCGCCTCGGTTTGTCTGCCCGCGTTCTCCCAGCTAGAACATTTTCTTTTTTGACGGAGTTGATTTTCTGGTCCACCATTCTTTTTTACTACCTTTTCTTAATATGCTGGTGCACTTTGCTAAAATGACTGTATCCTTTCTCTTTCCACAGAAGAACATGTGTTCTCTATCATCCTGAATCTTCTGTAGACTTGAGCCAAATACATTCAAACAAAACTTTATTCATCCAGTTTGCCAGAAGACCTTGGGGATCAGGAGCTGCTGAAAGTTTGTTTATATTTTCATTACTAGAAGTACAGCTGGCAGAGGAGATTGCAGCTTAGGTTGCCTCAGAGGAAAGAACATCACATTTTGGGCTGAGGAATAAATAGCTTTAAAATTGTCTGAAAAGAAAATTTGAATGAAACCCCACTGACCCACTCCCCCAACTGTTCTCCAAGCTTCTTAAAACCCAACAATTAGCAAGTATGGGCAGTTGGGAATATTTCAGGAGATCTATCCATATGCAAAGCTCTTTGGATTAGAAACCCTCATGTCCAATGATGCCAAAATGTCTGCACAATCTCTGGCAGTCAGAAAACAGGTTTAACAAAACTGGTTTGATGTCTCTAACCACAGTAGCAAAGTCTGGCTTTTAAAAAAAGACTAGAGCAAATTGATTTTCTGGTTCAGAAATCCTGAGCATAAGTGTCAGGATGTTATGAGCTACTTTGTCTCACAGTGTAAAGGGTACCTTGAGAGATATGTCACTATGCACATCGTTATGTCTGACAAACAGGGATGTACTGTAAATGGCAGTCAGAACCATCCAGAAATGCTGCATGAATTGAAGGAGCATAGAAACCATTTTGACAATTCTTTCCCTCCCACAATTCCTTGAATCCCCTATATATATATATTTCTTCTTTCCCATCCTTTCTGCATTTCTTCAGTCTCCATTTGCTTGTTCTCCTGTCTAGTCTATGTTTGCTACTAGATAGAAGCCACTCTTCTTTTAACTTTTAAAAAAAGTTGGACAAGCTGGATTTTCATGTCATAAATTCATTCCTTAGAAAGCATCTGCACTCACATTGGACTGATGAGAAGCCCTCTGGAGCAATGAAGTAACTGCATACAATTGAAATTTCATCCACAGGACATTTGGCCCTTTCTAAAGTTTCAAAAGAGGAATAAATACAGGAAGATAGGGATAAAAAATGTAGAAGAGAACTAATACTTCAAAATAATGCTGTGCTGAATTCTATGCCTTGCAGTTTCTCAACTGTTTTCTCTCCCTAAGAGTCTTCTGCTCATTTGTCTTATTCTCATGGTATCTGAATTTCCTACAAATTTTTGAGTTTGCTTTATTGACAAAGTTTTGGGGAGGAAATGTTCTGATGTTATGCTTTTCTATGATACATCTTCATAAGTGTCCAGGGTAAGTTAAGAACATGTCAAAGTACCAACATGCATATCATAATGTAACCCCCCCCCTTTACTAATTTATATCCCAACCTTTGACACAAGCACAAATAATATGAGTTTTGTGTTATGTTACTGTGCCACACAATACATCACTTGCCCTCCCTCCCACAGATTCCTGTATATGTCGTTCCATCATTTTGAAGTTGCCTCGTGAGGTCTTCCTAAGGAATGCAGAATTCTGGAAATATTGTATGATGAAAGACAGGACACACCTCTCTTGCTCTCTTGGTGGCTAAGTAACTGCAATAACGTATGCTCCAGTTATGATCATGGTGTTGAAATTACTTATAAACAGAAGAATAGAATAGAATAGAATGGAATGGAATGGAATGGAATAGAATAGAATATTTTCAAGTTTCAACTTCAAATTTTGTTTGTCCAATTGAATAAGATCTGGAAGGGGGTAAAAGGTAGGAGAACTTTCTCTCCTGCTGCACCAGAAATTTTAAAAACCTCAGGGGCTATAATTTTAGAGTCCTACTAGAAAATGGAGCCCTGACCTCTCCCTTGTGATCTGACCCTAATGTGACAGAAAGAACTGTCCAATTAGCATCACAACCTCTAACTGTAATTTGTCAGAGTTGTAGTCCGCTGCTTTTTTTCAGTTCTGCTGCCTGAAATAATTGAATTAGACATTTCAGAACCTGTATTGTGGATTTTACACATCCATTGAGGTTAAGGCAAACACTGCAGGGAGGATGGGAATTGCTTTGTAACTGGGGTGATTGCGGTCCATACCTGGCCACCTTTGTGACCTGCATCCAGTCAGGATTTTTATTCTACCTATCCCACAAGCCAGTGTGTTTCCTGGACTTAAAGCACAGACTGCAGTGCCTCAAGGCAGATTGTATCTTTTTACTAAAGTCAGGCACTCCTAAATAGATTCTTATCAAAGCTACACCTGGGAAACCCTTAAAACAACAGACATTGCATTAATTGCTTTCACAGATGGCAGGAACGTATAATCGGCATTGTAAATACTAGTGAAGATATAGCTGTAACATTCAAAGGGTGCCTGTGAGAAATAATGAAATGAAATTCATCTTTGAAGCTGTTTGAAACCTAATCAATGTGAAAAAGGACCTCAGAATACAATGATTGCCAAAGTGGCTTTCTGATAGGGGGCCCTGAAGAGCAAATTAAATATGACTATGTAAAGCAATAAAAAAGAGCAATATGGGCCAGTGGAGTGGCATCCAAGTTGTAATTTTACAAAGACAACAAATTACTCACAGTTGTCACACAAATTTCCTTCTGCAGACTGTCAGTAGGTGCTGAAAGCTTCCGTATAATTTCATAGAGATAAAAGCTTGGTCCTGGGCATACTGAAAGTTCTTTAGTCTAATCAACCCAACAATATTTTACAAACTGTGATTTAAAGAGGAACTAGCTACCTTGGCATTTTCCAGCTGTCCTGTTTTTCCAACAGTGAGAATCCAAATTATGGACACTGAAATAGAAAAATCACTAAAATAACTTACCTGGAATTCTTTCCGCCCTGTTTGAAAGAAGTTCCACTTTGCGTCACTTGATCAGAAAGGAGGAAAGAAAACTGTATAATATAAAACAATTAGCATTTGTAGCCACTACCCAACTGCCTCTTCTCTAGGAATGAATTGGGATTATTTTTTCTTAATTGGGATTTTTTTTTCTATCACAGCTCCTGGAATGGATCTGACACATTTGCAGATTCTTTCTTTGTTGGCATCTCTTGCCATACTGAACAGGTTGTATTATGTTTTGATCACTCTTAATCCTGCTGACTGACAGACTATCCCAAAGCTCTCTACATAATTTCTTTACAACATTCTGTCCATCTGGGGGAAAAAATACCAAACATATGAACTAGTATGGCAGAACAGCATTAGAACTTAAATCTATCCCCTTCTGATCTGTAACAGAGCTTCGTAGGAATTCAGAAGCAATGGATTGGAGACAGAAATATTTACAGACGATCAGGTAGTGCTGAGTGGAGTTGGCCCTCAAAGCAATTATGACTGATTTTTGATTGATTGATCACTGGGGATTACTGTTTCCCCACAGTTTATTTTTTTACTTTATTTATTTATTATATTAATTTGCCTCCCATCTCACCACAAGTAATCTCTGGGAGACTTACAAGGTTAAAAGCAATACATACATACAATCAAATTATAAATTATGATAAAAAGATAGGGAGGGAGGGAACAAGGGGTACAGGGGGTGAGGTGGGATCTGCTATTAGTCCATCAACCACCTCCAGGGTGAATTCAGCCACTGGGTCCCCAAGCCAATTGGCAGAATTAAGTCTTCAGGACCATACAAAAGGTCAGGTAGGTGGGAACACTTCTCACTTCAGGGGGCAAGTTGTTCCAAAGGGCAAGAACCATAGCAGAGAAGGATCTTTTCATGGACCCCACCAGTGGAAATTTCTTGATTGATGGAATCTGCAGCATGCCTCCTGTGCCAGTGTGGGTGGGTTGGGATTGTCCCATTGGGATGAGACATTTCCTGAAGTAACCCATGGCATGCAGGGATTTATGGGTAATAACACCTTGAATTGCTACTAGAGGCAAACCAGTAGCCAGTACAACTCATGAAACATTGGTAAGCCTTTCTAGGTGCCTTAAACACTGCCTACACCACCGTACTCTGCACCACTTCCAAATGCTGTCAAGGATAGCCCCATGTAGAGTACTTTACTTTGAAAATCAGGGAAAATAGTAATATTTATGCATGTATTCTACATTACAATTACAAAATTAAAATCAATCAACAATGCTGCTCCTCCTCCTAGACAGGTGTCATGAAACTTCTTATGAATTCCAGCTCTATACTTATCTGGTTATTATGAAGGCCAAACCCCAGGATATCTGAAGAAGATTTACTTATCTAAGACTATTAATTTAAAAACAAAACCTGCAGGTTCTATAATACTTTGTTGCCTGAGTGGGTCAATGATTAAAAATAATTTTGATCTAAAGTGGAAATAAATTTAATTATTTTCTTCTACTGGTTCATGAAATAGCAATACCAACATTTCTCTATAATTTGTTCCATGCATTATTCAGAAGACTTAGCTTCATTTTAAAAACATATTCATTTTTTTTCCTTTCACCCAAGAAATTAGTTTTTTAAAATATATGTTTTTGGCTAAACTGGAAGCTGAATTCCACACCACTCTTATGTTTTGATTCTTGAGCTGGTCTCTGAAAAACACAGTGCCTACCTGGAAATAGACAATTCCTGTGACAGGAAAATGAGAGAGAAATAATAAGTTCTGGGATGTGGAGAATGAGAAGTGTTTAAAAGAAGCTATAAAACTCGACCACTTCTGATCTTCATAATCAAAATGCTCTGCATTGATGTGTGAAATGGCTTGTGGTGCTCTGGTCTATTGGAAAGAAAACAAGTAGATTCCTGATATTTCTTTGAATGACAGTTTATTTTGCTATTAACCACTGAAGCATCCCCTAAACAAGTGAGATGATAGCTTGTATTTGTTGAGTGTCAGTTAGAGTAGAGCTGGAGGTTTCCACAATAGCCCTTGGTGTTTGAAAGACACTGTTGATGAACCAAAAGAGAGTTCGCAGAAGAGCTCAAAGAACGATGAAAGGAACAGGGAATACTGACTGATGAGAGGGGGGAAAATAAGAGCATGCTTAGCTCAGCTGAAGAGCAATGACAAAATGATTAGCAGATCACCTCCCAAAAGCATCTAAAGCAGTGTTTCTCAACCTTAGCAACTTGAAGATGTCTGGACTTCAACTCCCGCATTCACTGGCTGGGGAATTCTGGGAGTTGAAGTCCAGACATCTTCAAGTTGCCAAGGTTGAGAAACACTGATCTAAAGGATAAAGAGGAGAAGAAAAAAGCAGTGGAAGTTGAGGATTGGTTCAAGCCACTCAAATGAAGACTAATGATCTTAAACTGAGCAGAAGAAAGGCTGAATATGAGAGAGGGTTGGCTGGCTTTTGTGAGATTGATTAAATTGTGGAGCAATTTCCCAAGAAGAAGGGGCGGGAGTGCTTGTATGAATTATTAAGATAAATAGTAAAAAGGAGAGGACAGCCATAAACCACTCACCACTTGAGGACTTAACATTTGTATTAGCAGAAAAGTTTTTAGATGTTGGATTTTCCAACAGGAAATTTCGTACAATATTCATTCCACTGGAACTTGTTGCAGAAATTTTCTTGGGGTCCCTGTTATTAGCACACATTTAAAAGAACCCACTGAGTCCCATAGCTATGTATGTACTGAGAACATAGCAATTCTGCTCCCATCTTTAAATAACCTGATGGAAAGCTGCCATAGATTTCCCTATGATTACCAATCTGAGCATACCTAATTGCAAGCAAATATTGTTCTTCCAGTATAGTAATTTGTATGTGTCATCAGATATTGGAGGTACCACATATTTGAAAAGTGTTGTTGTTTAGTTGCTAAGTCATATATAACTCTTTGTGACTCCATGAACTGTAACATGCCAGGCCACACTGTCCTCATTGTCTCCCAGAGTTTGCCCAAATTCATGTTCATTGAGTTGATGACACTATCTAACCACCTCTTTCTCTACTATCCCCTTCTCCTTTTCTTTCAATCTTTCCCAACAACTGAAACGTATAATGTAATAATCAACATGTTTAAAGCAACAAGTGAAAAATTCAGCATTCTGAAAATTCCAGCTATCCATTCTAAGAAGCAAGCTGGTGGACCGTAGTACTTAAGAGTTGGTTCTGGCCAGCTTTACTGCCAATTCACTCATATGCGTGCTTTGCTCATGCTGGATGTGCACACATGCGCAGTTCAATTAAAATTGTTCTGTGTGTGCATAGAACTCAAAAACAAGATGGCAGCGGCAACCGGAGAACTGGTTCGGGGGCATGGCAGGCCAGGGTTGCTACCGGTTCCAGCGATCCAGGCCACCATATCACTACCAGGTCAACCAAACCAGTAGGACCCCACCACTGGTAGCACTGCAGTTACAAGCTTGAAAGCCCCCCTCATGTGCTTCTTTGTCTCTTCCACCTTATTAGCGGAAATTGAATCAACTCATCAAAATAAGCAACTATGCCTAATTCAAATAATTAAAATTGCAGGATCTGCATTTTGCTTGTTTGTTACCTTGTTTCCTGCAAAAAGAAAAAGAAAGCACAGGCAAATGCAGTTCCTACAGAGACTGTGAAGGACCTCCTGTGATTGGAAACTCTGCTGGGTGTTTCCATTGCATTTAAGGTCCTGCTGTGCTTAACATTGTCCCTGAAGCTGTACATAGAAGATAAGCCCACAGGCAAAGCAAAGGAGGGGAGATGCTTCTCTTTCATACATTATTTCCAATTCACAGTACTATAATGTATCAAAAATGCTTATTCTTCACAGATGCATTTAATTCTATCACCATTTTCCCCCCAACTAAGAATGCTTACTGTTAAGAAATGCCAAAAACTGAAAAAACACTTTCCTGATTAACTGACCTTTTTTAAGCCACTTATGGTGTACTCTAATAAAGGCCAGAAAAAGGAGGGGGGAATCCAGTGGAGTTGGCAGCAGATTCGGACAGTGAGGTAGTTGGGAAGGAACATGGGCCAGTCCTAGAGTCTGGGGAAGGCTCTGATGAGGGCTCTGAGTCAGAGGCGACAGGAGGCAAAGAGCCATGTGCCAGTTATCAGCTGCCTTCAGAGTCAGATATCAGTGAGACAAACAACTGGAGCCTGTTCCCAGTGTGCACATGCACAGAGTTGCCAGACTAAGAGAATATCTAAAGAACAGGGGTTGACTTGGGAGTAAGGCCAGAGGTGGACGATGAATGGCCCCTCCCAGAGGAAATAAAAGAGGAGTGGAAGGGGAGTGGAGTTTGCAGGAGACAGTTCACTTAATTGGTTCGTGACTCTCCAAGACGCCTTGCCAAGTTTTGCAGATATCAGCCTGGCAGCTCTCCAAGCCAGATAAGGTCTATGACTGTAAATCCTCCCTTGAAAGACTTAGCTGGATGTAAATGAGCAGAATTCACAGTAAATTAATAAAAGGTTTTTTTTATCAGGACAAGGTGATTGCTTCATGCTCTTGGGAAGCCTGGGTCAGAACACCTCCCTTGTTTTCAGAATAGAAGTACACATGGTACAGGAGGGGTATTGTCACACTTGCAAGATATTGTTAATGTTACCTTACAGTAAGGATAGAGTTAGTACTCAATATTAGAATGTTTCATCTGACTGGGAATCTTAAAACAGCTAAATTTTATGGGATGCTTTCTGCATTTATTAGGAGTTTAGCATAGGTTCTGAGCAGCTTTACTCACCTCCCCATACATACCCACAATCTTCTTCCTCTTCTGTATTGATGTTACATCCTATCCTTTTCTCAATCTTCCAGCTTTCCTTTCTCTGTATCCTCCATATCTCTACTCTTTGCCTCCTTTCCTCTGTCTAGCTGTCATTTTCCAGATTTGTCTCTCCAACTGCCTACCCATTTTCTTGACACTCTCCCCATCACCAACTCTTCCCCTGAGTCATTGCTCCTATTGTTTACTACTGTTTCAGAAGATAATCAGCAACAAAGGCAGGGTGCAGGATGAGTATAGTTAAAAACATACATGTGTTTTATTAATGTTAACAGGGTAACATTACCATGTTAGTGAGTAGAAGTGTGAATATTTCGTGACCCAACAAATGCGCGCACGACAAAAGCGCGCCGACAAAACCGCGGCACTAAAACCACGACGTCATCAATGTGACATCATCAATGGGGGAACAAGAGCGCCCCGACAGAAGCGCGATTTAAGTTAAGGTAAGGGTTAGGTTTAGGGTTAGGTTTAGGTTTAGGGTTAGGGTTAGGTTTACAGCACGCTTCTGTCACCATGCTGTTGTTGCCGCACTTCAGCGCTCATTCGTCAGCACGCTTTAGAACTCGTGGTTTTGTCACTGGGGTTTAGATGGGCACGCTTTTGTCTTTCACCCTTTTGTCGGTGAACCTGAATATTTATGTGAATTGATTTAATTTTGACTGGAGAGACCCAGATTTGAATATCTACATGACCACGGGAGTCACTATCTCATTTTGGGGATAGAATGAGGGGGGAAACTCCACCCTACTCCCTTTAGTTGTCATTGAAAGGACAGCATAAGAAAGCAAAATTACTTTCTCATTCATTCTTTATAGAAAGATCAGATATGGCTGGAGTGGGGAATGTAAATTGTAGGCTATTAATTGTAGGTAACTAGATAGAGCAAAAAATAGTCAGAACTTCAGCTATAGAACCCCCAAATCCTAAGGGTGACATTTTGCTAGTTCAAAATGAACACGAATTTTCTGAGCCTTGTGTCGAACTTTCACTTCTTTCAAAGCTCCCTTTGCATTCTGTGCACGAATAAAGAAATGGAAAACCTCAGCAGGGGCAGAGATTAAGGGAAAGATTTCTGCTGATGTTTTGTGGTAGCAATTACTACATAACTCCATTTACCCTTTAATAAAGCAGCATATTAGCCCTAAGCAGATTAAAAAGAGGACAAGAGAGGGCTGAGGTGAGAGGCTTGTATGAAGTCCCCTCATTTCTAGCATTTTAAAAAATGAATGTCTCCTATGCTCTGTAATAGGCATAGCTTGATTTTTTTTAAATGTTAAATGATCCTTCTCAGTTTGAGCCGTCTTAGTTGCTAGTTCCACATTACCTCCACAAACCACTTATGAAACCTTTGATTCCTTGCTATGACCAACAAAGATACTGACATAACAGTGGAATCTGAGTTGGGAAGGAAATATTTGAAATAGAAACAACACACACATTGCAGCTGTGGGTAAAGTAAGCTTATTCTACATTCCACCTACCTGGGTTTGATCATAACCATATTTAAACTAATGATTCAATTTATCTTTCCTAATCTGAGTTTCTCCAGATGAGGAAGATCAATTCCCATAATTCCTTCCATGGCCACTGAACATTCCACTTGATGTGCTGAATGTTGTACTGCGGGGAGAAATTATTATTATTTATCTTGCCTTTATTATTTTATAAATAACTAAGGTGGAAAACATACCTAATACTCCTTTCTCCTCCTATATTCTCCATAACAACAAGCCTGTGAAGTGAGCTGGATTGAGAGAGAATGACTGGCTTTCATGCATGAGCTGCGACTGGATCTCACAGTCTCTTGGCTTCTAACTGGGTGCCTCAGCCATGAGAAAGAGGCATATATGAAAGAATGTAAAGATAAGGATAACATGGAATACTACTGGAGAATTGACCAGGACTCGGTTTTCTTAGAAGGAGGTCACTGAAAGCTACTTAATTTTATAGAGCAAATATAGTGCAATAGTTAAGAGATTGGACTGGTACATGGGATACCTGGGTCCATCCTTCACAGTGGAAGCTCACAGGGTGACTTGCACCAGCCACGAACTCTTACCCCAATCTACCTCATAGGTTTGTTACTTTGGGGAAAAATAGGAAGAAATCAGTGGTGGATTCCAATTTATCTTACTACCAGTTCGCTCTTGTCCGTGCATCCAGGCAGGTGGACGGAGCCTCTCACCGCTGCCACTACCTGTTCACCCAATCCGAGGTGAACTAGCAGAAACCCACCTCTGGAAGAAATACCATATACTGTCTTGAACTCCTGAATAAAAACAACAAGACATAAGCAAAATAATGAATGAAGTGATAATTAGTTTAGATCTACTCAGATTTCAGATCTAAAAACAGTAAGATTCAGTCTGAATCTGGTTTAGGGTTGAAAGAAAAACATTTTCAATTTGAACTGATTTAAGAGTCAACATGTAATTTGATAAATTATTCAACTACAAGCTATAAATGGGAAGCATCAATATGTCAGCAGCTGCTTCATTTTTTTTGTCAGGCCGAAATGGAAATAACCCATTAGAAAATATTAATCCTGCAAAATTTCAGATGGATATTTTCACATTTTCAATGCAATATATTTTTTGAAATATTACACCTGCATCTCATTTAAAGCAGAGATTAGGGACAGACAGTACTATAGCTTCCACATTTTCTAGCAAAGTACCAACAGAGATGTGCTGAATCAAAGTAGAAAATGCCCTACTCCACTTTAAAAATAAACATCATTATCATTCTCTGACCTCTTTTTTTTATGGCTGACTAGTTTGCTTCCATAGCTCTTTAACATTAGGTTAGCATCTCCTCAGAATCGTGCTATTAGCTAATTCAACCTTTTTTTTTTGCAAAATGTGTGACTATTATTATATATGATAATAACACTTCTAAAAAGGTGTAATATTTCAAAAATCTCTATTCTGTTGTAATGGTCACTTCTAGCTTCATAAGCCATAGAATCCTTATTTAATTAGAAATCACATACAAGTGATTGCATTTTTGAAGCTTTGATTCTAGTAAGGAAGTTATGGAGGGGCATTGGGCTAAATTTCCTCTGTAAATGCAACTCCCATCCCCTTATGATGTTAAATGGCCAAAGAGCAATGTGATTAAGAATTTACCACGGAGTCTTCTCAAGCAGGAAGGTCTGGGGGGAGGAGAGAGAGAAAGCCAGTTATGTAGAGTGAGAAATTCTAGGACTAATGAAAGAATTGATCACATGCAGATATATAGGATTAATAATTAGTCAGACTGTGTTAGATTTTTTTTTAGGAGTATATTAAAAACCATGCCCAGTTCTCTGTCTCTATAGATTTGCTTGCCAATTATACACACACACACACACACACACACATGCATACATGCATATATTCATTCATTCATTCATTCATTCATTGAGAATACATACACTCAAACACTTTACACACATGCATACTTCTTCAATGAATTTAAATATTGTTGCTTTTAGGACACTTGTCCTTTGATTCATTTACATTTACTCTTTGAACCCAGTTCTTTTTCTAAGATCCACATCTATTCATGTTCCTCTTTGCTGCCAAGCATCTTGAAATGAAATAAATGCTATTTTTATACAGGAATTTATGGTCATAGCTGTGTCTTGGGAAATTATAAAGAGATAGCATGCCAGTTGCAAATTAAATCTCAGTGATCAGAATTTTACTTCCTTTGGCCTTGCTCCTAGTTGTAAGGAGAGAAAAACAGTGATGCAGAGATACAAATGAAAAGAATCCCTGCTGCATTCAATTGTGCCACTATAGCTTGGATGGCCAGGCCTGATGGTTCTGTGAAGGGTAAAGCCACACATACAACTTACATTGTGTATATTGTGAACAGCAAAATACAAGATGAAACTGGCACATTCAGTAAAGAAGATACAGTATATGGAAGGCAAGAAAAAAACTTTTGTTTTTAAATGTGGAGAGTGAACATGGAAACTGAAAAGGCGACTTACAAATCTGAAGAACTGCAAATGGAAGAGACACAAAAACTAACAGAGTCCATACTACAAATCAGGCAAGTAAATAGAGAAGTTAAAAAAAGATAAAAGAAGTGGGGTCGGGAAAAGGTAGTTTGTTTAAGAAGAAAAGAAGTTCAGATTTTTTTTTAAAAAAAAAGCCATTGCAGAATATATCAGGTCCATTCTCAATTTTTCCCTTCCTCTCTCTAAACAAAGCTGTTTAAACAAGTCCTAACAAAAAAAAGTGAGTGTGATGGAACAATCCTCCCACAAAATCTCTGGTAGGCAGGGTTTGACGGGTGATAAATTACTGTAGGAAATATTTATAGCAATATCAGAGAGCCCATTACATCACCCAAGATCCCATACATATATATCTTTGTCCATTTATAGAATGAAAGTTAAAGTCAGACAACCCATTGGCCCTTCAGATCCCCTTGGAATCTCTCTAATCAATTTTAAAGTATTTGCTTTAATTCGGTTCCAACCTGCAGTTTGAAGGGATGATTTAATCGAATCTCCCTTGAGTGAATCACCCATTTGAACAACCCTAATATTAAGCTTTTATTTGCAACTATGCAGGGTGATCACAGTGAAGACACTGCTGAAAGCAACCAAACCAGCTCCCATAGAAGCTGATATATTCTGTTCTCTCTCTGTGTCTCCATTTTTCTCAGGCTAAGTGATAATTAATTGGGCTGTACAAAGCCTTCAAAAGAGGTGATTTGCAACGTGCAGTAGCGCATACAAAATACCTGTTTCTGATTCATTAAAGCAATCACTTTTTGCAAGCTTCACAAGTCTGCTTTGGAAGCTGATGTGAGCTGTCTCCCAATGCCTGTTTATACACAGCTACTTTGCTTTACTTTTGTACCATTGACTGTGCATACACACACATATAGAGAAACTGAGAAACACTTTCTGAACTAACTCCATGAGCTTTGCAAATATTTTAACAATAAATTAAATGAAGAATGGGAAATAATAGTGTGAAGGACTTTTTGGGAAAGCTTTGAACAGTCACAGTGCTTCAAATGCACATGTATCCCTTGCTGTGTAGTGTTGTGAATGTCTTCATGTACATAAATCATTGAGATTTTTAATGGTATCTTTGTAAAAATCAGACCCAGGCTCAGAATTGATGGCATACTAACTTTTCCAATCACAACTACACCAGGATTTACTATAATTAGTTGGCAAACCCAGCACCCTATTATATATTCTAAAGCAGTGGTGTTTTTTTTCAGAATTGACAAACTTAAAGATGTGTTGCATGGACTTCAACTCCCAGAACATTTACACACACACACACACACACACACACACACACACACACACACACACCAAAAAATTCTAGCTGGAGAATTCTGTGAGTCGAAGTCTGCATATCTTAAGGTGCCAAATTTGAAAAACACTAATCTAAGGCATCGTTCTAAGACCAGTTTGGAATATATCGGAGTCTGTAGATGCAGATCTTTGAGTTTAAACTTTTCCATAAGCTGAACAATTCCAAGCATTCTCCACCCTTCTTCCTGTTGGTGAGTTCTTTGTACTTAGGATCAGGCCATACACCATAAAAACTGCCATCTGCATTTTGAAGTGTACAGTTTCTCTGTGATTAGAAAAACATTTTGGAAATCAATGGATCAAGGAGTTTTATATGTTTGGTTTTCGCTACTGATTTAAGAATGGTCAATAAGATGATCTTCAGGATAACCATCAGAGAAATGCAATACAGGGAAAAATTAACTAGTCATTCAATTAATTCTTGCTTGTGGTTTTAATTATACAATTATATAAAGTTTCCACAATGTTCTCCTTTCTTTCTGTTTTTAAAAAAATCCTACCTTATCAATATATTTGTTGTGATTTCAAAAATTCCCTTCTATCTTCATTTAGCAATCAAAAATGAATATCAATACATCTTCTATGTTCCTTGATGTCTTCATACCATATCTATCAAAGAGCAGGAAAAGCTTTAAGCAACTCAATGTTGATTTCATGTAGGTGTCTTTTCTCTCCTACCACGTCTTATAATAAAGTGCATTTGGATTTGCTCTTTAAAGACGAGGAGTCTCCTTTCAAAAAATCAGCATTTAAATAAGGCTGAAGGGGAAATAGTAATAAAGTAGTTGGACATAGGTAATTAATCCAAGGAAAAGTTCAGTATAATATTATCTCAAACAAGGCAATTGGTTCCTTGGAGTAATATTGGGATGAAAGTAAACTTTATTTAAATACTGCTGCCACCTCTTAATGTTATGCAGAACTCAGCATGGTGCAGAGCTTTGAAAGGAGAAAAGAAAGAGACCAGAATTATTTTCTCTGTTGTTGTTTTTTGACAAAATATGAGAACTCCACAGTCATACAATGGAACTGATTGGTCAAATAAATGCAAGCAATTTGTAACATAACAAATAATTAATTTGGGGGATGAATGATTCCAATGAATGCATTTTAGCTCCAGACTCACTACCTATCATAATAAAGATGCATACAGCTTTACAGGGCAATTTTAAACTCAGAATGGACAGATGAAGCTCCTTTAATCACAAAAAGAAGCCCTATTTGGAAGACTCCTTGTAACAGTGACCAAAAATAACTAGCCTGCAGCAATCATCTCTAATCTGTTAGGATTGCAACATCCAGAATTCTTGGCCATTATGCATTGAAATAAAGAACTTGCTAGCAAATTGCATAAAACAATGCCAAGTATGTGACTATAAGTAATGCAGAGAATCTTCATAAAACTATCAGGAGAATTCTAGCTACTGGAGAATAATATTGCTTATCTTGAAAATTGGACAAGTCTGAATGAGTCAACTGTTACCCTATCACTTGGCAAATGTATCATTTTGAAACCGTTGAGAAAACAGACAGGTTCATTCAGACTGCTAAACTGACTGCTTTTCCTTTAGATTTGTGCTCTTCCTGTCTAAAGGCCTCCCAACAGGTGACACAAGGTTTAGTCTATAGGGTAGTATATGCATCTTTGAGTTAGAGTGATCCCACCTGCTTGAAGAAAAAATGGTGGATGCTGAGCCAAACAGTTCTAGGCAATTTTCATCCAATCCAATTTCCTAGCTTCCCTTTTGTAGAACTTTTGTTGAGAAAATAATTGGGTTGAAGCTATTGAAAGAAGTTTATGGCATGTCCAGAATACAGTGGCATGCTCATAATTCAGAGTTATGCTGGTTTACCAACAAACCTTTATGGGCAACTCAAGATACTGGTTGTTACCTATAAAATTCTTCATGATATCTAAGGAACCTTCTCTCTCCATTGTTTCTGCTGATACAGGAAAAAAAATCAATGTATTTGGAATACTTTAAAACAGTGTGTGTGTGTGTGTGTGTGTGTGTGTGTGTGTGTGTGTGTGTACACAAACATATGCATACATATACATATTTTCAATTGCTTAACTGCCAACTCCTTCCTTAGTAGCATCCCATTGGAATTTAACTAACCCACCCTACTCTCTCCAAAGGTGCATTTTAAGAGGCAACTGAACTTTCTGATTTTTTCAGAAAGTTTTCTTTGAGAACATTTCGCTTCTCATCCAAGAAACTTCTTCAGCTCTGACTGGATGGTGGAGAAATGGAAGAATTTATACTCCTTGCAGACAACTGGTCATTTAATAATAGCATAATTCACTTAACAAATTATACTGTAAGGAGTATAAATCCTTCCATTCTCCTACCATCCAATCAGAGCTGAAGAAGCTTCTTGGATGAGAAGTGAAATGTTTTCAAAGAAAAACCAGAAAGTCCAGTTGCCTCTTGAAAAAAGCATCTTTGGAACAACCATGATCTTGATGACTGAGAATCTCCATAGGCCAACTCTGCTCTGTTATTGTATTGATGTATGTTTTTAACTTGCATGCTGCCCAGACACATTATGAATTCGGTAGCCAAATACATTGAAAATATTGAGGGCCTTAACTCAAGTCCTGTTCTTACTTCTAAAATAAAACTATCAGCCAACCATTATACTATATGGTGAGAAAAAATTAGGAGCATCTTTATTACTTTGTTGACATTTAATGCCTGTTTGAATTTTGCAGACAATAACTGGTGGTCCAATCCGAGATATTTTTTTCCTTCCCGCAGGCTCTACTCCCTCCTGTTCATACAAGTTGCCCTTGCCTGAACCTCATTCAGTATGTCAGCAAATGTAACAGTGTTCAACCACTCAGTATATTTCTCCTTTAGAAAAAGGGAATCATATTTCTCCATGAATCAAGAAAGCATGCTCTTACAATCTGCCTGACATTTCTCCATGTTTCAGATAGATAGAGAACAATCTATTAACTTTATTGTTGCATGGAGAGTGATATCAAGGAGCAAAGCTTAATGTGGCATTTGGTAATACTTCAGATGACATTACCTGATCTACTAGTGTCCCAGATTGAACCTAGTTTCTCAATTTTCTTTAGTCAATTTCAGCTAGTAGATATATATAGTAGATATATAGTACATAGGATAGAGAAGGTGGGAATCTTACGGGATACAGTCAGTCCTTCACTTACAACTACAATTGGGATCAGAATTTCTGTTCCTAAACAAGGGACATGTTAAGTGAGTCTTACCCAAGGTTATGACCTTTTTGCCACAGTTGTTCAGTGAATCATAGCATTTGTTAAGTAAACCATGCTGTCATTAAATGAATCCGGCTTCCTTTATTGACTTTGCTTGTTGGAAGGTTCCAAATGACAATCACATGACCCTGGGATGGTTCAACCATCATAAATACATGCCAGTTGCCAAGTGTCTGAATTTTAATCATGTAGGCAGTGGGGATCCTGCAATGAAGATCAGTTATATGTCACTTTATTCAGTAATTTCAAATGGACACTAAACAAATGTTTTTTAGTCAAGGATTACTTGTATTTAATAATTAACCCTTCCCTCTCTAAATTACATTAAAAATTTGACACGTTCCAGACAGGATTGAATGGAATAACAATCCAAAATCAGTATCAGGTTTTTTTTAAAATGTCACAAAGTAACACCAAAATTAATGTTCATGTTGACCATGAAAACTTTCAAAATATAGAAACTCCATAGTGGCATTCCAAAACAAACTAAATGTCAAAAATGGAAAATCCTCCAGATTGATTAACCTTTTTGACATTTCGTTTGTTTAGGAAACAAGAGAGAGAAAAACAAGGGGGGGGAAAGGGGAAATTATAGGTGGTGTCATAATTATGACAGATGCATTCTTAATTATTCTTAATGAATTATCTCTTTAAAAGGCAGATCTTGGAACAGCAGTGTCAACAGAAAAAAAAATTGCAAATAGTGTACTACTTTGTTTTTTAAAAATTGTGTGCCGTCCTTCAAATTCATCATCATCAAAATTATATTCATATGGCAAAGTATAAAATACGGTAAGTTATCCTACAGCTTCTGCTTCCAAGAATGTGAAATCCAACTATATCTGAAATATACAACTTGCATTTACTTCAGGATTACAATAAACAAAATAATTTGGAAACAGCTAAACAGATTTTTTTTCCATTTAAGATTCTTCTCGAAGAAGAATTCTGAAGAATGTGAAAGTTTGTGCGTTACCTAATGGCATTTCCATTGCTTCTATCATAGCATTTGCCTTACTTACTGCGACAGTTAGGTGATTTCAAGCTTACATCTCTGAAATAACTGAATGAAGTAATGTGGCTTAATTTCTTTTTCTGAATTAAAATTGTTCCAGATGAATGGGAAGAGCAGCATACTCTATCTTTAGGCAACACAGCTCACTAATCCGGATGCTTTGCCAAACACCTAGGATATGAGACAACAAAACAATTAAGAGTAACAACAACAAATAACAACAAAAGAAGAAACAACAAAAAAAAGTAAGAGGTAGGTGGTATGTGAATCTCCCAAAGGATGATGTGTTTCTCTATGTCTCCCTAACACTAATCAAGCTTTGCAGATTCTAATCTGTGCTGTAATTAACTTTATCCAAATGAGCAGCAGGCTGAGTGGCTTTGTTTGGGCATTTTTCTGGTTATTGAATGTGTCTTGAAAATGACTTGGCAACATGCTGGAGAAAAAAGGAGGGGAAAGAAAGGAAGGAAGATTAATGAGATACCAAATACTTATTCTTTCAGATGAAAAGGAAAGTGTTAGGGATGCATCATTGTGCTCACTCCTAAAATAAAGATATTTCTCTTTGAACTATACATGTTTATTTTCATTTGATGTTATACATATCTTTTTAAATGAGTCTCTAGAAGACTCATGGATCTCTAGGAGATTACATAGGTTCATGAGATACATTGAAGGACCAGTAAACAGTGCTGAAGGCATATTAAGTTTGCAACTCAGCTGAGTTTGTAAGGCAGCATTTCTCACCCTTGGCAGCTTGAAGATGCGTGGACTTCAACCCCCATAATTTCCCAGCCAGCATCAGAAGTTGGAGTTGAAATCTATGCATCTTCAAGTTGGCAAGGTTGAAAAACAATACTCTCAGGATTCCTTTGCCTAACCCACTCTCTGGTTTCTAAACAGCATCTTCCTAATATCTCTCTTGGTGTTTTATCATGATCACCAAAGTACTTCTTCTTTCCATTCAATCCCCACAATCCCCCAATTTTATTCTTTGGTTCAACACATTGGCTACAATATTTCCTTAGTCAGTTTGATCTTAGCTTCAGTTATCTGAGCTTTTTAGTTAGATCACCCTTTCAATGTCCTCTATATAAGGCTACAATTCAAGAATGTCAAGTCATTTTAATTGGTGTAAAATGTGATAGTGAGACTGATAACTAGTGCATTATATCAGGAACACTGAAAGATGAATACTGCTTGCCAATTGTTTTCCAGGTTAATTCAAGGTGGTACTTTAAATTGTTAAAGCTCCCAATGACTTAGAGCCTATCTGTCTAATGAATCACTACCGCATTTTGAACCAATTTGACTTTTAGGATTTGTTGGAAAGGTCTTTTTGAGGATACTGTCTTTTACCAGTTTGATGGGCACAGGGTACTTTCATTTGTAAAATACCCTACCACTGAAGTCAGCATTGAAAAAAGACATTATGACAAATTTTAGCTCATTGTTTGTTTTCACATTTAATGTTTTCTATACGACCTGTTATTTTAATTATATATTATAGTGTTTTTATAATTGTGCCATTTTGGTCATTTTTAATATAAAGGAAGTAAAGATATACTATCACAAATAATGTTTTCCTGCAAAAACATAATGGTTGCTATTGGAATATATGTTGGAATGTATTTTGTATTGCAAAAACTACAGAAGTATTCAGCAAATAGATGGCAGTGTTTGTAAATTTACTAGTTATAATCTATGATATATAATCTATGGTCATTTTTTTTCTGAGGAGAGTTTCCTGTTACATTTAAACCGTTACAGTTACAGTTAAACAGTTAAGCAGCAAGGCCCATGGTGATTGTACATTTTATTTAATCTGTAAGGCTACATCATAAACAGAATTTCTAACAGTTGCAATAAATATATCTTCTTCTCCTTGTCTTACAAATTCTGAAGAGAACTTCTAGCATTACAAGCAGAGATATTATGTTAGTTTGCTGCTATACCTACATGACACTTCAAGCAGGCAAAAAACAAATAAGGGATTTCAGTGGCTTTAAAAATAATCAGGTGAAGTAATGCAAAAGTCATTTTGAAATGTCAGACCAGAGGATTTTTTTAATTAATGTATAGTGGAAAGAAATCCCAGGGAGAAATAGAAATTGATTTTATAGGTAGCTGGGTCTTTGAAGAAGTCAGTGTAAATCATTTACTGCTTTCTCTTTTTTTTCCCTATTCCATATTTGCTATTGCTTTGGAAACCCTTCCAGGAATGACTGAACAGCATCTGAAATATGTGGATACTGCATCTGATGTGCATGTGTAATACCAGAAAACAAATTCTACAGTGGTTGCTGAGCGCAAGTATTGCTGATGAGAAAAGATTGGCTTGGCTTCCCATTTTTCACTGAAGATCATTGTCCACATTACAACTGTCATATTGTCCATCTGTATCTCTCTGTATGTAGAGATTGTTTTTGAGTGAGTGTACATCTGTCTTTAGGTCAAGGTTGACTCCTGGCAATTGCCTTGGCAAGTCACTTTTAACTCCTCCTTTGGGCTGAGAAAGAGCAACTATCCCAAGCACTTTCAGTTGACTTTGTGATTAAGGAAGGACTAGAGCTCACAGTCCCTCAGTTTCTAGTTTGATGCCTTAATCAGTACAGCAAACTGGTTCTCATGCAGAGATTAGGAAATAAAAAATAAAGGTGTCATTATGATCATGTGAACAAGGCTTCTATCAAGTATGCCATGTATTAATTTCTCATTGGAAAAGTCACATACATAAACAGAGGCTATAACAAAAACTATGTTTTATTTCTAATTACCATATTTTTCACTCCATAAGACACACTTTTTCACCCCCAAAAGTGGGTGAAAATGTCTGTGTGTCTTATGGAGTGAATATTGCATCCTTTGGTGAATAGCAGCTGGGCCACGGTGGCAAGGTCCTTTTCCAGTGCTGAACCACGCCTCTTCTGTCTTTCTCATTGCCCGCTTCTTATGTCTCTTTTCCGCAATGCAGGAGTCAATAGATAGAGCTGGCACATGAGAGGATACCTATCTATAATCCTCTCAGGCTCCATTCTGATGTTTTTTTCATCCTCTAAACCTAGGTGCATCTTATGGTCAGGTGCATTTTATAGTGAGAAAAATGCGGTAGTTGTGGCATATCCCAGATCAGCCTTTGTCAGCTTAGATTCTTCAAGACTGGACTTACAATTCCTTCCCTCCTTGGCTATAAATCATGGCATCTGAAATGGATGCTGGTTCAGAACATTTGGTCAGAACATGGTTTCATAATGAAGTTACTGTATTTGTGTCTGCTATTTTTTCTTGTTGCCTTCCTGAAAGAATTTCTTTCAGGCTAAATCTAAGCACTGGCTTTTTCAGTTAACTTCTCTCTGAAATTGTCATTCATTCTTTACAGCCTTTTTATACCCTTCTTGTATTTCTAGTATTTATTATCTGTTTAAATGAACCTCTACACCTCCTTAGATATATCCTTAGATATATCTTAAAGTCTCTTGACACATCGTTACCTCTGGACTGTAAAAATATAGGTTTGAGTTCATTTTTTTAAGTCCAATCTGACTTCTGCTTTTCTGATGGCAGAAAGTAGTTCTACAACATGCAGTAATAGCTATCATTGTAATATTTTACATTATTTCGGAGAAGTTTTGAAAAATAAAAATGACCATCTCTGAACACAGTTACCTAGCTATCCTATTTTCTATCATTGGGCTTGATTCCATGCATCATTCATCATTTTGGTAAATTTCCATAGTCAGAAGGGTCAATTTTCTTCACTTTTCCCTAAACCTTTCCACCAATAGGTCAAACTGAATATGATATATAAACAACTCCCATCATCCCTAGCCATTTTTCATGCTGGCTGGATTCAATATCTAATATAGTCCCAAACATCTGGAAAACAGATTGGAGAAGAAAACAGAACAGGCAACCTCTAGAGCATTATGTGAAACCTTCAGGCATCTGAAATTACATGATACATTGCCAAAACTTTACAATTTCTAGTGAGAAACTGATGGGCTTTGCATTACTTCAGAGGGGGGAAAACGGGTATTGTTTGATGGCTCAGGTATCTTTTCCTCTATAACTGCACAATAGTCCTAAGAAAAGGCACATTTTAGTTGAAGGACTTGTAGATAGGTGATAGACAGTATGCGTGCCTCTGTGAGCTTTAAAATATCCTTTTGCCTTTGAACAGAAAGCATTGCCTCTCCCTAGAAACTAAAGAAAAATGATACCTTAAAACTTTACAGAGCCTTGCTGGATATGAAACATGAAACACAAGGATGAATCATCAACAATAAAACAAATCCCCCAAATTTGGCCCATCCATTTCTGTGACCACTCTTTCACATTCCTGGCAGTCTTCGGTGCTGAAAATAATGCCAGGATAAGATCGAAGATTGCTAGTTGAAGTTTCACAACTAGTGTTCTTCCTCTAACAGAAACACAAGAACTAGGGAGGGGGCATTACATTTACCAGTTGAATCAATCAGCTTTACATGTGTTGTGTTTTAGCTTGATTTGGTGTAGTGGCAAATAAATAAAAGGACAAAAGCCAATGATTAAAGGAGACATTTTGGACTGTGCACCTTTCAGTGATGGAAGTGATTTGCTTTGATAAGACTGCATGTTCATTAAATTCCTTCTTTGTTCTTTACTGTGGGTTAGAATGCACAATGCTCTCTTCATAAAAACAAACCAGAGAGAAAGACTGAAAGAACAGAGGTTGGAAAGGAAGGTTTAGGCGAGTAGCAGTATAAGCCTATGAAATATTCAGAAACAATTCTACTAAATTCAGTGGCACTACTCCCAGGTATATGTGGGTTACTATAGCAGTAGAAAAAGCCCAAAATGGCTCTAAAATGATTTGGAAGAACTGCACCAATCGCTATAAAAATACTAGAATGATTGATGCTTTTTTGGAATAAAGAGATACACAGTAAAACAGATAAATAAAATAATGAAACTATATTGGAAATTTAAACAAAAATGGGTTTTTCTCCATTTGTATAGCTTTCAGGGAATTCACTAGGAATTTTATACAACAAAGTGTAGGTATAATCAGTAATGTAAAGAATTTTAAAGAGGAACTTGGCAAATTTATGATATTTGAAATCATAAGCGGTGTAGCCCAGCTGTTGGGGACAGACAGAGGAAGAGAGATACTCTCCCATTCATATATATGAAGTACCTTAATGTCTCTGGTTGGCTACATGTGACTCAGAATGCTCAGTGATATGAGTTCTTCGTCTAATCCATCAGGACAATTCTTATGTTCTTATGTATGAATTATAGGATTGCAGCCTAAATTACTTACCCAAATAAAAAAGAGCTGAGTTTTACTCTTCTTTGAAAGTGAATTCAATATGCCCTACAAAAAGTAGCACAAAAAATATGCTTCCTCTTTGATAGGCTTATCAAAACCAAAGAAGGGCAGGATAAAAGAGGACATAGAATACTGTATGAATGTTGATTTTGAATGTTGATTTTATTTATATGCCGCCCTTTTCCCCTGAAGGGGACTCAGGGCGGTTCACAACTCAACCAGGGAAGGGGTATACAAACAGAAAATTAAAACGACACAAAAACAATACATAATTTAAAATACACAACAGTCATACCAATTCGAGACGGCGGCAATAGTTCTTTAGCCCCAGGCCTGTCTGAACAGCCAGGTTTTAAGGGCTTTGCGGAAGGCCTGGAGGATGGTGAGGGTTCGAATCTCCACGGGGAGTTCGTTCCAGAGGGTCGGAGCAGCCACAGAGAAGGCTCTCCTCCGGGTAGTTGCCAGTCGACACTGGCCAGCGGATGGAATTCGGAGGAGGCCTAATCTGTGGGATCTAATTGGTCTAGTGGAGGTAATTGGCAGCAGGCGGTCTCTCAAGTACCCAGGTCCAATACCATGAAAAAAATGTACATAGCATTTGCATTTTCAGATCTAACTGAAGTGCATTTAAATATAATTAATGCAATTTAAAGATACACTGTCATAAATTTCATCACAGTAGGAAGAATGGAGTGAGACATTAACTGTAGCTGGGCAGCTTTAAAGCCCTTCTTATCAATTTCAACCCTACTTGTTTAGTCTGCACTACTTACAGAGAGCTTTATAACTGCTAAGCTAACATTTCCTTAGAGCAGTGGTCCCCAACCCCCGGTCCGCGGACCGGTGCCGGGCCGTGGAGTACCTGGCACCGGGCCGCGCAGCGGCCGGGGGCCATGATCGCTGCAGCGGCCGGGGGCCATATTTGCAACTTTGTAGTCCTCATGAACGCGCCCTTTCTCTGCCCCCCCCCCCGCCGCCCCAGATGTGCGGGGCTGGGGGGGCGAGGGGAGGCCCGATCTCCCCCCCGCCCTCTTGCTCTGCTCGCCCCGGGAGGGAGGGGGCGGCGGCGGCGGCCTCGGCCCGAACTTGGGATGCTGCTGGCGGAGGCTGCCTGGGAGGCGAAACTTTGTCCGCGGACTCACCCGGCCCGCCTGCCCCGTGGAATGACGAGGGGGGGGCAGGAGGGGGCGGCGGCGCTGCATTTTCCTCCCAAGGAGAAACTAAGGTTGCGGGGGGGAGGGGCGCAGCGCGGCCGTTTCGGGGGAACTTGGGGAGCTTCGCCGTTCCGAGAGGCGCTTCGCGCGCAGCCCCACCCAGGTGGGAGATGTTTTCCTCCGCCGAGGCGGGGAGGGGGGGCTTTACGTAAGACTCGCGGCGCAGCTCTGCCCCCCCTCCTGGAGTGTCACCTGCCTCCCGCCCCTCCCCTCCGCCGCAGCGCTTTTTGTGTGTCAGGCCGGCGGGGCTCTCGGGGGCCCTTCGGCCGCAGCCCGCCTTCTCCCCCTCTTCCCTTCATGGAGCGCGGCGCGGAGGCCCACCCCCTCGGAAGCAGCCGGCCTCCGCCGCGCCAGCCGCCCGCCCGCCCGAAGTAGGACACAGGGCCATCTTTTTCCCCCGCCGAACTGCAGCGAGGAAAAAGGGCTGCCCGAGCGAGCGGATCGCGGGGTCGGTTCCCCCTCCCTTCCCCCGGCGGCCGAGGAGGAGGAGGCGGGGCGGCCTCGCGGGCTGTCAGCCTTGGCGTGAAGGAAGCCCCCCCCCCGCCCTGCGGAACGCGCGCCCAGGATGGCCGCCTTCCCACCCGCCGGTCCGGAAGGCCGAGGGAGGCTCGTCTGACTGGTCCGCGGCGATAAAAAGGTTGGGGACCACTGCCTTAGAGGACCAGAAGTTCAGGTGGTGCTAAGAAAGTTCTCCAACATTGCTGATATCAGGAGAATACAGTAGTCTAGAACTGTATTTATACTCATGCATCATCCACATATAGATATATGTTGAATTCAAAGAGCAATAATTTTCTAGGATTTCAGCCACATACAGTATTTCCCCAAGCCCAACTTTGGAAGCAGAACTTGAGATTTTTTCATCTGACCCTGCAAAAAGCTATGGCTGTTGGAAGCATTATATAACTATCAGTTGGCCTAGTGACCATATCATTCTAATACACCTTACAGACTTCTTTACTTTTTATGTTTGCACTAGAGCTTTTATTTCCTTCTTCCCTTTTCATTGCACACACTGCAGTGAAGATTGTTTTTGTGCACCACTACAAGGAAAGGCTATTATATGTTATTACTTTTGTCTTTCTTTCTTTCTTTAATTTATTTATTTATTTATTTAAGATATCAATGTACAAGGTGTTGTTATGCAGAATGGAGGTGGCTACAGTCTAATGTTTGGGACAAGAAGAAACCAAAGGCATATATCTTGTCTACATGTGCATAAGCAGAAGTGAAAATTAGCTATACTAAAGCAAAATTATATCTTTTGAAAGAGATGGACAGTTTAGAAATGTGAAATATAAATAAGATTTATATTTAAAAAGAAAAATGGGTACTGAAGTCCTACTATAAATGCTAGTGGTTGACTCTTGAATGCTTTCTAGGTAACACTCTTGAATGGAGCCAGCGCAGTGGTTAAATATAGCACTGCAGGCTACTTCAGCTGATTGCAGTTCTGCAGTTCAGCTGTTCAAATCTCACCAGATTGACTCAGCCTTCCATCCTTCCGAGATGGGTAAAATGAGGACCTGGATTGTTGTTGGGGGCAATATGCTGACTCTGTAAACCGCTCAGAGAGGGCTGAAAGCCCTATGAAGTGGTATATACATCTAACTGCTATTGCTACTATTGCTATTGCTGAGTATTCTATTAGAATGGACCATCTTTTGATGGGGAGAGGTTTTAGAGCTTAAATATCATTGTACCGTGTTTCTTGTACCAGGATAGCAAAATATTGTGGCCAACATTTTTAATAATTGTAATCACAGTGGATTCTTGAGGACTACAAAAGTGTTTTAGAGTTGCTTGCTGTCCTATGGTCACAGGCTGCCCACTTCTACTCTACAAATGTAAAGATACATTGACAGATTCGTAGGGGGCCACACTATTCTCTATCCACCAGAATGGAGGCAAAACGAGAATGTCACAAGGGACTCACAATATTTGGCCATTCTTATCTTGAGCCTTGGTGGCACAGTGGCTAGAGTGCAGTACTGCAGGCTACTTCTGCCATCTGCCTGTAATTTGACAGTTCGATTCTCAGCAGGCTCAAAGTTGACTCAGCCTTCCATCCTTCCGAAGTGGGTAAAATAAGGACCCAAATTATTGGGGGCAATAGGCTGACTCTGTAAACCGCTTAGGGAGGGCTGCAAAACACTGTAAAGCAGTATATGTCTAAGTGCTAATGGTCTTTGCCCTGGCTGTCCCACAACACTTATTCCTATCTGTAGTAAGACTCTGCAATCAAAGTTCTTTTATTTGCAAACATTTCCTTATGTAGATATGATTTCTTTGCAAACAACTGAAATATTATATTGCTAGAAACACAAATGATACACTTTCCCTCCACACTCTTCTTACTTTAGTCCAACTATGACTAAATATATTACTCACTACTCTTTATTGTCATGATTCCACTATCTGATCATGGTATGGGTTTCTTGTCAAGTTAATGCCAAAGATTAAATGGTCCAAAAAAGAGAGGTTCAAAAACAGAATCATCTTTTGGGCCTAAACTGCAACATTGAGACAAAAGCTAATTCATGAAAGAACAGTAATTTGTAGACCCATATATGTATTCTTCTAGGTAACACTGTTGTACATAATGCTTCTAACTTAAATTGAAACCTTACCATTCAAAAGCCTTTATCTGAATTGTGCTATTTTCCTCTGCAAATGGGAGTTGATATGATTGATACTGAAATCTTACAGTCCCTTGGAGAACTTCCCAATGGCCACATAATGGTTTGATCTCTCCTTCTCTGAGAATAAGAGTGGAAGTTTCACCTTCATGGAGAAGAATCTATCCTTGAAACACATTTCCCAAACATCATGGAAATTTAAGCTACCCAGTTACTGAGAAAGTGTTCCATCAGTTATTAATAACCTTTTCCTCCAGTTTTCAATCAAAAATTAAGAGGCACTTTCTGATATAGTGTAAAGTGTGTAGCTAAAATAAATGACAAGTTCCAGGCAAGGAGCTTTTCTTCTTAGTCTCTAAAGAGCTACCACTAACCAAGGTAGACTATGCTAGGATAGGAAGACAGATAGTTTGATCTAATAGCAGACAGATCCAAATGGTCTTGTCCGTTTTTCTTTCTTTCATTACTTTGAAAGTTGCTTTGAAGTTTTCTATTACAGAAATGAAGCATATTTATTAAACACAATACAAGAATAAATTTCTTCAAGTTAAGTTTTGATTATTGGAACATAACCTTGTGGGAAGTGGAAGGGGCCCTTTTGAATAAAATATTTTCCAATGATGGACCATCCCTCATGCTGCACTATTAACCTGACAGGGATAAAAATCTGATTCAGATTATGAATCTTTTTTTAACTGATGCTTTAAGAGACTCAGACTGAATGTTAACCTGGGAGACAATGCCGCGGTATCTTTAAGTTAGGATAATTTATGCTCAACCTGGTTCTTAGTGCTCAGGCAATAGCATCATCTAGTGGTTAGTTGATTGCATTGATGTTCAGACACTTTACCTAAGGAAGCACTGATATTATTTTATCTGGAGCTGTGCATGATCTCTACAGTAATTCATTACAGTGAAGAATTACAACTTTTTGCCACTAAAAGTGGCTTATATCATAATCAGATTAGCTCCTCAATGTTATTATTAGCTCAATCAACGTTGTTTCAGTGATATGAAGCTTTTTCCTTACCATAGTGCCTCTGGGTGAATATTATATTTGAAATGCAGTTGCCCACAACAGCAAGGGTAAAATAAATAAATATTAAACAATATTTGCAATACATTTTGCAATATGTAACTACAGGGATAAAGAAAAGTGATGTTTAAAAAACAGCAATCAAGCATCTATTTTTGCAAAGTATATCTCTTTACATTTAGGGAGAAAAATAGGATATATCTCTCAATGCCTTGTCAAAGATGGAGTCCTTTTATGGCTATGTCTTTATAGCTTCATAGCTCAGGATTGTACATATTTGTGATCAGCAAACTACTTCATGCACAGGTATCCGTTACTCAATTGTTTTGCTACATTCAGTAATTGATAGTGGAAAGCAGAAGCTGGTTCTCTTTAAAAAAACAGTGAGTTTGGAAGTGAAAAAAATGCATTAGTTTTGCTATATTTACTATAAAGTATGTACATGTTAGACATCAGATGATGACTGTTCAATTTGTCAAGTGAGGAGTGTTGAGCAACTGTGATTATGAATTAGCTCTTGCAAATTTAGAAAAAGCCATAGGAAGACACATAATATTTTTCAGAATCTTTTAAGGCTGAAGAATTTGGTAACAACCTGATCAGGTGGCGAATGATCATTTAAAGTGAGCAACAAATACCTTAACTCACTCTAAGATTTTGGTGTGTCCATGTATGGTTTTCTAACAGCAATGTGGAAGTGGTTTGCCACTATCATCTTCTGAATAATTTTTTAATGTCTCTGACTCAGATTCCCATGCAGTAATCATATTCTTTGGAAGTTTCCCATTCAAGAATTTGTTTTATTTCATTTTTATAACTGCCCATTTCACATATGTGAATCTGGTGGCCCACAACAATTAAATACAGCAGGAACAATAACAAATAAAAATAAATATAAATAAAATATAAATAAAAAACGCTAATGAAGCCCAGCATTTTTTAGCTTGAAAGCCTCAACATGCTCACCAGTGCTGGCACTTATTGAGTCAATTTGATATGAATATAAAATAAAAAACACATTTTGTCACCACTGCATTTTTTTATTGCAAGTACGTGATAAATGCAGCCCACATGAAAATACAGCTATAAGGGGCCCATTCCAATGCTCTCCTGCCTAGGCATCTAGAGAAGGATACTATTTCAACCATGTCACTTGGATGATGGCAGTTTGTATAATAAAGACCTCATCTAGTCAGATATTTCTAACAAGTTGACATCCAAGTTGATGGTCCTTGGAAGATGGCTTACAATCTCTAGTTAATCCTTATATTGCTCTGCATCTTATTCCATATTTTCTCATTTGCACGTGCCTGTAATGCAGAGCAGAGCAGGCACATTTTTTTCCATTAATTGCAATTCTGCAACTTAGCTGAAAAAGTGCTATAACATTAGTACTGCTATAACTACAATAGCTTATTCTCACATGTCGGACATTAGATGATGCTATTCAATTGGTCAAGAAGGAAATGTTGAGCAGATTTGATTGTGAATTAGCCCTTGTTAATTTAGAAGGAGACATAGAAAGACATAGAAAGACTTTCAGAATCTCTTAAGGCTGGAGAATTTGGTGACAAGGTGATCAGGTGGAGACTGACTTTTGACCATTTAAAATAAACAATAAATGCCCTAATGCACTTTAGTACTCACCTTCAACCAGAAAGGATCATATTATCAAAAAACCCTGCACTAAATCCAGGGAAAAACTAAAAATGCAATTCATATATTTCTTCATAATAAATTTCTGCTGGTTGCTGTGAAACTCTTTATTTATTTATTTATTTATTTATTTATTTATTTATTTATTTATTTCATTAATATGCTGCCTATCTTGCTGTCAGATCATTCTGGGCAGCAGACAGTTATAAATTTACCAGATTTATGTATTTAAAAAAAATTACTTATATTGCTAATTTTCCTGTATTTATCTTTTAGCTGTATTCATTTTCCTTCCCTTGCTTTGGATAGATGGATAACTATATGCATACCCACACATTAGACATCCTTGAAAATAATAATCCTTGAACAATTGAAATAATGTGTAATACTATAAATTAACCGTCCTTTACTCAAAGAATGATTACCTGCACCTTTGAATAGATGTGGCAGTGTAGAACTCACTTAATTCTTAGCTAAGGCAAACAATACCCTTTGGCTTTGCTTCCATATTAGAAGTTTGATGCAGGTTGTCAGTTTTTGGCTTAGTCCTCTCTGAAAAAAAGACCAAGGTCATAACATTATCATGCTTGTATTTTGAAAACCTAATCCTTAACCAAGATAGGTTTTCTTTATGTATGCATAGGAAATGTGGGTTAACTTAAGCAATAATCAACCAGGTGAAGCTTTTCACCATGAGCACAATTTGGAGAAAGCCTCATCACTACCTGATACATAATTGTTAAAAGCAGGTTGGTTAAGTCTGAAGAAGTTAGAAGAAAGATTGGGCTGGAAAGATTATACAGTTGTGATTTTGCTATCCTATGCTGAGAAGTTTTGGTTAAAGCAGTATTTTTCAACCTTAGCAACTTTAAGGTATATGGACTTTAACTCCCAGAATTCTGCCTGGGGAATATCTTAACATTGCCAAGGTTGAGAAATGCTGGGTAATGAATACACCAGCCCTAAAAGCATATTGTTTCTACCAAATAAGCACAAAGGAGCATCAAGAAACTGCTGATTTTACCTGGCTGGAATTAAATTCAGTCCCTTTGGTGGCTAACTGCAAAACAGTACTATGCATATAAACACCCCTGCACTGTCAGCTGCAACTTCATTTAATAATCAGGAAAGAAACCACTCAACTCCATTTGTTTGAAATCAAGTGTACTTTTACTAATTATAAACGAACAGTACCAAAGCTAAGCTGAGTCTGGTTAATTAGGCGCGAAAGCGAATAATATCATGTATAATTCAATCCCCGCCCCTTGGCACCCCAGTCCATAGTCCAATTATAATGCACCCAACTGTCAGGTGAGAGATAACTTCAAAAGTCATCACCAGGATGGAATGCTGGACAATTAACCTTGGTGGGAAACTCCCTTCCTCCACATGCACAGTAAGATGGTCAGATCAGCGTCTAGAATCTTCCTCCAGCACATCATGATTCCCCTCCCAAATACCATGCCCCCCCTCCCCGTTTCAATGGCAGCCGAAGCAGCAGCAAAGCAGAGGCTGACATCCGGCCCTCCTCCAGAAAAGGGCGTCAGACCTGCAGAAACAAAAAGAATACAAACAAACAGACAAAGCAGCAGGAAAGCAGAGTGTTTTATTTAAAGAAGCAATAATGAAACAAATCAGCCTTGTTAAAACTTTTGGCAGTTCAGATAGCAAATGTTAAAACTTCCAAATAATTCAATCAGAGCCAATGACAGTTTGATTAAGAATATTGCTGTAAGAATTATTAAAAGTACAGGCTTCCAGTAAAGTGGACTGAATCTCTCTTTTAAAATTGTCTTTAATAGTTGGGTTTAACACTTGAATTCTGATACTGTATTATGGAAGGCTTAGAAAACACTAAATTAGAATTCATTGTATCTCTTATAAGAGGCATAATAACCATAGGAAGCTTCTGACTAGCCAGACATTCATTAAAACCTTTGATACATAAGTATATAAAGATAAAAAATATTTTAAAAGGCAATACTGTAAATACAATACAATACATGCATTTCAATCATGTTCAAATTATTGAGCAGAGTTTTGGTAACACAACAGCATCAGAGGACTGTGTTCTTGTTATCCCTTATTGTTTCCCAAGACTTTCTACTACCAGGAGAATATAATTGAACTTTTCTGTAAAAACATTCTATGTTGTAAACATTTTTAAAATGTTCTTACGTTTTCAGGGAACACAAGAGTGGAATCATGAAGTCAACAATTTGTTACTCTAATATCTTCCATGTCTGTGGAATTGCTTTGGATGGTTTGTTGGGGACAAGATTCTTCTGACTTGAAAGAGACCATGGTGTGTGTCCCCCCACTCTGGTGGAAACTTTGAAGACCCAGCAGTCTTCGGTAACTATCAACCAGTCTCCAACCTGCTCTTTCTGTCTGAGCTGCACTGGTTGCTTCCATTTGTGAAGCAATGTACAGTTCAATATGTACAAAGCCCTACATAATAGTACTATTCTGATCTTAATTCAGAGGTGGTATGCAGCCGGTTCTTACTGGTTCAGGCAAACTGGTAGTGGTGGCTGCTGGAAGCTCCATTCACCCACCCCGACGTAATGCGCAACCTTCTGCGCATGTGCAGAAGGTGGCATGTGCGAGCGAAGCAAGCGTGCTCCCATTTGCAAATCGGTAGCGAACCACTGTCTTAATTCTATACAGTGTTGTGACTACACCTATATTGCTGCTAGAAGTGAAGGAAGCTGCCTCCTTATTACAGTGCAGAAGTGGATAACTAATCACTAGATGTTCCAAAAGTGCTTTTTTAAAGGCAAGTAAACTTTCTTGGCTTTTCCCTTGAAAATGTGTCACGCCTCATCCAAGAAGTTTCTTCAGTTCTAACTGAATATTCTGAAGAGGCAATATATTTTATTCTATTGTGCGCAGTTAGTCATATAGATGTATAACATACAAAAGATGGCCAAATATGGCTCTAAGAAAAGCTTCACAGGAAAGTTGCATGTAGATGTATAATAGATATAGTATATTGCAGGGGTGGGTTCCTGCCAGTTCTAACCTCTTCTGTAGAAGAGGTTCCACAAATCTACTGTGCTGTTTAGAATCGGTTCCAGCTCCCTCCACCCCGCCTGTCCACACATCATCAAAATGAAGAGCGAGAGGAGGAATTCTGGGAGTTGAAGTCCACAAGTTTTAAAACTCTCAAGTTTGAACACCTCTGAGCTTTTTTTTCCAAAGGGTTAGGAGTGCAATGGTCTTGTAACTTGACAACTTTAAGACTTGCATACTTTAATGTCAGAGTTCCTGAGCCAACATGATTGGAGGAGGAATTCTGGGAGTTGAAATCCACAAGTCTTAAAGCTGTCAAGTTTGAACACCCCTGGGGGGTTTTTTCTAAAGTGTTAGGGGTGCAAGGGTCTTGTAACTTGACAGCTTTAAGACTTGCGTGTTTCAAATGCCAGAGTTTGTGAGCCAACATTTGGTTGCTAAGGAAGAGCATTGTTAAGTGAGCTTCACCACATTTTACAAGTTGGCCATGCCCACCCAGTCACATGACTGCCAAGCCACTCCCACTTGGTCACATGGCTGGCAAGCCATTCCTATCCTGTCACATGGCTGGCAAGCCACTCCCACAAAGCAGGCCACACCTACAGAAGAGGTTCTAAAAAAAATTGAAACCCACCACTGGTATATTGGCTTTTATAATAGCCCAGAAAGATTTCAATAAACTTCCTGTTTCCACTGCTTCCCTCACATAAAAAGTAATGGTAAACTGCATTTGCCTTAGTAGATCACAATCATGCACGGCTGTAGTTTGTGATCTACTGTGATCTATCATGATTTTTTTTTCATAAGAAGAAACTAGAAAAGTCCCTTACTGATTTATGGCTATCAATAATATCAATAGTGATCAATTTATTTTTTTTAATGTGAAACAGTGCAGTTTCATGCATTTTTTAAAAAAAATATGACCATCTGAGAACATTATCAATAATTTTAAAAATGGAAAAATATGGTTTTGGAAATAGAACTGCCTGTGGAAATATGCAGTTTTATAATGAGCAGCTGGTTACCCCAATGTGTCTTGATCAACAAAGCTTCTAAGACACGTTACAAGCGTCTAACAATCTCCTCTCTCTCTTCTAGGACACTATAACAGTGACACCTCAACAATTAAAAAGACACCATCAAGATAGTTCTTTTTTTAGTCTCTCACCACCCCAAATTTATATTGCCAGTATGACAAATTCACATTCTTTGCAATGACTAAAATATCAAAGTAATAGCACAACAAATTCTAATTTTGGAAAAGAATGCTGACAATGTGATGTGGGTTGATGTGAGCAGATTTCAGCCTTATGGGCTCTACTTTTTTTTAATAGAATCACTGATTATATTAGAAAAAATCCTATTAGGTTCAAGATTCAAGATTCAAAATTGAGATTGGAAAGCAACAGGTTTTGATTTGCACTTCAGTGTTTGATTTAGTAAAATGTTCAGCAAAGGATGGGAAAAATAAAAAATGGGTTAGATTCCCCACCCCCCACATCCACACACCAAAAATGGATCAAAATATCATAGACTTTTTCAGAAATAGCAATAGCGTTCAGGCTTATGTACCACTCCATAGTGTTTTATAGCACTTCCTTAGCAGTTTACAATGTTAGCATATAGTGCCCAATAATCTGGGTCTTCATTTTACTGACTTTGGTAAGAATGGAAGGCTGAAGCAACCTTGAGTTGATCAGGATCGAACTCCAGGTTGTGGGCTTGCAATACTGCATTCTAACCACTGTGCAACCACAGCTTCTGAAAATATTCACTGTGTTAAGTTTCAGCTGGAATTCTTCAATAATTTCACCTTAAAAAAATTGAAGCATTCATCTTTCCCTTCTTTCAAAAAAGAAAAAGTGAGAGAAATGCAGGGAAAAGGAAATGGCAATACTCTAACCCAATGATGGCGAACCTTTTTGGCACCAAATGCCAAAAAGGGAGCACGCACGTATGCTCATCAGGTATGCAACCCAAAAGACAAACTGCCCAGTGCACATGCCAATGTGCACATGCACACCAAACAACTCCTCTTCCAGTTTCTTGCATGCATGAGCACGTAATGATCAGCTGGCTGGCGCATATGCACATGTGGAAACCGAAAAATTCGCCCTTCCAGTTTCCAGCTCTGTTGCACACACAAAGGCAAGCTGATGATCAGACATGCATGCGCACCAGAAACCTGGAAGGGTGAGGCTGGGTGTGCCAGACGACATGGCTCTGTGTGCCACTTTGGGCACGCGTGCCATAGGTTCGCCATCATGGCTCTAACCTGTTGTGCTGAAGCAATGTATAAGTCCAGGCTGCTCCATTTTAAAAACAAGTCTTACCAATACTCAGGAGTGGGTTCCTGCCAGTTCTAACCTCTTCTATAGAGCCGTTTAGAACTGGTTCCAGCTCCCTCCCCGTGCCCGTCCGCACATCATCAAGATGAAGAGCGAGAGGAGGAATTCTGGGAGTTGAAGTCCACAAGTCTTAAAGCTGTCAAGTTTCAACACCCCTGGTGTTTTTTTTTCTAAAGGGTTAGGGGTGTAAGGGTCTTGTAGCTTGACAGCTTTAAGACTTGTGGCTGGCAAGCTACTCTCACAAAGCAGGCCGCACCTCCAGAAGAGTTTCAAAAAAATTTTGAAACCCACTACTGCCAACACTGAGGAATACATGATTCCCTGACTATTTGCGTTTCTTGTATGTTTGTTGATATGATTCATTGGCTGAGTTAGCTTTTTCAGAGAATTATGTGTTGTATGCTGCTTTTGCAACAGTTTAAAAAACAATCTGAAAAGTTTTTGTTACCACTGTTCCATAAATATTATAAGAAATAAAACATCCTGTGTTGTATATAAATCATAGTTATCAGGAATGCCCATCAATGCTTCCTCATCAAATTGAAAAGAATTATTGAATGGGGTACCATAAAGAGTTTTCTCCTCTTCAATACTTGCTTTATGTCTTGGATTAAAAGATGGAGGCAATGCTCACCAAATTAGCATACTGAATGAAAGTACATTTGGTGAGATAGTTAATACCATAAAAGATAGAAAGAGCATTCAAAATAATCTTGTTAGAAAACTGAGTTGAGAAATCATAGAATGAAATTTAACAGAGACCGGTATGCAATGTTCTTCATTTCAGAAACAAATATCAAAAGAGTAGGTATAAGGTAGAAGTTGCCAAGTTTAGTAATTAAGTGAAAAGGAATTTGGAATAGGAGTTGATTGCAAGAGGAATACAAGCCAGTGGAGTAATGAGGCTGAAAAATAAAGTGAATTAAACTTTAGGCTGTATCAACAGAAGTATGATTTTCAAATCATGAAAAGTAATTGTTTTCCACAGAACTTACCTCAAGTACTGTGGCCATTATTGGACACCACACCATGAGGAAGATTCATAGAAACTGTAATAGCTTCACAGAAAGATAAAAGGATAGTCAGAGAAGTAGAAACTAAATGCTATAAAGAGAAATTGAAGGAACTAGATATTCTTTGCCCTGAGAAAAGGTAACTGAGGGAGAATGAGATCGTATTCTCCAAATATCTGAAAGGATATCACATAAAGAAGGTCAAGACCTGTTCTTTCTTGTTTCTAAGTGCAGGGCATCCAATAATGAATTCAAGTTACAGGGAGACAGATAGCAATTGAAAATTAGAGAAAAAATCTTAATTTGCCCCATTCTCAACCTGCTCTGATTATTAACACTGTAGTGGTGAGCTCCCCTAACCTAAAGATGGGTTCAAGTAAAGGCCAGGTAGCTATCTGCCTGAGGAGCTTTAATCTGGATTCCTGCACTAAACAGAGGATTAAATTCTGTAGCCTAAATCCCTCCTTGTAACACAATGATTGTATGAGTACAAGTACGTGCAAACCTCTAATAGAATGCAGACTACCTCAGACCACTCAGCTAATGAAAAAATGTCTCTGTCTGTCTCCAAGTGAATATGACTAATTCAATTCTATTAGCAGGGTGGGAGAGACAAAAAGCAGTTCAACATTCCCCAGGCATTCTGACAGGCAGAACTTGAGGTAGCATTGGGCAGCTGTCATGTCAATGCAAATAGTCCTCATTCACCAACCACAATTGGGGCTGGCAATTTGGTCATTGTGCCAGGCCTAAGATCAAAGATGGCACAACAAGATTCAATCAAGTCCAGTTATTTATTTGCTTACTCCTAATAGACAGAATCTTGCCAGACTAAAGCCAGACTAAATAAAACTCTAACTTAATTTACTGTATATGCCCTGGGAGATTCTAGGGGCTATATAGCTGCCCTGAATTTTTTTTTTCTCCATCCCCTATCCAGTTCAGGACTGTGCAGTCTCTTGTCTTGAATCCCCTCTGGAATGTGCTGCCTCTTCGCTAGGAAGCCATGGACCTACTGCCAAAACACACACACATACACACAAACACACACACAGAACTTTTTCAGTTGAACATTGCATCACATAAAGTGAAGTAATGGCTAAGTGAAACCCTACCGTGCTCATGATTGTACTGCAGCTTTCCTTAGCTTTACAGAACTGAAAAGATCATAAATGTGAGGATTAGCTGTAATAGCTTCACTATTGTAACTGCAAATTATTGATAAATGAGGCAGCTGCTAAACAAAGGTTATCTATATCAAAGTGTTCATTGTACCAATCATCCCATTTCTGCTATGTTAAGAAAGGCTGCAACAATATGCATTTTTCTTAAATAAATAAATTATCTAAGATTTTGTGGTGCCCACTGAATGTACTCAATCAATCAATTAATCTTAGCCTGCCATAATCAATCAAGTCACAGTGTGTTACAATCAAAGCATCCCCAGTGTGACTATTTCATTTTTCAATCAAACAAAATCACCCAAAGGCAAAATCAAAAAAATCCTAACAAGAGCAAACAAAAAATGACAAAAAAATGCATAACTGCTAATAGATGCTTATATTTAGACATCAAAATCCCTCTTGAAGAATTGTATGTTTAATAACTTCCTAAAACCTAAGAAGGTGGTGGCTACTCAAATTTTACAAGGAATAGTGTCCCAAGCTTGTTGGTGCAGCAACAGAATAACAACAAATCAGATTTCAAAATTACCTTCAAAACTCTCTGAAGCAATTTAAAAGCACTGATTTGTCCCTGTGGCAGTGCCATCCAGCAGGACCTGGGACAGGTGCTTTTTCTGTGAGTGCTCCTGGCTGTAGAATACCTTTTCTCTTGAGAACCAGTAGGGCCCTCAGCCTTTTGACCTATCAGAAGGCCATAAAGAACTGGCTTGTCCCCCAGGTGCTGAGATAGGGAGCCTAAAGTTGATGGTGTTCAATGTGTCAGAAGAGACTGGCTATGACTTTTTCCCTTTATTGTTTTTATGGTGCTTATGATTTGTACCACTCCTGTGAGCTGCCAAGACTCATACGTCTTAAGATTTTATACACACACACACACATACACACACACTCACACACACATATTTGGCAACGTTTCGGCGAGGTCCCACTTGCCATCTTCAGGCTGGTGTTTTCTTTTGTGTTGTAATGACCTGGGTGGTGGGTGGGGCTCGTTTGTTGACTAGGGCTGGTTTCCAGATGTCTGATAGGCGGGAGGTATCATCACGTTTATTCATGTTGTGGGGATGTTTCTCTATTTCAATGGCTTCCATAATTATTCTCTTCTTGAAGTGTTCTGTTTGGGAGATTAATTTGGTTCCTTCAAAATCAATTTCATGTCCTGTTGCTTTAAGGTGCTGGAAAAGGGAGGAAGTTTTTTCTTTTTTTCTGACTGCGTTCTTGTGTTCTGCATTTATTCTCCTATTAGTTTGTCCAATGTATGTGGCAGGGCAGATTTTGCATAGTATTTCGGATACTCCTTGGTTTTTTAGCTGGATCTTGTCTTTGGGGTTTCTTAAGATGTTGGCTATTTTTTGGTCAGTGCTGAAGGCTGTCTTGATATTGTGCTTGTGGAGAATTTTGCTGATATTATCTGTGGTGCCTTTGATGTCAGGGAGGAGGGTGGTGCCGTTGTCCTATTCTGTGTCTCGGTTCTTGGGGGAAGTCTCCCTTTGGATTAGGTTGGTAATTGTTTTTCTTTTGAATCCGTTGGAGTTTAATATGTTTGTGTGAATGTGTAATTCAGTTTTCAGGTGGTCTTTGTCGGCTAGGCATTTGGTCCTGGAGATGAGGGTCTTGGCTACAGAGTTGATCTGTGCAGGGTGGTGATGGGATTGTGTATTAAGTAGCGGTTGGTGTGTGTTTTTTTCCGGTAGATGGTGTGTCCTAGGAAGCCTTTGCGTTTTTTGTAGATTAGGACATCCAGAAAGGGAAGTTGGTTGTTTGCTTCTATTTCCATAGTGAATTATATTTTGGGGTGTAGGCTGTTGAGATGTGTGAGAAAGTTATCCAGTTTTTCTTTCCCGTGTGGCCAAATCACGAAAGTGTCATCAACATATCTAAGCCAGAGTTTGGGTTTGTGTTCAGATTTATCTAAGGTGTTAGTTTCAAAATGTTCCATGTATAAATTTGGGAAGATGGGTGAGAGGGGTGATCCCATGGGCTCCTTCTATCTGTTTGTATCTTTGTCCATTATGGATGAAGTATGTGTTGGTTAGGCAGTGGTTGGTCAGATCCAGGATGTGTTTAGGGAGGTTGTGTTTGTTCTGGATAGCTGTCAAGGCTTCTTTTATAGGCACTTGGGTGAAGAGGGATATGACATCGAAGCTCACGAATAGGTCGCTGGGTTGTAGGTTTTGTTTCTTTATTGTTTCTATGAAGTGGAGTGAGTTTTGTATGTGTAAGGTGATGGATTCTGTGTATGTATGTATGTATGTATGTATGTATGTATGTATGTATGTATGTATTCTGTGTATTTATGTATCTCTGTGTGTGTATGCGTGTATGTTCCAGCATAACTCTGGAATTTCAACAAAACCTGGTACACAGATGACTTACTCTCTGGAAAAAAACACTGGGGGTAAGACCTCGGAGTGTGTGTTCTGTTAAGAAAAAGCCTGTTGTGCCTTAAAATGACTTCTACTGTACTGCCGTAAAATGGTTTCTGTTGTACACTGCCTGATTTATAATCTAAATTTCTCTCATTCTTTATGGTTTCCATTTTCTTATTTCTGGGAGGGGGGAATCTACATGGAAACTTGCCTCTGCCATTTTAGGCTGCAGCTACAGATTCTATTTCCTTCCTTATAATTTAGTACCACAAAAAGACAGATATTATCATGGAGTTCCCACCCCACCCCCTGTACTTGTCTCTGCAATTGGAACAATAGATGCTACAGAATAGGCAGCGCATTTGTCTTCACTTGCTTATTAGTAGGGAGAATTTACATTTTTACCTTTATTCATGGAATACTTTTTAAATTCCAGATATTAACTTCTTGTCTATTCCTTAATCCAGGAGCACCCTGCCCATAATCATTACCTCCACTGCCCTCAGGCATTTGTTAACTCCCCTGATCTTTCAAAAGATATCACACTTTTTCCTTTCTTATTTGTTAGGCTTATAATTGGCCTCTCCTTTGCTTTCATGAAATCCTTCTTCAAAACCTAGTGTTCCATGGCATCTTTGCCATGACCTACCCTTCCCACGTCTGTTGATCTCCAGATGTGTTGAACCTGGCTAGCACAACCAATCTTCACCTATTTCAGGATGGAGGAATCTCAAGGATCCGTTTTATTCTTCAGCAAACAATGGACAGGGCTATTTTCTGCTCCAGTATTTTTCTGCAGTAGACAGAAACAAATTGGAGTTAAAACAAATTTCTGAAATGCAAACTAGGTGACCGTTTATTAATAAGACCAGTTTTTATTAATGTGGTTGTTCCAGGAACCCACCATGGCTCCTTCTGACTCAATATACCACTGATTATAGAGAAATTCATTGTGGCATACTTTTATCTACCCTACAACCAAACCTAAACTCCTGTAATGAAATTAATTGCATACTGATTTCGGTTTATACCCATCTTTCATTCCGTTCTTTTTCTTGCTGTTGTTTTCTTAACTTGATTTTAGGTGATAAGATTCCTACAACAGAGATGTGGCCTTTATAATACTAGGATTGGATTGGCAGTCTGGAGGCAATATCGGGTCTCCACTACCCTCATCCCTCAATTTTGCAATCCTAAAACATGGTGTACTGCAATGTAGTGAAGGCAATTAAATATGGACCATATCTGATCTCAGCATTCCAAATAACATCCAAACTTAAATCAGAGTCCAAGGCAAAGTATTGCTTTAAGTTCCAATTTATTAAGAGAGTCATGTTGGCATATCTGGAGGAAACCCGAATCTGAGCTTCCTGGGGTTTTCCCACCCAGTTGAAAGTTCATGATCTTGCCCTCACACCCACAAGTCCATCACATGGTCCAATCTTCTACTGCCATGCTGGCAGTTCCGTCCATCCAGTTCTGGTCAGGCTCAGAGGTGTAGAAAACAAAAGATGACCTTGGCTTCTAGAAAGGAATTTTATTTTGACAACAACACATTCTACTCCTTACTATTCCCCCTCCCAATTCCCCACTAGTGAAACAGTATATTAGAAAAGAATACTAGTGTGGCAGGCCAAAGATCCTGAAAGGAACTGGCTGATCTGGGTTATCCACTTACCACAGTAACAGAGGTCAAATTCAAAATGAATAGAAAAGCATACATACATACACATACACAGACACTCATACATTCACAAACAGTAATGTTCAGATGGCCCTGAATGCTGCCCTCTTAGAGCCAATGGCTTTTTCCAATAGTTGTCAGAAAATAACTTCTCCACTGTTTCATAAACACACTGCAATATGTACTTTTCTAACCTACTCTGCATTCCTTGTGTTATTCGCTTCCAGAATGAAAATATGCAATATGGGTTGGCCTTTAAACACAGAGCAATTACTGTGTATTAATTGAGCAAAATCACATTTGTTCTTTTTGTAGCCTAATGAAGTAACTGCAGCTAATGGTGAAATGAGTGTCTTGTTTCAATATGTGCTTCCAATTAGATTTGTCCCACACCAAGACTTGACCATTCTCATGTGGGCAATATGAAAAGTTGCTAAACCTCTGGGGGCCAAAAACGTCTGCAAAAGGGCTGTTTGAGACCTGGCAAATTGGTTTTTCTCAACATAGATATTATTGATGTTCCAATTGTTCTCATGAAGTTGCAATAAGTGGGATTCATACACATAATTATTAACCCAGATAAATATCAGGGTTTCTTCATTGAAAGTTATGGAGTGTAATTTATCAAGCTAGTCCAATCCAAGTTTCTAGATGAATGTTTTTCAACTTCTTGGTTTAGTGCTCAGAGAGGCTGACTAGGTTAGTCTTGTGTCCAGCACCTTAACCACTATACCCCATTGGTTCTCTCATCTATATTTATGTTATCTATATCTTTTCCCCTCACAACTACAGAAAATCTGATTTTTCTTCCTTCTTCTATTCTTGCAATCATTCAAACACAGGCCATTTTGCAAGGCTTTACCCTTCCTCAAGGACAATCTGTCTGTGACATTTTTTCGTTATGGTTCCATAAGTTCTCACCAATGTCTGCCCAATGCTGATATGCTTAGATGCTCTTTTGATCACCCTTAAGCTGTGTTTGCAATAGACAAATTGATGGACTGTAGCAGAAAGGAATCGGATAAAAACAAAACCGTAGCAAATTCTTTTCTTGCGTTTCTGTGAAGAAAGGTTGATCCAATCAATTGTGGACACAAACATGTTCAGGTAAAATAGGAAACAGCCCTGAAGAGGGGCAAAAAGAGATCAACACTGACTTCACACTAATTTCAGAACTCAAAGGGCAAGGAGGACAATAACTAATTGGACATCTTGATTTGCAAATACCTTGACATTCTTCTATTACTACTTATAATAGTAGAATAGAGTAGGAAGGTATATAGCAATAGCACTTAGACATATATCGCTCCATAGTGATATTTACCGCACTATTCTAAGCAGTTTTATAATGTCATCATATTGCACCCAACAACCTGGGTTCTTATTTTACCGACCTCAGAAAGATGATAATCTGAGTCAACCTTGAACCCTGTCAGGATTCAACTTCAAGCTGTGGGCATAGTTTTCCTGCAATATTGCATTCTAACCACTGTGACACCAGGGCTCATTATGCATCCCGATCCTAATGTACTGTATGTCCATTTAGCCCTTCAGTTACAATATTTTGATAGTGAGCACCAACATGGTGTTAGTTTATTTGAGCAACCATCTTCTCTCCAGGGTGTCCGCTTGCCCCACATGCTCATAGGGAGAATATATTCAGGTTAATTGCACTGAAACAATGCCATTTTGTGGGACTCAGTGATGCACCTTTGCAGTGGTAGCCCCTATCTTGTGGAACAACCTTTCTTCTGACATACAGTGTTCTTGACCTTATTGGCTTTTAGAAAAGCTATCAAGACCTGGTTCTTTTCCCAATCCTATAGGCGATGATGTACCGTACCTGCAAATGGATGATAATGTTTGTTAGGTAAGCTCCCCGTTGGGAGAACAAGTACATTCAGAGAAGCGTTGTGAGAGTTGTGTTGGAGAACACACAAACCAGCATACAGAGACACTGCAGTTTAAATAGGCTTTTACTTTCATGGAAATAGAGGTATCAGAGTCCATCAAACAGTCCAAGTCATACACGGATAAGTCAGTCAGTCATCAATGTCTTTCAGTTAAGGGATAATCCAAATAACATAGTCCATAATCATACAAACAGTCCGGTACTCAAAGTTTGCTAGCAGTTGCAAAACTTACAATAGCTCACGACACTTTCTAACAGCCAGCTTCCAAAACCCAGATCAGATCAGCCCAGCATCTAACAAACAGAGAGCTAACAGTCATTCTGGCTCCCTCTTATGGCCGATTGAGGAAAACAGCAACCAATCACATTTTACAGTATGATTTAAAGAAACAGGTACAACATTGTTACATGATTTATATATTGCCAACCCAACCGTTAGATTATATTCCTAACAGTGTTTTTACCCTAACCATTGTTTTGTTTTATTGTTTCATTATTGCTTATATAGATACATGCATTATAGTTTTGTTTTCCTTTATTAGGTTTATTAGAAAGATTGCCAAAAATAAATATAGGTGGTCCTCAACTTAAAACCATATTTATGATGGTTGCAGAGTCCCAGGGTCATGTGATCCCATTTTGCAACCTTCTGACAAGCAACATCAATGAGGAAGCCAGATTCACTTAACAACTGTGTTACTAACTTAACAGGTGCAATAATTAACAACTGAGGCAAGAAAAGTTGTAAAATGGCACAAAACTCACTTAACAGCTGTCTTGGTTAGCAATGGAAATTTTGAGCTCAGTTATAGTTGTAAGTTGAAGAGTTGACCTGTAGATTTTACCAGAAGAATAACAGTGAAGTGGGGAAAGCACTCTGGGACCTTTTTATTTACTGCAGAAAGCACTTGGTAGTACCAAAGATGTTGAAAAATAAGAAAATCAAGGGTTTATTTGGAAGAGGGGAAAAACAACAGAAAAGAAGCTGCTAATTTGATTGATGTGGGGATACTATATTTATAATTTTACATTCTTTCTTAAGCATACATAGTTTTGCTGTTGGCAAACAAAGGGAGAGAGATAGGTAATACAGCTGGCATGCATGCATAAATATTATACATACATTTACATGCATAGATAATGACAGCTGAAACCTGGATATTTTTTTTAAATGTTTCTCTTGAAATGTTATCCAATGTTTTCAAAATTCCAGTCTGACAGTAAACTCATGAAGAAAACTTCTGAACTTATTGATATGGTAATCCCAAGCATATGACACAGGAAAACCCTAACCTTGAAATATTACCAAGGTAACATTTAATTATCCTTCTGATCACAATGATCCTTTTAGTTGTCTGCCATCTGTAAAGAGAATCAAGCAGCGTAGTCCTTGGTCTCTGAGCTTAGTTGTTTTCTTACAGACATTCCATTACCGCACTAGGTAACATCATCAGTGTTAGTGAGCAGTGGGGTTTGCTCTCGTTTTATATACTAGTCTCTTCTCACTGATATGATGTATCTATTCATTCTGTTCTATTCAAAGGACAATTCTTCCTTCACCAAGTATTTTCTGGTCTTTGAAGACATTCTTAAATCAAGATACTAGTTATCATTTCTGTGATTTTCCTTGTTGCCTTGATCCACACTTGATGTTTTGAGTAAACTGTATTTGATTTGGATCAAGGCTAACCCAAATGCAAAGTATGATCTATGTATAATCCTTAAATAGCATACAAATAAATTTATCACAGAACATATTTTTACAGAAATTTGTAACTCTTGTTTCCAGAGTCAAAGACTTCTGCTTCTTTCCTTGCCCTGTTTCACTGAGTTAATAAAGTTGACGTCACAGGTGTCAGCAGGTTTAGAAGCTAAGCAGAATTGGGTCTTATCAAAACTTGGATGAAAGATTTCTAGGGGATGCCATAGTTAATATTATAACTTGAGAATGAAGACAGAGGCTCTTTGCTCAGTAACACTGTAACCAATTTTAATGTAGCAGTAACTTGAGTAAAAGTAACAGAACTTGTAACAAAGTAACGCTAGTAGACCGGGCTGTGTGCGTGGCTAATTGAATGTAACAAGAAGTAGACCGGGTAGTCTGAGGAGAAGAGGCAGCGAAGCAGTTCCGAGTATACCGGGTGGTTCGGCTGCTCTGGTAGATCGGGTGGCGGTTGGAGAGAGTCTGCCCTTTTATATTCCAGCAGACTCACGCTTGACAGCTCGGCAACTGACAGGCGCGTCTGATTGGCTAAGACGCGCCTGGCTGCTGCCGAGCTATCATTCGTAACAGCGAGGACTACCTTTTACTATACAACAGTTAAAACCTAGAATAGGAATTCATAAAATACCCCAGAAAAAAAGCAATGAGAAATTGCTTATATAATGTTACCAAGAAAGGAGGGAAGTAAGCATTGGGGCACTCAAAGTTCTGTTTTAGGTCCAGTACTCTTCAATATCTTCATAAACAATTTAGATGTAGGAATAGAAGGGGAACTCATCAAATTTGCAGACAACACTAAACTGGGTAAATGCCACAGCAGGTAAGCTCAGAAGACAAGCTCAAAATCCAGATAGATCTGGAGAGACTTGAACACTGGACCTATATAACAAAATGAACTGCATTGTAGAGAAAAATAAGGTTTTACATTAAGCAAGAAAAACCAAATGTACAAGTACAGATTAGGTGAAATTTGGCTCAATAGCAGTAACTATGAGAGGAATCTTGGAGTCTAATGAACAATCACTTAAATACGAGCCAACAGTGTTTGCAGAATGCTTAAAAAGCTGTTACAATCCTAGGTTCTCAGAGGGATAGAATCAAGATCACCTGAAGGATTAGTATTGCTTTACAAAGCCCTAATAGACCACACTTGAAATACTGCATCCATTTTTGGTTACCACATTATAAAAAAAGATGTTGAGACTCTGGAAAGAGTGCAGAGAAGAAGAACAAGGATGATTAGGGGTCTGTTTAGAGCTAAACAGTTGCAGGAATTGGGTATGGCTAGTCTACTGAAAAGAAGGACTTGGGGTGACATGATATTTGAGAGGCTACCACAAAGAAGAGGGGGGTCAACCTATTTTCCAAAGCACTAGAAGACAAGACAAGGAACAATGGATGGAAATGAATCAAGAAGAGAAGAAACCTAGAACTAAGGAGAAATTTCCTAATGGTGTGAACAATTAACCAGTGGAACATCTTGCCTTCAGAAGTTGTGGGTGCTCCATCACTGGAGGCTTTTAAGAAGAGACTGGATAGTCACTTGTGTGAAATGGTATAGGCCAGGGTCTCTTCCTTGAGCAGGGGGTTGGACTTCCCTTCCAACTCTGTTCTGTATGAAGTCACCAGGAGTCAAATTCAAAAGATACTTTACTTTTAATTCAGAAATATCCTGACTTAATAATGTTTTATCCTTTAAAGCATATGCCGGGTCCAAAATTCAGTTCTGTGAATGTCATGATTTCAGCTGCCAGCCCACTGTTATATCCTTTTGGATGTTTGGCAAAAAGCAAATCCCCCGGGTTAATTTCTAGCTTTTAGACAAATGATTGTGTTAGTCAAGCACGAAATATAAAGTCTCTGAGGAACTGATTCCTAGTGACTCAAGTAAATTATCTCCTTTTAATCTTTCTCTAACCTAATAAGAGGTTTGCTCTTTTTCCAGCTTTGCTATCTGATTAGGGAGGTAGGTTTTGGGGGGGGGGGGGAAGTGGGCATAAAATATGCCAATGCAGCTTCACCTCATTTTGATGGGAATCTTAAACTGAGTTTTATAGACAAACATGAACACAACACAGCTTCTTAATTTTCAATTAAAAATTCAGAAGTAAAGTTATTTTTGTTCTCCCCTTCAAAGAGAAAAATATATATATATTTTCTGATTATTACTTTTTTTTGCAGCTATCAATCTTATCCTTAAAATCCACATTATTTTGTCCATCCTGAGTATATAATTGACTGTTATCTTTGTTGTGATTACAGCGCGCGCATGCGCGCGCGCACACACACACACACACACAGAGATAACTGTCAATTATACTAACTGTAACCCATTTGGGGAGGAAAGCAGGCAAAGACGGTCTAAATAAGCCGATGTAAAAACTCACAAAACTCACTGGTGGGCAAAAAAGGAACAAGAGCCAAGTTTTCAAAATAGACTCAATTCATATAACCCTAATTGGGGGTGGGGGGGCTTTTGCAGATTTTGGTGGTGAATTGCAAAACTTTAATAAATGGCATTCAGTTTTCTATATTATTTTTTAATCAATTAAATAGATTATTAAGATCTATATTTTGAAACTGAAAAATAAATTAGAAGTGGCAGTTGTGGTGGAAAATGATACTGACAGAGATCCATGTATTTATCGTTTATCCCATTTCTGAGACATGGGGGGATACAATATAGTAAAACACTGACATTTTTTGATCAAGTACATGAAATACATCTACTTGTGTGATCATTTCTGTATATCCCAGCTACAGGGTAAATGTTATTCTTTGATTACCTTCTACATCATACTGTGACCCGGTAGTGTACGCTCATTAATTGTAGTCTTAGCCTTTTGCTACAACCCTTCAAAATCCTGTTCATAGGTGCAGTTGGTGCCTAGAGACAAATCCGCACTAAATCCCTGCTTGAAATCACAGCACTGGTGCTGTAAAGTTCTACTGTTCTATTTCATATTCTGCTTTTCAATCTCCCTATTATCTTTCTTCCCACCAAAGCAATACTGCTTCACTCTCTCACTTCATCAATGCACAGATGGTGTGAAGGTAGTTTGGGACGCCCTAGTAAAGTCCCACTGGTAGGAATATTAATCACTATACATTGCTTAATTGGGTAACCTTTACTGTGGTTTAAATAGCAATACCAAGCTGCAGCGGCACAGATGGTAATCTGTTATTAATTGAGTGCTAATAGTAATGAATGGCTCTGCAATATGGGCTGATAATGCTATAAATAAAGCAGCTGACAACTATATTAATGGCAGGCGATGTGTGGAAATCTGGGGGGAGTTTTGTCTCTGCCCACATGCAAAGCAAGCTGGCCCTCCATATCATAAGGGACATGACTAAGCTTACAGTGTATTTTGAACATGCACACATAGGGTGAGAAGGGCAGATGTTTCTCTCTTATGCCTACCTACTTTTAATGTCTTTGCATCCCCAATAAAAGGGAAAGGGGCATGAAAGGAAAAAGAATCCCAAATGGCTAAAGATGTGCATGGGATTCTTCTGTCTCTATCACAGTATAAAATCCATACACCTGGGTTAAATACTTTTTGGTGTAGGGAAGGATGGAGAACTGTGCAGCTATACTTCTAAATGGACCACCCAGAGCAATGTTTCTGAACTGCAACAATTTTAAGATGTGTGGACTTCGACTCCCAGAATTCCCCAGCTAGAATACCGGCCCAGAGATACACCAGGGACCAGAGATGTTGTTCTGACCTAAGCTTCCCAAGATCATGAAGCAGACTTCTTGTCCCAATAAAACCTCTTTTATTTAGGTTAAAGGGAATTCCTGTCCAGCGAAGTCCCAGCAAATAGTCTTTGAGATTTCACAACTACAGACCTTTATCAGCTTGGAGAGTTGCTAGTCTGATACCTTCCACACACCACACTGTAGCAGTAATTACTTGGCAAGAAGTCAGGAACAGATCTTCACCCTAATGAATTGAACTGATTGTTTCCTGCAAACTCCCTATCCCTTTCACTCTTTATTCCCTATGGGAGTGCCCATTCATTGTCCATCTGTGCCTTTACTCCTAAGTCAGCCCTTGTCCCTTAACTGTTCCCTTCTCCTGGAAGCTCTGCACATGCACACACTGGGAACAGGCTTCAGCTGTTCTTCTGCCCCACTGATCTCCGACTCTGAAGGCAACTGATAGCTGTCAGATAGCCCTGGCCCCATCTCTGCCTCTGACACGGAGCACTTATCAGAGCCTTTCCCAAACTCCAGGACTGGCTCATGTTCCTCCCCAACTTCCTCACTGTCTGAGTCTACCACCAGCTCTGCTGGCCTCTGGAGGGCCACAACAGATGTACAGTATATGTCTCATCCAAAGGTTTAGGATTGGATTCCAGAGAATTTTAAACATTTCCATTAAATTATGTGTTTTAGTTTGTTGAAGGTGAAAGTTATTCAGAAAGAGGGTAATCATATAAACTACACTGAACTGAATTGAATTGAAATGTAGGGTGTTTTATCCTTGCCACTTTTTTCTCCTAGTCCTATATACTTTATATCTCTGAAAAGCCAAATATAGTATTAGACTTGAAAAGCCATGTAATGAAAGGGTTTTATGCTCACATCAATAGTTCATCAATCAAAAGGAAGGCAGACCACACTGAGAAGTCCCACTACCACTGTGGATGTATCTGATAACTACGAGCCGTCAACTGATTCATTTTCCTGGATATGACATGCATGCATCCATCTTGTATGCACGCAGATTCAGTTGACAAGCCCCAATCAACACATGAGGATTGTGAATGAGCCAACAAATGCGATGCCACTCAGTTTCCTATAAGTTGAATGCACACCTATTTGCTAAAACCATCAAAGTATACGGACAAAATGAGGTGATTATTGTAGGTGGAAAAAATCTGACCAAAGACACTTATTTCTGATACATAAGCCCTATGCTCAGAATGAGCTGAAACCAACTTGCTGCAGTGATGAATTAAATTTGTCATTTGTTACTGTGTCTCACTGATGCACAGAATAACAGCCTTGGACTGTAATCGCCACACGGCTGAGTCTGCACAGTAATTGCTGACAGCTATGGAAACTAACTTTCCAGCCATTTATAAATTTGACCCCTCCCCCTTGCCTCCTTTTTGCTGCATTAAGATAAGATGCTATTGGAAATGAAGCAAAAAACAAAAACAAAAAGGGAAAAAGTCCCATTCCATGTTTGCAAACATGGTTTTTTTTTTGGCTGTCAGTCTAAATGAAAAGAGTCATGGTCTTTCTCACTAAGACAGATGGACTGTATTATTTAGTTAATAAAGAATATGATGGTCTAATGACAGAATTGTAACTAAGGTTGGTATTATGTCTCGCCATTGGTCGAGGCGCGTGCATGGCAAGAGCGGGAAAGTTACTGCACAGTGATTGGCTAACCGTGGGACAGCCTGCATATAAATTGCTGTCAAGCAGGAAATGTTCAAGCTTGTTGGTTCTGTAGTTGCTGTTGGATTAGCTGTTGTAATGAAGCCTTGTTATCTGAGTCTTGCCTTGCTCAGTCATTGCCTCGGAGACGGAGCCACATCTCCGAGGCTAAGACATAACAGTTAGTTATCAATGAAAACTGGAGTTTTGCTTTTCTCACTGCCATGCTGTTATTCCAACAAGCCGTGAGGATCAGAAAAATATTAAGAGCTATTGAGAAGTGTGGGCTGCAACCTCAAGAAGAAATTCGATAGGTGGCATTTTCTCTGTGAAATAGATCATCTTCTACCCCCTTCCTCCTAAAGCCGCCTTGGAATTAAATGAAATTTCATTACAAAGAAATAACTGTATTGCTGGTCCTGGTAGGGAAGCTAGAGAATACATGTGGTACTCCCCAAATCACTACCCAGATACAAAGTTGTATTATTAAAGAGTGTTTTTTTTCTGAGTAGTCCCATTCTCCTTCTCCAAGCAAATCAAAATCACTCTGTGTTTTGTTGTTAGTTACGAAGTCGTATCCGACCCATCATGACAACATTCCTCCAGGCCTTCCTGTCCTCTGCCATCCTCTGGAGTCCATTTAAGCTCACGCCTATTGCTTCAGTGACTCCATCCACCACCTCATTCTCTGTCATCCCCTTCTTCTTTTGCCCTCAATCTTTCCCAGCATTAGATCACTGTTATTGCCCCACTAATGAGGAAGTAGGATGTCTAGACAGAAAACCAGAAATCATCTCACAGTGGATCATATGTCCTTGAGACTTATTTGTGAGGGAAAAAGAAGCCTATCAACAAGACAGAGTCATGGAGATGATATTGTATAAAGTCAGCTGTATTGCTAAAGTTTTATAGTTGTCTCCACATTAACCTTCAATGCAAATTAACAAATAGCAAAACTGTGCTGAAGCACAAACTCCTGAAGAAAATTTTAGGATTATCTTTCTGTTGCTGTATTCCCTACTCCATATTCCCTATTCAGCTTCCCTGAACTCTGTTATTTCAGTTAGAGGAAGAGAGTAAGTATTTACTGGCTTCAGAATGAATCCAACAATTTAATCTAGCTTCTAGATCTCCTTGGGTCAACAAAATATTGCTGCAGGTGTATATCTTAATCTAAATCTGTTTTGTATATCTAAATATTGTTTTCTTCTTTGATCTCGGTCTTTGTCTCTATATTCAACATTGGTTAGTCCTATATTTTTATTACCATTTTGTCTCACTAGGGCATGTCACTTTTTTTCAACTTTCAATTTCCAATCATTAGGGGTGCTCAAAAGTTGTAACATGCCTTGGGGATTGTAAAGATTTTTGGTTACTTTAAACTACATAAATATCATGACTTTTTAACCTTTTGTTTGTTTCATTTCTAGGGTGTGTCAATTTTTTTCAAGTTTCAGTTTCCAAATAGGGTTGTTCAAAAGTTGTGACATGCCTTGGGATTGTAAAGATATTTTAGTGACTTTAATATAATTTAGATGTGCTTGGCAAACAACTACATAAATATCATAACTTTACAGATCAGCAATTCCCCAGCAAACAATTCAGACCAACAATTTCCCAGTACCATCAAAGAAGAACATTATTCTGTGTTCAGTGAACCAGGGGGAAGATACAAATAAATACAGATACAGATTAACAGAGTTGGAAGGGACCTTGTAGGTCACCTAGTCCAAACCCCCACCTAAGCAGACCCTACACTGTTTCTGACAGATGACAGTCCAGTCTCTTCTTGAAAGCTTCCAGTGATGAAGCTCCCACAACTCCTGAAGCCAGGCTGTTCCACTGGTTGATTACTCTCACTCTCAGAAAATTTCTCCTTATTTCCAGGTTGAATCTCTCATTGTTCAGATATCTTTATCATTTCACTCCAGATAAAGGTTCAAAAACAGAAAAACATGATTGCAGATAATTTGGTGTATTTCTTGAATAAGAAAGGAATTAGCAAAAGCTTGAAGGCCATTGGAGGAGATTCTACAAATGTTAATACTGGCTGTGAAGGTAGCGCCATGCACTGGGTAGAGGTCAAGCCAGAGCATACACTCTGCTGAAGTTGATTGACTAGTCTGATGGGGTATACGAGCCACCTTTGACATGCAAATTGACTACAGCAGAAATAAAGAAGTTCATTGACAAACCAATGCTGGTACCACAGGGACCCTATAATGTCTAATCAATAGAGAGATGTATGAAACAGGTCACAGAGGCAGCAAGTAGAGTGTATGCACATGAGAAACATGAGGGTTATATCAGAAGACAAAAAGCAAGTTGGCGGCTGGTCGAAGAATGAATCCAAACAAGACTTAATGAAACTCGCTTAAACATTTTTATAACTCAGATAATTGCTTTGTGGTATTGCATGGGTTATTTTTTGCTTAGTTAGATAGGATTCGTGCATAAAATAACTCTAATTTTTGTAGCACAAGGTGTAATTTTGAGAAGTTAAATTTAACAGTAGATGTGGGGCAGTGGTGGATTGCCAATTTTTTTACTACCAGTTCTGCGGCGCTTGCACATGTGCGGGACACTTCTGCACATGCGCAGAAGCATCTGGGCGGGTGGGCAGAGCATCATGTCACTGCTATTACTGGTTCGCCCAATCCGGGCTGAACCGGGAGCAACCCACCTCTAATGTCGGGTTTATGATCAGACATAGATTTACCATACCAAGCTAAATGTTGTGCAGTTGCAAAACTAACAGCAGCTTTGAATTCTTTTTTGTAAAAACACATCTTTTTAAAACCCCACACTGAAAAAAATTGCAAAAATTAATTTTCACCCCATTAAATGACACGTACTATCACAGCTATTGGGTCAACCTAGCCCTGGAAATAATGAGACATGAAGTTTGCCCAGATCAGGAAACAGACTCCATAAGAAGACTACAAATATACTTCATCGAGTTAGACTATAGTAAAAGAATCTTGCAAGTCTGACTGTGTTTTTCCTTCTTTCTCTCTTATACTCCAGCGAGTCAGGAAGAAAGCCAGTTGAGTCTCTTGTTAATACTTTCTCCTTTTCAGGGCATAGTACATGTTTCTGCACTTTTCTTTTTGCAACGGCTTTTGAATATTTTCTCCAAAGTCATCTCTATGACTCCCTAGCGAAATCCAATGATCATTCATTCCTATTATTACATGAAGCTGTTTCCACTGATCCCCCTTGGTGTGTTCTCAGAAACAATTAAGGGTGACCTTAAGAGTCCTGTGTCACTTAAAGACTGGCTTTTCTAACTGGTTGTCTCTAGATGTCATGGGACTGCAGCTCCAACATAACTCAAATGTAGCTGATTAAGGAAAGCAGGTTCAGTAAAAAATAATAATAACCAGACCTAGAATCCCACAAGTTATTATAAATAATAGGGTTACTGAGATCTTTGAAGAGATGTTTTGCTTGAACAGAGCCTTGAAGAAACCGCTTCACTAAATATTGTAAATAATACAATGTCTGATTTTCAAAACCACTTCTTTGCTTTCTTTTCTAAGCTTTCTTCAGCAATTCTAATAAGCAGAAAAAAAGGTTATGGGAAAGCATTATTTGTGCACAGAAACCTCCTCCAACTGCTGAAACTACAGATCGGGGTGACTTGAAATACCTTGTAGAAACAAATTATTTCCCTCTTTTCCTGATGAGGAAAATAGTATTGCCTCTATCTACCATGCAACATTTTTCACCAAGGTGAATCCAAATTGCTTTGCTCAAAACTACCAAGCAGAAGGATGCACCTACTTGGGAAACTGAGTCTGCAAAAGACCTAGCAAATAATCCACAGAGCTGATATCGTTTCCTGAGGCTGGCATTCTGCCTTCTGAATTCTGAACTTGGCTAGTTCAAAGGAGCTTCTGAGAACTCAAGGAGAGATGTTGACAACATAGGAGAAAGTGTTAGTGATGAAAGATTGACAGGGCCGTTCAGTCTAATTCAATCATTGTTATATTGTCCCGTCAAATAAGGAGCTAACAAAAAGACAGCCTCTCAGGCCTTTTTCAAAGGGTGTGCAGAACTTATATAGGACAAGAATCGCATGCTGTTAGTTTGGAGTTTGATCCCCAGTGCCTATTTGTCATCTATATCAATTCTGGGATTTGATGGCAAGTTGTCTGATAGCATGGTGCCCTCTCTACTGTCTCTCTGCAAAGGCCAAATGTAATTTCATTCTTTGCCTTTTGTCAAGGTGTCTTATTAGGCTGGCTGATAAATGGAGGAACTGATCTGCTTGGTCAATTCTTGTTCCAGGGTCTCTGAAATAAAAACCCTTTTCTCACAGCAAGCAGTTCCAAAAGGCTCTTCAGGGGAAAACCTCATTTACAAAAGGGTCAAAGCTCAGTGGTGTAGCATCTGCTTAATATGCAGGTCTCGGGTTCAATCCTTGCCTTTCCGTAATACAGTTGGGAAAGGCTTCAACCCAAAAACACATGACTAGCCAGGAAGGATATATAATTCTGAACTAAAAAGACCAGGATATCTGACTTGCCATAGATTTTCATCAGCATTTGCTTTAAAAAGTGTTTATTCACCCTTTCATATAATATCTGCAAGGCAAACTAAACTTATAGCCCACCCTATTGCCATCATAAGGGAAACATAGATTAGCAATTATAAGCACAATAGCTTGGTTAAGCAAAACGGCGAATGTTTCTTGCTAAATATCTTGTAAACTGTGTCTAAGATTAGTTTTTTCTGTCCTATATTGTGGCTTTTCCATTTATTTATTTTTTTGTTATTTGCAAAACTGCAACATATCATTGTTCAAATTTTTCCTTTTTTGTGTGTATGCAGAGACCTTTTCATATATTGTACCATCCACACATAAATACACGGATTTCCTTTCTTCTTTCATTCATTCATCCATTAATTCATTCTTCCTTCCTCTCTTGAACATACAGATATTTCTGAGTTTGCACACTTTAAAAGCAATTAGGGAACAGATCTTTCTTACTAAATAAGATACTGAAGAGGTAGAGAGAGGATAATATTTTTCCTTCTTTCTCAGCCATCTAATAAGAGTCACTTCTTTCTCTTTTTTTCTTTCTTATAAAAAAAAACTTTAGCAAACACAGAGAAGGCAAATAAGATAATAAGTTGCCCTCATCTTATTTTGCATCATAGTGGAAAATGAAGTTTTACATTGAAAAAAACCCCAATGGTTGGCTGGTCAGTTAGAACACTGAGTGGGAATACTCTGCATAGCAAATTTGGTCATTAACTGGTCCCACATGATTATTGTTATATTTTAAGTGATTGATATACAGAAAATTTCACCAGATAATTTCAAAATCAGTAATAAGAAATTCAGAATAAAATATATCACATACTTAAGGACTCCAAGAGGGTCTGTTTAGAATTTTTTGTACATTATCTTCAAAGGATGTAGAAAGTAGTCTTATTGTGGAGGAGAATCAGATGAATTGACTCAGATTGTCTCATCCAGTTAGAGTGCAGTACTGCAGGCTACTTCTGCTGCCTGCTGGCTGCCTGCAATTTGGCAGTTCAAATCTCACCAGGTTCCAGGTTGACTCAGCCTTCCGTCCTTCTGAGATGGGTAAAATGAGCACTCAAATTGTTAGGGACAATATGCTGACTCTGTAAACAGCTTAGAGAGGTATGTAAAGCACTGTAAATCGATATATAAATCTAAGTGCTATTGCTATTATGTAGCAAAAAAATATGGGCTTAAATATTCTTTGTGCAAGAGGCACAAGAAATGGACTTTAATAAATTTCAAATTGAAGAACATTTCAGACTTTGAAAGTAAGAACAGATGTATCTGTTCGAATGAAAAGCTTTTCATTCAGCTTATTCAGTAGGGCTGTAGAGAACTTCAGATCACAGATTTTAAGATTATTGAATTAATCTTCTAGATCTGATTGGCGATTCAGATTGAATTGTGGAGATTAAATTAATAGTCGGAATCAATTCAGCAATGCAAAACAGAGCTAGGTGTCCAGCATCTTGCACCCACAGTAGGTAAACATGGTGTTTACTCGAGTCACATATAGGAACATCCACCCACATAAGGGATGACTGAAAGAACTAATAACCTAATTCTATATAAATGTCTATTCCCCATTTCATACTGTCTAAATTATCTTATGGCAGGGATTTTTGTACTGTAACTGTGGAAATGCTTCCTAAATGGGTTTTCATGGCTTCCTTTTAAAAATTAAAATAAAACTATGTTGCCCTTTTTTCATAATTATTTTACAATTGTTTTGAGATTTTTATTTGAGTTCGAGGTGACCTCATACATTTTTCTAAGTAAATATAAGCTCTCATTCTCTCTCATTCTTTCTCTCTTTCTCTTGCTCTCTCTCTCTCCCTGAAAGAAAAAAGCAAAAAAAAATAGGTTTAGCTTGATTAACATTCCACATGCAAAAGGATGTAATTAAAATGCCTTTGCATGTCTTGATATATATATGAGAATGGTTTTTTCTCAAAATCTTGAAGAGCTCTGAATAATCAACATATCCCAATACTGAAATAGAACAATGTTCTGACTTGTTTGAAAGCTCCTTCCAATATTCTCAGTCTAATTTATTTCACAGAGTTGTTTCAAAGATAAAACTGGGACGGTATATGCAATGTGCTGAGAGGATTGATGGCTTGAAACTGTAATACATAATAAAGATATAAAGAAAGATACAGACAGAAACACAGATACAAACGAGAGGTATATTGTGTTCTGGTCTCAGATAAGTCTGTAATAAAAATATTGCTGCCTGAAATACTCCCGACTAGTATTAATTGTATTGGACTGGATCAGAGATGGGTTCCTGCTGGTTTCCTCCAGATCTGGCAAACCGGTAGTGGCCGCAGTGGGAGGCTCCAGTAGAGAGCAAACCGGTAGTAAAATGAATTAAAACCTACCACTGGATTAGATAGACATAGACCATGGTCTGACCAGACAAAGGCAGTTTCCTAATATCTTACATCATGGGAACTATTCAGGTTAATTTTTCTAATTTGGCCTCATTCATTTTTGTTGTCTTTCTTTGTGATACTAATATAATAGCATGGGTATGGGAAGTACGTGGCACATGCTGGAATCAGATTGTCTAATCAAGAGTTAAGAATCTGGATCAAGTAGTTTTTTACATAGATATGTGCATGCATGGATGCATACATAGTGTATATTTTTCAAAAATGTTAACTCTGACAATAACAGCAATAGCACTCAGACTTATATACTGCTTCACACAGTGTTTTACAGTGCTCTCTAAGCGGTTCACAGAGTCAACATATTGGCCCCAACAATTTGGCTCCTCATTTCCACAACTTTGGAAAGATGGAAGGCTGAGTCAACCTTGGGCCAGTAAGAATTGAACTGCCAAACTGCCCTGCAGCCAGCAATCAGCAGAAGTAGGCTGAAGTACTGCATTCTAACCACTGCACCACCATGATTCTATAATGACATCATTTCATTACCCAATCTACCATCATAGCATCATAACATGGGTGGAGTAATGATATTATGAAAAATGTGCAACATTCTAAAAGGTTTGCTGCCTATATTTAAATGCATAATAGAAGTCCTGACAGGTTTATTTGTTTATAAATACATTTATAAAACATTGTTTTGGGACAAATATCCTTCTTCTAAGAAGGAATGTTAAAATGTTGTACTTACAAACCACACTTTTTCTTGCCTGGGACAAAACTATTTAGGTGGAGAGCTCAGTTTTACATTTTAGTGTCACCTGTACATAATAGAATAGAATAGAATAGAATAGAATAGAATAGAATAGAATAGAATAGAATAGAATAGAATAGAATAGAATAGAATAGAATAGAATAGAATTCTTTATTGGCCAAGTGTGATTGGACACACAAGGAATTTGTCTGGTGTATATGCTCTCAGTGTACATAAAAAAACAAGATACATTTGTCAAGAATCATAAGGTACAACACTTAATGGTAGTCATAGGGTACAAATAAGCAATTAGGAAACAATCAATATCAATATAAATCGTGAGGATACAAGTAACAAAGTTACAGACCTGCAGTCATAAGTGGGAGGAGATGGGTGATAGGAATGATGAGAAGACCAATAGTAATAGTAATGTAGCCTTAGTGAATAGTTTGACAGTGGTGAGGGAATTATTTGTTTCACAGAGTTATAGCGTTCGTGGAAAAAACTGTTCTTGTATCTAGTTGTCTTGGTATGCAGTGCTCTATAGTGTCGTTTTGAGGATAGGAGTTGAAACAATTTATAGCCAGGGTGCAAATGGTTTGTAAATATTTTCACGCCCCTTTTTTGACTCGTGCAGTGTACAGGTCCTTAATGGAAGGCAGGTTGGCAGTATTTGTTTTTTCAATCTCATGCCCTTTTGTTTAGAGAGACTTCTAAGTGTATTTAACATGCAAAACTATTATTCTTCGTTGGGCTACTAAATTTAGGGAAAAGTGCCACATAGAGTATGTTCTTAGTTCCTGCTGAGGTTGAGATTCAGCCTGCATATCCTGGGAATGTATCATCTTGAAAGGCATGCTGAAATCAAGAACACAAAAAGCATTCAGCATGGACCTGCAACTTCATAAGCCATTATTATTATTATTATTATTATTATTATTATTATTATTATTATCTTTTGTTTCCCACAAAATGTCTCTGCTTATGGCTTCTTTTGCACTCATTCACATGCATGGAATATACTTATTAAAAAAGAAAAACAATGAAAGTAAATAGAATGAGATAAAGAGAGAATGTTCATTTCCAATGGCCAAGTTAATCAAAGGTGTTTGGAGATTGGAAGCGTTCTTTATATATCTTAGGAAAAGGAAAGAATAGATGGGTGGGTAAAGATATGACAACTGAGACAGAGGAAATGAGTATGTTCCTAAATGTCTGCGATATAGATTTCAAAGAGAAAATAAATTAATAAAAATAAAATAAGTTTATTTTGAGCAACCCTGTTCATGTACTGACTGGTATTAAATGTCTCCGATGACTGAAATACCTGACTTTTAAAAGATTTTGTTTTAGTTGAAACAGGGAGCAATTTTAATGTTTTGGTTTTGTTTTGCCAAACTATAACGAGCTCCTCACTGGATCAACAGAACTTCAGAAATGCTAAGTTTTCTTTCAAACTTGGAACAAAATGTATTTTGTTCCCCCTATCTCAGATTTATTGAATGAGGTTGTTTTTTTTTAAAAAAAAAATCTTTTTAAAAAATATTTTCCACCCCTGAGATGGGAAAATCTTGTTGCTCTGAAAAACATACTATTTCTGGGAGTTGCTAAGGAAGGCAAGACTGCCTTTGCTTCCTTCTGACACTGCAATTCACAGAGATCTCTTGTCCCAGAAGGCCATCAATGTCAATAAAATATTGCATAGGAGTTTTTCAGATCATGACTTCTGGGGGAGAAATGACAAACTCAAGATAGCTCTGCTAAAAGTGAAGCCGATGACCATGGCAAAATAAAATATCAGAAAGTAGACTGGCTCTTCCGAATTCCTCTCCAAAAAAAAAGAGTACCTGAGACTGTCCACAATTGGTCCAGAAATCTGGGTCATGAAGGTCATCTTCGCTCAAACTGCAGTCAATGCCTTTATGAACTTAGGGTTCTCATATTTCCTTTTCTAATCATTTTTGGTAATTGCTTATTATCTGTTCCTCAGCTACTGGGAACTTTTGGATGAAGAAATTTTACAGTTCCAGGTAAATTTCCTCCAATCCTTAATTTGAAAAAATTAAATACAAGTTTAAGGACTTAAAAATAATAGTAAATATCAAAAGAGTGGTTAGAACATTGATTTGGAAAGTTATAACTGTATTAAGAATACACATGTATTTAAAATAGGCATTTGGAATTTATTATAAGAACATTTCCCAGGCATTTGTTTCTAATTCTTTTAAAAAAAAAATCATAGGATGAAATTTTAAAGATTGGATGCGAGAGGGAACCAAAACTAAACATTAAAGGAGAAGAACACTTAAATTTAACTTATTGCAGAATGGAACAAAACAATTTAATATCCTCATTCAAATATCATTGAAGGATATTTGTGAACAATGGATTCATTTTTAATCTATCTATTATAGATAGATTATGTTTAAAATATATTATGGAAGAAGAAAAAGCTATCCTGGAGAAGATAAGACTGATCTGAAAGTGGATTTAATACTGACAGACTTCAGGAATGATATAGAAAATGCTAGACTGGCATAATAGAAACTGACTGGTATCTTAATGATCAAAAGAGATATATAAATAACAAACCATGAGCCATATCATTTTTCACCCACTTTCTTGGGCTATTAGATAGTATATATTATATAGTAACCAAAATAATTATTTAGATAACTTTCCTATATTAGATTTACAAAAGAAACTTGTTAAAGTTTGAAGAACTTTGTGAGAAACGAGAAAGAAAAAATGAAAAGAAATCAAATTTTACTTACATTATTTGAAGGAATTAAAAATCAAATTGTTAAAAAGAAAAAATATAGTTTGTTTATTTGATCAAAAATAGAACATGTATTGTTATGTCTGGTAATCCTTAATGGACTTAATGGTTTTAAAATAATCAGACTTTAAGAATTTGTTTAGATATAAGAAATGAGATATCAGAAGAGATCATTTGTTGCATTTTATGAAAAAGTGATAACTTACTAAAATTGTTTATGCTTCTTGTGATAAAGGGGAAAGGCCCTTATTAATATATTTCTTTTTTTTATTTCTTCTTTCTTGTAAGTTTTTTTTTCTTATTTCTATTTTTTTCTTTATTTTAGTTTTTATTGGTTTTTATCTTTTTAACTGAAATGTTTAATAAAACTATTATTTAAAAATAATATTAAGTGTTGTGGCCCGGCAGGAGCCGTTGGAGCTGCCGCCAGACTCCGACAGTAAGGGGGCTTATAAGTCAGCCTTGGAGGAGGTGGAGGGCCCTGGACAGGGTGTCGACTCTGAGCAGGGCGAGGAGAGACTGGTTGGCCACCAGGTGGCGGCAGAGCATTGGATCAAAGGGAATGTTCAGGAAAACATTTGGGAGTTGTTTCAGGATGCATGCAGGAGCAGGGCTACTCCGCATAAAGAACGGAGTAACTACAGGAGGTGATTACGAGCAGCTGATGCTGATTAAGATCCTCTCCTGATTATAAAAGGAACTGTTTGTGCTACGCCCTGGTTGCAGGAGTCAACATTCTCATTCACGTTCACAAATCAAGAAAAACCAACTTGGAGAAGTAGGTTTGCTGGAAGAAGCCTGTTTTGCAGTGCTGCGTTTGTTTATAGGACTTTTATCTCTTTGTTTATTTTGGGCTTGCAGCCAACGAAAGCTTGGACTGATTAAAACATTCTTTTGTACGTCTGTTTTGGCTTTCGTTCCTGGACGGAGAAGGGTGGGGTCAGAACAATTAAGTATATTTAAATACATAATATTTAAATAATATTATTTGAAAAGAGTGTTTCAGATTATATTTGGCTACCTCTTTTTGTATCTAGAAGGTGACCCAATGAAATATAGTTAACACAGTCAAGCCAGTACATCTGCAACTCTTTATGGTTAAATAATTCAAGGATAAATGAAATCACTCCCCTTGCCCAGCAATTTGTAATCTTTTCCTTTCTGATCCATGAATGCCAATTAAAATATGCAAGAACTAGTTTATTTCTCAATACAGTTTTCTCCTCCTGCACCCTTCAGACATGGTTACTGCAAAAGCGGAAATGACTTGCTAACTTCTGTAATTAATCACACAAGTAAGTTCTAATTAACCCCAATTCTTAGTATTTGTACTCCACTATTGGCCTGTGCAACAGAGTGACTGAGAGGAATACTATCCTTTATGAGCTGCGGTGGAGCAGTGGTTAGAGTAGTGCAGGTTACTTCTGCTGATCACCGGCTGCCAGCAGTTTGGCAGATCGAATCTCCCCAGGCTCAAGGTTGACTCAGCCTTCCATCCTTCCGAGGTGGGTAAAATGAGGTCCCAGATTGTTGGAGGCAATATGCTGACTGTGTAAACTAACTAGAGAGGTCTGTAAAGCACTATGAAGCAGTATATAAGTCTAAGTGCTATTGCTATTGCTATTAAACATTGTTATTCCTTTTGTCTCTACGTTTTTGTTCTATGAAACCCTTACCCTTTTTTACTCAACCCCTCCTTAGCAGAAAACATATAATTTATTTATTTGTTTATTAAAAGTTTATGCTGCCCACCCTGCTTATAAGATGATTAAACCTTTGATAGACAACTAGAAGCCTACATCTGATCTACTACATGTAAGAAATACATGTTCCAATCAGTTTGCTAAGATAAGAAAGGAGGAAAGCCTCCTTGTTCAACATCTATAATATTACACATTTTTACTATGCATCCCCAAACACTCACAAAAACACATCACATGATGCTTAAAGGGTAAAAGAATGAGCGAGACAATGGCCACACAAAATACTAAGTGATAACTTAACACAATTCTTGTGTTTTAACATAATTGGTCACGCCCAAACAAATAACATGATGCTAAGACAACAACTAAGGGATGTGGTGGCTCAGTGGCTGAGACTCTGAGCTTGTGGATCAGAAAGGTCAGCAGTTCGGTGATTTGAATCCCTAGCACCGCGTTATGGAGTGAGCTCCCATTACTTATCCCAGAATCTGCATACCTAGCAGTTCGAAAGCATGTAGAAATGCCAGTAGAAAAATAGGGACCACCTTGGTGGGAAGCTAATAGCATTCCGTGTGCCTCCAACATTTAGTCATGCTGACCACATGACCATGACGATGTCTTTGGACAGTGCTGGCTCTTCAGGTTTGGAACAGAGATGAGCATCCCCTAGAGTTGGGAACGACTAGCACATATGTGCAAAGGGAACCTTTACCTTAAGACAACAACTAGATTTTCATGATATTTTTGTGGAGTGGAGTTGATAAATGAATGCAGGAAATGAAGATGTATGTTTAATCATGAGTGAAAAGGTTAGAACATGAGTCAGAATGTACTGGTTATCATCCAGATTGCAGTGGTTATCAGTGGAAATAGAAATGTGTAACTTGATATTTATTTATACTTTGAATATTACTTTTACCTATATGCTCACCAGTTTTTCAAGGTTCAGAGCAGTTTAGAAAACATTTGTATATTATATTTCAGTGGGAGAGCCAAATATGAGTTCTGATAAAAATTGTGTAATTTTCAATAAGTGTGATCGGGGGTGAGTGGGTAGGAAACATTATTTTAGGTGATAAGAAATTAGATGAGAGAGTACAAAAAAACTGACTGGGGCATTTCGAAACCCAATAACTGTTATGATGAAAGCTGCAATAAAGAATGAAAGAGTGATGAGAGATTTAAAATTAAAGGACATTCTCAATCATAAGGAATCCAATTTTTCATCTACGTTTGAATGATGGCTTAACCCAGAAACTTACCATTTCTGGTTACTGTAGTGCACTTGCTCTAGTGGAGAAAGCAATTTGGTTGTAGACAGGGTCTATGCTTAACATTTGGAAGAGTGACAACTAGAAAGAAAAAAGCACTAGACAGCTGAAATAATATCAGAAGGAGAACAAGAATTCTTTTTTTTCTGATTTGGAGTAGGTGAGGAGTCTTGAGAAAAATTATTCACAATTAAAAAAAACCTTCTCAGACTTTATATTACTGTTTTAATGGGTTTTCTCTTTCAAAATAACAAGTATTATATCAAAGATCTTCAATAGCTTTCTTAGGGGTGGACACTGGAGGTCACAAAAAAGGGCTTAGCCAGAGATCACACAATGACCTGCTGGAATATTTTAGTTGTTTGGAAATGCATGAGTGCAAAGGAATGGACACTCAAAACCTGACCTGAACTTCTTTAGAAAACACATTTCAGGAAGAAACATAATAATAAAACTATTGGATAAAAAAGGACAACCTTTTTAAAACTCAGAAGCCTCATGCTCCCCATATCAGGATTGATGTTCAGTTATTTAGCAATAGCAATAGCAGTAGCAGTTAGACTTATATACCACTTCATAGGGCTTTCAGCCCTCTCTAAGTGGTTTACAGAGTCGGCATATTGCCGCCACAATCTGGGTCCTCATTTTACCCACCTTGGAAGGATGGAGGGCTGAGTCAACCCTGAGCCGGTGAGATTTGAACCGCCGAGCTGCAGAACTAGCAGTCAGCTGAAGTGGCTGCAGTACTGCACCCTAACCACTGCGCCACCTCGGCTCATATTTCCTATGTAGTTCAAGGTAAATTAAACTACACTGTACAGTTTTAATAACTACAGAGAACATTGCACTCCAACCAGGGATGGTATTCACTTACCTTCCTACCGGTTCCCAAATGTGAGTGCATGCCTGTACATGCGCTCTGTGTTCTGCGCATGCGCTTTGCCTTTAAAAAGGGCTTAAATAGGATGCTGTAAAGGTGGGGCAGGGGGGGCAGAGCCATCCGTGATTTCCGCTACCGGTTCAGGCAAACCCGTCAAAACCGGCAGAATACTACCTCTGAGTCCAATATCTAGTGAGGATTAGACTAGACATGGCTGATGTGTATAGAATACAGATAGGGAGCAAGAAGAATCTTCTTCTAAAAAAAGGATCTCCATTTCAAAATTTTCACATTTCCCAGATCTTTGCTGAAATGTGTTGTTTTCTACATACAAAAAAACCCCTGTTCATATAATAGTATCATAAGGAGTGATTAACACTAATTTCTGTATATTTAGATATGGGGTGTAAAGTAAGGTCTGATAATTTCTCCATTATCAGATTATAATATTGTTAGGTGATTTATAGAAGGACAACTTAATCACTTAAAAGTGACTTACTAGGTAATTCCTAGATAGGTGAGACATTTTTATAAAGAATCCTGATTCAGCCAAGAAGTAAATATGTGACGCAGATTAAAAGCTGAGCTATGACATAAACTCCTGCCACTATAATGAGTAAAAGACACAAATAGATCAAGAATGTATGTTTAGAAAAGGTGAGCTCTCTAAGCCCATTAACTTCTTAACATTCATGTATATAGACCAGAAAGAAAGATGATAGTTTGATGGATGTACTTGTCATATTTACAATTTCTAGCAGGTTGATTAATGTGTTTTGTGGTTTGTAATCTAATGCCCATTTAACTCTCCTTTTAAAAGATTACAGTGATTTATTGAATCTGGTAGAGTTTTTGCATTCCAAGGGTAGAGCAACAATATTCCTGTATCAGGCTGAAGTATCAGTAAGATTTGTTCAACTGAGTGGGTAAGTAGATGAAGTCTTTCTTCAAATACAAGGTGGGTGGCCCTAATTACACTGGGATTTATACAAACTAATGCAAACACAAATACTTCTATTCTTGCCATCTACATCAGGGGTGGGTTGCTGCCAGTTTTACTACAGGTTCACAAACTCCCTGCACACCAGACATGTGCGCTGTGCACATGCGTGCAATTGTTGTGCACACATGCACAGAACAATTTACAGTGAACTGTGCATGCGCAATCACGAAAATCCAACATGGCGGCAACATCAGTGTCACCAAAAGAACTGGTTCAGGGGCGTGTCAAGCCTGGGTCGCTGCCAGTTTTGCGACCCAGACCTGAATTCCACTACCAGTTCGGACGAACTGAACCTTCACGATGGCTTCACGCATATGTACAGTGTGATTAAAATTGCTCTGTGCATGCGCAAAAGCAAAAAAACAAGATGGGAGAACCAGTTTGGGGCGTGACAGGCCTGGGTCACTGCTGGTTCCAACTACCCAGGCCAGAGGTAAGGTCCTACCAGTTCGCACCTATTCAGTAGAACCGGTTCATCAAATCCACCGAACCAGTTAGAAGAGGTTCCACCAGTGGACCCGGAAAGCAGGCCACACCGGTCTGAATCAGTAGGAACCCACCATTGCTCTGGACCCCAGGTAACTGACATACCTTCAATAAGAAATTTTTCATAGCAGAAAAGACGGCTGCTAGTATTGAAAGCAGATACCTAAAAAGCAGAAATATATTTCAAAATATATTACAAGTAGACTATATATACCATTCTGCTAACTTCTGTATATCCGTTCCTGAAACTACTGAGCACTTTTATACAATCATGTAAATCATATAAGGTGTGAAGATCTGAGAGTTCAATTCCAGCAGAGAGAAACCTACAGAAAAACATCTGGCTGTCCATATCTGATGAGTCCTCACAGAATTAAACCAATCATATGGTATACCCTCTGATGATTAAAATGGTATATGATGTGTAAAAACAGAGAAATTTGGGGAAGGAAATGGAAGTCATGTAAAATTATTTATATTGGTCATGACATTATACAACATCTTTATCTCTGGTCTGAGAAATTCATGGAAGGTAAACTGTATATATCATTCAGATAATTGCAAAATACTAAGGAAGATGCTCGTTTGTATTTACTGTGTCTCCCAAAAATAAGACAAGATCTTATTTTCTTTTGACGCACCGAAATAAGCACTTGGCCTTATTTTCGGGGAGGTCTTATTATTTTTGAGGTGTAGGAGGTGACAAGGGTGATCACCTCATGGCTGCTGCTATGTTGCAATATTTTCAGGGAGGGCTTATTTTCAGGGGAAAGTTTATTTTAGGGCCAGGATGGTGAACCTATGGTACGCGGGTCACAGGTGGCATATGGAGCCATTTGTCAGGGCACATGAGGCGTCGCCCTGTCAGCTGGCCAGAACGCATGCGTGCGCGCTGGCCAGCTGACTTCAGCCTTCTTTTGAGGCCATTTTTTGCCCTCCCCAGGCTCCAGAGTCTATATAGGAGCTTGGGGAGGGCAAAAACAGCCTCCCCCGCACCCTCTCCGGAGGCCCTCCAGAGGCTTCAGGAGCTTCCCTGAAGCCTCTGGAGTGCAAAAAACTGGCCCTACGGGCAAACTGGAAGTGCAGGAATGCCATCACTGTTTTAGGGCGTGCACTCAAAAGCCCGATTGGACTTATTATCCGGGTGGTCATATTCGGGGAAACAGTGTACATATACTTACACATCATGCTTTCACTGCAATTTTTTCCTGAGATCATCCCCTTGACAGTATCAAATAATTGTCTGTCCCACATTTTAGAATCTCTCATCATTCTGACATTCTTCATTATAATTTTCATCATAAACAGTTCTTGAGTCTTCAAATGATTGTCATTTTTTTCTGTACTTTCTTGTCTCATTGCTGTCCGTTAGTTTTTTTGTCAACTGACGTTTTCACATAATATTTTTTAGTAATACAGAAAAGTAATAAACTAAGTATCCTGCATGCGACATGCAATTTTCCTGCTACTGGCTTGGCACGTTTTGACCACTACAGCTACACAGAAACATGCAAGGAGGATATTTCTTCTAGATCCAGCATTAGACACAAACTACAGCCCATATCCTACTACCTGGAATATACACACTTTGCATATATTTTATATATGCTAATTAAACTCCTGGATGAAGATTGAGTAATGATTAAATCTAAATTTAGATTTATACATGAAATCAGCACATACGTAATTTATGCTACTCCTGCATTGTTTTTAAATTAGGGAAGAATGTGTTTTAAAAGTCTATGTACTTTATTATCCTGTTGTCAAAATTTTCATTGTGAATGGGTATCTTCAAGATACATTTGTTTTTTAATTATTTCTCTTGATCTCTAAAGTTGAACTTCAGGTTGACAGCTCTAAGTATATTGGTACACTCGATGCAAAGAGAACTGTGTGCAATTTCCAGATAAAAAGTGCCATTGGGAAAAGACCCCAATCTAGGTAGATTCTGAGTTCCTCACCAAAGTAGATTAGGCTAGTATATGTTGCTATCTCTTTGCAGAAGAAAATGATTTAATCAGTGTCTTACTGCTGCAGTAGATTAAACCTAATGGATCTTATTATTTCTTTCTACATTTTTTTTTAAATTTAAGGAATATGCATGTTTTAATTGTAAATGTTTCATTTTGTCTTTTCATTATTTAACATTATTTAAGGAGGCAAGATGAAACAAAAATTTGTGAAGGAGAAATAATCTGTGGTTTTCCTGATCATATTCTTCAACTGCTGGCCACAAGGAACATTAAGACTATACTAGTCATCATAACTGATACTAACCTTACTTTCTCTGAAAGTATATTTGACAACAAAACTAGTACTTGTATTAGATGAAGCCAATTGCATGCGGTGGAGGGATTTATTTTTTTTGCTTAGGCCTCAAGAATAAAGTTGCACACTTTATGTCTTATCGGAAGGGGGGCAGAGAAATCTTTTTGTTTTGTTTTGTTTTAACAATCTCAGAGTTATTTTATTTTTATAATGGGTTCATATGGGAGTTAGTCTGGAACATTTTCTATCTTCTACAGTTGAAGGTGGATGCCATCTAGAGTTCCACCAATCCTAGCTCATACCTGGACAATCATAGCATACAAGTTTTCTATTCTTACAGTTTTTAAACCATTTTGAAGAGTAATCACCCATGCACAATGTATTGCAGTAGTTCAAAAAAGATATTGCAACTGTATTATTACTGAATTGTATTTTTTGTTGTTTCAATGTTTTTACTTGTGAGTACCCATAATTGTTGAGAGTCAGGCAGCACCCACATTTGTGTGTGTGTGTGTGTGTGTGTGTGTGTTTGTGTGTGTGTGTGTGAGAGAGAGAGGGGGGGAGGGAGGGAGAGGGAGAGGGAGAGGGAGGGAGGATCTTAATTTTAGAGATCAGGTAGGACTATTGAATGAGATTTCACTTGAAGAAATTATTTGAGCAATTTTGTAAAGCAAACCAATTACCTCTGTTTCTAAAAATGAATCCAAACTCCATGCTTATATACATTCTTAAGCTGTTTTCCAACAGTTTGATTAACCAAAACCAGTCTTCCAGTCAGTCACGGACGCCCCTGAAAAGCTTCAAAATTATGCAAGATGTCATGACAAAACAAATTTACATCATGATGGGCAGCAGTCTCACAGATATAGTTCCTAGTATTAATAGATTTCACACAAAAAAAACCTCAAAAATGATGTGGACAAGTATGGCTTAATACTACATCAGTGGTAGGTTTCAAAAAATTTTAGAATCTCTTCTGTAGGTATGGCCTGCTTTGTGGGAGTGGCTTGCTGGCTATGTGACCGGGTGGGAGTGGCTTACCAGCCATGTGACTGGGTAGGCATGGCCAACTTGTAAAATGTGGTAAAACTCACTTAACAACACTCTTGCTTAGCAACCAAAATGTTGGCTCAGAAACTCTGGCATTCCTCCTCTCGCTCTTCATCTTGATGATGTGCAGAAGGGCGGGGGAAGGGAGCTGGAACCGGTTCTAAACGGCACTGTAGATTTGTGGAACCTCTTCTATAGAAGTGGTTAGAACTGGCAGGAACCCACCCCTGTACATGCTGTCTCCTTATTTAAGAGGCTAATATATTTATAACTGATGATAAACTTTCATTCCCTTTTTTCAAATCCCCAGACATGAAAATGGATTCCAAGCATTTCCAACAAGCTTGTGGAAATAAAAGACTTGTATGAAGGTTAATTGGCTGATAGCATTGGACTAGGACCAATCTAGGCCTTCTGTTGGCCTGACAGCTCAGACAGAAATGTCAGTGCTAGTTCATTATCCTAACATAAAAAGAGCCATGGGAGCATATATCATATGGCGAAGCAGGGGCTAACTAGACCAGAAATACAATGTGTCTCTGCCTGTTGATTTATTCTTACATACTGTACATACATATCCATCACACCATTCCCATTCAGGGTCAGCAGTTTTATGCAAAGCACACAAAAAAAATTAATCCAAAAATGTAAGGTTTGCTATTTTAAAAAAAGAAAGAAATATAGCTCCCTTCTTCATTTTCTTCATACATTTGTAGACCTTTCTTGCTTCTACTAATTTTAGACACTGCTCCATACATTATTTTTTATTTAAACAATATAACCAATAGGTATATTGAAATATATTGAAATATATAGAGAGGTAGTGTTAAGATCATGAAGGGTTATAATCCTGCTTGGTGCTACAGTTAGCAAATTATACCGTGTTTACACGCCGCAATACGAAAGGCATGTGGGCACGTCCACTCAGTCACATGGCCACCACCACCAAGCCACGCCCACAGAACCTGGTAGGGAAAAAATTGAATTTCTACCTATCTACCTATTTTCTGCCCAGGCCTGGCCTAATCTGTCAAAGGCCTCCTCCTGCATGACGCCCTGCTCTCCCTTTCCTAGTCCCCTTTCCACTCCTTCAGAGGCCCCGGCCCTAGCCCCGCTTCCTCCCCCACGACCGCCTCTTTCTCTGGCTTCCCTTCCTCCAATGGTGGCTTGTCCTTACTCAAGAAAGCAAGCTCTCTTTTTCAGGATGACTTCAAGAAGCCTCCCATCTGCCACCTCTTTGCCAGCCACTTCTCGGTAGTGGCAACTGGCTGGAGGCTGCCAAAAACTACCGGAAGTCACCGAAAAAGCCACTGCCGTTGCCACCCTGTTCTTCATGCAGGCCACACACACACATCCCATTGCCTGCTGCGCCGGAGAAACTTGCCAGGGCAAGTCCAAGCAGAGTGACGCATCATAATATTCACAAATTTAAAAATTATTTGGGACAATATAACATACATACATACATACATACATATATACATACATACATACGTTACTGGCAGACATCTAGTAGATCTAGCAATCATACAACGATCTCAGCACCATCTAAATGGACCAAAACTGTATCTCTTTCATTCACAGTTAACCCTCCATTTTTCACTCCTCTGTATGTATTAATCAACTACATGCATCAATCAATTAATCAAGACGAAACTACTTTCAGAATATCTAATACATTTTCCCCTTTCTCTTAGTTTTACAGACACACGCCAGACCCATTCTTCTTTCATTTCACTTGTTGATTCATGCCATATACCATTATTCTTCTTATGTTCCAAATCACAATCTTCCATATGCCATGGCTGCCACCAGATGGCTTCCATAAATATCGTCTCATCATGGCTTTTGTCATTTGAAGTTTTCCCATACCCAAAGAAAGACAGAGGCATAGATCACGTTATCAGTTTGAATTATTACTGTGCCACATGTTGTTTTCTTTGCTTATGATAAGGACAGAGCTAGTCAGTATTTTTTTCCTGAATCGAGGAGGAAGAGAAGGTGTCCAGTAAACAAACTGAAATGGGCTTCAACTGTAGTGAACACCACTTTGATTCTTTCTACAACCCATAATGTTTTTCACTCTGCAGCAATCTGCACTGTCAATACATATTTTAGAGGAGAGCTCTTACACAAGGAACATAAATAAAGAACCGTGAAGGCTTCTCATATCTTTTGCAGCAGCTCATCATTTCCCATACATGTGCTAGGCAATAAATTTCAGAGTGCTGGTATTATTATCTAAACTGTTTGCACAATCCATTCAGAAGACACAATGTCTGAATAACGTTAGTCGTTGACAGCCTCAGTGGACAATTCTCCCTTTCTGCTAATAAAGGTTATAACTAGTTCAATTATTCCAGTAAGGTAATATCAATATGATTGCTAATTATGGCAATTGCATAATGGATCATTAACTAGCAATAATGACTTTGTCAAGTGCTTGGCAATTTTATGGAAGAATCACTCAGCATGTCATAGAAAAATTATCCTCTTGGCATCACTGACTTCTTGTCTGCAAACGGAACCTCAAAAGTTGAGACTGGGAACAAATGGAAAGCTAACTTCCGGATGTAGAAATAAGGGTGGGTAGAAATGTGAAGTAAGTTGCTTATGAATTATAAAACATCAACCCAAGTTAGATGTGGAAAATCAGTGGTATATACGTGTGTTAATAATACTATTTTATGCATGTCTCTGGACAAAAGCGCCATGAATAAGATTTTCTCTTACATTGGGGGGGGGAGGGAGGAAGGGAGAGAGGGAGGGAGGGGAAAAATGACTTGGGATCATTTTTCATACTTATGACCATTGCAGCATCCCCATAGTCATGTGATTTACATTTGTATGCTTGGCCACTGACTCCTATTTATGTTGGTTGCCGTGTCCTGGGGTCATGTGATTCCCTTTCATGTGTGAAGAAGGAAGGAAGCAAAGAAAGAAAGAAAAATGAAGGAAGGAAGGAAGGAAGGGAAGGAAGGAAGAAAGGAAGGAAGGAAGGAAGTTCTTTGGAAGCATTTAATAGGGTAACCATATTCAAGGAGAATACAATTTTTTACTTTTCAAATTTAGGAGAAGGTGTAGCTGAGCCTTGCCTAATCATGCCCTTTCCAGGTGTATTAAAATGATATTCCCCAAAACATGCTTTTTGTTTATCCTTAGCAGGTATCTTGGAACCACTTTCATCAGCCAAATTGCTTCAAATGCAATGTTTGGGCAACTCCAGTTTTAAAGTGTAGGTGATCCTCAACTTATGACCACGATTGAGCCCAAAATTTCTGTTGCTAAGTGAGACAATTGTTGAGTGAATTTTGCCCCATTTTATGACCTTTCTAGCCAAAGTTGTAAAATGAATTCTGCAGTTGTGAAGTTGTAACCCAGTTGTTAAGTGAATTTGGCTTCCCCATTAACTTTGCCTGTCAGAAGATCGCAAAAGAGGATCGCATGATCCCAGGACATTGCAACTGTCATAAACATGAATCCATTGACAAGCATCCAAATTCTGATTACCTGTGACCATGGAGATGCTGCAACGGTCGTTAAGTGTAAAAAACAGTTATAAGTCCCTTTTTTCAGGGCCATTGTAACTTTGAACAGTCACTAAACGAACTGTTGTAAGTCAAGGACTACCTGTATATAAACAGTACAATTGAGTATCAGCTGGCACTAATGTTTAATAAGCAATAAGCACAGTATTTGGCAAAATAACCACAATTTGTAGTAAAGCAGTGATGGCGAAACTTTTTGGCCCTGAGTGCCCAAACTGGAATGTGTATGCATGTGCGCATGCCGGAGCACCGGAAACCCAAAGACCAGCTGGCCGGCATGCGCATGCATGTTTTTTGGGCTGTTTTGGACCCAAAAAATGGCCTGAGTTTTGGGGGCATTTTTGAGGCTGCTTTCAGGCAGTTTTTCGAGCCATTTTTCAACACTCCAGCGCCCATGAAGACCAGCTGGCTGGCACATTGGAAACCAGAAGACCAGCTGGTAATGGCGCATGTGCCCAGAGAGAGGGCTCTGCGTGCCATAGGTTTGCCATCACAGAGGTAAAGTCTTTTTCAAGTCCAGCTAGTTTCTTTGACAATAACATTGGGGTAGTTTTCCTATTGCCTTTTGGAATTATTTTTTTTCATGTACTCAATCTAACATACACCCCTCATGTTTCCTGATGGCCTCTTACCCTAATCTAGCTTTGCTTAGCTTGTCAACATCAGCCATAAATCAGACAAATACAAAATCATTTAAGTAGTAGAAATTTAACTAATCTTCCAAGAACCACAAAAATAACAAACCTGCCTGCGTCAAGAGGAGGAAGGCATTGAGGAAGACAATAATAATTCCATTTTTATTTGACACGAATAGTTTAATTATCGTAATGTGAAGCCTTGAGTCTCTGTACTTCATGGTCAGCATTGATTTACCTTCAGTTGAACTAAGTGAATATTTAAATGGTAATTTCACTTTCCCGCAACTTGGAAGCAATAAATGGACTCTCATTTGCATTGAACACATTTTATACAGCAAATTTATAGAGAAGGTGACTGGATTATGCTCGAGATCATTTGAAATATTATTTGCAATAACAAAATAGCACTGACAAGTGTGAAATGTCATAAAAACGCTAATATTTCTCCTTTTGCAAGTTCCTTGTTGATTTTTTTTTAAAAAAAAAACCATCTCCAACACATTCTATTAGATGTGAATGTCTGTTTCTGAACCTGGTCAGATGGTCAGAACTTCCAAGTCTTGTGACTACCAGGTATGACCATTCTTCCTTGGAAATACAAACACAGTGTGTTCAAAAAAAAAAAAACCAAACAGGATACTCAGGCTTTATACAGGGCTCAAGAATTATCATTTTATTCTGCATTCAACATTTCTTCATCTCCAACAGATAAGACTCCTTAGAAAGGAGTGCAAAAAAGGACATCTCTGGAAATCCTCCATCCATTGCAACTCATACTCTGGAAAATATTGTAGGGAAAGAAGAGGAAAGAATGAGATTTGAAGATTGAAAGGATCTGGGTATGGGTGAGAGCATTTTATGGAAGCAGGAATCTGATCTGAGTAATGATTCGTGAAGCACAATTTACAACTATAACAGACAGGAGATTTATTTACAGGAAGTACATTGTGTGCAGAAGCAAAGATTAGCACTCAACTAGCTATCCTCTACCAGGACATTCAAAGAGTATGTGCTCTGAGCATGTAAGCTTGAGAAGAAAGTAGATGGAATTGAGCTCAGATTAGCAATCTCCAAGGCAAAGAACAGGCAGAATGGATGCCAAAGAAGGGATACCTAATAAATCCTTAACTATCCATACTCTAATGTCGCCTTGCCAGTAGATCATAGGGTGTTGAATGAGTTTGTGCCACTGAATTTATAACTCCAATACCATTCTCAATGGCTTGTGTACCTATCCTCAATTGCCATAATCTCTTAAATGGTTCTGGGTTGATTCTGGGCAATAGCTGCCATCATCTATTCTGATGGGCAACTTAATGAGTCATTCTGGAGCATCTCATACACAGCAATGTCTGATTTCTGTGTGTTTTGTCCTGGATATAGTTTTGTCTCTTTGGACGATTACCCTCTTGATTTTTCAAATACGAATGTTGGCTTTGGCATATCTATTCCATTAACAATTTATGCAGCCGCACTGTTTTCTGCCCCCATTGCTTTTGGCCCAGTCTTTAGGCATAGGAACAGAAAATATGATCTCTTGGCCCAGTTATGCTGCAGATATAGACTCTGGTTTAATGGATAAAAAGGAAACAATCAATATCTGCATGTAGACTTCTACTCAGTCTGTCCTGTTTCAAACTCAGATACACTCATTACTCAAGGCTGAGCACATAGCCATAGGCAAGGAAAGAAATATATATCACCAAAGTGTTTAGGTGACACTACAAGAGTAGTCAAAATCTAGTCCAAAGTTCAGAGATCCAAGTCAGATTTGTCTGCCAATTCAAAGACAAGCAGGATTCACAGGAATGATGCAACAAAGCAGAAAATCAAATGTTTTTTCCAATGAAGAAAAATGGGTCAGGGCTGCCTCTTAAATCAGGCTACAACTAACTGTCTTTAATTAAGAGAGTTGCTTGGCAAAGAAGAGCAGCTGCACTGTTCTTCATTTTATTCACTTAGTTCAGGGGTGTCAAACTGGCGGCATGCGAGCCAGGTGCATCACATGCCAGCCACACCTACCCAGCTCCATGAAGGGAAAAACCATCATGATACGCCACGTGACGGCAACACAACACAGTGAGTTTGACACCCGTGAGACTTAGTCCAACCAAGGGTTTGTAGGCTATACTTCATCATCTGGTTGTTCCACCTCTTCTAATGGTGCCTGTTTGATCAAACTCCGGCGGTTTCTGACTTGGTGTCTCCTAAACCTGACATTCCATTGAGACATTTGAAGGAGGTTCTTCAGAGTGAGAATCCTGGGCCATGACATTGTCTTATCTTCTGCCCAATCTGCAAAACTGAGTAGCAGACAGAAGCTATTCAAGTGACTATTGCTGTTGGCTGGCAGTGTGAGATCTATATAAGGGTAATCCTCGATTTATAACCACAGATAACACCAACACTTCATTTTGCTAAGCAACATAGCTAAGTGAATTTTAGGCCATTTAATGATCTTTCTTGCCCCAGTTGTTCAGTGAATCACTGCAGTTGTTAAGTTAGTAATATGGTTTCCCCATTGATTTTGCTTCTCAGAAAGTTTCAAAAGGGTGATCACATGACCCTGGATGCTGTACTTATCATAAATACATGCCCATTTCCAAACATCTGAATTTTGATCAAGTGATCATCAGGATGATGGAACAGTTGTGTGAAAAACAGTCATAAGACACTTTTTTTTCCAGTGCTGTTGTAACTTCAGTCACCAAACAAGTGATTGTACTTTGAGGACACCCTTTAGGGGATTGCCCATCCTCTTGACTCTAATCCAGTCCCTTTGCGTTGGTGTACTCATTTTTTTATACATAATTCTGATTATTGCATAAGGACCAACAGAAGTGAATTGCACGAGTGTCTGACTTTGTCATGGTTGCTATGTACAGGAGCTTCCCATATGCCACTGATGGCGAACCTTTTTTCTGTCTGGTGCCAAAAGCGCTTGCCCGTGTGCTATTGCATGTGTATATATGCACACACTGGTAATTAAATCCCTCCCATGTTGTGCCCACCTGCGAATGCGCCGGTGACACCACTACCACCTTGATGCTCTCTGTGCATACGCGGATGGCTTTCATGGAGCCTGGGGAGGATGAAAACAGCCTTCCCTGCCCCCCAGGCCCTCCGGAGGTAGGAAACAGAATGATTTGCATGCGAGTCCGTTTTTTGCCCTCCCCAGGCTTCAGGAGGCATGCGGAATGCATGCGCTCTGGAGCTGACATAGGGCAATGCCTCGCATGCCCTCAGATATGTCTCTATGTGCTACCTGTGGCACATGTACCATAGAAACGCCAGCATGGCCATATGCCATCCTGTGTTCATCAGTCTCAGGCAGGGCTCATAATTGGCAGCTTATTTTAGGAAATTAGTTTCCATATGCATGCTGGCTTCATTGGCTTCATCTTTTATCTTCTTTGATTCAGTAACTTTGGTGTGTGTGTGTGTGTGTGTGTGTGTGTGTGTGTTTTCCAATCTGGATGCTAAGTTTGTGCTGTATGCTTTCCTTGTTGAGATTTTTTATAATCTCTTGCCTATCCTTAGCTTGATAGCAAATCACTAAATTATCCACACTGCTAAAAAGGTACAGTATCTGTTGTATCTAAATCTGGAGTAAAGATATGAATGAGCTTTACCCTGCATGAAGCCTTGCTCAACATCTGGTCCAACTTCTCAATCGTGGCTCCAAGCTGTAGATATCTTCTGAAGCCTGCATAGTAGATCTAATAACTTTGATGGTGCTTTTCTTTGTTTGTTTAAATGGGAATTTCCAATGTCCCGGTTTTGAGCAATGCACTAATTGAAAAAAAGTGCAGGTGAAAATTCAAGTCATTATTTCACCATCATGCCACTTGCTAACCTCAGAAAAAAATGATCTCTCCCAAAGTTATAGCTATTCATTATATAATGTTTTTAAGATGCTGCAACATCATTTAGGCTAAACCAGATTTTAGGGATTAACATGGTTGTCATAATTTCTCATTGCTTTCAACAGAGACTCAGTCAACATCATTTGAACAAAACCCTTTATTGTTGTAACCTTCAGAGATACATTGGTATCATTATCTAAAGACAACCAAACTAATCCTTCATGCTTCCTTAACCCCTTTTAATGTTCCTACCTCTTCTTTTATATTTGTATGCTTTTACATATGTTTTATGTTTTAATAACTTGTAGATTTTCATTTTGTTAAATTTTGTTAAATCTGTAACGTATCTTCTATGCTTTTTAATTGACTGCACCCCGCCCTCCTTTAGGGATGCAGTGCCTAGTGGCTAAGATGCTGAACTTGTCAATCAGAGAGGTCAGCAGTTCGGCGGTTTGAATCCCTAGCACCGCATAACGGCATGAGCTCCTATTACTTGTCCCAACTTCTGCCAACCTAGCAGTTCGAAAGCACGTAAAAATGCAAGTAGAAAAATAGGAACCACCTTTGGTGGGAAGGTAACAGAGTTCCGTGCGCCTTCAGTGTTTAGTCATGCCAACCACATAACCACAGAGACGTCTTCAGACAGCGCTGGCTCTTTGGCTTTGAAACAGAGATGAGCACCGCCCCCTAGAGTCGGGAACGGCTAACACATATGTGCGAGGGGAACCTTTATCTTTACCTCACCCTCCTTATACTGGCCTATGATTGAAATAAAGATTTAATCTGACTGATCACAAATTATCTTTGGGGGACTATCAGTAGGACTGTCATTGCTATCACTGTTTTCTTTGGAGATGGAAGTTTAGGCACATATATTAGGAAGAAGATGATTGGAGGGGTAGTTGTCAGACTTCTATTTGTGGAAGAAAATGGCAGATTTTTTGTGACATAGAACATAGATATAGAATGCACATTAAATAATAATGTGCCTGTGAATTAGCACTGTATATTGTCACTAGCATATAATGTATATCATTGTATAAAGATAAAATATATACTGTAGCTTTATGCCATGTGTTTGAGCAGCCACATATAAAAAATAGACTATGTAAGTAGATTGAAAGGCAGAAAGATTTACTAAGGCACATTTCAGAGAATTTATCAGGGAAATACCAGAATGGAGACATGGAATAAACATGGCAAAAATTGGTTTCCAAAACAGCGGATGGTTCCTGAATGAACTACTGTGAACTACTTGAGGCAATGGCATTCTGAATTTGTGAGAAAAGTATCAAGATGGGATGGCCAAGTTTTGAAGGAACCGTCAGTCATTGTTGGAAAGTATAAAAATTAATAGGAACAGTGAGTTGTCCATGGTACCTATCATCACACAGAATGAATGTGCAGCCTCAATTCTTCAAGGATTCTAACCTAGCCTGTCCATACTTGTGAATGTTAAGTATGAATTTATGAATGTTGAATGAGTTTTTATTCAGAAAGAGACCCAAATAAGTTGTAGCCTACTTTTGTTGCTATACAGATAGTCCTGATTTAGTGACCTCAATTAGGATTAGCAACTTGGTGGTTAAGTAAGTGAAACTTCTACTGTGCTTACAATCTTACTTGTGTTTTCCTTTGCTTTACAGATCTGCAAAAGTTGTAAATGTAAGGATAGGTTGCAAAGTTTAATTTTTCATCATTGTTGTAACTGAACAGTCACTGAACACCTTGTATATCTGAATAAATGTAACAGAATGTATCTTAAATTGATAATAGTAATGACTTTTGTAGGCTTTTGTGGCACTCACTCAAAGTATCAAATCACTTAATTCCTTTCTCCTCCAAAATGTTATTACTCAACTCTTTGGTAGCCTGAGAAGGCTAAGATAAACATGCATTGGAAATCTTTAGAAAGAAGTGGTATCCATAATGCTGAGGTGGCATCCTATACATCACAACAGCATCTTTTTTCCAAAACCTCAGAGCTTACGTTGCTGACATCTATCACAGTGGTGGGTTTCCATTATTTTTTTTTACTACCAGTTCAGTCCTGCGTGTGCTCGATGCTTCTGCGCATGCACAGAAGTGTCCAAGGGGTGGATGGAGCCTCCTGTCACTGCCATTACCGGTTCACCCAATCCTGGCCAAACCAGGAGCAACCCACCCAGGAGTGGGTTCCTAAACTGGTTAGTAACAGTTTGCTGTGCGCATGCTTTGCCGTGCATTGTTCGCACATGCACAATTGACTAAAACTTGTTCTGCACATGCAAAGAAACATGCCTGCAACAGCAGAAGAAACTGGGGTGTGGTCGGCCTGGGTCGCTGCTGGTTCTGCAACCCAGGCCAAATCACCACTACCGTTTCAGCCGAACGGGGCTGAACCAGGAGCAACCCACTTCTGATCTGTCACCAAAACAGTGAAATTCAGTGCTAAGTTTTAAAAAAGAAAACAGAAAGACATTTGTGTCTTTCAGAAAGTGACAGAAAGTGACATTTGACCATTTTTAGGCAAAAATATGTTACCAAACCCAACAGTTTTGCTGACAAGTTTTGACAATGCAAACTAAGAATGTTCTAGGATTAATTGGCACATATTTGCAGCCCACAGTAATTTTCTTCTGCTGTAAGGCAAAAGATATACTGTATGTATGTATGTATGTATGTATGTATGTATGTATGTGCGTGCATGTGTGTGTATATGTGTATATAAACATACATACACACACACAGACACATACACACACACACACACACACACACACACACACAAATCCAACTTCAGTGCAAGGGCTTCAGCTCACATAACCTTGAGCTGCATCCTAACTCATTAATCCTTTCACACAACTCCAATCAAATTTATTTGCCATAGAAAGTGTTACCTAAAGAAACAGTGCTGTGATCCTTATTGTGAATTGATAATGGTGAAGGAGTGGGAAATGGTAATGATGTCATTTACATATCCAGTAAACACATGGCTATTATGCTGTGGGTATTAAAAAAGTATCTCTCCGTCTGGAAATTCATTACTGGATGGCTATTTGCCAGTTTCAAATTTAGTTTAGAAAAATTGCAAAGAGAGAATGGAAATCTGTCCATTTATAGCATTAATCAGCAAATATGATCTTACTTTACTGGCACAAAATGGATGTAAGGGAAATATAAGTGCAGAAACCATCAGCCTGATAGAGCACTAACTCAATAAAGAGCTTCATCTAAGAGCCATCTTTAAAATAATAGTAGTCATTATAATGCTCTTCTCGTCTATCATTTTCCAAAGTCTACAAATGGCAAGTGCATTTTTGCACTAAAAGAATATAAGAAGATTTGCTGGATCAGACCAAAGATCTATTTCCTGAGGCCTTCAATTCCACACAATGCCAACTGCAACCCCATGGGAAGTTGTCATGGAAGATATATAGTGCTTTCCCATAATCGTTTCAGAGCTCTGCTTCTATTCCAGGAAGTAATAATATACAATAGGAGCCCTGATGGTGCAGTGGTTAGAATGCAGTATTGCAGGCAAACTGCTCACAGCCTTGAGTTCGATGCTAATGGGGTTCAAGGTTGACTCAACTTTTCATCCTCTTGAGGTCAGTAAAATGAGGACCCACATTGTTGGGGGCAAAATTCTGACACTCTAAACCATTTAGAGAGGGCTGTAAAGCAATGTGAAGCAGTACACAAGTCGAAGTGCTATTGCTAAAACATTATGGGGCAGTATATAAGTTTAAGTCTTATTGCTATACAATCACAATCAAGTTAGAGGTTTCTGTAACTCTTTGTTGCCATCTCATGGTTGTCCAGAATTTTTCAGCCCATCATAACTAAAGTTTGATTGATATGCTACATGAATTTATCTAAAGCCATAAAAACTAATGGTCATCCTCACAGATTAAAGAGGCCAATTTCATAATTTTATTATGCATCTTGTGTAAAAGTACTTTCTTTTGTCTGTTTTTCATTCTCATCAATTCACCTTGCTTTCTGCCCAACATTTTTTCCTAAATTAAATAGCCCTAATGCTTTGGATGTTACCCTGTTTCCCTGAAAATAAGACTCCCGGGATAATAAGCCCAATCAGGCTTTTGAGTGCATGTGCTAAAATAATCCCTCCCAAAAAATATTGTGACACAGCAGCAGCCATGAGGTGAACATGCTCGCTGCATCCTGCACCTCAAAAATAATAAGACTTACCTGAAAATAAGGCCTAGCGCTTATTTGGGGAGTCAAAAGAAAATAAGACCCTGTCTTATTTTCAGGGAAACATGGTAGATAATTCCCAACAAAAGGAGGAAATGTAACATCAACAGAAGCTAAAATTGAAACAGATTTGCGCACTATTTCCATACAATATTTGGAACTAGATATAGAAGTATCAATAAAATTTTGTTTAAAATGCTGCAAATCAAACAAAAATACTGTGCCTCTCACCAAAAATAACAGTGCTTTAGTAGCTGGTATACTTATTTTGTCTGCTATCCATATGATATTATTGATGATTAATGATACAAATGATAACAATACAAAGACACCTTGAAAGCCTCCTTCAAGTCCCTGGAAATTGACACCACCTCCTGGGAAACCCTGGCACAAGATCAATCAACATGGCACACACTGAAACACCAAGGATGCCAGACATCTGAAGACAGAAGAACCACAATAGGACAAGAGAAACTAGCACTCTGCAAAGCCAGAGCTGCAAATGCTGCAACAATGGTGCCCATACATGTCTGCCCAACATGTGGTAGAACATTTCATGTCCGTATAGGCCTTACCAGCCACTTGCAGACACATTGTGTTAGATGTCAAGTCCTCTTCAAACACAATGGACAAACATCATTGATGATTAACTTTAAGACACATAGTGCCCCATGTTATATTTTTTTATCTTTAAATTCTATTCAGGTGGAACAATTTTCCTTGCTATTCCTTCCCATTGAGGAAGAAATCATAGACTAGATTATGTGAGCTTACTAAGCCCCAAATAATGTAAGATTTGATAAACAAACAGAATCCAAAAGTTATACTTTTCTTTTTCTTTTCTTTTTTCTCAACAGGCCAAACTTACATTAATATCTGAGAGAACTGCTGCTTATGTTGAATCTATTTATTTCCCATGTCCAAGTATCACTATATATATCCAAAGAGTTTTGCTAAGGTTAAATTGCTAGATATTACTGTAACATTTCCACGTCCTGTCTCTAAGCAAGGAGACATTTCAAATGTGCTACTGCTTTTTCTGGTCTCAATTTTCTTAAATGAACATTGCAGGAATCTAATGTCTTTTCTGTACAGTATTCTCCATTACTCTAAAATCACACAGCTAAAATGGTCAGTTGTTTGGTGTTTGGGATTAGAGTATGTATCCCCTTCAAGGTGATTCAGACCAGAAAACCAAAACCAATAATATTAATATTACCTTTATTGTAAGTTTACAGTAACAGAACCTTGCAAGTCTGAAATCTTTCCTCCCTCTCCTCCCCTTACGTTCCAAAGAACTAGGGAGGTCAATTCAGAGATGCTTTTTCCAACCCCAGTCCAGCTTTGGACCCAAATTTCTCTTATCAGACTTTTGACTAGGCTGTGGCTTTGTTCCTGACTCTCAAAGTTATTCTATGAGCCCTGTACAGAATGGGAGCAATTTTGCCTTCCAGGTACCTCTGTTCACTCTTGAACCTGGCTCCCTCAAATGAGTTGAAAAATGAAGGGTTTGAGAATTGTGGATGTTAAGGGTTGGAAATTTCGGCGGATAAGATGCACCAAGATTTTGAAGAGGCATTTTTTTAAAAAAAAAAGTTTTTGCACTCTGCAGACCTCCCCAAAACAGCCCATTTTTCATGAAAACTGGCCTTTTTGTCAAAAAAATGGGGCATGCATAGCCTTTAGGAAGCTTGTAGAGTGCTCCTGGGGTCTGGGGAGCAAAATTGGCCTGTTTTTCACTCATTTTTGCCCTCCCCAGCCCCCGGGAGCATCTGGAAGCCTCCTAAAGGCTATGGATGGCCATTTTTGCAAAGTGGGCGGGGTTTCAGGAGGCCAAAACTGCTGTATTCAGTGTATAAAAGCACCCAGATTTTCAGCCTCTTTTTTGAGGGAAAAATGTTCATCTTATACTCCAAAAAATATGGTAGTTCCAGCCCCACCCTCCACTTTGCATAGATCTGTTTTCCATTCCTATCATGACATCCATCCAAATTACTAAAAAAGAGAGTCGAAATAATTGGTCAACCCTTTGACCTACTCTACAATGTAGGATGACATTCTGCTGTCCTCCAGAAGTACCGTGTTTCCCGGAAAATACGACCTGTCCCGAAACTAACGCCTTGCCACATTTTTTGCATGGGCAAAAATATAAGCCCACCCCTGAAAATAAACCCCCTGGACAACCCCCCCTCCAGCCAGGCAGAGCACCGACCTAGCAGTATCCCGAAGGCGCCAAGCCGTGGAAGACAGGGGGAAAGGTGCTCATGTTGCTTGGCACCTTCAGGATACCGCTAGGTTGGAAACTGGCATTCTGCCTGGCCAGAGGGGGGAGTTGCCAGGCATAATCCAGTCACCTTCTCTATAAATTTGCTGTATGAAATGTGTTCAATGCAAATGAGAATCCTCTCTGTCCGGAAGATTCTCTGTCCGGAAGACACTCTGTCCAGCAGCTGGCCCACCAAAGAGAGCACTCCTATAGTGGCCAATGCTGGAAGACTTGGCCCTGAGTTTTGGAATTTGGAAGTTATGCTCGGAGTGTGGTGGTGGCGAGCAGCCAGCAGCGGTGCCCTAGGAGAGCTGCGCAAGGTGAGGCTGGGGGTGGAACAGGCACTTGCGCAACCCCCCTCTCCAGCCGGGCTGAGCTCCATGCACTAACCTAGGGAGTATCCCAAATGTGCCAAGCTGGGGGGTGGGCAGAGTGCCAAATTATGTCACAGATCTGGCCTTGAGATCTTATTATATTAACTCTTCAGAAGTATAGAGGAAAAAGAAGAATATCTTAGTATTAAAGCTGTAATTACATATCAGCTCCATCTATAATGTCTCTGAGAAGTGGACAGGGTTTGTTATAAGATACCTTCACTGTGTACACAAACAGAAGTGTTTGCATATTCAAAAATAAATAAAATGGCATTTTCTTTCTCATGTAAATAAACACATCCCATTTTAAAGTCATCATTTGCCATAAGGCAGAGCAATTTTCTGCCCCAGTTCTGCTGACTTAGGACAGAGGGGATTTTCTGATGGATTTAGTAAGGAAAAGTTGTTTTGAACAGGAATGAAACATTTTAAAGAAATGAAAGAAATTATATACTGTTACATATGTTGAAGGGAAAGACGCAGGAGCCATGGAATCAGAGAGTAAGATGTTTATTGCGAGATGACTGCGATTCAAAACGTCCCTGCAACTGTCAGGGTATTTATACTCGAGCCCAAAGCAACTGTCAAATGACCAGCCAATCAGAGAGCTGGTAACAGGGAACATTTGCATATATAACACTCCTTCCCCCCAGTTATTTGCATACTCAACACTCCTCTAACATTTGCATATATAACACTCCTTCCCCCCAGTTATTTGCTTTGTGTGCAAAGAAAGTCCAAGCCTGTCGGTAACTTTGGTTTTTTTGGAGGCAGGTTGGTGTCCTCGTGCTTCAGCTTCCCGTCCAGCGCCAGGCCTCGCTTCTCCCGGTTGTTGGTCAGCAGTGGAGTCAGCGTGTAAACCTTGCAGAAGGTGGAGCTGGGAGGCAGGCAGCTTTGTAAGGCAGGTGGCCTTGGGAGGTAGGCAGCTTTGTAATGCAGGTGGCCTTGGGCAACAGTATCTGTTTATTGCAACAATACCATTTGTAACAGTAGCAAACAGTAGACCGGACAGTCTCTAAAGTTGTGTCTGGTAGATCTTCTCGGCAGAGAGGCAGGCAGACAGGCAGCTTCAGCCACGGTTGAGCCAATGCGATTCGTAGCTCATCCCAGAGCAGAGGCGACGGCTCCAGCCAAGGTTAAGCATAGGTTGCCCGTCCCTTTGACTGAAGGAGTCCGTGCCTGTGGATCTACTCAGGTTGGCTTGATCGGAGGCGAAACTGAGGCGGTGGCAACTGCCTGCTGCAGCTCTGACAGGTCTTCAAAGTATTTTCTGTTCACGTTTGCCTGGTTGCGTTGCGACTGGCTTATTGTTTAGTTTTATTCTTATTCCAGGCTCTGCGGAATCGCGATCCCATCCTCGTCGCCAGTGTTGAATATGTTTGTGAGGGAAAGACGCAGGAGCCATGGAATCAGAGAGTAAGATGTTTATTGCGAGATGACTGCGATTCAAACGTCCCTGCAACTGTCAGGGTATTTATACTCGAGCCCAAAGCAAACTGTCAAATGACCAGCCAATCAGAGAGCTGGTAACAGGGAACATTTGCATATATAACACTATTTTAAAGAAATGAAAGAAATTATATACACACACTAACAAGCAAGCACTGTAACAATATGTCCAGTGTTGTATATATTCAAACTATAAAACTCGGGTAGTGTATTGTAAACAATGCTGTTAGTATGCAGTAAAGTACATTTTATCCATATCTATTTTTAATCTTGATAAGCGGTATTTTAGCATACAGAAGATAGGATGAAACTTCTGCACTGAGAGTAGGACTTTGTTCTTGATGTGAAAGGAAGAGTATTAAACCCATCTCTAGCCCCATTTTCATGTATGAATATGTTGAAGGTTATTGTTCTCTCTATTAGGATGATTCCAGTAGTGAGTGACACAGAATTGGAAGCAAAAATAGAAACATAAGATAGAAGATAAGGCTTCAGCAAGCAGAGGCTGATATTTATAGAATACAGTAGGGAGGGAGGAGAAGAGAAAGAAAGAGAGAGGGAACTTGGGGTAGAATGAAGATGATCAAGGACTATAAACTATTTGGGGGATAAAATAATTATAAAATGGAAACTAAGGATGGAGAAGAATATTATTCTGGGAGAGTTGATGGGCTGGAATTCTAGATGAAAATATTATCTGATAAAAGTAGGATACACTCCAACTGTTTCGATCCTGGCATCAGGTCTGCAGCAGTTAACATAAATAGATGGATAATGAGCCTTGCAGACATTCAAGGACCAATCAATCAGAGAAGAGTATCAGGTTGCTGTGAAATAGGGCTTTCATACCTGGACTGCAAAATTTTGGATTTTCAATAAACAGCTGCAAAGTCTAAAGTTTTTGGTATCTCTTTGCTGCCATCAAGAAGTCATCCAGATATTTTCAAACTAAAGAGGATGCAACTACATAAAAGATCTTTCAAAGCTTGCTGGGAAGAATTAAGAAAATGGTCAAAATTTTCAGCTCTGCAAAAAATTAAATTGTTTATGTTTTATCTGAAATGTACAGACTCCTCGACTAGTGGAAAACAAGAGTAATCATGTGGAAAGGCTTGTTATTAATAAAGTAGACAATAATTTCAGCTGGTATGCTAAACATCAACTTAAAACCAGTTTGGTTCAAATTACACAACTAAGGATTATAAATAGCAATTTAAGCAATGGGAATTCCTTCAAGCTCAGACCTTGGTGGGATATGTGAGATTATTTTATTTTCATTGATTTAATAAAGGCCAATGGTCTTTTGGAATTTTGGAGTTTGTTGGTGATCACATGATCCCAGGATTCATATGCAACCATCATATGAGTCACTTGCCAATCGTCTGAATTTTAATCATGTGACCATGGATATATTGCAATAATCCTAAGTATGAAAAATGGCCATAAATCAGTTTTTGGGGTGCTGTTATAACATTGAATAGTCACTAAATGAACGGTTGTAAGTCGAAAATTATCTGTTTACAGTCTAACACTCAAGGACTCTGGGCAGCTCACAATATTTTCTGAGGCATTGCAGGATTTTTAGATAAGAGTGTTTTCTAGCCTTAGACATTTCTAGCCTTAGACATAACTGAGACATTCTTCATGCCAAACAAGGACTCTAAGGAGTCACTGTACCTTTTTGGAACCAGTTCTTTCCATTAAATTTTCCAATTATATTTTTCCTCTTTGTGGCAATGGACCAGATGTGTAGAAAGGCAAGCTCACAGAATCAGTTAATCCCTTGCAGATAAATTGCATATTAAGACAAATTTCACTTTAAAGTGCCAGATATTTTTTATGTTTAAATAACAGGGAGGGAGCTGTGTAAGGCTCAATTATATGAATATTACCCAATGATATGAATAAAGCAGATTGTGTATTAGGGAAATGCAATGTTTTTTACACAGTCTTGATCTTGATATATTAATCAGGCCACTCACATTTTATAACTACAGAATTGCTAGTTTATGCATTTCTATAAGCACTTTCCCGTACATTTCTCAGGCAGATTTTAATATGAGATGCTTCACATTTTTCATATTAAATCATATTAAATGTTTAATGCTATAATATGCATAATGTATGCACTATTGACAAATTGTGATGTTCTGTAGAATAACCGTTTTTCTTCATAGATTATTTTAGTTAGTTAGAATGGCATAGGAAAATGTGTCTGTGAGAAAAGGGGGGGAATTGCCCTATACCATTATGGAAATCCCAGATTTTAATACTATAATTTTATTCTTAAAATCTGGTTTTTTCCAATGTTCAGTGATTTCTCTTTGGCTCTAACGTCTACCATCTTTGTCTTTCTGTCTATCTATCTATATACACACATACATACTGCGTATATCTATATCTATCTATCTATCTATCTATCTATCTATCTATCTATCTATCTATCTATCTATACACACACACATACATACTGTATTTGTCTGTGTATATGTATGTGTGTGTCTATGTTTGTGTGTGTGTATATATACACACACACACATATACACATACTCTGTATGTATATGTGTGTGTATGTGTGTATGTATGTATGTATGTATATAATACAACTCAATCTGAAACTGAATAGATAAATACTAGAGAAAGAGTGTCATTGAATAAAGTCAGAATTGAGTATTGCTTTTTTATGAAAACTTGTCAAACAATGACATCATCTGCTTCAGTTATTGACCCCTTGAATCAGTGGCAGTGAAAAAAAACTATAATGTATAAGAAAAACTGGGGAAATGTTCTGCAGAAGAGCTTTAAGCCATCACCATCATCCATGTTAATGTGCTATCCTTTAGTTCCACCATCCCAAATGCCAGGATTTGTTCTGTCTCAATAAAAAGTTTGGCAACTGTCTTTACTGTTTGATGCAGGAGAACTTAAGAAAAGCAATTGACTGATTCCCTTGGCTTCATTTCCTTTCCACTGAACATCACCTGCCAACAGTTAAAATAAGCAGTTGCTTCCCTGCCTTGGGATGGGGCCAAGGACTGCAGGCAAGACCTTGGACAGAATTTAGCCATCTTTCAAGTTACCCAAGTAATAGGTCACAGTACGGAGGTTCTATAGCCCTGGGACTTGTCATTCAAGCTACCTCTGAACACTGCCCAGTGCTCTTTTGAAAAAAGCATTAAACCCTTGTCTAAAATTAGCTCAATTGACACATCACTGATATGGAGGATGGACACAGGTGAAGTGAAAGGCAGCACTCTCAGTATGTTATGTACTATAATAGTCGTCTCCAATTTAATGCCCTTTGGATGGATTGAGGCTCTAGTTATCAGGATTTCCTAAGAACACGGTGTTGTTTTCTTGTATTGGAATTCTGGGAACTGAGGTCTCAAGACATCTGAAGAGTTCCACGTTGTGAAAATGTGAAACATAAATATATTTGACTCATGCATCCATTTATAATCCAGTGTCCTGTTTTGTAACTACTTTAAAAATACAAAGCTAAATATACATACAGAGCACAAATACATCACTGAAATTAATCCATTTTGAAACTTTGGGGAAAGGTGTAGCAATGATGATGACTGAGGAATACCGCAGAGATCATGTAGACAGAATACAGAAGTGCACTCCAAACAATACCAAATTTTCTAAAGGAGGGGGAGGGAGGGGAGGAGAGGAGGAGGAGAAGGACAAAAGATCAACGATCTCAGGAATCCTTTGTCAGCATAGCTGAGGAATTCTGGGAGTTGGAAACCTAATACATTTGGTAGGTATCAGTTTAGGGGAAGGCTGGTGTAAGATTATATTAATCAGAATGTTGAAAATTTTTCACATTGAAAGCCCTGCATTTATCCAACTTGGCCGCACCATCTGCCTTTGCCTGCTAGAGCCTCTAACACTTCACATGTGCTTAGTGCAGTTACAAAGATTTTCAGCATTTTGGCTTAAAAAGGGTACAGAAAAGATACAAAAATAGCTGTAAAGAAAATAAAATGCAATCAATCTTACAGGAAATGGAAAAGATAATAGACAACTGTATGATAAATAATATATGAATAATAATGAGGTCTCCTACATATGGAAGCAACAGAGAATTGTTCCTTACTTCTCCATTTATTACTTGCCAGACCCAATTTTACATTGCCACTGGTAACTATCCATTTAAACTTTAAATCTGTTATTTAAAACAGAAATTTTTCTCTTCTGCATAATCTTATTTCTATTGCATTCATCTTTACATCTGTGTTTAATAGAGATTTGCACCACTGAGCAGCTTACCAACTGCTTATTTTTACATCCATGAGTGAACACAGAAAATGCCTCTGTCCATGAATTAAAGTGTTATGACAATCCCTTCTTTCAGATGCCTTGATACAGTCCACTTTAAATGATAAGCAATTGTGGGGTTTAATCTAAGCGTGTTTTGTTTTAAATAACAATGGAAAAATAACCCATTAGAGATAAAGGAGGGAGCATTAAGCAATATATGACTCAAATTAAAAAGTTTGAATTTGATTTTCATATTCTCTCTATTAGTCTACAATTCAATGTGAATTTTTAGGGGTTTGTCATAGGGTAAGACTCTAGACAAGAAGGCTGAGACCAAATTAATGTTTATCCAGAATTTTGATAAATATAACTAGTAAACAAAAGCAGCAAAGTCCATCATAAATGCTCAACAAATGCCCCGTAACAGTGTTTCCCCGTTGATTTTCCTTGCAGTGTTAAACGTTCACAGCTATATGTCATGGTTATCCCCAAAGTATATGTCAGGATGCAATAGTCTATCATAAAAAAATAACTTAACTATGTAAAAGCTGTAATGAGTCCAAAGCAGCTCTTTAGTTTATGTTGCTTATTCTTTCTCTACATGATTTGGTTCAGTTAGCCTAGTTTTCTTCCTTTGCACAATGGAAACTATGGAATTTACTTCCATCAGAGGTGGAAATGGTATGACATTTAAATAGCTTTAAAAATGGACTTTTTAAAGTCCTTTTTTTAAAAGGGATGCAGTGGCTCAGTGGCTAATCCCTGGTGCTGGGTAACAGAGTGAGCTCCCAGCTTCTGCAAACCTAGCAGTTTGAAAGCACATAAAAATGCAAGTAGAAAAATAGGGACCACTTTCTTGGAAAGGTAACAGCATTCCATGCTCCTTCAGCTTTTAGTCATGCCGGCCACATGACCATAGAGATGTCTTCAGACAGCGCTGGCTCTTCGGCTTTGAAACAGAGATGAGCACCGTCCCCGAGAGTTGAGAACGGCTAGCACATATGTGCAAGAGGAACCTTTACCTAAAAATGGACTGGACATGTAGTAGTCTGAGTTAACAATGACTATTAATCTTGTTGGCTTTACACTCAGAAATCATCAGTCACATTTAAATATCAGCTATTCAGGAGCAAAAATGGAAAGCGGATATCACCCTTCTCTTCATATTTATTAGTTTTTGGATATACCTGTTTAACACTGAGTACTGAACTTCTATAATATGTGACAGTGCTTAAGGAATACACAATTGTGATAGCATGAGAATCTAGAATACAGATACCCATTTGCTAAAATACAAGAATGAAGTTTAGAGCTTCAAAAGACTACATGGGAGGCCATTCTTAGGTTTTCAGTATGTTATGCTTCACATATTCCTCGCCTCAACCATCTTTGCCATAAGAGAAACTGAGATACTGAGAGGATATAGTGAAGGATAGGGCTGCCCATCTCTGTTGCTTGAATTCTTAGAGAAAAACTAGGTTTGAAATGAGATTCATATTCATGAATAAAATAAATCAAGCTTTGGACTGAGGTTGTGCAATAACAGAAATAATGAGAGGCAACTCCCCATCCTGCCGTCTGAGCAAATTCATTCACCTCTCAGTTTTATGCAGAGGTTTTGTAGACTGTTTCCTTTTTTATGTGGCAGTAAAACCGAATAAAGGGTAGTGTTTCACAAGCCAGTAATCTCTGTGACCACTTGGAGAAGGGTGAAAGAGGAACAAAGAAAGGTGAAGTGATCAAACTAAGCATCCTACATGAGGCGAAATAAATCAGAGTCATGTCCTTCTTGACACTGTTCACTTGACATTCTGTTCCCTGCTATCATTTGCTAGGTAACTAAAAAGTTACCATTACGGGATAAATTAAACTGATTTTTTTTCTTCTTTTCTCCTAAAAATACAGGTGTACATTTATGACCAGTCATTTATCAACCATTCAAAGTTACAACGGCCTCAAGAAAGACTGCTTTTTGCCCCATAAAATATTTCTGGCTGTTAGAGTACATCACACCTTCATACACACCATAGTGGACTACATTTTGGCTGCTTGGCAATCAACTTGCATTTACAACCAGATGCCAAGTGCCCCACGAACATGTGATTACCATTTGCTAACTACCAGCTTCCTCAGACAGTCAATGGGGAAGATGGCAGGGAAGACTGCAAATGGAGGGAACAGAGGGGAGCAGAAACCCTTCTGCAGGCTGCAAATTTCAGTTCCATTTCTGTCACCAACTGAAGGATCTGCCCTTGTTGGCATCTTGCTTAATGTCCACTTCACGTAACGACCAAGATTCCAGTCCCAATTGTGGTAGTCATTGACAGCTATCTGTTCTTCCCAGACAATGTTCCCCATATGAATTGACAAGCTGACAAAATTTCCACAATAATCTTGTCTTTACTGTGAGCATGGGGAGAGGCTGGTGGAAAGAGTGGGAGAGGATATTTTTAAAATCTAAAAGTGGGCTATAAAAAACTTAATAAATAAATATTTTGAAGCAGGTCTCTGCTGAATATAAAGAAGCTGAACGTCTCCTAAAAGATTAAAAGGCAATAGATATGAATGCATTAAAGGAAAACAAATCCTTCTTCCTCATCCCAAAATAGAACCAGATAAGGAAACTGACCCATTGCATAATATAGAATTGCTTTTCAGTTTTTCAGCAAAAAGGAGGGTAGGTAAAAGTCATGAAGAAGTCTTCAGGAAGGTCACCAGAACAGGCTGATTGAATTTGTGTAACATAAAGAACTGTTTAACTACAAGGGTGAACAGTTCTAAGGAGTCATGGCTAAGGCACTTAAAAAAGATCAAACATTTCCTGCAAAATGGATTGCTTCTCCATATGTTCTTTACCCCACAAAATTATTTTTAAAAATCAGTCACACTGTCAATGCAAAGGCCACTAGATTGCAAATCAATAAACAACCAAATATATTTGTTGAATAGTATTAAGTTATGGAACTCCTTGCCTTTAAGAGGTCATTCCAGAAAAACCTTTCTTTAAGAAGGTGGTTAATTTTATAGGTTTTTTAGTAACACTTTTACTACAAAGGCAATAAGAATAATTAAAAGGAACTTTTGAGGTCATCAGTCGATTGCTTTTGAGGTTAAATAACCCATCAATTTGGCAGGCCTATTATGGATTGGTGGTCTGATTGCTTCCTATACTTTTCTCTTCTCCTTTAATAGCCTCATTCAAAGATCATTTTCCAGAGCCTAATCTCTTTCTGAAACCATAAGAAATTTGGCTGTTGATTTCAGTGGAAAAATCTCACCCTCAGAGAATTAAAGTACTCACCCTATAGCTAAGAAACAAGAACCAACATTAGTCACTATTTTCTAAAAGCTTTTCAATTGCGCAAAGCAAGTGAAAGCCAGTTATAGAAACAATGGAGCTGCAGTCCTTAGAAACTCATCCTACAAATTTAGAAGATGTATTCATAGTGAAAAACCACTTGTAAAAGAACTTTCCAAAAAAATTGCAGTGACCTTCCAAGCAGTCACCAGGAATCAAAAACTGACTTGAAGCTACTAAAAAACCCACCATAGTGCACAATAAAGCAGGATATTCTCTCTTGTTTATCCTAGTGTAGCACTCCAAGTGAACAAAAATCCAGTTATAACCATTCTGTTGTAAATAAATGAGTAAGGTACTAATGTTTTAAAGCTGAGGTGGATGGCATGACACATTTATGACCTGTAAAGAAATATGATTCAAGTGCCTATGTTTTACAGGCTTCCTAAATTTAATCAAGGTTAAGTTTCTCCTCACGATGCTATATTTACAATATTCTTTTTAAAAGAAATGGCATTGAAGAGTGGGTTTGTTGCTTGTTAAACTTGTATCTGGGCTGACTGTAGATTTTTTGATAGCTAAGGTGAAGGACAAAATTAAATTTCTTGTACAGATCCTGGTTGAATCTTACTTCAACACCGACAAAATAAAATCTTCCAGCAAAAGAGCTTAGAGATCAGAACTGGCCATGAGGTAAAAAAAGATCTCCCCTTCAGCACAAAGAGACAGCTAGAGTCTTAAGACTCTGCCATTGCTGTGACCTCCAGCTTCATTAGCAATAGCAGTAGACTTATATACCGCTTCATAGGCCTTTCAGGCCTCTCTAAGCGGTTTACAGAGAGTCAGCATATTGCCCCCAACAATCTGGGTCCTCATTTTACCCACCTCGGAAGGATGGAAGGCTGAGTCAACCCTGAGCCGGTGAGATTTGAACCGCTGACCTGCTGATCTAGCAGTAGCCTGCAGTGCTGCATTTAACCACTGCGCCACCTTGGCTCTTACCACTCTCTATTGATGGGGTTGTCCCTTCCTCTTGTTTGTTTCAGTACAGGTTTCTGTGACTGCACATTTATGGCTCATCTTTTTGACATCCCCATGAGAATATGCAGCATTGTTTGTGAAATTCTAAGTGACCCTGTTCCAATTATCCTGAACTTTATAAAGCATGGATAGCTTTAGCAAAATACATAACTGATTACCAGCAGCCATTCTATCCCAACACTGTAATATGCAAGAACTTTTAGAGCAAATGGGAAATCTTGCATTTGCAGAAAATCTACTTTGAAAAACAGACATCCTGAAAGGAAGCAGTGCAATCAACCTCTGTACTGCTGCCAAGAAAATTACACGGGTAGGTTCATAAATGAAGCTGCCAGCACTTTTCCTTGATTTGAATGAGAATTTTTATTACAGCAAGTCACACTGAACTCCAACACAGAAAAAATAAGTATAGATTCAGAATTTTTCTTTCATTTTTTGTACCAAAGGTTTACCATACTTATTTCAAATATGCACGCATACCTTCCAAAATCAAATTCTGGTTGACTAGGTAAAATTTTAGTTCCAGAAGAATCGAGGCAGGAGGCTTGTATGAAATGTTCATTCTATGTGAGGTCTCTAAAGGATAACTATTACCATACATTTTTATATCATTCAAGAAAGCTGGAGCAATTCCATCTGGCACTTTTTTCAGACTTCTTGGTACTATTCCACTAGAATGTTATTGCTTCATCCACTTTACATGGGAATCATCTGCTCAGAGTTGTGTATGCCACCCTGTATTTACAACTATTGCAGAAAAGGAAAGTGGAGGACAAAGAGGACGTGGGTAGGGAATTTAGTGGTGTGCCTTTGGGAATTCCTTGGAGTGGTTTTACCCCCAGAAAGAAAACTCTGGGCCTGGGCTGCGGGTGGACAGATGATGGCAGCATTGTGTGTTCGCACTGAACCCCCGCAGGACCTTTTGACCAACAAATTTACAGAAGAAGAGAGGGGTTATAAGACACTCCCCCATATATTCCACCTGAACTGTAATTGGTCTCCAGCCACTTCAACCTTGAACACTAAGAGCCAATTCTGTCATCTGAACTCGCATCTTAAATTTTAATCAACTGCGCAATTTATTTTAGTTTCTTTCTTTTCTTTCATCTTTTTCTTCTCTCTTTGTATGGGATATGCATGGGATACGTATGAGATGAATGAGATGAATGAATGTCCCACTTTTTACTATTATATTGTTGTAATTTTCTGTGTTTTAACTCTTACGTGGGGACTGTTTGAGGGAGTGCATGGGTATGTATGATTCGGAGGACCTGCCGGGAGATGCGGGGGCCATGGGGGTGGTTGAGGGGACCAGAGACACGGGAGAGGGTCGGAGTATTACGGTTGTAACAGGGAGGGGCAGATATGGCGGGGACTTTAGGGCAAGCCATTACCGGGGAAGGAGGGTTCGCTACATTACAGAGATCCCTCCTTCCGGCCCTATGAGTCCCACTCCGAGACCAGATGGCGCAAGTAGTCAGGACCCTGGACTCAGGCTGCTGTCGCTAAATGCCAGGTCTGTGGTACATAAAGCTCCTCTCGTCCGGGACTTAATTTTAGACGAGAGGGCAGACCTGGCATGTATTACTGAAACCTGGCTGGGCCCAGAGGGAGGAGTCCCCCTTGTAGAGCTGTGCCCAGAAGGATTTCAGGTGCTGCACCAGCCGAGAGCCCAGGGAAGGGGTGGGGGTGTGGCCATTGTTATCCGGGAGTCGTTAGCTCCTCGTAGGGTCCCTGCTCCGGAGCTTGTCGGGTGTGAGTCTCTGCTGATAAAGTTGGACCTCAAGGGTCAAGTGGGTCTGCTGTTAACGTACCTGCCTCCCAACAGCATTGCAGCAGCCCTCCCCTCGCTCCTCGAGTCGGTAGCCGAGCTGGCAATTGAGTTCCCTAGGTTGATGGTCCTGGGGGACTTTAATTTGCCGTCGCTCGGTGAAAACTCTGATGGGGCGCAGGAGTTCATGGCTTCCATGACAGCCATGGGCTTGACCCAAGTAATCCGGGGCCCAACCCATTCAGCGGGTCACATGCTCGACCTCGTATTCCTCTCGGAGCAGTGGATTTGTGATCTTGGTCTGAGGGGTAACGACATCATACCCCTGTCGTGGTCAGACCACTGCCTACTGAGGCTTGACTTCCGGAGACCAAACCCCCACTGTAGGGAGGAGGAACCGACCAGGTGGTTCCGCCCCAGGCGACTTATGGAGCCGTTAAGGTTCCAGACGGAGCTTGGGGTCATTCCTGATACTCTCGCCCACAGTCCGGTAGAGACTGTGGTTGCTGCTTGGCACTCGGCAGCATCGGAGGCCCTCGACCGGATTGCGCCACTACGGCCCCTCTGAGGCGGCGGATCCCGGAGACCTCCTTGGTTCACCGAGGAACTCCGGGAGATGAAGCGCCGGAGGAGATGCCTAGAGCACCGATGGAGGTCCGATAAGTCCGAATCGAACCGAGCAATGGTAACCACCAGCACCAAGGAATACACCAGGGCACTTAGGGCAGTGAAAAGATCTTATATATCCACCTTGGTTGCGTCCGCTGAGTCCCGCCCAGCCGCCCTGTTTAGGATAACCCGCTCCCTACTAAATAAGAGGGAAGCGGGGGAACCCTTGCAGGGCAGAGCTGAGGATTATGCCCAATTCTTAGCGGACAAAATTGCTCGGTTTCGGTCGGACTTGGACTCTATCTCTGCAGTTCCAGCCGAGGCACAAGAGGATGAAGTAGACCACCTCTGGGTTGAGTTTCAGGATGTTGCCCCCGGGGATGTGGACAAGGCCATGAGGGCTGTAAGTGCCTCCACCTGTGTACTGGACCCGTGTCCCTCATGGCTGGTTACTAACAGCAGTGAGGTGACACGAGGCTGGATCCAGGCGGTTGTTACCGCCTCTCTTCGGGAGGGGAACTTCCCCGCCGCGTTAAAAGCGGCGGTGGTGAGACCCCTCCTGAAGAAGCCATCTCTGGATCCAGCTGTTCTTAATAACTATCGCCCAGTTTCCAACCTTCCCTTTCTTGGGAAGGTTGTTGAGAAGGTGTTGACCTTCCAGCTCCAGCGGTCCTTGGAGGAAGCAAGCTATCTTGACCCCTTGCAGTCAGGCTTCAGACCCGGTTACAGCACAGAAACCGCTTTGGTCGCATTGACCGATGATCTTTGGAGAGCCAGAGATGGAGGACATCCCTCCATCCTGGTTCTCCTTGACCTCTCAGCGGCTTTCGATACCATCGACCATGGTATCCTTCTGCGACGACTGCGGGAGGTGGGAGTGGGAGGCACCCTGTTGCGGTGGTTCTCCTCCTACCTCTCGGACAGGTCGCAGTCGGTGTTAGTGGGGGGGGCAGAGATCGACCCCTAGGCCCCTAACATATGGGGTGCCTCAGGGTTCGGTCTTATCCCCCCTACTATTCAACATCTACATGAAACCACTGGGAGAGATCATCCGCAGGCACGGGATAAGATACCATCAATATGCGGACGATACCCAGTTGTATCTGCCCGCCCCGTGCCAACTCAATGAAGCGGCAGACGTGATGAACCGAGGCCTTGAGGCCGTTATGGACTGGATGAGGGCTAACAAGCTTGTACTCAACCCAGAAAAGACCGAGTGGCTGTTGTGCTTCCCTCCCAAAGATTCGACCAATATTCCATCACTCAGGCTGGGGGGTCAAATTTTACACCCCCTCAGAGAGGGTTCGCAACTTGGGAGTCCTCCTGGATCCACAGCTATCCTTTGACCACCACCTGATGGCTGTGACCAGGGGGGCATTTGCCCAGGTTCGCCTGGTGCGCCAGTTGCGACCCTACCTGAATCGGGAGGCTCTCACAACAGTCACTCGGGCCCTTGTGACCTCTAGGCTGGAATACTGCAATGTGCTCTACATGGGGCTGCCCTTGAAGAGCATCCGGCGACTTCAGCTAGTCCAGAACGTGGCCGCGCGAGTGATTGTGGGTGCACCTCGGTTCACCCACATAACACCTATCCTCCGCGAGCTGCGCTGGCTACCTGTCGATCTCCGGGTGCGCTTCAAGGTGCTATTAGTCACCCATAAAGCCCTTCATGGTAGTGGATCTGCGTACTTGAGAGACCGCCTTCTGCCAATTACCTCCCTGCGACCAATTAGATCTCATAGATTGGGCCTCCTCCGAATTCCATCTGCCAGCCAGTGCCGGCTGGCAACTACAAGGAGGAGAGCCTTCTCTGTAGTAGCTCCGACCCTTTGGAACGAGCTCCCCGTGGAGATTCGTACTCTCACCACCGTCCAGGCCTTCCGCATAGCCCTTAAGACCTGGCTAGCCCGTCAGGCCTGGGGACAAAGATAGCCGCCCCTCCCGAATGATGAATGAATGTTGCCTATTATTTTTACTTATGTGTGTCTACGTTATTGTTTGTATTCCCCTTCCTGATTTTATGTGAGCCGCCCTGAGTCCCCTCAGGGAAAAGGGCGGCCTATAAATGTTAATAAACTCAAACTCAAACTCAAACTCTTATGAAAGAAGGAATGGTAGAACCTGGGGTGGAATGAAAAGGGGATGAGCCCAGCATTTTTATGTAGCACAAGCAATGTCCAATCTCTTTTGAGTGCCGCTGACTCTTATCTAACTCTAACCAAGTGCTGATTGTTGAAAAAAATACTGTGCATAGGCTTTTAGCAATAAATCAGGTTAATTGAACCTTCACGTGTGGACCTGGTCTTTCACACCTGACAGTTCGTCTGAAACCAACTTATATCTCGTGAATCAGAACTTCTAAAATCGCTTCATTCTGATATTTTTCCATAGGTTGCAGAAACTGCAATCTTCTTAAGCCAACTCTTCTGTCTCCATGACCTGGTTTGAGTTTCATTTTACTTATTTTTTACCTATAACTATTCACACATATGAAACTGTATGTTGCTATATAATATTACATAATAATTAGCATTATATGGAGATGGATGGATGGATGGATGGATGGATGCATGGATGCATGGATGCATGGATGGATGGCATATTTAACAAATATGTTATAGATCTGCAGATTTTTTCAGGAAGCCCATCAGAAAGCCATCTCAAATGCTCCAAAGGAAGCTCTCATTCTCTCCTTTCTTCCCTCCCCATCCCTCCCTCCATTTTTCCAGTAATAATTTGAATGTGCAGGTGGAGAGAAATTACCTCTTCAAATGTTCACAAGGAAATGAATATAATTATATATAAATTATCCCTACATATAACACATCAGGTATTCTTTTCTGTACCATTTTGATTTCAATACATAGTGCAATACATTTATGAATAAGTACTGATACCGGTGATGTACCCTTGCCAGCATAACACACAATTACGCTCCTGAGATAATGGTATCGTGCAATGCTTCTGAAAATATAAATTAACAGGGGGGATGGCTAAATAATACAAGAGGACTTGGGTTGAATTTCATGCTCCATTCTTCACAGTAATGTCAAGGTAACACAATACATGGCATGTAATCATCACACTGAATTCCAGTGCTTCCTTCTTTCTATCAGCTTTAATGATGGAAGGCAATAGTGAAGAAATACAAGTACATGATAACATTATATCATGAATTGTGTTATGCAGGCCTGTACTTGATGTTTCAAGATAGACAAAAGAGAAACAGCTCTCCAGATGTTGTTACTATCTAATTCTACTGTACAGTAGCCTTATATTGGTTGCTCCCAGCTTGTTGACTTTGAGCAAGGGAAGAAAGAAAATATCTTGGAAAATGTTAATTTTGCAAGTATGAAACGAAAGTCTTTTGTTTGAGGTAGCATTAGCATATCTTCAACAAAACACTGGACAGTATAGCACACTGATGTGTAATTTTGTTGAAATGCATGTTTTAAAACAAGTCAAATTAAGTGCAAGGGGCATTTCATTTTTTTCAGAATAGAAAAATCAGGTTAGTCACCAACTGTTCACTCAATCACTGTAAATGTACCTATTCCATTAGAAATTCATCCTGAACATTGGTTATGCTTTATGCATGCCTTCAAAATGCAAGATGTGAAAAGACCTCAAAAATGCTAAATGAAGTGAATTAAATTCCTTGCAGAAAACATGCTTGGTGATGTACTTTCAGACTTGGGATCTTGTAGCTCCAACTTTGCATGATATCTAGATTATATATATATATATAGTCTCCCTTTATTTATTTATCAGCACAAATAAAAAAAACATGTGTGTGTGTGTGTGTGTGTGTGTATCAGAAAGATATAAAAGTTATATTGTTAGTGCAACAGTAGTTTCTACAGGAGATGAAATTAACATCAGGCTGTGGGCTAGTGCTTCTGTTTTCTTAGATATTCTCCAGAATATGCTATTATAGGCAAAATCATATCTTCTCCCCCACAACAGACGTTTTATGGATCATGTGACTCAATTATCTTTCTATCTATAAATGCATCTAGATGAGTTGTTGGGATGTGATGAGGTTCACTAAAATGCATTTAGTCTGAATATTAGTTTGCTGTTCAAATTACTTTATCAGAAATCTATTATACGTATTACCATTTTTATTTTCAGAGCAGCTAAGGTGATTTCTTTTCTTCCCGTTCCAAGCCAACGTAGTTACAATCTACTTTTATAGAATAAATTGCTATAAATTAAGTTAGCAGCAGCATAACAGAGAGGTAATAGATCTCTGTCTCTATAGTAGCAACTGACAAGTTTATGAAAATCCAACTTGTCATATCTATTTTTGAGTTTATTCTGCTGCTGATGAGGCTCCATTAATTTTTTTTCTCTCACTCACGGTTTCCTCTTTTTATTCTAAAGCCTCAGGGATAGGAAATTTTTATGACGACAGATTCCTTTTGATGAATTTAGATGATAGCTCTGAAGGCTAAGCTATACAGCATATTAGGCAGGCTTATTTATTTGAACAATAAAACTTTATTTGATTATAAAATAACAAAAATTTAATGGTACTTGGTGCATTTAGATCCATAATGACTTGCTAATTTAATTTTCAAGTAATATACAATGAAAATAAAATGTTGGTTAAAGACATAAGACTGTATGAACCTTGACATTTTCAAGCCAAACAGTGAACGTTTCAAAAACAGGAGTGCATGTTGAATATGGTTGAACAGAAGTTATGGTATGGAATCCAGATGTTAGACAAAGTATAAATACAATTCATCAGAAAGGTATGATTTTTGGAGACAGACCTACAATTTGGAGGTTGAGCTGAAAATATTTTTTAAAAACATTTAAAACATTTTTGTTTAGCAGATTGTTAGAAGAAATATGGACCTCCACTTTATAGGTTTACCAGAGTGTCCAAAATGTTCAGTCACTGGTGGCCATACTAGCTGGTAATTGTAGACGATCTAACCCTAATACACTTGGACAGCAACAAATTGTGAAACACCAACCTAAGAAAAGTTACCTCACATGATTCCATATGACCTTGTGATTCCCAGTCCCTTGCAGTCAGGCATGTATGAAGCAGGGTAACAAACTGCAGCACAATATGAGCTACCATATACTATTAGGATTGTTCATTGTTTTGGATTTGGTTGGGAAGAAGGGCCCTAGAAAGCCCAGGAGAATGAATACAGTTCTTGTCTGCAATCCATTAAAGCATTTATATCTGTTTTCCCAAATAATAACACCTCAATGGGAAACCCATTGAGTTTCCTCAAGGCATAATTTTATTTGGGATATCATATTGGCACAGATGTACAATCCAGGATACAGACGTAGCTGCTTTAATGAATGGCAGTTCTCCATTCATAATCCTGGATATCTGAAAACATCTCTTTCCAATCTAAAGCCTTGTATAGCCCTGATGATAACCACAACCCTGCTAATAAAGCTTTTAATTTTAGTGCTGGCATTATTAAGTACAGTCGTGATTAGCCAAAGGACTAATTGGAAGGCAGCTGCACATTAACTCTAAGGGCCATACCTGATTATGTTCTATTCTAGGGAGAGTGAAGAGCAATAATCAGATAGTCCCAGATTTAAGCATGATAATCAGCACAAGGAATAAGCAAGAGAGGAAGCTAAGTTTGAGCAAGAGCTTTAGCCATAGCCATGGTCAGGAGCCAGGCTTAAAGCATGTTCAGCAAATAGTTAAGTCAATAAATGTGTGGTTCTCACTAGGTCTGAATTTTTGTGCACAGGATGACAAAAAAGATTATAAACTTTTAGTTGTTTGTTCAGTGAGATGTATGGCTGTTAATGCTCCACCAAGTCCAATCTAAGATTACCTGGCACATGACTAAGCATAGCTGGTCCAAAGAAAAACAGATTTGCACACTCAGACTTCCTGGGCTTCTGCACAACTGCACAATCGTTCTGTCTTGGGTTTAGATCTCACAACCCTGGCTTAGACTCTATGAAAATGGATGGAAAAGATTATGATTTCAGCTATATATCAAATTATGAATCTCCAGATTTTCCATCCATGATTTTTAGGTATTCAGCCTCAAAATTTCCTTCTCCTCTGAATCCAAGCCATTCTTTGTTGAAAATAACATTTTTATACACTCTGTAACTATGCTATTCCCAAATAGCTATGAAACACTGAGTTTTAAACCTTAAAGAAAACGCATTGCTTCCATCTGGTGCTCATATGGGATTTTGTAGCCCAGGTATGATACAGTAAGTGTAACACACACAGAGACGAGTGTGTGTGTGTGTGTGTGTGTGTGTGTGTGTGTGTGTGTGTGTGTAGACACTGACACAAACACAAACGCAGAAACACACACAATGAAAAGAACAGTTAATATATATGGAATGTAGGATTTAGCTAATAATATCCTATAACTTAATAAAATTATTAATCTTGACGATACTAAGAAGCATTTTATTTTTACAATAAAACATTATTGTTCAGGTCAGAGGACCCTTTGGTAGTCAGCACCATCATTAATTTTCTTTAAATCCTATCATAAAGATTTACATTCTGGATAATAAAAATGCTGAATATTTCTAATAAAGTGTCCAGAAGGGAACCAAGTAATATTGAATGGTCTCATTATATGAAATTATAGCCCAGCTAAAGATTGCATATACCATTATTAGCATTCTGTGTCTCTTTGATATAATTACTTCAGTTTTCTACTACAGAATCTGAAAAGTTGCTTGAAGAAAACATTTGAAGGAGAAAAACCAATCTCACAGAGACAGAGATATATGGAACACGCATCATTCTGAAGCAGAGCTGGTTTATTTTACTGCAATCTTTCAAATTTAATGCAGTATTTTAGAAGCCTGATCATGCTTTGCTGTGATTATATGTTAGAACAACTATGGCATACTGCCATTTAGTAATTTTAATCAGAATTTTAAGCTAAAAGACAAAAAAAATGGAAAGCTTGGTTAATAGCACCACCAAGGGGACATCTATAGAAATGGAAATTAGTAGTTATGCTTACACTTCAACAGTGAAAAGTTCCACAAGCCCAGGAATTAGCTGGTTTTTTTTTGGGAGGGGAGGGGATCAGAAACAGAAGATTTGTGGGATTTGTAATATTTTCACTTATTTACAAATCTATATATGGGAAGAGATACTTTTCCATATCTGAATGCTTAACTTTTCTTTTTTATTCAATTCTTTGTCTAAACTGTCTGTCTTTGTCTGTCTTTACACATATACATTTAGCAAATTTCAGGCTTGCCAAATTAATTGTGTGGCTGTTTGCTGAGACTCACCAATCAGCAATAATTCAGAATGAGCAAAATGATGCCAAAATTAAAGCCCAGAGTTCCCTACCCAATAATTTAGGGAAATCATCAATACATCTTTGGCTAAAAAGATGTTTGCCCTTATTTCTAGTACTGACAAGCTGATTACCATTTTTCAGAGACCTTATTTAAGGATAGGTTTTTTCTTTGGTGTTTGTTAGACAAGTAAGAATCAGAAACTATTATCAATTGATTGCACATCCAGATCAAGTATTTCTACTGACATCAATCACATCATTTTTAACTGGGGCAGGAGGACAAATATTGCTCTAACAAGTATTTCCTAGCTATTTTGAGGACTTTTGATTAAGAACAACTAGTTCATCTCCCTAAGTAAAAGTACTTGCTGACTTGCTGTGTTAGATCGGCGAGAAACAGCAGGCAAGAGGCGCGAGTGAGTTTCAGCACTTTTTATTGCAAGAGTAAGTGACTGCGCTCTGCTGGCTAAGCTGCCAGAGCTCGCCTTTTCAGGAGCTCCAGCAGACCAGCCGGCCAATGACAGTTGTTTAAACTTCCCAGGGTTTGGGCAACCAATCCCCGGTGAGCATGTGAAAACATGTAAATTAAGGACCAGCCAGCCAATGACTGTTGTTTAAACTTCCCAGGGTTTGGGCAACCAATCCTCAGTGAGCATGGTCCTTAATTTATAAGGACCAGCCAGCAAATGACTGTTGTTTAAACTTCCCAGGGTTTCACATTTACATGTGAAAACATGTAAATTTAACAACATACGTCTGTACGTAACATGCTGAACTCTTCCAATTGCTTTTAAAACTACTTGCGGTCATCCTAAATTCAGTCATATATTATTAATTCTAAAGACAAACTTACAAGAATGCTAAAATGGCAACAATACATCAGTAAGTATGTGTAAGTAATTAGCAACATCATATTCACTTAGCAGGCCCTGGGGAAATGACCATTAGTTATCACCATTAACCTCATGTTATTAATGTGCTTTATAACTTTTTCAGTAGTGTCCTCTTACACTTTGAAATGTGAATCTTTCTAGATTGGAGTGGTAAATAAATCCCAGTGCATGCATGCCTGTGTGTGTGTGTGTGTGCGCGCACACACACACAGAGTAGAAAAATCTGACCCATCCAGTAATTCAGACCTAGTTTTCTTCAAAGGACAAAACTGAGTATCATTCAAGTATCATACCTAAATAGATCTTTTAAAGGGATTCTAAGTTCATTATTGTAAACACTTTAAAAAGGATTATCCCAGTCATGAGTTTAAAAATTTAGTAAATGCAATGCCATGGAAGCAAACACAAAGTGATTCACATTCAAGCAAAAGAGTCAATTTTTATATACAGTATACATTGAAAGAGTCTAAACCACAAATGATGATCAAGAAAAGATCAAGAGTTATGATGTCTCAGTGAAAATGTCAAACCTATTTGTAGCTGCTATATACAAAATTGATATTTGACTGCTATACATCAACAGTAGAAGGAATGAAAATAAAACTGTAAATTTAATCATGGTTTCAGAGGAACTCAGTGATCACACTAAAGAGTATTGCCCATAATTCAGTTTGCCATATCTCACAAAGGGTATTGTGGAATTGGACAATGTACTAAAAGGGTAATCAAAATTATTCTGTCTGAAAGCTACAAATTTGGAACTTTCTAATTTAGGAGACTGCCAAGAAGGGATATAATACATAATATGTAATCATACCCTCTCTCACACACGCAACATTAGATCTTGCTGAGGCTCTTCTTTTCAAGACACAATGAAACTAGCTGCCATCAAATGCAGCAGGAAAGTCCGTTTAGGTCAGGGGTGTCAAACTTGCAGCTCATGGGCCAGATGTGTCACATGATGGCCACGTCCACCCCCGTTTTAGCAAAGGGGGGAAAGTTGCAATACGACAACGTGACACCACAAGCTTAACATCCAGGTTTAGATAATTGGAAGAGTTTCAGCAACATAGCTATTTGTCTAATGGTTATATCTCATCTCCAGAATCTAAGGCAATCTGGTTAAGTATCAACTACTAGGGAATATAAGTCTGAGTGCTATTGCTATTACTATCTTTCTATACTAATTTTTCTTTTTTTTAAAAACCTAGTTGTCCATCAGCTCTTCTGTTTTCTCCACATTTTCTTAGATTTCTATCCCAATTTTTTTAATGAGATCATAAAGTGCTATCTCAAGAGAGTCCAAAATTGTAGGCCTTGAAAATTAATAAAAAATACTTTCATTATGGCAGAGCGTTAAAGTGTCTATTTAGTCCATGTCCTCAAAAGTTAAAAATAATCCTTTGCTCCCAGGAAGTCTTGAACCACATTTTGAGAATTCCCACATCAATTTCAATGTTTTAGAAATTACATTTTTTCTACATTTATATTGGCAGACAATATAGTTTAAAAACTCACAACCCCCACCCCAAACTTAATTTTATACTTAACGTTTATTTTTGCTACACATATGTATGGAGTATACTATAATACTCTATGTCTCATTTTATCTGAGGAACAGATGCCACCTTATGACCCAAAGATTCCTAGGCCTTCAAAGACCTCGTATTTTCTTTTTCTTTTAATTTAGATTCTGAACATTCTATCCAATAGTTGAAATATTTTGCAATTTGAACAATTGTCCTCCTAGCTACTGAATTGTACGTATACATTTATAATGTCATGGCGGAGGGGAATAAAGGAATATTGTGTAGAATACCTTGAGTTTCTGAAGAAAAAGTTGATGTGGATCTAATATTCTATGGTAGTATTCCATCAATAAGACTCAATAGCAAGAGCCCTGCCATTTGTATCCCTATATATATAAGCAATTCCTTCTGTGACTACCATCTCATTTGATTATGAACTATTCAACCTAACTTTACAAGATTATGAAATAACTGATATTGTATATGGATGTATTTCTTTTCTTTCTTACATCATGGATCTTTGATTCTAGGGTGGGTGGCATAAGATGCAGCTCTCCAAAACCTAGTTTGTTTTATTTGTGTGTGATTAATGAAGTTACTATGTGATCAAGATTTTAATGCAATAAAGTTTGGCCAATCCTATCTTAAACTGTTATTTTAATCCCATCTTCCCCAGGAACCCTGTCAATATATTAAGACTATAACTTTCAAAATGCCTACCCACTTAAGAGCTAGAAAATATGAAGAGAGTCCTAACAGAAATGAAAAATTCAAGGCAAAAAAAAGACATTTTCAACTGCAAACCTTGAATAGTTTGACAGGAAAATAGTGTATATAAAAACAGGACAACAAAAACAGTATGAAATGAAAAAGGCAGAGAACTGGCGATGAAGCCAATGCAGTCTAAGATGTTTCTTCGTATTCTCCTATGGACAAATAAAAGCTTTTGCTAACAGATTGTTTTGATTAGTGGTTGGAACTGTATAGAAGGCATGCCTCTAAATCACATAGATCCCTAAGTAGTAGTAAAAAAAAATCTTCTTTTAATGTATTTTTTCATGTAGGAACAAATAATAAATCAAAATACAGAAACATCATGGTAATTTTATATTCCTAAGATAAATTAGCAGGTGCTGTTCTATCTTACCATGAAAAGTAATGAAAGTAACATAATGGAATAAAACACCAGTTTTTCTTTCTTCATCTTCCTCCTTAGCTTTTCTGTTCCTATGTTCAATCTCCTTCTTGAACCTAATTTATCTCTGATTTTCACTACATATATAGCTGAATTTCATGTGAACAATGTTTTCAAATTTATTTACATTTATTGCTGCAATAAATGCATACCAACAGCTGTTCATTCTTGCTAATTTTACCAAAGCAATTTATGAGGTGGTTAAGCATTGATCATTTGCAAATCTATTAGTCATCATAATTTTTCCTTTGAGTTTCTTCAAGTAGAAACAATTAAGGAACAAAAAATAACTCAGAAGCAAGTTAGAAAGAACTAAAATAGGCTCAGTAGGAGATCTCCAAAGAAAATAAAAGTACAATTACTGTGGATTGAATAAGAAATGAATCCATCCAACTATATTTCTCATGGTAGAGAATGGGAAATTTTTTATAGTATTACATACCTCAGTTAAATTAAATGGCATTTACATCTGATAATAATACCAATATAAGACCAGAGAGCTAACTTGTATTAATTCCAAATACTGTTTTCATCCACTATGTCAATGGAGCTAGATGTCAGGTATAGAAATCCCCATCAGCTGTTGAAACAACTGCTCTCAAGTTCTCCAGGAGGAATTGGGCCATTGATGGAGCACACCAATTTGTTTTGTAAGGAAATAAAGCCCTGTCTTTTTAGAAGACAAATAACTATCTGATAGAAAGCCTAAAGTATGCCAATTCCATTTCCTAGAAAGTCCAAGTACACATAATTGACTTGAGTCTGCAGATTAGCTACTGGGGGCTTATGTTAAATAGAGGAATTCAAAGAAAACTTTTTATTTTCTGGAAAATTTTAGGGCCCTGTCTTCTAATTAGAATAGGAGCTAACCCTATCCTGTTGGATTAATCAATCTATGAGAGAGACAAAATTAAATTCAACTCAGAATTTATTTGAATTCAATAAAGAGCCTTGCTTTTAAGTTTAATCAGTCCATTGTTAACATTTATTGACAATATTAAACATCAAAGAACAGTAATACATGCGATGATGATGATGATGATGATGACGACGATGACAATGACGACAATGATGTAACAATGATATCCATTGTTATCAGGGCACTTGGTACCATGTCCAAGAATTTTACAAAATACATCAACAAATTGCAGCTTCCTGCAATAACATCAACGGAACTGCAAAAAACTGTGCTACTCGGAACATCGTACATCTTAAGAAGATACTAGGATGCTGGCAGCAACCCGTATGAACCATGAGAGCTAGTCAATGATATTTGTGGTACACTTTTAAATGTTCAGTTGACTGAGTTTCATGTTTAATGAATAAAGTATATAATAATAATAATAATAATAATAATAATAATAATAATAATAATAATAATAATAATAATATCACAAAGTCTGAATATAAATTGCGGCACAATTTAGTAGCTCAAATGATCCAGTGTAATTTATGCAAAAATTATAATATTAAAACAGCAACAAACTGGTGATAGATTTGAAACTCTATGGAAAGTCAGAAATAGAAATCCAATCATTGACAAACACAGTCCGGGTATTCAGCACCGATATTTCAATGCAGTTTGGCATGAAAAAATGTGGCACTGTATCCATAAAAAGGGGCAAAATCACTGCATGTGAGGGAATTGAAATGCCCAATGGCCAACTAATTAAATGCAACGAAAATGAAGCCTACAAATACTTAGGCATTCTGCAGTTGGATAATATCAAGCATGGAGAAGTAAAAACTATTGTCAGGCAAGAGTACACCAACAGAGTTAGGAAAATTTTGAAATCTAAATTGAATGGTGGAAATACAATCAAGGCCATAAATACCTGGGCAATACCAGTTATAAGATACACAGCTGGTATAGTTAACTGGACACAAGCTGATTTGGACATTTTGGACCGGAAAACCAGGAAACTAATGACAATGCACTACAGTTTACATCCACGTGGTAATACTGATAGACTGTACCTGCCCCGAAAATCAGGTGGCAGAGGATTATTACAAGTGAAGCAAACAGTTGAAGAAGAAAAACATGCACTGGCTGATTATTTAAAAGAAAGTCAAGAACATCTATTAATTGAAGTAAAGAACAAAAAACTACTGAAGGCCCAACAGACGAAACAAGAATACAGAAAAGATGTGATAAAATCAAGAATGGAGAGTTGGCAGAACAAAGCACTGCATGGCCAATTTCTGGAAAAAATAAAAGATAAAGTGGACAGTGAACAAACTTGGTTATGGTTAACAACAGGTACATTAAAGAAAGAAACAGAGTCACTAATCCTGGCTGCGCAAGAACAAGCTATCCGCACAAATGCCATTAAGGCCAAAATCGAAAAATCATCTGATGATGCCAAATGCAGACTTTGCAAAGAAGCTGATGAAACTGATCATATCCTCAGCTGCTGTAAAAAAATTGCGCAGACTGATTATAAATTGCGGCACAATTCAGTAGCACAAATGATCCATTGGAATTTGTGCAAAAATTATAATATTAAAACAGCAACAAACTGGTGGGAACATCAGCCTGAAAAAGTCACAAAAATCAGATGGTCAAGATCTTATGAGATTTTCGTATACAAACGGACAAAATACTGGTGCATAATACACCAGATATCACACTGGTTGAGAAAAATAAGGTTACAATCATAGACAGGGTTGACGAAAAGGAACATGAAAAAATCACGAAATACCAGGATTTAAAAATCAAAATTCAACGATTATGTCACAAACCAGCAGTAATAATTCCAGTGGTAATTGGCACACTGGGTGCTATTCCAAAAGCACTGGAATTACATTTAAAACAGTTAAAAATTGACAAAATCACCATCAGTCAAATGCAAAAAGCCGCACTGCTTGGATCTGCACGCATATTACAAAAATACATTACGATGTCCTAGGCCCCTGGGTGGGGCCCGACTAGTAACCAATGCCAAATTCGGCAAAACAACTGGCCACTGTGATACAATTGTATAGTAATAATAATTTCCTCTGTAGCAGCCATGTAAATAGCACTTCGCAAAGAATGGATATGACAGGCCTTTATCATCACGTGCTTTCAATTTTTTAGCAAGCTAAAAAACTGGAGCAGAAGAACAGGAAACAGAACTAAACATAAGAATGTATAATGTCATGTTTGGCTTAATAACAACAGAACAGCTTTTTGCAATTTGGCATTTTCCAGATGTTTTGGGATTGGGAATTGCAATTCCACAACTGGATGATGCCAGACTGAAATAGAATGCAATTGTTTCAAATGCTTCATGAAAATAAATGATATTGAGCCATACAGCAATTTGACTTTGAAGATAGCACATTTTTAAACAGCTTTCAGAGGGAATTCATTATGTGAATTCTGTATGCTTTGATAGGATATAGCAGCTTAAAGCAAAAGCAGTGGGTGGAAATTTAATTAAAATATAAAACTATCAAGGAACCCAGGCATTTTAAGAATGAAATGATATCTTTCCAACCATATATGGAATGCAACATAGTTCCACTTCTAAATCATTGGTAAAATAACTGACCTTTAAAGGGAGTACATTTATGCTTCCCGTGAAATAGGAGACAAACACTAATCTTCCTCATTTTCTAATCATTTTCTAATCATACTTCTATTTTTGTCTTGAAAGCTTGTTTATGAATAGACTATTTAAAAAATCTTCAGCTTCTGATGCTAAAATTGGTCTTCTTGAGGGTTTACATCAGGGGTGGGTTCCTGCCAGTTCTAAGCTCTTCTATAGAAGAGGTTCCACAAATCTACAGTGCCGTTTAGAACCACTTCCAGCTCCCTCCCGCCTCCCTTCCGCACCACACTTGCCCCGCCCACCAGTCACTGATTGGCTGGCTCTAAGAGTCCTATCTAAATCTTAAAGTCTTAACGCTGCCAAGTTTGAACATCCCTGGGGTTTTTTTTCCTAAAGGGTTAGGGGTGCAAGGGTCTTGTAACTTGACAGCTTTAAGACTTGCACACTTCAGTGCCAGAGTTCCTGAGTCAACATGACTGGAGGAGGAATTCTGGGACTTGAAGTCCACAAGTCTTAAAGCTGTCAAGTTTGAACACCCCTGGGGTTTTTTTCTCTAAAGAGTTAGGGATGCAAGGGTCTTGTAACTTGACAGCTTTAAGACTTTAAGACATGCTTCAAATGCCAGAGTTTCTGAGCCAACATTTTGGTTGCTAAGCAAGAGCATTGTTAAGTGAGTTTCATCACATTTTACAAGTTGGTCATGCCCACCCAGTCACATGACTGCCAAGCCAGTCACATGACTGCTGAGTGTATGGGATTGTATGTGATAGTGTGAATGTTCCCACTTTTATTGTTATTATCGTTGTATTTTCTGTGTTTTTAATTATAATGTGGGGATTGTTTGTGTGAGTGCCTGAGTATGTTTGATTCGGAGGACCTGCCGGGGAACGCGGGGGTCGCCAGGGTGGTTGGGGGGACCACGGCCACGGGAGTGGGTCAGAGCATTGCGGTCGTAACAGGGAGGGGCAGATATGGCGGGGACTTTAGGGCTGGCCATTACCGGGGAAGGAGGGCTCGCTACATCACAGAGATCCCTCCTTCCGGCCCTATGAGTCCCACTCCGAGGCCAGATGGCGCGAGTAATCAGGACCCTGGTCTCAGGCTGTTGTCGCTAAATGCCAGGTCTGTTGTTCACAAGGCTCCCCTCGTCCGGGACTTAATTTTAGATGAGAGGGCAGATCTGGCATGTATTACTGAAACCTGGCTGGGCACGGAGGGAGGAGTCCCCCTCGTAGAGATGTGCCCAGACGGATTTCAGGTGCTTCATCAGCCGAGAGCCCAGGGAAGGGGTGGCGGTGTGGCTATCGTTATCCGGGAGTCTTTAGCACCTCGTAGGATCCCTGCTCCGGAGCTTGTCGGGTGTGAGTTCCTGCTGGTGAAGTTGGACCTCAAGGGTCAAGTGGGTCTGCTGCTAACGTACCTGCCTCCCAACAGCGTTGCAGCAGCCCTCCCCTCGCTCCTCGAGTCAGTAGCCGAGCTAGCAATTGAGTTCCCCAGGCTTATGGTTCTGGGGGACTTCAATTTGCCTTCGCTCGGTGAACACTCTGACGGAGCGCAGGAGTTCATGGCCTCCATGACAGCCATGGGCTTGACCCAGGTAATTCGGGGCCCAACCCATTCAGCGGGTCACATGCTCGACCTCGTATTCCTCTCGGAGCAGTGGACTTGTGATCTTGGTCTGAGGGGTAATGAGATCATACCCCTGTCGTGGTCAGACCACTGCCTACTGAGGCTTGACTTCCGGAGGCCAAACCCCCACTGTAGGGAGGAGGAACCGACCAGGTGGTTCCGCCCCAGGCGACTTATGGACCCTCTAAGGTTCCAGACGGAGCTTGGGGTTATTCCTGATACTCTTGCCCACAGTTCGGCGGAGACTCTGGTTGCTGCCTGGCACTCGGCGGCATCGGAGTCCCTCGACCGGATTGCGCCACTACGGCCCCTCCGGGTCGGTGGATCCCGGAGGCCTCCTTGGTTCACCGAGGAGCTCCGGGAGAAGAAGCGCCGGAGGAGACGCCTAGAGCACCTGTGGAGGTCCGATAAGTCTGAATCGAACCGAGCACTTTTGACAACATGCACCAAGGAATATATCAGGGCATTGAGGACAGCAAAAAGAACATATATTGCCACCTTGGTTGCGTCCGCTGAGTTCTGCCCAGCCGCCCTGTTTAGGATAACCCGCTCCCTCCTAAATAGGAGGGATACGGGGGACCCCCTGCAGGGTAAGGCTGAGGATTATGTCCAGTTCTTAGCGGACAAAGTTGCTCGGTTTCGGTCGGACTTGGACTCCACCTTTGCAGATCCAGCCGAGACACAAGGGGATAACTTGGCAGACCATCTCTGGGTTGAGTTCCAGGATGTTGCCTCTGGGGATGTGGACAAGGCCATACGAGCTGTGAGTGCCTCCACCTGTATACTGGACCCGTGTCCCTCCTGGCTGGTTGCCAACAGCAGTGAGGTGACACGAGGCTGGATCCAGGCGGTCGTTACCGCCTCCCTTTGGGAGGGGCACTTCCCCGCCGCACTTAAAGCGGTGGTGGTGAGACCCCTCCTGAAGAAACCATCCTTGGATCCAGACGTTTTCAACAATTACCGTCCAGTCTCCAACCTCCCCTTTGTTGGGAAGGTTGTTGAGAAGGTGGTGGCCTTCCAGCTTCAACGGTCCTTGGAGGAAGCTAGTTACCTTGACCCCTTCCAGTCCAGCTTCAGACCTGGTTACAGCACAGAAACCGCTTTGGTCGCATTGACCGATGATCTCTGGAGAGCCAGGGATGGAGGCCATGCATCCATCCTGGTTCTCCTTGACCTCTCGGCGGCTTTCGATACCATCGACCATGGTATCCTTCTGCGACGACTGCGGAAGGTGGGGGTGGGAGGCACTGTTTTGCAGTGGTTCTCCTCCTACCTCTCGGACAGGTCGCAGTCGGTGTTGGTTGGGGGGCAGAGATCGTCTCCGAGGCCCCTAACATATGGGGTGCCGCAGGGTTCGGTCTTATCCCCCCTACTATTTAACATCTACATGAAACCGCTGGGCGAGATCATTCGGAGGCACGGGATAAAATACCACCAATACGCGGACGACACTCAGTTGTACTTGTCCGCCCCGTGCCAACTCAATGAAGCGGTGGACGTGATGAACCAGGGTCTTGAGGCCGTTAAGAACTGGATGAGAGCTAACAAACTGGTACTCAACCCGGACAAGACCGAGTGGCTGTTGTGTTTCCCTCCCAATAATTTGGCCAGTGTTCCATCGCTCAGGCTGGCGGGTCAAATTTTACACCCCTCAGATAGGGTTCGCAACTTGGGAGTCCTCCTGGACCCACAGCTGACTCTTGACCATCATTTATCGGCTGTGACCAGGGGGGCATTTGCCCAGGTTCGCCTGGTGCACCAGTTGCGACCCTACCTGAACCGGGAGGCCCTCACAACAGTCACTCGAGCCCTTGTGATCTCTAGGCTGGAATACTGCAATGTGCTCTACATGGGGCTGCCCTTGAAGAGCATCCGGCGACTTCAGCTAGTCCAGAATGCGGCCACGCGAGTGATCGTGGGCGCACCGCGGTTCACCCACATAACACCTATCCTCCGCAAGCTGCGCTGGCTACCTGTTGATCTCCGGGTGCGCTTCAAGGTGCTACTTACCATCCATAAAGCCCTCCATGGTAGTGGATCTGAGTACTTGAGAGACCGCCTCCTGCCGATTACCTCCCTTCGACCTATTAGATCGCACAGATTAGGCCTCCTCCGAGTTCCATCCGCCAGTCAGTGCCGACTGGCGACTACGCGGAGGAGAGCCTTCTCAGTAGCAGCTCCGACCCTTTGGAACGATCTCCCCATGGAGATTCGCACCCTCACCACCGTCCAGACCTTCCGCACAGCCCTTAAGATCTGGCTATCCCGTCAGGCCTGGGGATAAGATTCTAATTCGCCCCACCCGAATGTTGAATGAAAGTTGTGTTTTATTGCTTTATTTTTTTCTCACTCATTTATTGTCTTATGTTTTGTCTTGCACTTCCCCTCCCATGAATTGTAAGCCGCCCTGAGTCCCCTCAGGGAAAAGGGCGGCCTATAAATCACAAATAAATAAAATAAATAAATAAATAAATAAATAAGCCACTCCCACTCAGTCACATGGCCATCAAGCCACTCCCACAAAGCAGGCGACACCTACAGAAGAGGTTCTAAAAAAATTTGAAACCCACCACTGGTTTACATACATAGTTCAGAAGCAGTATTAGATTTGCTTATATAAAAAGTACAAACTGGGCTTTAAAAACCAAACTTCACCAATCACTCATGTCATGTCAACATCTTACAGAAATATATAGAACTCTGAATTAATTAGCAGTAATTAGCAACATCCTTAGAGTAATGCAACATAAGCCAAATGATGTCGTTAAAACCTGATTGAATGTTATGTTCCAATTAAATGTTCTCTGAAATAAATTCTGAAATATCTTCTAATATAGTGTATAAGCAGATTTCATTATATATGCATACAGTTAAATGACTATATACTTGGTAATCTTTAGGAGGTTGTACTATACCTTTTCTTCATGTCTCCCTCACTGTGGACCATTCCCCAGTTTAATCCCCACTTTATTATTTTTATGAAAGGTTCTGAAGACAACGTTCTGTCAGTGGGCTTGGGGACCCCAGATTATGGAGCCAATCAAATGGCTTGTTTGACTGTGTTTGTCACCGCCATGGCAGCAGAGGTCAGAGTTTGGAAGTTTTATTGCTGTATAACACCTGGCGTCACCATGTGTGAGTTGGGCAGCTATATAAATTTGTTTAATAAATAAATACATTCTCATGCCCTGTTGATCTTCAGCTTTAAGTTTAGATTTTTCTGATTTGTAGTGTCTGGTGCAACAGTGTTATACTTTTGTACTATTGTAGTTCATGTATTCCCACCTTTTATCAAGGAACTCAAGTTAGAGTAGACAATACTCTTTCTTCCTATTTTCCTGTACAATTCTGGATGATTGGTTGAGCTGAGGAAAAGTGAGAAGATCAAAGTCACTCAAAGAGCTTTAAGGGGTGAATGGAGAATACTATTGATATTAGCAGCCGCATTTTTAGACCATTATAGCCCAGCAATGAACAACACACTTCTTCAGATGGTTTTGTGCCTGGGAGTCACACAAGCTGACCCCAAAAAAATAAAATGCTATTATTTAAGAATTTATTCAATAGATAGATTGGAAAATCAAACTATGTACTTACCTGCCACAGCCACCTAACCTACAGTAAACTGGCTAACAGGGTGACTTAAATTTCAACTGCAATTGTTTGTAGAATCAGAATGTTCAAGTCTGATAAATTTAAAATTTCCAAATAGCAAGGTACCCCTTTAGGTATTGCTCTGAGGGCTCCAATTACTATTGGGACAATACACAATTTCTTTTTCCATAGTTGCTCAACTTCAATTTGCAAGTCCTGGTACCTTGTGATTTTTTCTTGCTGTTTATCTTCAATTTGTGCGTCTCCAGATACTGCAATGTCAATGAACCATACCTTTTTTCTTTTCAACTATTGTTATGTCAGGTGTGTCGTGGGCCAAGTGCCTGTCAGTTTGAATTCTGAAGTCCCACAAGATCTTGACTTTCTCATTCTCTAAAACCTTCTGAACCTGATGTTCCCAGTGGTTTTTGCTATACTCAAATCCAAACTTTTTGCACAATTTCCAGTGAATGATCTTAGCAACACGGTCATGGCATTGTAGGTAGTCAGTTTGTGAAATTTTGCTGCACCCACTGATCAAGTGGTCAACTGTCTCATCTTTCTCATTACAGAGGCAACATTTGCTGTTGGTGGTAACATGTTGAATTTTTGCCTTCATATAGTTTGTGGCTAAGGCTTGTTCTTGAGCTGCCAAAATAAAGCCTTCTGTTCCCTTTTTCTGTGCTCCTGATCTTAACCAGTTCCAAGTTAGCTTTTGGTCAGCTTTGCCTTCAATACTTTTCAAGTATTGGCTATGCATAGCTTTATGTTTCCAGTTTTCAGCTCGCTTTCAATTACTTCTTTCTTATATTTAGCTTTTGACTCAGTTGTCTTTAAAAGGCCTCCTTTATTTACTTCCTTAATCATTGGTTCTTCACTTTTCTGGGTGTAATCAAAGCTGTGTTTTTCTTCTTCCACGGTCTGTTTTACTTGTAGGAGTCCTCGACCACCCTCTGCTCTTGGTAGATACAATCAGTCAACATCACTTTTAGTGAATCATCAAAGCATGATTCATTGTCATATGTTTCCTTGTTTTTCTGTCTAAATTGTCCAACTCCATCTGGATCCAGTCAATTATTCCTGCAGACTATCGAATCACAGGTATAGCCAAGGTATTTATGGCTTTTATGATATTTCCTCCATTCAATTTTGACTTTAATATCTTGCGAATTCGTCGAATGTACTTGGCTGAAGTTAATTCCTTGACTTTATTATGCATTAAGTCAGAGGCCTCTAAAATCCCCAAGTACTTGTAGCCTTCTTCTGGTTTTACTGTCTTTATCATTTCTTCATTCTCAAGTTCTATTCCATCATCTTCTATGACCTTGCCTGCTTTGGTTGCCATTGTTGCACATTTGTCAATTCCAAACTGCATACCAATATCTTGGCTAAATTCTTTTGTGCTTTCAATTAATAAATTCAGTTCAGCTTTTGTTTTACCAAATACTGAAGTTGTTATTATTGTTATCGTTGTTGTTGTTATTATTATTATTTACTTTATTCATTAAACATGAAACTCAGTCAACTGAACTTTCAAAAATGCATTAAAAATACCAGTGACTGGTGCTAATGGTTGATATGGTTTGCTGCCAGCATCCTAAGTATCAACCAAGATGTTCCGAGTAGGGCAGTTTTTTGCAGCTCCGCTGGTATTATTGCAGGAAGCTGCAATTTGATGATGTCTTTTGTAAAATTTTTGAACATGGTGCCAAGTGCCCTGATGACAATGGGTATCACTGTTACATGCTTCATCCATAGCCGTGTAGTTTCGATGGCCAGGTTGGGATATTTCATGTTTTTTTCTAGTTTTTTTTTTTTACTCTGGCATCTCCAGGAACAATGATATCAATAAACTGTACACTTCGACCCTCTACAACCGTGATATCTGGCGTGTTGTGCTCCAAATGACGATCCGTTTGTATTCAAAAGTCCCACAAGATCTTCACCTTCTCATTTTCAATAACCTTTTCCACTTTATGTTTCCATGACTTTCTGGTTACAGGTAAATCATATTTTTTACATAATGACCAGAGGATTAATTTAGCAACTCAGTCATGTCTAGCTTTGTAATCAGTTTGTGCAATTTTGCTGCATTGTTGTGCCCAGGTGCCGCCCTGGAGCCGTTTCCTCCAGGGACGGACTGAGGCACTAACAAGTGGTGACCCCGACGTGATATTTTCCGCCGGACCGACGCAGCCTCGCCGCTGCGTGCCTGAGACCCCATCGCTTACCCACGCACTCGTCGTCGTTCGTGGAAACGACTGATCTTTCGTAAGTATGGGGGCGGATCTGTCCAAGGAGCAGGGAACTCAGAACTTGGCCAGATTCTCAGAGCTTCTAAAAGTCAATTAACAAAGAAATTTGTCTTTCCTACCAAATCTGAATTACGCCAACTGTTAATACACATTTGGCAAAACTGCCCCTCCTATCCTCACCATGGCTCCCTTAAACCTGGACCATGGGTGAAGATAGGCACATATCTCCATCAGGAACCTCGTGCTCCTACTCCGATGCTCCTGACTTGGAAAGTCACACTTGCTGCTCTTAGACTCCATTATTCTGACCCTTCTCCTGTTTTTCCCATAAAACCCCCTGATTTTACTCCCCCACCTCCTTATTTAGATCGCCCTTCAAGTTTTGTTCCGTCTGTCTCCTCTCCCTCTGTTTCCCCCCTCCCTCTCCTTCTGTTTCTGACATTTCACTCACATCACCTCCCCCTCCTTCTTCTGATCCTGCCGGCGTTTATTTTGCTTCCTCTCTCTCTCGCACTGCCACCATAGCTGGCAGTGCTGTGGCTCGTGGTTTGGCTTCTGCCCGAGCCGATCCTTCTCTTACCCCAGATGATCTGGAACTTCTTTCTGCTTTTCCCGTTGACATAACGGGCGCTGCTCCTGTCTATGAAGCCCTCCCTTTTAGAGTGCTGAAAAATCTCAGACACTTGTCCATTATTTCTCAGATACCCACCCTTTTTGCAGCCCTAATTACAAAAGCCCTTCCACTCCAGTGGAAGCCTCCTTCAACAGCTTTTTTCTATCAAAGACGCTATAACTGTCTTTGCCGATGGGAACATGTGCCTGGCAGGAGGATGGTACATGGCACACCCAGCTCACAGAGCCACAAAAATCTGCTCAAAGAGATGAATTGGCCACTTCCATCTTGGCCTTTCAGTTATTTGACAAACAACCGTTTAACTTAATTCTTGCTAGTCTTTATGTGACTCAGATTATAACTTCTTTGTGTGAGTCTTATCTCTCTTCTTCTGTTGATTCACAACTTTTGTCTCTGTTTCTCACTTTACAAGGTCTTGTCTCCTCTCGCTGTTATTTTTTCCATGTCTCCCATATCTGAAGTCAGCCCTTCCCTGGGCCTCTCCAGGAGGGCAATGATGTTGCTGACGCTGCGGCATCAGCCCCCCCACCCCATGTCAATGTTTGTTCTGCTATCACACCTTGGGATAGCCACTCTTACTTTCACCAGAATAAAAAAGCGCTCATAAAACCATTTGGCATTACTGCAAATGAGGCATCAGCAATTATTCAACTATGCCCCACCTGTAGCCAGCAGGCAAACCCTCTCCCTATGGGAGTTAATCCCTGAGGGACAGAGTGTTGCCAAATTTGGCAAATGCATGTTATACATGTTCAGGCTACATTATGGCATCCCCCCAAAGGGGTGAAGCCACCAAACATGTTATTAATCATTCGATTCGGACCTTTGCATCGCTGGGACGCCCAAAAGAGAAATTTGGCATTCCTTATAACAGCCAGGGTCAGATGTTGGCTGAGCGCGCCAACCAGACATTAAAACATGCCCTGGACAGATATATTGGCAATAGGGAAAATGCCCCCTGGCCTCCCAGCAGTGCAACACACCGGCAGCCCACCATCCTCGGCAGCGACTCGTCATTTTGCAGCTCCACCTACTGCAGACACCTCCCGTCCACCTGTCTACTATCGCTGCTTGCCTGACTTGACGTGGTGAGGACCTGCTGACCTGCTGACCTGGGAAAGGAACTACGCTGCAATCCAATTAAAAGACAAAGTTCTTTGGATCCCAGGACGGCACGTAAGACCATATTTGCCAAAACCACCTATACAACCACCTACACAAACACAGAAGCAGCCTGACCATGATCAACCAACAGGAACCACAGCTTGAGGCTGTCTCTGTCTCTGACCTGGAACACAGAGCAGAGCACCCTCCACTCCCCCGACCGGCTGCCCTGTCTTTCACCGCAGATCCCCCTACTATGTGTTTGGTTGAATGCTACCTGTTGTCATTATTTGAACCAGTCCGGACAAATTGAAACCAGTGTGGATACCGTTCAAACAGTTGGACAAACATACAAAGCCTTGGACTCCTGGTGGGATTGGATGACCTCTTGGTTACCAAATTTTAACTGGTTGGGAAATGTTTCCAAGACCATTATAACCCTTGTTGCTTTGCTGATACTGTTGTGTTGCTGTATTCAATGTGCACCCTCTTTATTCACTATGTGTAAGAATATACTCTCTAGCTTGGCTCCACAGAAGAATATTCACATTGTCAACCACATGGAGTTACATGAACAGTCAACCCCTTCATGGGGAAAGATCCCTTCCGCATGCCCAGCGATGAAGAGGGAGACGCTGCCTTTTAACATAAACAGTGTTGGAATTCATTCCGGGTGTGTGTGTGCAGGGCAGTTTCTGCTGTCTGAAACACACATACACAGGGATGCAAAAACATCGCACCAGAAGCATCCTTCCGGCCTAAACGGCCAGGACTCATTATGCAGCCTCATGTAACATGAATTATATGAGCCAGCAACTCCCACACATGCCCTTTCTCTCCCCTATGCTGTGCTGTAACTGTCTATTCCCCCTTTGCCATGATGTGATTTTTTATTGGTTTATGTGTAGAATGCTGTGATTAGCCCTGGTAGATGAAGAGGAAGAGTCTTTTTGACAAAAAGATAATAAAAAGAAAAGGAGGAGATGTTGCTATCCTATTTCTCTGAGAATGCCTTTCTTTGAATGCCTTTCTTTGCATGCCTCCTTCTATAGGAAATGGTTTACACAGGACGGATATAGCCGACCACAAATTGTTCTTGACACCTGTAGAATTCGCTTGTTTTGTACTTGCTTGAAAACGCTAAGAAGGACACACACGTGAAACTTAGGAAGCACGCAGTTATTAATTCTGTTATTGGTCCAGATGCATAATTTGTAACCAATGACATTTGCAATGTTTGAAAACCTCATTTGCGTATGAAAGTTTATATATTCAGCTTTGCTACATAATAAAGTTGTCATTTCACCCAGAGAGATCTCGTGTCCTCAAGTTCTTTCTAGGATTAGCTTCGTGGGTGACCCCCCTTGATTGTTGTGCCCAGGTGCCGCCCTGGAGCCGTTTCCTCCAGGGACGGACTGAGGCACTAACAGTCATCACATTTTCCTTCAATGTTTTTGAAGTGCTGTCCATGCAAAGCTTTGGTTTTCCATCTATTTAATCTGTCATTCAGATGTTGTTCCTTTTATTTTGCTTTTGTTTCTGTTGTTTTTATGCTGTTCTCCATTTTCACAACCTGCAGCAATTTTTCTGTACTTTGGTTCACATAATCATTCAAACTTTGTTTTTCTTCTTCTACAGTTTGATGGATTTGCAATAGCCCCCTTTCTCCTATTTTTCTTGGCAAGTACAACCTGTCAATGTCACTTCGTGGATGTAAAGCGTGGTACATATTCAAAAGTTTGTGTGTTTTCCGGTCCAAGTTTTCCAGTTCAGCCAGAGTCCAGTTGATGATTCCAGCTGAGTAGAGTATCACTGGAACTGTCCATGTATTAATGGCTTTAATTATGTTTCCAGCATTCAGCTTTGATTTTAATATTTTGCGGACCGTTCTGATGTATTCCTTTTGTGTTGACTCTTTGAATTTTCCATTCAAGATGTTATCTGCTTCAAATATGCCTAGGTACTTGTAACATCAGCCTTTGCTAATGCTTTCACTATATTTCCATTTTCCAGCTCTATTCCTTCTGTTTTTTCCATTTTTCCTCGCCGCATGGACAATATAGCACATTTTTCAAGCATTCAAGCATTATTACTATTATTGTTGTTGTTCTTATTATTTAATCTTTGGTGAGATTCACAGCCTTTGGGGCTGGTTGGTAGCTCAACAGCTCAAGTCCTAACCAAGGACCTAGGAACTGTTGTTGTTGTTATATTATTATTATTATTGTACAATTGTATCACAGCGGCCAGTTGTTTCGCCGGATTTGGCATTGGTTACTAGTCGGGCCCCATCCAGGGGCCTAGGACGTCGTAACATATTTTTGTGATATGCGTGCAGATCCAAGCAGTGCGGCTTTTTGCATTTGACTGATGGTGATTTTGTCAATTTTTAACTGTTTTAAATGTAATTCCAGTGCTTTTGGTATAGCACCCAGTGTGCCAATTACCATTGGAATTATCACTGCTGGTTTGTGCCATAGTCGTTGAATTTCGATTTTTAAGTCCTGGTATCTTGCGATTTTTTCATGTTCCTTCTTGGCGACCCTGCTATCCCCTGGTATTGCGATGTCTATGATTGTGACCTTATTTTTCTCAACCAGTGTGATGTCTGGTGTATTATGCGCCAGTATTTTGTCGGTTTGTATACGGAAATCCCACAAGATCTTGACCATCTGATTTTCGGTGACTTTTTCAGGCTGATGTTCCCACCAGTTTGTTGCTGTTTTAATATTATAATTTTTGCACAAATTCCAATGGATCATTTGTGCTACTGAATTGTGCCGCAATTTATAATCAGTCTGCGTGATTTTTTTACAGCAGCTGAGTATGTGATCAACAGTTTCATCAGCTTCTTTGCAAAGTCTGCATTTGGCATCATCAGAGGATTTTTCGATTTTGGCCTTAATGGCATTTGTGTGGATAGCTTGTTCTTGCGCAGCCAGGATTAGTGACTCTGTTTCTTTCTTTAATGTACCTGTTGTTAACCATAACCAAGTTTGTTCACTGTCCACTTTATCTTTTATTTTTTCCAGAAATTGGCCATGCAGTGCTTTGTTCTGCCAACTCTCCATTCTTGATTTTATCACATCTTTTCTGTATTCTTGTTTCGTCTGTTGGGCCTTCAGTAGATTTTTGTTCTTTACTTCGATTAATAGACGTTCTTGACTTTCTTTTAAATAATCAGCCAGTGCATGTTTTTCTTCTTCAACTGTTTGCTTCACCTGTAATAATCCTCTGCTACCTGATTTTCGGGGCAGGTAGAGTCTATCAGTATCACCACGTGGATGTAAACTGTAGTGCATTGTCATTAGTTTCCTGGTTTTTCGGTCCAAAAGGTCCAAATCAGCTTGTGTCCAGTTAACTATACCAGCTGTGTATCTTATAACTGGTATTGCCAAGGTATTTATGGCCTTGATTGTATTTCCACCATTCAATTTAGATTTCAAAATTTTCCTAACTCTGTTGGTGTACTCTCGCCTGACAATAGTTTTTACTTCTCCATGCTTGATGTTATCCAACTGCAGAATGCCTAAGTATTTGTAGGCTTCATTTTCTTTGCATTTAATTAATTGGCCATTGGGCATTTCAATTCCCTCACATGCAGTGATTTTGCCCCTTTTTATGGATACAGTGGCCCATTTTTCCATGCCAAACTGCATTGAAATATCGGTGCTGAATACTCGGACTGTGTTTGTCAATGATTGGATTTCTATTTCTGACTTTCCATAGAGTTTCAAATCATCCATATATAGTAAATGTGAATTTTTTTTAGCTTCTTTGGCTGTTTGGTAGCCTAATTTCATTTTTTTTAAGATTACCGATAGTGGGATCATTGCGATGATGAAGAGAAGAGGTGAAAGTGAATCACCCTGGAAAATTCCTCGCTTGATATTAACCATTCCGTAGCTCTCATTCCCTACTGCCAACTCAGTTCTCCATTGTTTCATCGCCTTTTCAGTAAAGGATGTAATATTTTTCCTAATGCCAGTTGTTTCTAAGCATTTTATGATCCAACTATGTGGCAGTGAGTCAAATGCCTTTTTGTAATCAATCCAGACCATATTCAAGTTCGTTTTTCTGTTCTTACAATTTTCTAATATCATTTTATCAATTAGGAGATGATCTTTTGTGCCCCTGCTCCTTCTTTTGTTGCCTTTTTGCTCTACTGGCAAGATGTTGTTTGTTTCCAAATAATCCATCATGTTATCTGCAATAATGCCTGTGAGTAATTTGAAGGTTGTTGGCAAGCATGTTATTGGTCTGTAGTTTTCAGGTGTTGTTCCTTTAGTTGCATCTTTCTGAATCAAGTATGTTTTTCCAGTTGTCAACCATTCATCAATTTGGCCCTTTTGTAAAATTTCATTCAGTTGCCTGGCCAATATTGCATGTAAACTGGTCAGATATTTGAGCCAGAAACCATGTAATTGGTTTCTTTCCAGGTGATGTCCAATTCTTTACCTTTTTAACTCGATTTTTGAGCATCTCAGTTGTTATTTCTAATACTTGCATTTGTTTGTTGCCAATGCTTTTCTCAAAGTCATGTATCCACTTTGCTTCCTTGTTGTAGTCCTTTGCATTTTCCCATAATTCTTTCCAGAATTCAACTGTGGCCTGTTTTTCTGGTTTTTCACTTTTGGTGTCACCATTCACATTAAGACTTTGATAAAAACGCCGTTGGTCTGATTGAAATTGCTGATTTTGTTTATATTGGATGATTCGTGCCTCATATCTTTCAATTTTTCTAGCTGTTGCTGTTATCTGCTGTTTTACAATCTCTACAGCTTCATTGATGTTTCTTGTATCCAATCTATATCTTCTGATTAGCCGATCTATGATTTTGTTGTTTTTAAGCCGTTGCTCATGCATGTTCTTTAAGTTACTAGCATCTGCCCTTAATTTTTTGATTTTTTGTTCTAAACGGATTTTCCACTTTGGCTTTGATGCTTTTGCTGTTATGTGACTAGGTACTTTAATTTTAATGCCAGTTCATTAGTGACTATTACAGCTGCGCTGTACATTAACTGGTTTGTTTCCAAGATGGATCCCGGTTCAATTGTTGAAAACACTGCATTAACCATTTTCATGATAGGGGCCAAAATTTTCTTAGGCACAGTTTTTAGTGATGGTAAACGTTGCCTTTCCTCATTAAGCAGAAAATGCTCCATGATCTTATCCTTCAATTTTTTGTTTTTGAGTTAGTTCATCAGTTGGTTCAGTGATAACTGGTTCTAGTGGTGGTGATGTTATTTCCTCCCCGAGAGCTTCTTCTGGGAGTTCTACTATAATGTCTTTAGTTGTGTCTTGAATATCAGTTATTTCCGCTTGTGATATTGTTTTTTGGGTTTTGCAATTTGCCTGAATTTCCTCATGTTCAACTTCACTAAACACTTTATTCCGTATAATAAATCGCCTTTGATCTGCTAGTCGTTGTTCACTAACATTTGAATCTGGATATTGTTGTTTCCATAATTCATACATTCGCTTTAAATACCCTCTTTTTTCTGGCTCTGAGTTGTAGTAACAGGCCATTATGGCACGGTTTTCATCTGCACTATATTTTTGTCGTTTTGTTGGCTGGTCCACTTGTAGCCCACTTGTCGACGGATGTCCAGAGACCCCAACATCCGCCGCGGCCCTTCTTAACCCGCGCGACGACCGATGCGGTATGGAATTCTTATTTGTTTTTTTCACCATATTGTATGGGTTGGCGGGTTTTTTTTTTTACGGGACCAGATGCCAACCTGACCCCAACCCTCCTCCTTTCTCATCCGGGCTTGGGACCGGCAATGGCGGAGTTATTATTATCATTATTATTATTATACATATATATATTATATATTATATATTATTATTATTATTATTGTATCACAGCGGCCAGTTGTTTCGCCGGATTTGGCATTGGTTACTAGTCAGGCCCCACCCAGGGGCCTAGGACGTCGTAACGTATTTTCGTAATATGCGTGCAGATCCAAGCAGTGCGGCTTTTTGCATTTGACTGATGGTGATTTTGTCAATTTTTAACTGTTTTAAATGTAATTTCAGTGCTTTTGGAATAGCACCCAGTGTGCCAATTACCACTGGAATTACCACTGCTGGTTTGTGCCATAGTCGTTGAATTTCGATTTTTAAGTCCTGGTATTTCGTGATTTTTTCATGTTCCTTCTCGGCGACCCAGCTATCACCTGGTATTGCGATGTCTATGATTGTGACCTTATTTTTCTCAACCAGTGTGATGTCTGGTGTATTATGCGCCAGTGTTTTGTCCGTTTGTTGTTGTTGTTGTTGTTATTATTATTTATTGCTTTTGTTTGGGGTATTGGTCCATTACCATAATAGCCTGTTGTAATAAATAAATAAATGATTGTAAAATAGACATTTCAAATTTGAAATAAAGCACGTCTCACATGTTTCTACACCTAACAGTGTATTCCTCCTCTCACCACAAAATAAAGACCTCCTCATTAGATTTTAGGTGCACTCTTTTTTAATGCAATTATTTCACCCTGCCATTTTACCAAATAGCTTGAAAAGAAGCAGTTTACACAGTTGGTCAATGAACAGGCTAAGAGAAACTCCTAAGCAAATTCATCATAAAACCATACCTTTAAATATAAGGGCTAAGGGTTTTTTTTTTTTTTTTTTAGGAAAACTCAAATGATCTCAAAGGAGAGAGATGAAGAGAGTTGAGGCGAGCGCATCTGTTGCCTTCTGTCCTGGCTACTTTTTACAGAGGCACAATTGACAGTGTTTTAACAAACTGTGTCGGTTTGGTTTGGTGGTCAGTGCCTCACATAGAAAGTCCATAGAGTGTAGTAAGGGCAGTGGACAATATAGGAAACTCACTTCCTTTTATTCAGGATACTGCTTATAAGTGCTATGTGCTTAGAGTTCAAAGGATTGTTAGAGACCCCATACCCATTTCATGGTCTGTTTGTGTTTCTCCCCTCTGGAAGGAGGTTTCGAAGTATTTGTTGTAGGACTATCAGATTCTGCAGCAGCTTTGTTCCCTATGCCGGTGTTTCCCAACCTTGGCAACTTGAAGATGTCCGGACTTCAACTCCCAGAATTCCCCAGCCAGCATTCGCTGGCTGGGGAATTCTGAGAATTGAAGTCCGGACATCTTCAAGTTTCCAAGATTGGGAAACACTGCCCTATGCTATCTGGTAAACTCAAAAGATTTGTTTTTCTCACCATGTACATGTATATATCCGAACTAGACTGTGTTGTTTCTTTGTGTCATATAATAAATGTGGGTATATGCATAACTTTTTTATTTTGTCATAGTTATGTAGTGTATATTTTAGATATGGTGCCCTTTGAAAGCTTTTCATTTTAACGTTGTGTACATTTAAAGTGACAATAAAGTTATTGCAAAAATTATTGCAAGTCTAAATTTGATTTGTGAAACATAGGACTATCGTTTGACATGTCTGTCATTCAGCGGAACTAAGAGCTCCCGAAAAGCGCGCCAAGCAACTCGATGCTCGCACTAAATAAGTAGCAGCGTTTCTGGTGGCCACCTCCTCACGCTTGGAGAACCAGAGGCGCCGGACTTCGCGCCGTCCGAAGCAGACTTCAAGAACGTGGAAGAATGGTAGGAAGGCCGTCCCTCGAATAGTGCCCACTTCCATCCCTAGCAGGGAAAACTAGCCTGCTTCCACGATCTTAGCTTGAATTCCAGCAAGCCCCATTACGGAGAACAACCGCCACCCGTCCCGCCCGATTCCTGCCGCTATGAGAGACAAACTTCCAAAAGCCGCACCGTCTCCCGTTGAAATCTCGCGCGATTACTAGGACGCCCCACCCCCGCGGGATCTCGCGCCTCCCCGCCTTCTCGCGAAGGGCGGTCTCTGGCCACTGTCAGAGCGGCCTCCGGGAGGCTGCGGGATCGTGGGGTCGCCTTTTGCGGACGGGCGGGCGCCGACCTCCTTGTTCTCGGCGGCCTTCTTGCCGCGGTTGGATCGAGAAGACGCTTCCTGCAGCATCGTGCCTGGCTGTGTGAGGCCCGATCTCCCCCGACTGTAAGCACCACAACCTGGAGAAAAAGAAGCGCGCGTTGTGTTGGCTCGGATGCTGTTTCCACCTTCGCTTCGTTAAACAAGCTTGTGGCTGAAGGCCGGTGGCGCCGAATGAGCAACGGGCTGCTGTTATGGCATTTGCTTGATGGAGGATGATTGTGTCCTCCTTAGGGATTTGTCTTCCAAAGCATTATATAGCCTTTGTCATGAATGAAGGTACTTTGACAGTTGAGCTTTGTATTTCCCAGCTATACCGGGTTACTTGGAAACGAGGGAAAGTTTTTTCTGTCGCTGAGAGCGCATCAGTTGTAATTTGGCTTGTTCTGGCTGTTCTTTAGAAATGGAGATTGAAACGTTCATTTAGAAATAACAATTTTTTTAAAAAAAATCCTGGAGCTATTTTCTTTTTCATCTTCTTGTAAGACTCAAAAACAATTTTTTAAAAAACCCTTCCCGTGTGCTCTGGAAGAAACTGTCATGTAGGCAGTTGTCATTCTGAGAGGAGCGAAGGAAGGCTTCCTTCTCACCTGAACTGTCATTCTTGAACCAGGATGAGGAACCTCTGAACAACTGAGGTCACAAGAAGCTAGAAATGCTGCAGAGGCCCAAAGAAAGGACCACTTTCCTTTTTCCTATCTTTTTTCTTTTTATTTGTTAGAATATAAAATACAAAGGAAAATGAAAATAGTGGGAAAGAAATGAGGAGGGGAAAGAGCAGAGAGGAAAATGTAGGGGGGGGGGGCTGAAGAAAAACATTGACTTGACTTTTTAGCATAGTAGATTAACATAGTCTCAACTTTTTATTTTTATGTAGTAGTATATACACGAATCATTTCTATAGCAACAAACTTACCTAATCAGCAAAACCCAAAGTCAATGTTTCATTTCCCCCCCCTCTCAGTAACAAAGTCCAAAAGCGGTTTCCAAGTAGATTATTCCATGTATATCCTGACATAATCAAAAACTACTCTTGATGGCAATTCTATCTGATACTCTAATTCTATATAGCCTTTACTTAAAATACATGGAATTCAATACAGCTTTCTGTTTGAAAGGGCTTGTGGCATTGTAAAAGCCATTTCAAGAAAATCTGGAACATAGCATCCAGCTACTTGAAATAGAGTATTAGCTATCATTTTCTCTGCCTATTGGTAAGGGTATTGGATAAATGAATTCCTTGTTAAAATTAGGTCCTTTCTCTATGCTTTAATCTCTTTGAAAGGTAAAGATAATAAGTTGTAGATAGTAGCATCTCTTCATCCTTCTTTTCATTCTTTGAAATATTTAGTCCCTTTCTGTATTATGATTCCCACTTTATGGGAGGGTTATTCTTATTCTGTTTCTTATACCTTATTCTGTAGTTGGAAACAGAAGGAGGCTAGACGTGGTAACACAATCCCAGATCCCTGCAGGAGAGTTGTGGCTTATGATGACTCCAAGGGAAAAAACGGTACATAATTTCATAATCTAAGAGATGTTACAAAGAGTATACTAGCCCAGCCATTGGGAGGGGGGGGGGATCCAGTGCCTTGCATGGATTAGGTGTCTGAAGTTTTTCATATCATCTCTCTTTTTTCTCACATTTGTAGGAATCAGGACTGGAATAAGAGTGTCACAAAGAATAGTGTAGAATGTTGACAGGGTAGAATTCTGTCTTAATTCTTAATTCTATCAGCTTCAAGGAATAATAATTCAATTTAGAGACTAAATGCATAGCTTCTGCATGGCAGAATAGTAGTATCTATGTCTTTGTATGAGCAGCCTTTTCAATTCTTATCATAGGGAAGGAATTGAGTAAGAATAAAACTTTATTTTTTTAAAAACCACACTTACAACTTAGAATCACTGATGTTTAAGTTTGGCTGGGTGTCTGCTTGTCTTGTATGCTTCCTTTTCTGCATCATCAGTTATTTGGGGCAATAATGTAGTATCTTATAATTAAAGTTTCCCTTAATTGTATTCCTTTCTTAGATAGATGATATGAGACTAGCAGCTGGCAGAACCCAATAAGAAAAGAAACGTTCCTATAAGGATCTGCTTCCAGAAAAGGAGGAGACAACTGCTCAGGAGGAATACAGAACATAGACGGAAGGTGAGAAAACAGAGAGAGAAGGAGAAATTTTTTTTTCCTGATTTTGTTAAAAGGGTAATAATTGAAGTAGGAGTGAATTGACAATGAGTTTATTGTTCAGTGTTATTATTTCATTAACTGAAATACAAGTTCCAGTATCTAAAAGAAGTTTAATTATGAATTTTTATTATTGTTATTACCGTTATTACTAATATTACTCTCTATTTCATTTTATATTCAATTTTTCTGCCCATGGGGAATTCCATTGTGAAAAGTGGCAAAAATGGGAGCCGAGTGTAGCTCTGGAGGGAGTATCCATAGCTTGAGAGCAAGAGAAGAGAAAGCCCTCTGCTGTGGCCCAACAAACAGACCTTGGAAAGTAAAGGCAATTTCAATAGTGTTTCTTTTGCATTTTGTAGCAAAAGTCCTATGAGATAGGATAGATCTAGGACTTTGGATGTTAAAACAAAGGTGTTAACCTGTTTTACAGAATAATTGGCAATAAGTGCTGAACTTTTTAACACAAGTATAATATAAATCCAGCATCACACACTGCTGCATTTTTTACTAATTGAAACTTCCAGGATATTCCAGAATTCTAGAATACAGAAGCTTCATGTAGAATACATTGCTGTGACCAGTTTGGGATGTAGCCCAGACCTGTATAAATTTATTTATTGTTAAATGATGTTGGATCCAACTAGATGTATCTTTCACCGGTTTGAATATTAAAAACAGCTCAAAAGCACTCCTACCTGCTGTACACCTATTCTTTGAAGTAGTGTTTTACTATCCAGAATAAGGTAAACCCCAATCCTGAGCCAGGTTTCCCTTCCTTCAGCCAATTCTTTGCTATTGGTAAAAATTGCTTGTATGATAGCAGGCTCTTTTATTCCCTCTTCCATGTTCTGACAAATAATGTTGTTAACAGGAAAGCTGTTAAAAGAAAGGAAGTTGTGAGATCTCTCATGCTGGGCAGAGTTTGAGTTTCCAGCCCGTGTCAGGATAGATAAAAGCATCTATTGTTGCTATCACATGGCTCTTGTAAGCTTTGATATCTGACCACAACAATCTCATCCATATCCATATTGCCTATCAGGCAATCTATAACAATATTTTGTTATGAATTTCTGTACAGGTATATGATTCCTTTATGTACAGTACAATTCCCCCTCAATTTTTGTTGAGTCTCTTCTTTTTGAATAAGATACAACCAGAATTGTGTGTCCATCATGTCTCACTAAGTTTCAGTATTGCCTATGACATATTTGATAACTTGTATTAAGTTTCAGGTAATATAATTCATCCCTACCTGAATCACCTTCCACATGTTATATCAGATCTCTCACTGCTATGTTGGTTCTGCAAAGAATCACCAACCGCCACAATATTCTCTTTCCTTATTTGGTTTCTGACCCATTAGGTTCTGAACTTCTTCCACCTTATTATGAGAAATCAGCATGCTTTATTATGGTAGCCATGAATTGTATTCTAGAACAAAACGGTAGCACCAGCTGCCAAACTCCACTAGCACTAAACTCCACTATTTCCTGATTCTCTTGCTTTTCGGGGGTGGGGGGGTCACATTTTTCTGCTTCCCCTTCTCTGGTGTTCACCTTTCTGTGTCTCTCCTGAGGAGTTTCATCTATCTTGTCCAGGAACTACTCACATTTCCAGGTGTGTGAAAACCATGCTCCAGTGTCACATTCAGTAATTAACTTCAATCAGCAGTGCAATCAACAATTCAGCGGACAATCAGTAGATGTCAGGAAGCAACGTAATCATTGAACAACCTTCTCAACTTCCTTGCCTCTCATCTCTTCTCTCAAATGGCTTCTAAAAATACCTAAATTAGTTTCTAACTGATTAATGTTACATTAATTTAATCACAATTTATGATGTCTGCCTTTAAAAGTAACCAGGGGGATCAAAATATTGCTACTAGTGTAATATTTTGTATTGGACATCATGAGTATATTAAGCAGTATTCCCTCATGTTCACCAGGTGCCATTACATTTTTTAGTCTACATCAAAGTATTGCTTTTGATCTCAAAACTTTCTGATTCTTGATATTTAAATAGCTTCTCCTCCCCCTCCACCCCCTGCCATCTTAATCATGATCATCCAAAGATATTTATCTGAGAAAGGCAAAAGCACAGCTGAACATTATTTGGGGATTTCCACTGAGGAGGGAGTGTCAAAAAAGTAAAGATGGCAGGTGTGAAGCCCTGCCCTTTTTTAATGAGTGTAATGCAGGATGGATAAAAATCGATGATTTTTTAAAAATAATTTTAAAAATCAGATTTTTAAAAAATTTAAATTGGATTTTTTAAATCAAATTTATTTTAATAAAATGGTTTTGAAGTAAAAATCTGTCTAAAGATAGTTTTGTATTTAAGATACATTAATAATTTAGTTTATTCAGCATGAAATGGAACTTAGTTATGTAGCATAAGGGTGTATATTCTGCAATATTGGGACTGTCCATGAATCAACAGCAGATCAGAGGAGGAGCCGCTGTGGGACAGAGTCTACAGTTGCTCTTTAAAAATTATGATGTAAATTGAGTAAATTTTAATCAAGCCTTTTTACTAGTGATTTAAATCATGATTTAAATGAAATCTACCCTGGTGTAATGTATACCTAAAACAGGGGAGGGCTTCATATTACCCATCTTGAGAGTATTTAGTTGTGTAAATCCCTGTACCAGAAAAATCTGCCTGGTACCTGTTTAATATATATTTTGGCCCTAGACAAAAACTTCTTAATTGGTTTAGGTATTTTATATTTTAGTTTCTTGCTACTCCAACCCTGTATTTTATTCCTCTGACTTTGGATTTCTTACTCTAAATACTGTTTTCTGTTCCCTACATAATATGATTTTGAATATTGATAATATATTGTATTTTGCAGTTTTCCTTTCTTGCAAATCCAGGAAATGAAGTATAAGATGTCCAATAAATTGTTGCATTATTTATAGAATTCACTAAAATAGAATATAATATTGTGAACATAAGATTAATAATCCAGAAGCCTTAGGGCAAAATCCTTTTTAAGAACAACAACTGACGTTTTCCAGCTGGGTAGTTTAATAATCTGATGTTAGGAAAGTTTGTAAATGAAGATAATACAATACAATACAATAGCAGAGTTGGAAGGGTCCTTGGAGGTCTTCTAGTCCAATCCCCTGCCTAGGCAGGAAACCCTGTACCATTTCAGACAAATGGCTATCCAACATCTTCTTAAAAACTTCCAGTGTTGGGGCATTCACAACCTCTGGAGGCAAGTCGTTCCACTGATTAATTGTTCTAACTGTCAGAAAATTTCTCCTCCGTTCTAAGTTGCTTCTCTCCTTAATTAGTTTCCACCCATTGCCTCTTGTTCTACCCTCAGGTGCTTTGGAGATACAGTTGATTTTGACATCCTGTGCATGTACTTATTTTTACCTATTTTCTCTGTACTCTATTTTAGACTTTTATCCTTTTGAACTTTCCATGCCTTTGGAGTCATCATCAAAGAATAGGGGTGAAAAAATCACTCTCCGCTAACACTGCCATGGATTTGCTTAAAGCCATCAACACTCCTTTAACTACCGGCTCCAAATCATCTAAAAGGACTTTGGAAAAATCATCTCATTCTTCATTCAGTGCTCCCAGTTATTCAGAGGGCAAGAAAGAACATCACAAGAAGAAGCTGAGTGGAAGCAACGATCCACCCTTGGATGATGGTACTTTCCACAAGTCTAAAAAAATAAAACCACCATATGTAAACTCTGAAATGTTGACCTTACGTGAGCCTGATGGCTTAAAAATGAAGCTAATCCTCTCACCAAAAGAAAAGGGGGGTACCATAACAGAAGATCCCTTTTCACATTCTGGAGCTACAAAAAAGACCTCTAAGAAGTCTATTCGGGATGAACAAAACTTGCAACACTCAAGCCACGATACACACAGCTTCTTGAAATCTCGTAAGAAGCACAAGCCACCTACAGATCCCCATCCTCTTTCTCCTGCTGAGGGCTTCAGCCCAGACACATCCCTCTTCCCTGAAGGCCAAAGCAGTGATTTTGAGCTTTCAAACTTGGAGCCACAAATGGAATCTGGATCTTCATCTGGAGGTGAGTTGGAAGCTGGAGAACTAGTCATTGATGATTCATATCGGGAGATAAAAAAGAAAAAGAAATCAAAGAAGAGTAAAAAGAAGAAAGACAAGGAGAAACACAAGGAGAAAAAACACTCTAAATTGAAGAAGAGTTCTGGACTCTCTTCATCACCAGCAGCAGTGGAAATAACACCACAACTGCCTGTTTCTCCAACTAGCATCCAGTTTGCTCTACCTGCCCCTCCTCCTTCTCCCTCACCACTACCACCTGTTTTCTGTACAGATAGCCTGAATGAGAAAAAGAAGAAGAAAGAAGAAAAAGAGAAGATTGAAAAAATAGAAAAAGAAAAGGTAAAACCGCATAGCAAGTGAGTACTATAAGTTATGATTGATTCTTGTAATAGCAAATTCAAAATGTTCTTTGTAGCTCCAGAGTTTAAGTCATAATCTGCTACCAGTATTTAATCCAGAGGTTTTTGTATTGCAAATTTTTTTAGATTCTGTCTTTCATTATCATCATGAACTTACGGCATTAAGAAATACTGCATTTATATACATACTTCATAACAAAAACTTCATCTTAGGTACTAATGTATAAAGAAGTGGACTATGAGATGGTTTTTCAGATATTTCTGTAGGTATTAGAAAGAAATTGATACTTTTACATACTTAAAATATTATCTCCTTCCTCCTTTTTTCTAATTAGCCAAAGAAGAAAAATATGTCTGCCTACCAAGTATTCTGTAAGGAATATCGTGTGAACATTGTGGCTGAGCATCCAGGAATAGGTAAAATAACAGTCCTGTAAGAGTTGAAGTTTTTTTGTTTGCTTAAAATCCAACTTTATTATATTTTCTTTAAATTATTTGCATAAAGTTTAAAATACTCATTTGAGCACTAAGTGAGGAGATTACGCACATGCTTATAGAAACATACATTTTTAAAATCTGCACTTTCAGAAAGAGATACTTTCTCATAAATGTCACGGTGAGAAAGTACATTTCTTAGTGATACTATCTGCATTTCATATTCAAATTTAAAAAGACATTTTAGCTGATTGCCGAAAAATACAAACTTACCATTACATGAATCATCCTGATAGAAAGATTCCAGATTCGAGATGTCACCTCTAAATTTCCAATTAGTCTCTTCCTCACTATTAATAACATTAGAACCCAGAGAAGAATATTTGACACTTACTGTAATAACTTGTCTGGACATATTTAAGTTACAACTATAAAGAACTAATCTTAAAGAATAGAAAGGTATTTCCCAGTTCTATCCTAGTGCTTGTGGTTTAAAACAATTGCAGTTTCTCATCAGGGCAGGGGCACATAAAACATACTACAATAATTTATATTTTGGCATATTTTAAAACAAAACCATAAAACAGGGCAAACAGTGTTTTAATTCTCAAGACAACATGGCCAATTGTAATTCGGGTTCTGAATTTCCCTTTGTCTTGTTACACAGTTTTTGAATTCAGCAAGTAATCAGACAGTGTAGCTAGGTGCAAATGTTGAAACCATCTTTAATATTTTTACAGCGTAGGGAACTGTTTGCATAAGGAAAAAAATAACAGTAATTATTAAGTTTTATACAAGACAATTCAGTACTCACTACCACTTAGTTCAAGTAAGTATATTTACCAGTGTTGGCGAACTTTTTTGGCACTGAGTGCCGAAATGGGACAACACGTGTGCTGGAAACCAGAAGAGCAGCCACCCGGTGTGCATGTGCCCGCTGAGAAAATTATCTTCTGTTTTCTGGTGTGTGAATGCGCACCATCCAGCTGGTCTTTTCATGCACATATGTGCCAGAAACTGAAAGACCAGGTGGACGGTGCACATGCGCATGCCGGAAATCGGAAGAGCAGCCACCTGCCACGCGCACCGGGCGGTTGCTCTTCTGGTTTCCAGCGCTCCCATGCACATGACAACCAGCTGGCCAGCATGCCAGAACCCAGAAGAGCAACGGGCAACAACTTGCATGCCCAGAGATGGCTCTGTGTACTACTTCCAGCACGCGTGCCATAGATTCACCATCACGGGTATACACTTTAGGATTACTACTTATCATTGTAAAATAATTACTTCAGCAGATGCTCTTTTAATTCTTAGTAAAACTAAATTGTTTGGTTCAAGTTTAAATTGATTTCCTCTCAACTCAGTTAAGTATTGATGACTATTATATCATACATTAAAAAATGGTTGCCATCATAGCTATAATCAAATGTTAGTAATTAAATTTGCAGTATCAAGACAAACATACTAAATTTTGCTGAGTATATAGATAATAGTACATTCACACCTATCAATAAGAATTCGTTTCACTGATCCCCTTGCTAAATGTGGACTGGTACTGCCTAATAAAAATCAGGATAATTAAATATCTATCTCTAATTTTGTTCTTTTAGCAGCCAGATTGCACCAGCTTCTTTCACACAGAATTTTTTTAGAACTGCTTGCAATCTTATGGTAGTAATTTGTATAGCCAAAATATATAAAGTCACTCATTATGGGATGCCTTTGCTTTCTACATGTAATATAAAATCTGACATGGATAGCTTTATATTTCATAGTTATTGAAAAACAATTTTTGTTACATGTGTTGTTAATGTGTCTTATTATGCATTCAGTGGTTAACTAAATGTTCATGAATCACATTCCTCATTAAAATTAAAAACTACCTGCTTTTATTCTGAACTGTTCACCTTCTCTGATTTCCTACTAGATTTTGGTGAGCTGAGCAAAAAGCTAGCAGAGGTTTGGAAACAGCTTCCAGAGAAAGATAAGCTGGTAAATATTTGAGAAGACATTTTTAAAAATATCTTGAGTTGTCTTGTGCCTAAGATGTTGCTATCATGGTGCTTGCATTAATTTACTCCCCAGAGTAACTTATGTATAGCAGTCCTCTTCACATTGAGCATATGAGCAGATACACAACTGTATCTGTCCGCCCCGTGCCAACTCAATGAAGCGATGGACGTGATGAGCCAGGGCCTGAAGGCTGTTAGGGACTGGATGGGGGTTAACAAGGTTGTTCTCAATCCAGATAAGACCGAGTGGCTGCTGTGCTTCCCTCCTACAAATTGGCCAAGTGTTCCATCTCTCAGGCTGGGGGGTCAAATTTTACGCCCCTCAGATAGGGTCCGCAACTTGGGAGTCCTCCTGGATCCACAGCTGACTCTTGAACACCATTTGTCAGCTGTGACCAGGGGGGCATTTGCCCAGGTTCGCCTGGTGCACCAGTTGCGTCCCTACCTGAACCGGGAGGCTCTCACAACAGTCACTCGTGCCCTTGTGACCTCTAGGCTGGAGTACTGCAATGTGCTCTACATGGGGCTGCCCTTGAAGAGTATTCGGCTACTTCAGCTTGTCCAGAATGCAGCCGCGCGAGCGATCGTGGGTGCGCCTCGTTTCACCCACGTAACATCTATCCTCCGCGAGCTGCACTGACTGCCTGTTGATCGCCAGATTCACTTCAAGGTGCTAGTTGTCACCTACAAAGCCCTTCATGGTATTGGATCTGGGTACTTGAGAGACCGCCTGCTGCCAATTACCTCCACTAGACCAATAAGATCCCACAGACTAGGCCTCCTCCGAATTCCATCAGCCGCCCAGTGTCGACTGGCGACTACCCGGAGGAGAGCCTTCTCTGTGGCTGCTCCGACCCTGTGGAACGAACTCCCCGTGGAGATTCGTACCCTCACCACCCTCCAGGCCTTCCGCATAGCCCTTAAAACCTGGCTGTCCCGACAGGCCTGGGGCTAAAGACTTGCAGCCCCACTCCGAATGGTATGATTGTTGTGTTTTTTAGCTGTGTATGATTTTTATGTTCTGTATTTTGTTTGTTTTTTCCCCCTTCCCTAGAATTGTGAGCCGCCCTGAGTCCCCTCAGGGAAAAGGGCGGCATACAAATAAAGTAATCTAACCTAATCTAATCATTTAATAATTATGAAATGCTTGGGATCTAAGTGTTCTTAACTACGTGGTCTGCATATTTTGCTAATCAATTGCCTAAACAATGCAGTTTTCATACCAGTTTTGCTTTCTCTATTCTTTGTAGGTTTGGAAGCAGAAGGCTCAGTATTTGCAACATAAGCAGAATAAAGCAGAAGCAACAACAGTGAAGAGGAAAGCAATGTCATCAGAAGGTTCCCCAAAATTGAAAGGTAGCTTCCACATTTCATATGTTTTTCTCTCAAAATAATTCTTATTATTGTAACTAAACATATTGAGATATTTGTCTGTTTCATCAAACTGTTCCAAGATTCCAGAAATGAATTTTATCATTAACAGCTAATGAAAAATTGACAGATATTAGAGCTTTGGTTTACTCCCAGAGCTCAGAATTCAAATATGAAGGTCTGAGAAGTATCATAAAAGCTGCTTTAGGACAGGATTGTTATTACCATATTTTATGGACTATGAGACGCACCGGAGTATAAGACGCACCATGATTTTGAAGAGGTAATTTTTTTAAAAAAAAATTGCACTCCGCAGGCCTCCCAAATCCTCTGCATGCCTCATTTTTTGTGGGGGGAGGAGAAGGGCATGCAGAGCATTGGGAGGCTTGTAGAGTGCTCCTGGGAGCGGGGAGGGGGCAAAAATGAGCAAAAAATGGCCTCTTTTTCACATAAACGGGCCACTTTTGCAAAAAAAAAAGGGGGGGGTACATGCAGAGGCTTTGGGAGGCTTGTAGAGTGTTCCTGGGGGCTGGGGGGGGGGCAAAAACAAGCAAAAACTGCCTGGTTTTTTATCATTTTTGCCCTCCACAGCCTCCAGGAGCACTTTGCAAGCCTTCCAAACCCTCTGTACATCCATTTTTGCAAGGGGGCGGGGTTTCGGTAGGCCAAAAATGCTGTATTCAGTGTATAAGATGCATCCAGAGTTTCTCTATTTTGGGGGGGAAAGGTGCATCTTATTCTTTGAAAAATATGTTAGTTTACTATTAGACTATCTAGAATAAGTCTGCATAGATTAGAACAATGAATTAAATATCAAAACACAGTAGACACCAAAAATGTACATTTGTTTGGGTTTTTGATAATTGTGTATTAAACTGATTTGACTTTTAGATAATTATCAGTTGCCTTTTTAAAATAAAGTAATGGATGGAAAGGTATGAGAAATCTAGGAAAGCAGTGGTTGAGGAGTTGAGTTATTTGAGAAGAGGCAGCACAGTCCAAACAGTATATTTCAAGGAGACTCCACTTAAATTAATTCATTGTAACCAAAGTTGAGAATTTACTTTTGCTGTTGTCAAGTTTTTTTTTAATCCAGACTTAACTATACTTTCTAGAACTCTGTGTTATTCTTGCTTTTATCATCTAAGTATGGTTTGACCTAAGGACAAAAGATTCTTATTCAGTCAAAACCTTTAAGTGCATGAATTGAACAATCAATACAAAATATTCACAATGTGGAATAGGTACAAATATGAAGAGAGGGAACTTTGGTGGAGGAGTGATTTGAGAGCTATCCCAGTCTTCTGGGATATATATATCCCAGATATATCTCATATATATATATATGAGAAGTTTCCCTGTTTTAACTTTTTTGTATATTGTATAAGGCAGTGATGTGATCCTTTTCGGCACCGAGTGCGCAAACTGGAACGAGTGTGCATGCACGTGCATGTGCACATGCCAGAGCGCCCGAAACCCAAAGACCAGCTGACTGGTGCACACAGGCCTGTTTTTTGGCCGGTTGTGGCCATTTTTCGGCCCGTTTTCAGCCTGTATTTTGGGCCGTTTTTTGCCTGAAAACAACCGAAAAATGGCCTGAAAAACAGCCTGGTCGTTTTTCAGCCTTTTGGAGGCCATTTTCCCACACTCTGGTGCCCGTGAAGACCAGCTGTCCAGCACGCATATGTGCGCTGGAAACCAGAAGAGCAGCTGACGACGGTGTGCTTGCCCACAAAGAGGGCCCTGTGTGCCACCTCTGGCACATGTGCCATAGGTTCACCATTGGTGTACAATTTTAAAACTCTTTTATTGTCTGTTTTCAGCTTCCCTAACAACCGTGCCTTCACCCCATAAAAAGTCCCCAACTAGCACGATGGTATTATCCTCTTCACCAGTGAAGGTTCCTGAGACAGATCCCATTGATGTAGCTGCACATCTGCAGTTACTGGGAGAGTCTCTGAGTCTTATTGGCCACAGGCTGCAGGAGACTGAAGTAAGTACAAGAGCTATTATGCAGTTTCATTCCTCTTTAATATTTGTAGAAAATAAAGAAAAGATATACAAGATCTTTTGTCAGGCAATAGTGAGTTGAAATACATTTTAAGTCTACCGCAGACATTTGGAAGCAGTTCAGATAGGTATTTCCCTAATTCAGACTTAAACAAGGAAGCACAATCAGACTTGCATGATTCTATTATTATAGCCAATAAAAGTAGTATTACCTTTCCTCTGTAGTTGATTTCTTCATCTAGTCTACCTAGTAGAGCTGATAATATTGTTCTTCAGTCAGATCATGGATGGATAGTCCCTAGATCACATGTGGCCTCCAGCTATAGTTTTCAGTATCCTAAGATTGTACTGCAGATGTCAACTTTTCGTAATGAGTTTTCATTTTAAAAAATAAACCATTGAAATAAATCTAACTCACCTACAAAAATTGGAGTTGAAAATTCCAGCCCTACCTCTTGTAGTGAATAGTTAATGTTAATGGCAGTTGCAATCTTGAAAAAAAATTGGATTATGCTATATTGTAGAAGATTGTACTGTAATCTACAAAATTCAGCATTATTGAATTAGGGTTGATATCCCACTACTTCTGCTTCTTATAAATCATGAAGTTTCTAACCTACAGTACATATTTCAGAGTTGCCATTGATTGTTTAAAACTGAAATTATCTTAAAAAGAAGAAAACAAAGAAGGAATAATTGTCATTATATAGAATGAAAAATTACCTCATCCAAAGATCTGAACTTATCTGGTAAAGGCAATTGGAGGGTGAATTAGAACATATTTGTCATAGAGCATCTAATTAAACTCTCGCATTGACAAGATATGACACTGGATACCAATGGATACCAACAAAAATTAATGAAGGACAGATTATAGCAAAAACTGGTAACCTTGGAGAAGTAAAGTAATCTCTAACCTCCAAATATTGAATTGGTAGGGAAAATACTGGAAGTAGGCTATTTCTCCACTTCCTATTGAGAACATCCCAGAAGCACCTGATTGTCTAAGAAACAAAATGCTGGAGGAAAGAACCTCTGACTCACTGTGATATTCTAACCTAATTTATGAACTACCCTGTAGAATACTAAGAAGCTGCCTAAAGAGGAAAGAAGTACAAAGACTGTCCATTTAAAAATAAAATTTTAGCCTGCTGAAGTACAGTGCACTCAATTTGCTAACTGCACACCCAGTGCATACTTGAGAATCTACTTTGTATTTTATGAAGTGCTACATTTTGTGTATGCTATCTTATACATGTGTGGTACAGAATGTAGCCTTTCTTGCTTTCAGCAGAATTCTTGTTCATTCATTTCTCTGTATGTGATTCCTCTATAAAATTCTTTCACAGACCAAAATAGGGCTGTTGTATTTGAGAAAATCATTGTGGACTTAAAATAGGAAGGATACATTAATACTGATAATATTAAATTAACAACTTTTCTCATTCCTTTGTGGCCTCCCAGGGAATGGTAGCCGTATCAGGAAGTTTATCAGTACTCCTGGATTCAATTATTTGTGCTCTGGGCCCTTTGACTTGTCTAACATCTCAGTTACCTGAGCTAAATGGCTGCCCCAAACATGTTTTGGTAAGTTACACTTAGTTACCAAGCTCTTGTCTTATTATGTCTTAAAACTCAGTTGTGCAGGGCGCAGAGACCCCATTCAGTGCAGTAGTTGCATTCAGTGCTGCAGATGCAGTGGCAATGGACAGGGCTGGGTGATGTGGATAGCAGGTGGCAGGAATTAGGCAGGCAGCCCAAAGGGTAGAGACAGTGGGAGAGATATGCAGGTGAGTATTATATGAAGTGGGAAATTGTCACATCTATTTCAGCCATTGTTGTTTTAAAACACAGTAAACAAATAGAAAAAATTATACTGAACCAAAAATTAAAGATTTGTTGTCAATTTGGGCAATGCAGAAGTGGGGCTGGGAAACCACAAGTTGGCTTTGATGGGGCTTTCCTTAAATATTCCATTCAAGCAAAAAGTGTTTCACTTTATAACATACATATTGAATTAATTTAATGTTTCTGTCTTTTCAGTCAAACACATTGGATAATATTGCCTACATAATGCCAGGTCTTTGACAAAAAAAAGCGACTGTGGAAAGTAATCTACTGCCATGCTACTGGTGTGTATACATATATATTGCGTTCTTCAAGTCTCAACCTACAGAATTTTAAAGATTTTTGTCAATACCTGTTTAACTTGATTTTATGAAAAAAAAGTCCAGAACTTAAATTTGCAAAAGTTGGAAGATGTTTTCTTAACTCTGTTTCTATATAACTAGAGTTTAGTAATTTTTTTATATATCAGCCTTAATGTAAAAGGAAAAGATACATTGAATTATTTTAATTAGAAATGTAAAACAGAGCCCTGTGGTGCAGTAGTTAAAGTGCAGTGCTGCAGGCAAACTACTCTGTCCACAGCATGGAGTTTGATCCTGACAGGGCTCAAGGTTGACTCATCCTTCCATCCTCCGAAGGACGGTAAAATGAGGGCCTAGACTATTAGGGCAATATGCAAATAATGCTTCAACATTGTAAGCCATCCAGACAGTGCTATAAAGAGCTATGGGGTTGTATATAAGTCTAAATGTTTTTGCTATTGCTATAAAATAGTACTTCTCTAATGGAATGGAGAAAAAATAATGGACATGTTCAAATTAATGATGGGGTGGGTGGGAGATTTTCTATCCATAAAGAACTGTTCTGACATTAGGAATTCTTGTTAAATGTTGCATTGTCAGCGCTACATACAAATTTGGGAGTGAATGAAATCAAATCATTAAAATGGTTACTTCTTTAATGCAACTGCTTAAAGCAGCTATATTTTTCTCCAAAGTTTTTATAAGTAGCAGTGAGGTGCTAATTCATGTTCATTCAAGTTTTGAAGCAATTCTTCCAAATCATTTTCAAAACATATTTAGCAGTAGTAATTACAGTATAGAAATGTAATATTTCACACAGTGTTCAGATTACGAGACAAAAGGAAGATCTTTAGCCTACAATTCCAAGCTCCAAATTCTTCACATTTAGATAGTGACTTCTGAAACAGTAGTTAAAAATATTGTCATAGAAGGCAAGAGTGTTCCCCCAAGTACGCAAATTCCAATTTACATTCATTACCAACAAATAGTCTTTTTTCTCTTAAGGTGCTAATGCTCATGTACAGGCAGTTAGGAAGGTGATATTGAAGGGCTTAATAATAAGAGGAAATCTAATGTCTCAGCATAGGATTTAGCGCTCTGAATCTGTTCTTCTCTGGGAAAGCACTTCCATAGGATTAAGTATGGCATTTTTAATATAGGAATTTATATTTTTGGGTACATATTTTTGTATATAGTTTTAATTAGAACACAAAAAAATCCTTCTACTACTATTGTTCAGAAAACATATACAGGTAGTCCTCAATCTATGGCCACAATTGAGACCAAAATTTATGTTGCTAAATGAGAGAGTTGTTACTTTTGCCCCATTTTATGACTTTTCCTACCATAGTTATGTGAATCACTGTAACTCTTAAGTTAGTATTGCAGTTGTTAAGTGAATCTGGCTTCCCCATTGACTTTGCTTGTCAGAAGGTCACAAAAGGTGATCACATGATTTGAGATCCTGCAACGATCATAAATATGAGCCAGTTGTCAAGCATTCAAATTTTGATCACATGACTACAGGGTTACTACAATGACAATAAGCATGAAAAATGGTCATAAGCCACTTTTTTCAGTGCGGTTATAATTTCAAATGTCATTAAACAAATGGTTGTAAGTCAAGGACTAACCTGTAATGGTTTTATAATCTAACACACTTGTCATAATTGAACTTCAAGTTATAACAAGTATTCTTTAAAAGGACATTTTGAATTTTTAAAAAAGTATCCATATGAAAATAGCAATATAGTTAGTCCACGACTTACAACCATTCATTTAGAAAATGTTCAAAGTTACCAGGTGAAAAGTGAAAAGCCATATGTCCAGTCCTCACTCTTAAGACCATTACAGAGTTGTCACAATTGGATGTTTTTTGACCTTCATATATTTATGAGGATTGCAGCATTCCAGGATAATGTATCGCCATTTGTGACATGTCCAGCTGGCTTCTGACAAGCAAAGTCAATGGGGGAAGCCAGAATCGCTTAATGATCACAACAAAAAGATAATAAAATTAGATGTGGTCACATGATGACTCATGTAACCACCATATTGCTTAGTGATAGACGTTCTGGTTCCAACTGTGATTGTGAATCGATGTGTCCTTATAGTGTGATTTAAAAAACGGATAAAACTAATGTTAACATTCTATGTCATATAACCTTATCACATAGGATTTAAAAATCTTAAAACAACAGGAAATGAAATCATTTTGAATCCAAAATATACATCACTTACCTAGGCTCTTAGAGTGGATATTTTTCTAACTGGTAAACTATTCAATTGACTGGTTTTCCATCATTTCATTTTAAACTTCCTCTAAATAATGAAGCGTTTGTCCCCATTCCTATCCCCTATTTAAACCTGATGATTAAAGTACTATGTGCTAAGAACTAATGATTTGAGATTTTAAAAACCTATTCAGATTTGATATTATTTGACCAGTGCTACCAGCAATATAAGAACCAATTGCGATAGTGATTAAGTGATTAAGGCATCAGCCTAGAAACCAGTAAAACATGGAAGCCAGCTGGTGACTTTAGGCCAGTCATTTTTCTCTCAGCCCTAGGAAACAGGCAATGGCAAGCTAGTTCTAAAAAACTTGCTGTGAATCACTGACTCAAAGTTGTGCAGATACATAAGCAACATATGAACTATAAAGAATCTCAATCTTTAGAACTGGACATTTAGCAGAATCATTTAATTGCATTTACACTATATCACTGCTTTTGGAAAGTTCTTTGAGTTTTCAGCATTGAGTGGAAAGTCTTTAAATTGAGCCCCTTTTCCAACTAAGAAATGTAATTAAAAGGCATAATCAGTCTGACCAAATGAGCTACATCTTTCAAAAGCTTATTCCATTTAATACAATTTGTTAGTTGGCGCTATCAAACACCTGTTGTTGTTTTTTTGCCAGCCTAGACTAACATGGCTCTCCTACAAATGAAGAAAGGCAATTTGTATTTATGTCCCTCTCTCCTGTGTTATCCCACCCACAGATATATCATAAAAGCTAGAAAAAATCAGAACACAGAAGATAAGCACAGGGGAGTCAGAAATAATTGCCTTCTTCCAGTGGCTGAAATAATCTATCAATTAAAGGTTTTGATTCATAAACAAACATTATATGTAGCTTAAGTTTTCAGCATCCAGGATTAAATAGAAGATCTGCTTCACAATTACCATTTGCAATGTGGTAGACTTGATGTTTTTAAACATACAAATGTACTTGATGTACCTTTATTTAATATCTGTACACATTTGTATAATATGTAACTTGTCATATTTGATAGTGAAAAGTTTTAAACTTATGCTTTTGTTTTTTATATATCTGTTAGTTCCTGCATTTAACGTCCTTGCTATTGTACATAAATGTTTTTATACCTGGAAATTTCATTTTGATTCATTTCTATTTCCTCCTATTAATTCATGTACATGTTTTTCAGTATCAGAAAATTTTCTATCCCTCTGCCATCCATATGACACTATCCTTGTATGATAATCACATATATATGTCCTGTAGGACTCTGTATTCTATACCTTTTTTATTTTGCCTCAAGGTTATTAGTTCGAAATTCAGTGTATCTACCAGAAACTATTGTTATAAACTTTTTAGTTGTAAATGAGTTTGTCATAATTTTCATGTGAGGTTTGTGGCATTTATAACAATCTGGGTCATGAAGTGGGTCATGAAGTGGAAAAGCATAGTACATGTAATCCTCAACTTACAACAGTTCATTTAGTGACTGTTCAAAGTTAAACGGCACTGAAAAAATTATTTGATCGTTTCTCACTTACGACCTTTGAAGCATTCCTGTGATCATGTGAACAAAATTCAGATGGTTGGCAGCTGGTTCATACTTATTGCCGTGTCCCAAGATCATGTGGTTATCTTTTGCAACCTTTTGCTAAGCAAAATCAATGGGGAAGCCAGATTCACTTAACAACCTGTTCTGACCCCCCTTCTCCGTCAGGAATGAAAGCCAAAAGCCACATAACTAAAAAGGTTTCTTTTAATCAGTCCAAGCTCTTGTTGGCTGCAAGCCCAAATAAACAAAGATAATAGCTCTGGCAGAAAGTCCTATAACTCACACCCCAATGCAAACCCGGCTTCTCTTATCTCAACCCACTTATCCAAGTTGGCTTCTCTCGGTTTGTGAACGCGAACAAGAACAATCATTAGAACAGGAACGGAAAGTTGACTTCTGCAACCAGGGGGTGGCACCAGCAGTCTCTTTATACTCAGGAGAGGATTCCAATGAGCAACAGCTGCTCACAATCATCTCCTGTAAGTACTCAGTTGTTCCTTTCCTCAAGTAACCCTTCGACAGGGTGCATCCTGCAACAACTCCCAAGTGTTTCCCCGAACACTCCCTCTGATCCAATGCTGTGCCGCCACCTGGTGGCCAATGGCTCCTGCTGGGCCACAACACAACCATATTACTAACTTAACAACTTGAGTAATTTGCTTAACAACTATGGCCAGAAACATATGAGAACTTGAGCCTGTAACAGATCAACATGTAGATATATTCTTACATTGTTTTTGACACAAGCTTGATTGTTTTAAAATGAATACATTTGTCCCCATATGCATCAGCATATCAAGCAAATTGTTGTTATTAAAATTAGCAAGAAAGATACTTTGTTTTTGAGGCATTATTTTTATTCCACATTAAATGACATCTAGATAATACTGAAATATTAGCACTATGCTCTAGATGCAAAATACCTTGAAATCATCAATAATCCAATATTGCAAATTTAAAATTATTTTTCAGTTGAGTGCATTTTGCATATGTATACTGTACATATAACTTTTCTGATATAAATACAAACATGTTACTCCAGTATTCCAGTAGATTTAGAATATGAGTAATAGCTTTGCATATAGTTGGAGGTTGCAAATGTACTTTTAAAATTTATAATCTTAAATTCACTTGAATCAGGATGAGAATCCAAAAATTTTCTCAATGCTTTACTGAGTCAACTCAACAGTTGTTTCTTTCCTGCACTGAGTTGATACAAGTATTTAATTGTATGTAGAAAGCTACAAATAACTCCCTGAACATATGGGTTTGGATGGGGAAAACAGTCCGACCACTTTGACATCTATAATGATCTAAACGTTGCTATTGAAAAAGTACCGAAAGACATCGAGGAACGGAAGATACCTCAGCTCGGCCCTAGTGGCAGCAAAGCGCCTTTTTACTGATAGGTTTCATACGGCTTTGATTGCGGCAGAGCGAAATGGAGTCCGTTCAAGCTGCTTTCTCCCGAGCAGGCCCTCCGCGGAAGCCACCAATACTGCGATGACTGCGAGCGGCTTGGGTCCCATTTGCGACCTATAATTATGGCATCACCCAATCGTCGCCGCTCGCTGTCACAAGGTAACAAACCTTTCCCTACAGCAAGGAAAAGACTACCCATGGGGAAAAGACTACAACTCCCAAGCGTGCTTGCACGGAAATGCCTCCCCCGGAATTAGAAAACCTTATTGCCGGCGAAGATGTTTAAGAGCGGGCTGTGCCCACATCCCGCCAACCCGCTTCCTCCATCAGATTTCCGCCTTAAACTCCGCTCGCAAAGGAGGCGCTTACGTTACGGGGTGTGTCGCAAGAGCGAAAAACCAAGCACGCCCCTTGCAGCTCAGAGCGGCCACGTGACCCACCCGTGGCCCTGTCAGCTGATCTCTGCTAAGCCGTGGCGGTCGTCTACTCTAGGCAGTGATGGAGTTTCTTCTCGGCAACCCTTTTAGCTCTCAGGTCGGACAGCGCATTGGTAAGTGGCCTCCTTATTCCTCTAACAACCCCCCCCCCCGCGTGTTTCCCGACTTCGATCGCTCGGGTGACTGTAGCTTTAAACTCTGGATTTTACCTCAAGTTCAGTGTCTAACCGCGGGAGGGGCGGTTATAAACCACGGAGGCGGGCTTTAGTATTATTTTTTTCTGGCCGATGGGGATAGGATATGCTTCTGACGGACAGTTCGTGATGATCAATGAGGTACGATCGAGGAGGCGGGTTCTTGGGGGTAGGCCTTGTAAGCCAATCCTGTCGCGGTAAGAGTATGGAGGGGGGTCTCGAAGAAGGGATAAAGTTTGCTTATTTAAAGGGGACGCGCCTCTGCTGCGAACGTCACGCCCCCTGGAAGGCTGGTCGCTCTCTTAGAGTGGGCTGCCTGCGAACGGTTGAGATAATTTTGAAAAGATCTTGGAAGCCTGTCCTTCAGTTGCTTTCGAGTTTGAGGAAATAGCTCATTGTCGCAAAGCACGATTTGGCAAACACTGAATAGGCGGAGGTCTAAATGCTTTCTTCCCAGTGACCAGAGACCGTCCATATGAAGTAGACTACAACTTCCATCTCTCCTGGGTGCATGGAATTTTTTTAGTCTGTCCCATGGGGATGGCATTGAGTGGGGGACACTAACTGGCTGTTCGGAGTACTAAACAAATTAAAGTCCTGTCCTAAGGAGAGGGAAAATCTATCTCTTAGCACAGGGGGGTCTCCAACCTTGGCCACTTTAAGACTTGTGGACTTCAACTCCCAGAATTCCTCAGCCAGCAAGCTGGGAGTTGAAGTCCACAAGTCTTAAAGTTGCCAAGGTTGCCCTGTACTTAGCAGACATAGCATTTAAGTCACTAATAAGGAACCTGTGGCCTTGCTGCTGTTGCTGAATCACATCTTGAATCCTTGCTCATCTTTCATCATATAAGCTTGGGGCTCCTGGGAACTGTAGTTCTCAAATGTTTGCATATTTACATATTTTCTGTTACTGACTTAAGAGTTCACAAAGTTAACATTTATGAAACTATTGTGCATCCTTTGTCCTTAGCTAGGCCTGGGTAGCTGGGTTTAATCTTTGTTAATGTTTAACTCCGAACACTTAATGGTGTTTTTTCCTTATTTTTTCCCCCTTATTTTTATGAACATCTTCTAAATTAAGTTTAAGGATTTTAGGACAGGTTTCAGCAGTGAATGCTATACAATGGTCAAGAATGTCTATTGAGTGAGAAAATAGTGACATTGTTTCCTAAACCCCTCCTTCATCTGGAGGGAAAATGCTGTAGGTACTCTTTAAAAATTAAGGCATGACAAGATTCACTTCTTGATCTCGGGGTTCTTATGTCAGATTGTTTGAAAAGAGGAGACATTGCCAGGGTTGGTGGATGTGTATTATATGTATTATGTAACCATGCAAGCATATAGTTTTGTAAGTAAAAAGCATATCACAGAAGAGAAATCTCACTATTCTACAGGTATATATATATATTTCCCTCTGGCATCAGGATCTGTTTCATTCACAAAAAACCCATGTGACTTAACTAATATTTCTGATTGAAATCTAAACTCTCCAAATAAGCTCTTTGCCTAAATTCACATGCACGTATATGCTGTTAATAATGCTGGGTAAAATCTAGACTTAGAGTGGATTAGTGACATTAAAATCGACTGAAACCAAATAAGATATAAATCTGTTCCACTGTTTTCCATGCTTTGCTTCATTTTATTCAACTCGGTTTTCACCCAATATAATTGTATGTTGGAAATATAATTTAAACTCCATATTTTGAAGTGTGCTTAGACTGTAATAAATGTTAATAGCATTAACTGATAAATCCCCTTCTGTCTTTAGTGGATAAAAAATAGATAATAGTTTTTGATGATATCGGAGTCCTTGGAATCTGAAACCTTCAAAACCGATAATTCTTAACACGTTAATGATGTGCCGAATCTCCACACCCTGGCAGCAGGGTAACATATATCTTACTGAGTTTGCCTGTAAGAACTCAGACAATACTCACACATATTGCTAGTTTGAATATTGAATTTGCTGGCACAATTAGTTTTGCTGTCTTCCAGCTAGAATTGCTGTTGTCAGGTGAGATTTAAACTGCTTTGTTCATTCCATATAAAAATTGTGTGGCCTGGGTTAGACTTCTGAGTTGATGCTTCTAATTACAGCTTCTGAAGCTGAATTTAGCATCTACATAATTCACATCACTATTGAGGGCCTTGTGTCTTAGAAAAGCTTCATAAAAGGAGTAAAATTCAGTTGTCCTTGTTTTTTCCCCACTTCAAATGCAAAAACCTATGAAATATTATAACTCAAAATCGATTTCATTGATATATGAGAGGGGAAAAGTGTTTATTTGGTAGGATGAGGCTCTTTTATGAGGTCTCAATCAAAAGAAGTATTCAACAGAATGTTCAACACAGTCATACATGAGAACCATAGAATGAGATAGAATCAGACCAGTGGTTTTCATTTGCAGCATAATGCACAGTCATAAGGAAACGGAAGAAGTTGCTAAGATATCAGTTTGCCATGGGCAATCTGCCTTGCTATCTCATGTTCTGTATTTCTCAGTTTTGGAGAGCAAACAAGCTTGGTTCCTGAGTTACGGGAGCTCCATGGACCCACATAGGGGTAGAAGTTTTCAAGAAAATATTGTAGAACCATTTATCCAAGATGGTATGAGGAGTCCTGCTTTGGGCATGGAATTGGACTCCATTGTATTCCTCCAACCCTATTATTCTATAAATTGCTGTTTTCAAAATATATCCAAATACAAACTCAGCAACTATTGGCCCTCATGTCTTTAGGGATAATTGAGAAAACCCCATTTTGGTGGCAATGACTTGTATGGAAGAGGTTGTTTCTAGAAGTGGCAGTTCTCTCTTCAGAAAGGACACTAATGTGTTAACAGTGGAAATGACAATTTTTAAAGATGAGATATATCCTGGAAATGAAGTATGTTATCTGTTTTTTTTATATATTTTTCATCAAAACTGTATATTAAAAAGAACTTTCAGCAGATGGCAATTCCTAGTTGACTATAGTTGTGGTCAGATCCAATTAGTAATTTGATAGGAGATCAGCAGGAAATTCCAGAACTATAAGCCAGACAGAAAAATCAAGGGGGGTTATAAGTGTGTCTCATAGTCACTCTAAGTTGAGCCTGACTTGTAGGAAACTTTAATTTTTATTTATAAACTAAAAATATATTAGGCTTTACTCAATTATTTTATAGCCACTATCATTTAAATTCACCTAGTAGATTTTGTGTTAGTTTATTCCCAGAGATTATGTAGGTGGATATCGTATTTCCATTTTTGTTTGATTAATTATTTCTGTCCCATTTTGCATTTCCTGTAAATAAATATCTTCTGGAATATCTTTTAAGATGTTCAGCCTAGATTTTTGTATCTAATAGCTCAATTTTTCCTATCATATTAATTTATTTCCAGTTTTTTGTATTATTGATAAGCATAAGACTGAAAAATGGTTCACAATTTAATATACAGTGATTACCAATTTTCAGTATTATACTTACAGAAGTCTTATAAAAATTGGCCAATAAATTATTGTTCCAATAAAGCATGTAAGAACACAGAATAAGATATATTGGCTTGGCAAGGACATACATACATACATACATACATACATACATACATACATACATACATTGTTTGAAAAATTTACAGCTCACCTATAAATAAATAAAATAGTTGCATAATGACATCATGGCTCAAATATTTTAAACAAGGATCTTGAACATCATTGTTAAAGCCATATAATCTAATCGGTAACAATAGAGAGTTATGTAATCTCTGAAAATTGTTTAATAATAGCTTTATTGTCTCTTCTTGCACTAACTGCAATTTACTTGTTTTGTTTCAAGGGCAGATTCACAACACTATGCTGTAATCTAGATTGGAGTTTAGCAATGAAGAGACCATTAGAGACAGGCCATTCCAGTCCAGAAACATTACTTAAGCCCTGATGATGTGGAAGTGTTAAGAGAATTTCTCACACAGATGTCTCCCTAATTCACATTAATAGAAAAAATGGAGAAGCACATTCAGATTTGTAATATTCTGTCTCAATACCCATCTTAAGATACCAGTCTTAATTAAAAAAATAGCTTTAGATACACATGTTATCTGTTTCTTAGTCTGGACTACCTTATACTGCTGACAGCGAGCAACAGAAGCACAAGTATGTTGTATTCTTATTTTTTCAAAGAAAGCACATCTAGAACAGTCTTCCTCAGCTTATTTATCCTTCAGGATTTGCAGATGTCAGGGAACGCCTACGTGAAAAGTATACCTAAAATTAGTATTGTTTAAAACATGAAGTTAAAAAAAACAAACCTTTTTGTTTTTTCAAACAACCTGTCCCAGAACCCTGGGGTTTCATGGAAGAATCCCAGTGAGAAAAGATGATCTAGAATCAGAGACCTACTCATTTCCTTAACCATGAATTTTCAGAGTGTTGAAATTCAGTTTCAATTTATAATTTTTATACAGCACTATGTATCCAGGTACTAACCCCACTATTATGTGTATTGTGAAATCAAGTGGTACCTAAATCTGATAAATTAAACCTTCTGAGTGATGATGGAGGGACAGAGCTGCTTGGTAACAGCATATTTGTGACACTCAGTTTCAACACCCTAATAATTTAATAATTTCTACCAGTGGCTTCTTACAAGTATTGTTTTATTACCTTAGCCAATCAGTTAAAAAGTAGACTTCAGGGCCTCTAGACTTCAAAAGGCCTGGGACCAGAATGTTAGTAATTTGCCCAGAAGCAGACAGGAGAAAGATCTTCACTGTATCACTCTTATATAGATATTATATTTTAAACATTGGTTTCACAACTTTCAGTTAAGAGTATTCATTGTTTTAAAAACTGAACCATACCTTGGAAATCCCAAGAAGCTCTGGCACCTTCTAATTGTTTCAGTTTGTTAAATAACTGGTGCTAGATTGTTATTATCACCTTATTACAGAAATTCACCCAGGAAAAATAGGTGGCATTTTTAATCTGCTCTTCTGAGTGAAATTTCTTTGTCTTTCATTTGTCCTGTTTGTTGCTTTCTTGTATTACTGTGGATAACTTTAACCCTCTTCCATTAGCTAATTACTTATAATTACCAGCTAGTACTGGTTTAAGTCTAGACATCCACTTTTTGATGGTGATGGTGGTAGTGTTTTTGTTTTTTTAATACCGACAGTACTCTCCCCTGAACTTAAATTTATCTGTTTGCCAAAAGCAATTGAGACGGCACTGATTGCAGGGTTAAACAGCACTAATAGCTTTGTTGGTCATCATCCTGGCATTAGCAACATTGTGGAGAGAACAAGAACTGCCTACAGTACAAGACACTATTTTGTACATTATTTCTCTGAAGAATCATTCATAGATTAGAATTGTGCAGTATTTTATTAAAATAGGCAAAGATGATTTAGATTCAGTAGGCACCATGTCTTTTTCTACAGTGTGAATCTAGTCATTCAGGCTCAGGAAATATTGAGTTCAGGACGTACTACAGAAGTAGTGGCAGAGTGCAGCTACATGTTGTCAACTCCTTACGGCAGGGGTGTCAAACTCTATTTCATTGAGGGCCATATCAGGGTTGTGTTTGAGCTTGGGGTTCTGGGGTGGACGGGCCAGGATGGGCGTGGCCAGCTTGATGTGACTTGTGCCGCGGGTGCCTGTGCTGGCCCGGGCACTCTGCCAGCAAAAACAGGCTCCCAAGCTCCATTTTCGGCTGGGACAGATTCCTGAAAACCTCTGCCAGCAAAAACGGAGCTCAAGAGGGCCACATGCTCCGTTTTCACTGGCACTGGAGGCCAATCCGAAACTGTTTCCAGAGCTGTCCCGCAGGTCAGATCTAAGCACCCTGAGGGCCGGATCTGGCCTGAGGGCCTTGAGTTTGACACCCTTACCTTACTGCCTCTACAACACCTCTGAAATCAATTTTTTTCCTGAGCCTGCACATCTCTGGAGGTGGCAGCTATTGAATAGACTATTATAACCAAAAGCTGGATAAGCGAACAAGGAGAAACCTATCAAAGGGCTTTCAGCATCAGGCCACATGACTAATGACTGGGGTGGAGGATCACAGTTGCCTTATTAGTGTGTGGTCAAGGTTTAATTATTGTTTAAGTGTTTATGTTCTGTTGTTTATATAATTGTTCTAATACATAAACCTTTTCTGTTCATTTTCTTATTTTGTTTTGATTTTTGTAGTATCACTTTATTATAGTATTTGGGATTTTTCTTTTGTTATAATTAAAAAGCATTTTTAAAGAGATACCACTTGACTAAAGACTAGTAGCAAAATACATAGTGTCTGTATGATGGGAGTAAACAAAGTGATTACTAGGCACCGTAACTGACTGGCTTTGTCCCTGGTGTACGTCCTAAGGAAAATGGGCCCTATATTTAGAGATTTTTTTCCAAGAGATATTCCATCTTTAATTTTGGACAAGATCATGATTATTCTGAACAGCTCCTTTATGACTCAAAGCTCCAATTTGAGGAGCAAGTGAAGCTGTGTCTATGACATCTAGGAAAACTCGCCACAGCCAACTCCTGCAGGACAAGAGTTACACTAATATCAAAGAAATGGTAGAATAGAATCATTAAAGAAAAAAATGCAAAAGGGGGAACAAAATGTAATGTGAATGACAAAAATTAAAATAATTTTTAATTATTTTAAATAATTAAATTGAATTTTTGAATTGGCTGGGGTGTGTTGGCCCATTCTGGTCTAGGTGGGCAGCTCCAATTAATGCACCAACTGCAAACTCTCCTGGAACAGAAGGTCTTATAGCCATTCAAACTTTGGTTCATTTGCTCTGTTGCATGTGCATGGTGCTGTTGTTGAAGACCATTAGAATGTTGGAATTGGTCCAGAATGGAGCAGTTTAAATAGTTATGGGTGTATCTGTACATTGAAAATTGCACTGGTGACCAGTTGACTTTTGAGTGCAATTTGAGATGATGGTTGTCACCCTTAAAGCTCTGTATGATTCTGTATAACAGATAAATGTCATGAGGACTGTCTCCCACTTGTATTTGTCCATACAATGCCATCAGAAAAAGTAGGGTCCATGTGGTTTCTCTCTCTCAGGGAATACCATCAGAAAGGACTGAGAAAGTGTACTTTCTCAACTGCTCCTCCCCTTCTCTGAAACATTTTTCTTAAACTCTGACTGCTAAGATTCAGGAAACCTATCAAAATCTGGCTCTATCAGCAGACCTCAGGAGTAGATTTGTTTTGAGAATGCATTCATTTAATTGAATTGTATTTATTCCCTGGTGCACTGTTAATATTCTTACCAGTTGTAATGAACTTGTTATACTATTTTTTTTTCCAAACAAGTTTATGTGTATTTGATATATAAACCTCAGAGTCAGCAATGGCTACTATAAGCCTAGAAAATTGAGTACTAGAGATTGCTATTTTTTCCATTTCCGCAGAGAAAGCTACTGATGGCTCCTTACAGAATGAAGATTGGGCTCGTAACATGGAAATATGTGACATCATTAATGAGACAGAAGAAGGGTAAGGAAACAAGTGCTGAAGTCAATAGTCATTTTCTGGATAGGTTCACTGATGATTTTGCATTAGGCTGCACATTTTCTGAGATCCTTAAAGACACACCCAGCTCAGGAAAAGTGATATGTGTAACAGGGAGCATTGATATAAAACATAATAGCTCAACGCTGAGTCTTGTGATGCTCAAACACTGTTTTTGTTATCAGTGCCCAAAATTCCATTACTAAGTTGTAATTCTTTGCACAAGGGTAAAATCAATCTTCCTGAAATCTGAAAAAATAAAAATATTCTTAACTATCTCGTTAATGTATTTTTCTTTAGATCTGTTAATGTTAATTGTTAATTTTTTTTTAATAATTCAAATTATCTGCTTTTGCTTTTTAGTGCCTCATTTTCAGATATCTTCGTTAAGTTTAGTCTTAAATATGTGTCTTGTGGAGGGAGGAGAGTCGTTTAATGTATTGTGAAGAAGAGGCTGCTCTTTTTGTGCTTTGGTTGGAAGATTCCAGGGTCTAATTGAAGATGAACAAACCTGATTCTTATTGTCTGGCAAATTGCAAGCATATATTTTGTTCGTTTTTCAATGTTAGTACTTTTATTTTATTTTTAAGTAATGTTAGTATTTTATTATCTGACCTTTGCTATTGTTAGGCCCAAAGATGCTTTTCGAGCCATAAAGAAAAGGATTGTGGGAAATAAGAATTTCCATGAAGTGATGCTGGCTTTGACAGTGAGTATGGTGCAGTTTTCTTAGTTTCAATGAATATAAAAAACCTACACACCCTGTTAAAATGCCAAGTTTTTGAAATGTAAAAGAAATCAGATCAAGATAAATCATTTCAGAATTTTTCCCAACTTTAATATAACATATAAGCTATACAATTCAATTGAAAAACAAACTGACTTTTTAAAGTGAGAAAATAGCAATAAGAAACCAGAATAATTAAAAGGGGGGGAAATTCTGAAGTGATTTTCCAATATTTGAGGGGTTCCTACAAACACGAAGAGGTTAAACTATTTTCCAAAACACCAAATGACAAGACAATGGATGGAAACTAACCAAGGAGAGGAGCAACCTAGAACTAAGGAGAAAATTCCTAACAGTGAGAATAATCAGTCAATGGAACAGCTTACCTTCAGAAGTTTTGGATACTCCATCACTATCTGAAATGGTATAGGTCTCTTGCTTGAGCAAGGATTAACTAAAAGACCTTCCAGCTGTATTCTATGTTCTATCTTGGTCTGATTTTTTTACACTTCAAAAACTTGGTATTTTGGGAAGGAGGCGCTGACATTGCAACGACACGACATGCAATCTTGGAGCGCCAAGATCGCAGTTGATACTTTTGCCGCTGGACGGTCCTTTTGGACCTAAACCGTCCCGAAGAGACGGTGACAGGAAAGAGTACGTTCTGCTGATCTCAGGGACACTGCAAAGTCCCTGATTGATCCAGGAGAATCTCTTTTTGCTGGAAACAGAAGCGCAGCCATTGAAGCTGCTGAAGTTGGGACAGCTCCAGAATGGGAGGAAAACGGAAAGAGAAAGTGTGTCCATCTGGTGAGGAAATATTATTATAAAAGAGACTACCCCCAAAAAAATTAAAGCTAAATTAATTTGAAAACAGAAGAGAACAAGTGGCAAAATTAAGCTACATTAGACAGTGTGTTATACTTTTTTTAAAATTTTCTTTTACGAATGGAACTTTTGCAAATGTTTCCTATTCTCTAAATTGAACGGATTAGTTTTTCTTCTACTTTTTATATTCTTTTTTTATACCTATGGATTAAAATCTTTTTCCTTATTTTTATAATGCTGGATTGTATGGGGTTTTTTTTTTTTTTGGCTCCATTTAAGAATTTTGTTTTCTTTAAGCCTGGAATATAAAGAAGATATAAAAACAATACAAAGAGGGCTTTAATAACAGAGGGAAAGGAAGTAACACTGCCACTTGGAGGCTGGAGGTTTGGAAGACTTGGAAATATTGTCTTTTCTTCTTTCTCTTTGATCATTTGACTTTGCATTTCAAGGTTCCTCAGCTTGTTTACAGAGAGTGATAGTGAGAAGAGCATGGGTTGTTTATACAGGTGCTCTTCGGGAGCTTTATTGGCAGCTGGAGTGGAGTGAAAACAAAGCCTTGTCTTGAAAGATTATAAATGAACTTGCTTTAAATTTAATAAAAAAAAGTTTTGAATGCCAGAGTGGCAGTGTTTACAAGTTGGAAGAATGACGCAACGTGAAAAAGAAACCTTAACATTGCAAAAGATTATGTTTGAAATTCAAAAATTATTAGAAGTAACAGAGAAAATTGAGAAGAGATTGGAGAACATAGATCGTAGAACAGTAAAATTTGATGGAAAAATTGAGGATGCTCATCAAATGAAGAAAATGGAAGTCAAGAGTTCTAAAAACTGAAGGAAAAAATAAACAAAGAGACAAGAAAATTGTTGATACTGACAGTGAACTGAGCGTGGTTGGAAATGGAAAGAATGGAATATGGAAAGGGGGAGATAGATGGACTGAAACTGTACCCCAGATTTCAAAGTATAGAAGAAGAAAAGAGAAAAGAATTGATGGAACCAAGGAGAGAAATTTTGTCAGAAGCACTAGTGATAACCAAAGATAAGCTGATCGAAGAAGCAGATGGAGGGTTTCGAGCTTATACAAGATATGCAATAAGCAATAAGTTGCGAAGAGAAGTCCATACAAAACTTACTAAGGAAATAACCAGAATATTAATGCCACAAATGGCAAGAGACATAAGACTGCACTATTACTGGAAAGACACACGTTGATGTAATGAAAGCTTATAATAAAAAATTAAGTCAAATTTAGTTAAATTTAGAGCATTATGTATGTTAAATGATTGATAATGATAATAATGCATATATATGTATTGGTTTGATAAGAGGAAATTTGATATAAATTGCAAATGGTGACTACAAAAGGAGGTTTAGAAACTCTGTTATTAAATATAACCAATTTTTATTTAGAACATGTTATAAAGATGTAATGTTACTGGAGGATATTGGGAAGAGCTAATGGAATGCCATTATGTGGTTTTGCTTTATTTCTGAAATATTTTATATAAAAGGACGTAAAAACAATTGTAGTCAAATGAAGGTTGAGGTATGATGATAGTAATATATATAAATATAGTTGATTTAAAATATATGATTTGATATGAATTGTAGGTGATGACTGTGGAAGGGATGCATGGAAAAATAAAAAAAAATATTTATTAAAAAAACTTGGTATTTTTACTTCCACTATACATAAAGTTATGCCTTCACTTTCTCTCTCACCTTTGCTTTTTACCATCTGTCAGTGGAGATAGCTTTCCAATTAAGTTTTATTGACAAACTGAGTGGCAGGAAGTTCTGTTCCATTAGGAGGGTGTTAGCAAGGGAGAAAGCTGTTGTGGTAAGTGCCTTACCTCAAGGATATACCTGGAAAAGAGGAGTGATCTCTAACCTAGAATACTAAATTTTCATAAGCATGGGTTTTTAAAAAAAAAATATTGTGAAGATTGTCTGAATTAATTGAAAGGCAATGCAAATACATTTGGCAATAAAAGAATAATTTTATTGGCCAAATGTGAAACGACCATACCTTTCTACTTGCCTGTGAACACCAAGGGCAGTTTTTGCAACCAACGAACTGAATCATTTGGGATTGGTGTTGCATAAGTATTTCTAAAACACCAACTGTAATGTGATCAGGAAATGAAAAAGCAAGTAATTTCTAATGCATCTTATTTGACTTTGCAGGTCCTTGAGACATGTGTCAAAAACTGTGGCCATCGCTTTCACATACTGGTTGCTAGCCAGGATTTTGTAGAAGGTGTATTAGTACGAACCATCCTTCCCAAAAACAATCCTCCAGCCATTGTACATGATAAGGTGCTGACCCTCATCCAAGTAAGTGCATCACTGTCAATCTCTCTGTCTTTCAGAAGGCCCTCCATGTACGTGAACCGTTACTTTGCCTAAACCACGAGCGCAGATTATTTTCATGCCAGTATGTAATCTATGCTTATTAAATAGAAGTAAACTTTCTATCCATGCTTGGTTTCCTAAAGATAAGTGAAATCTGAAACATGTATGTACCTTGTAAATGTATTCAACTTGCATAGTATCAGACCTTATCTTGTATAAAATAATTATTATAAATAATATCAGAACTTATTTTGTATAAATAATTATGTTACTGTTCATGATAAGAGGCAAAACACAGGCAGCAGTCTGAAGCTACCTTTTTAACTCATGAAACCTGCTGTTTCTTTTAGAGCTCAGCTAGAATAGCTTACAAGCCTATAGTCACAGGCTAGAAACATAACAGTGTGGTAAGATGGGTGGCGAACAAGTTTAATAAATTAAACATTTTTAAAAAGTTAGAATCAGGCTTTCTAACAGCCATAGATGCTGCTAGCGTTATCGTATATCTAGTATTTATTAGATCATTCCAGTATTTAGACTCATGAATCCAAAAACCTTTTAATAGCTGAAATGTCCAGGGTACAACAGAATATTCAAATCTGGTAACTGTTCTCTGCTTTTGATGCATAGTCTGTTTTTCTTCCATGTTTAACAGAATCATAAAGTTCATGCTTTTTAAAAAATAAATCACACAGGAATTTAAAAATGAAAAATTGTAATGATTTTTCTGTCTTTATAGTCCTGGGCTGATGCTTTTCGTAGTACACCGGACCTGACTGGGGTTGTGACTGTTTATGAGGACCTGAGGAGAAAAGGCCTGGAGTTTCCCATGACAGATCTAGATATGTTATCACCCATCCATACACCCCAGAGGGTAAATGTTTAATGCAAAATAATTCTTTATTTGAATTACAAATACTAGAGCAAAATATTACATTAATATTATATGAAATATATCTTGGAGATATTTAGAAACAGTGATGTTGATTTGTTCCCATGTTTTTCCTGATACATGTTATTAAAAAAAATGAAAGAGCTTTATGGCAAGATACATCAAGTGTAGGGAAAGTAAGCAGATCCCTTGGATTCAACGGGGAATTTATTGCTATCATAATCAGTCTAAGAACTATACAGAATTTAAGAAACAGGCTTCGTAACCTCTATCAGACATAGCTGAGATTTCTGAACACAAACTGCCTATGCAGTTTTGCACATTTCTCCTAAATCACACAATCTAATTGAAAATCTGCTTTGCTTTGAAAAGCAACATATTTCATCCTATCTTCTGCTCTCTGCTCATGCAGAGAAATGGAAAGAGCCAAGCTGCAATGACTGCTTTGGAAGCCACAGAGAAATATTAAGGGGAATGGGAAACACTTTGAGCTGCAGGACTGGCTCATTATTTAGATAAAAAGAAAACACCATAATTGTGGGTAAGAAAAACACCATATAATAGACTGGCCAGATTTTTAATACCGTAGAAATAACTGAACTTATCTTCTTTATGGATTTCTCTTTAGACTGTATACACGCCACCAGAGTGCCAGTCAGGAGTTATTTCATCAGCAGATTCTCCTCAAGCGATAGATTCAATCCTGCACCCTGTATCTTTACCACAAGTTCCAGAAATTGCAGCTGAGGCCTCTATCACACCTACGACAGACCAGGTAAGAGCAACATGAACTACTCCCTTCCCTCTATATAAGAGATTTTCTGGTTGAAGGCCACCCCTTTCTATTCCATTATGACAAGTTTCTGAAAAAAGGAATCCACACACTTATGGACCAGTGTCAAAGGGCATGTTTGCCTGAAAGAGCAAGCAGTGCATGTAACAATATTATGGAGGTGATTTAGACAGGATATAAGGATTCCTCTCTTTCCTGGGCTGATGGTAAATTCTCTGCAAGCCTATTACCATTTGTCATACAGAAAGGATAGTTTGTCTTTTTTTGCATTCCAGATGTTCATTATAAAAACATTACGTCTGAGCAAAAGCCAGGGGAGAAGAGGAATAGCCAGACTCCCATGCATTATTCACAAATAAGACCACATCCATTAGTACATATGTCACACCCTTTGTCATCTATTCATAACTTATCTGCAACATTTGAAGTGATGCTTCTTAACTTCCACTTTTAGCTGTTAGTCTTTAGGTTATACCGACTATAAGAACATAACACTGGGGACAAAATTCTAGTTATTTATTCTAGCAGGTAGGACAAACTCTGATGCTGTGGCTATTTGCAACCATCTAACCATAGAGTTGAAGAATTAAAGGCAAAAGAGGAGTAAGTGGTGTTAACTCAAAATCTAAAATAAATTCAAGGAATTTCCTGAAAATAGCCAGGAAGGGAGCAGTTTGTTTATACTTAAATTACCACATCTAACAAAACAGAGAAAATTTTATAGGCAAGAGCAACCAGACTATACTCGTTGGATAAAATGTTGGTTTGACAAATTAAGGCAACATGTTCATCAGTAATGGAATGCTTAGAAAATGCCTCTGTTGTTGTTTTCAGATTGGAAAATTACGCAGTGAACTGGAAGTGGTGAATGGAAATGTAAAAGTAATGTCTGAGATGTTAACAGAATTAGTGCCAGGACAAACTGAACCTTCTGACCTTGAACTACTCCAGGTAGGAAGTGCTGAAATGTGACATCTACTACTGTTGTTGTGTATATAAGGATTTCATTTAGTTCAACCTAGCAATCACTGAGATGAGCCTTAATCCACCCCCAAAAAACTATTTTTGGGATTCATGACCTGGATGAGGAAACATAGATTTTTAATTGATTAGTTATTAGCAGCTGCTTCTTAACCTAGCTTGTTTGATTCTGTTCTCGTAACTTGTACCTTCCTACTGTGGGTAGGAACTGAATCGGACGTGTAAAGCAATGCAGCAGCGTATATTGGAGCTGATTCCCCGCATCCTTAATGAACAGTTAACTGAAGAGTTGCTCATCGTCAATGACAACCTCAACAATATTTTCCTGCGCCACGAACGGTATTTCTGAGATCATCTTTCCTTTTCCCTTATTCTTTCCCTTCTCTTTTATATGTAAACATAAAAGCCTTGCTGTTTTCCATTGAAACTATCTCTTTGATTCTCATAGGTTTGAACGGCTCCGATCTGGCCAGCCTGCAAAGGTATTTCAGCATTTACTTAGATTGTTTGAATTATAGCCCACCTTTTCTCCAAAAACTCAGTGGAGGATACATGACGCTCCCTTAACCAATCTGTACCCTCAAAGCCATCCAGAGAGGTAGCTTGGGCTTAAACAGTGTGTGGCCTAAAATTATTTATAAATTTCCTTGGCTGAGGTTGGACTTGATCCTGGGATCCTGAGTCCTAGTGCAATTCTTTTACTGAATCACTCTGTCGCTCCTTCAAAGCATGCTCATGTGGTCATACTATTGATATTGCTAGAGAATGAGATAAAATAGCTAGTGCATGCAGCAGCATACTTGAATTTATTTTGTATAGTCCTTCCTGGCTTCAAATGTTTGTAGGTGGGCTTTTTTCCATCTAAAAGTGATAAAGATGTTAAAAGCTCTAGTTGCATTTTGCTGGTGGATTTATCTCCATTTGGTTGGCCAAAATGTTTCCAATACAGAATGTATATCAGTTTATGATTCAGGAAGCATGTCAGTTTTGCATTGACTAGCTTTAGAGAAAGATTCTATGAGGATTGTTCGTTAGTATTCCTGGTTGTTTGGACTAATCCTAAACTAGGGCAGTAGCTGTGGTTCAGGGGAAGAGTTTGTGTACTCTGTGCCAAAGATCCTAGATTCAGTTCTGGCTTTTCCAGAATAGAAATGTACAAGAACAGCCAGTCAATGTAAGGAATAGTTTGAGATGATGAATAATATTTTTTATCTCATCCTAGAAACACTTTCCTTCCCTGGAACTGAAGTCCGTTAGACTTGTCATTTTTGTCATATGCTTTCATAACCATCCTTTAATAGCATGGCATAAACTTCTGTTTTAGGGACCCCACAGACTTTTACTGATTCCATGGTAGAACCTATATTGGAAGCATGAAGTCTGTCATGTATTGAAGTCTTAAAATGCCCCAAGAAATGCTTGTGTGAGAGTTCCTTTGAACATTGGGTGGCCTTTTCTTTATTTATTTTTCCTTGTTAGAACAGTAAACACCCTTTTTAACTGACTGTTTCATGTAACAATAACAGAGTTGGAGGGGACCTTATGTAGCAACTTTTCATTCATATCACCCTTTTCTGAGGCTTCCATATCCTTGGTTGGATTTCCCCGAAAAATCAGAACACATGATCAGTGAATTGGGAGGCATGTTTTGGAAGAAATGCTGTAATCCTTCACAGTAATCCAAGATTAACAAAATGCATATTCTTTTTTTTTTCTTCCAAGCAACAAAATGACACAGAGAATGAAAACAGTATGCTTGACATGGGACCTAGTATCACACCAGCACAAAAAGTTCCAGAAACTGTCAATACACTTTCATCTCAACTTGCAGGAATTGGTAAGTAGCTCTTTTCCCCATTCATACTCAGAAATCTGGTCATTTTGTGAGCTCTCTCTAGTTTTTATACAATTTCCCTCATATTTTTTTAAAAAACCAAACATTGTTTGAATGTAGGCCAACACACGCAGTCATAGCCAGATTTATTGAGAAATTATTGAAAATTGTATAAAATTACTGATAGCCATCTTTGCCCAAATTAATATTTTCTTTATCTGGAAAATTTGCACCCTCCATGCAAGAAAGCTTGATTCTTCTTTTTCAAATCGATAGATTCATTACATCTTCATATATTTTCAAAATTCTAGATAATACCTTGCTGTCCTTTGCCTTATAGATCTCGGTTCTAACAGTGTCAGTTCAGGTTTACAATCCCTCAATAATTCCAGCAAACTGGAAGAAGAGTTTGATATGTTTGCACTGACCCGTGGCAGTTCCTTAGCTGAACAACGCAAAGAGTAAGTGAATATACCCACTATATTAATATGGGCAAAAATAACGAATACTATAAAGCAAACTTTTGAAACTAAGAGATGAATTGATAATTAATGTATGTTTATATTCAGATTTTACTGGTGTCATTTTGATTTAAAACTGTACAAAATGTTGATTGTATTTTTTAAATGTAGACATAATTTCAAAAGCTGTCAACTAGCTTCCCTTCCATATTTTTCATGTAGAGAAGAAAGTTGTTAATCCAAAATTCTTAAGTCCTTCAAGTTGGAAAAAAACAAGTGACTGAAATCAAGGCTGCCAATGTTATGAAGAATAAGTTTTGAAACTGATGTCACGTGACTCACGTAGCATCAGTCTTGCCATGTTGTATGTGAAATTGAAAATCTTAGTTTTGGTGTCAGTTTGGGAATGATGGGTTCCCTTAGCAGAGTATTACCATTAGAATTAGATTTCCTTTTTGACAATAGACTACTGAATTTTAGGTATTGATTCCTTAAATTTTTAATACAGTGATACTAACAAAACATATTTTGTGTCTTATTAAGCCCCAACAATAATAATAGTGTTAATTTGGGAATTAGATTGTTGAGATTTTCAAAAGACTGTTGTTCTACTCCAAAGAACTAGGACAAACCTGAGCTGTAATTAGCGCATTCCTCTTCTCCACTCCCTGTCCCCCTTGGCATTTCCTAAACCTCTAGTAGTTTCTGTGAATTGCAGCTGCAATACATTAGAAGGTTTATTGTTAATAGCATGGACAAAATGAAGAACAGATTTATGAATTAGAGCAGTCTAGCAATGTAACTGTCAATTAAGACTAATGCTTTAGTTACTGTTATGCACCTTCCCTGTTCACTCTGGCTGTAATGGGTTTTCATTGCCTCTCCCAACGTACAGGCACTCTTTCCACAGCTTCCTGCCGCATTGGGTTCCACACTCCTGGGCCTTCTGTCCCTGTCATGCCTTTGCTCCACTGACTTTTTCTGACCTCCAAAAGGGTGCCCAGCCAATACGATGTTGCAGTCTTCCTGCAGAAACAGCCTTGTATGTTCCGGAGTGGGCACTATTTGTACAATCTCTCAGAGTGGAGTGATTTTCCAAATCATGCCATTTGGAAAATCATGTCCTTCTGAGAGATTGCAAGAATGGCAGCCACTTCCAGAATGGCGCGAGACGGCTTCTGTAAAAGCTTATGTGGCACATCAGCTGGACACTCTGTTGGAAAAGTGATCTTTGGAGATCTCCTTTCCAAAAGAAAGTCAGCTGATGGGTGCCACGCAGCAGCCTTCCTATATAGAAGCTGCTTAGTGTCATCTTGGAAGCGGGCATCATTTTGGAAATGACTGCTATTCTTGAATTGTGAGAATTGTGACTGCTTCCAAAATAGTACATGCTTCCAGCATAGCACCATGTAGTTTCTGTATAAGAAAGCTGCAGAGCACACAGGCCGGTTTTCTTTCAGAAAGGCAGTCTTTGGAAGAGGTAAGCGGAGCAAGGCCCATTGGGGCTGCCTCAAGGGCGTGGGACTCAGTGGGAAAGGGAACAGGCCAAGGTCTGTAGGGACCGTGCCAAGTGGAAGGTAGGGCCCAGGTAGGACAGGATTGGGTGGAGGAGAATTGTAGCATCCCCAAGATTGGTTGTAAGGGTGAGCAGATTGTCAAGTTCCAGAATTGTGATCATGTGGGCACAGGGTCATTATAGCAGTCAGAATGTCAAGTACAATGTTTAAGTCCCTTCGTTCAGCATCATTGTGATTTAAAACAGTTGCTTAACAGATAGTCAGCAGTTGAGGACTAGCTGCTCATTTATTTATCTAGAGGTGGTATGCAGACTTTCTGCAAGCTGTTATGCAAACTAAAAGCATGAGCTGTTGGCACAGCAAATGACTGAGTTAGCATTTTTTGAGGAAACTGTTCTGCCTGTTTGTCAGAAACTTCTTTGATTTTAATTTTCTCACCTATTCTTAATTACCTAGTGGTTTGAGAGATAAACATCTTAAAAATTGACACAGCTCTTCACTCTATAAAGCAATAGACATTTCCTACAACTGGACTGGCTATTTTGACACACCCTACTGACACGTTCCTGGTGGTACAAAACTATGTATTCACCAAATAGCTTTAAAATAATCATAATTTCCCTCACTTTCTCCCAAGATTTGTTTAATAGGAATAATGGTAGTGCTAATCCACTCTGAAGAATGGCTATGAAAATTACATGAGGCATTTTGTATAGCAAAAAAGTATGATATGAATTTATCTGACTTTAGTCTTGCAATGATATATGGCTAATTCTGAGGGTCTTGCCCAATTCGGTAGTTCCAAAAAAACACAGCTGTGTCCTGATATATTTTTCAGACTTGATGGCATAAGATTAAAGCAAGTCTTTGAGTGACATCGGTGCTAATAGAAACAGATGTTTTTACGGCCATGTGCACTTATGCCCCCTCCAACACTTAGCAAAATAGGCTACGTGCCAGTATGCTTCTCGGCACCACTGATTCAGCTCTTGTAGCCACTGAAGAGCTTATAATGCTTGCCGCAGAGCGCGCCTTTTCAGAGATTCTGCCTGGTTCAAAGATGAAGGAAAATTATAGCAGAAGAAGAATACGGACGCCCCGCATATATACCAGGCTGCACGAAGACTACTCCTGGCCTGCTTGCTTTTAATGGAATACGAAGTAGAATTGGGAACTATATGGAAAGAAAGCAGAGAACTAGAAGCAGCTGAAACTTAATCTCTTGACATGCACTCTGCCTGATCTTTTCCCACTCTGGATAATTGCATAGGAATTGGCAGCATATTTTCTCCATCACTACTTGATCCTCTTATGATTAAGACAAATATAATCTTTCCGATAAAGGGATACCTATCTCAAGTTGGACTGGTTGCCTCCTATTTTAATTTTTTTCACGCAGAAACCAGATCAGGATTATTTATTCTGCAGCATGCCTCTACTTCCGCATATGTTTGTGCTTTTCTTTTTCTATGCTTTGACGGTCAGATCAAGATAACTTTACTGGAGTTGGTCTGGATATCTTTCCAAAACATCATGAACAAGTTCTGGCAACATCTTAAACCTTTCCTGCCTTTCTGCCTTGTCACTGGTATGGTGGTGGCACTCTGCTTCATCCTCGATGCTATTGTGCACAGTGGGCCCTTCACTGACAAGCATTTCTTTGAAAAGTTCGAGAAGAGGTGGCCCAACCCCCTGGCTACAAGAAGGAACACGTCCCAGTGATTATGGGTAGGGCAGAAATATGGTTTGGAGGGAGCTCATTTCTGGCGCAACACCATCCAAGGCTGCATTGGCCCTGTGTAAGAAAGAATTTATTTAGGTAGAGTGTAGACAGAAGGCAGATTTGGATATACTTTAGAGTAAATAACAAAACTTGAGTTATTTTTTCAAAAGGGTGTAACTGTATGAAACAGTTTATATGAGATGATGTTCAGCAGCGCAATAGCTGAGTACATTAATTAATCTGGAAAAGTTATGCCTGTCTAATTTTACCTGCAAAACAGAGCATGTAATGTGTGTTAAGTTCATGCATTAAGGTGAAATAGAGATTTAGAACTATATGCATGTACAGTTCTATACTGAGTGGCTATAACACCATATTTAAATGAAAGTACCTTATTGCCTCTTCCTGTAGAGCTATAATTAAAATAATGTTTGCAAAAATCTCAATAAGCAAGCAGACAGACAGATTGCTAGCGGCAGGGCACAGCAGATTAGTACCTATTATCATCTTTTACATAGCTACCAACTTCAGAATGCCTTCTGTAAAATCTCAGACTAAAAGATAGCATAGAAGAGTGTTTTATTTGCTTAGTACCGTATTTTCACGACCAAAAGCCGCACCGGATTATAAGCCGCAGTATCAATTAACGTTAATTTTTCAAACTTTTTCCACATATAAAGCGCACCGGGTTATAAGCCGCACATTTCCCGACGCTTCTGGACATCTGTTGCAGTCGCGAGGAGGAGCAGAGAAGAGCGCGGAGGTTCTTGGCGCTCCAGGAAGCCGGGAAAGCAGTTGGGAGAGGCGCACGGCTTGGTTTCTCCTCCCTGGACGTCGCAGCAGCAGCCCCAAACTCACCGATCTCAGTGTTTTTCGCATCGGGGTGTGCTGCAAGAGCATGCCCCGATGCGAAAAACACAGAGTTCGGTGCGCTTGGGGCTGCTGCTGCGACGTCCAGGGAGGAGAAACCAAGCCGTGCGCCTCCCCCAGCTGCTTTCCCGGCTTCCTGGAGCGGCAAGAACCTCCGCGCTCTTCTCCGCTCCTCACGACTGCAATAGATGTCCAGAAGCGGCTTTGGGGGCTAATGGGGATTGGATTTCCAGCTCGATAGCCCCTGCCGCTTCTGGACGTCTATTGCAGTTGTGAGGAGCCGAGGAGAGTGCGGAGAAGAGCGCGGAGGTTCTTGGCGCTCCAGGAAGCCGGGAAAGCAGCTGGGGGAGGCGCACGGCTTGGTTTCTCCTCCCTGGACGTCGCAGCAGCAGCCCCAAGCGCACCGAACTCTGTGTTTTTCGCATCGGGGCATGCTCTTGCAGCACACCCCGATGCGAAAAACACTGAGATCGGTGAGTTTGGGGCTGCTGCTGCGACGTCCAGGGAGGAGAAACCAAGCCGTGCGCCTCCCCCAGCTGCTTTCCCGGCTTCCTGGAGCGCCAAGAACCTCCGTGCTCTTCTCCGCACTCTCCTCGGCTCCTCATAACTGCAATAGACGTCCAGAAGCGGCAGGGGCTATCGAGCTGGAAATCCAATCCCCATTAGCCCCAAAAGCCGCTTCTGGACATCTATTGCACTCGCGAGGAGCGGAGAAGAGCGCGAAGGTTCTTGGCGCTCCAGGAAACCGCGAAAGCAGCTGGGAGATCTTTTTCCACATATAAAGCGCACTGGGTTATAAGCCGCACTGCCGGTTTTGGATCAAATTTTAGGATTTTCAGTGCGGCTTATAGTCGTGAAAATACGGTATATGCAGGCTGCAAAACTACATTTTTCTCAAAATGGGATGTAGATTTGATTAGAGGATCAGGTTAGATTTCCAAACAAACTGGGTTTTTAAGGTTTAGTTCCTAAGATGTCGGGCTGAGAAGATTCAGAATCATTGGATGACTTACAGCCTTTCATCTGTTCTCAACCAACTCATTTCAATACTCTTGCAATAAAATTACTTTTTCTAAAATTATTCTTAAATAATTTTTCTAAAATTATTCTTAAATAATTAATCTTATTCTAAATCTCCGTTTAGCAGCAAACAAATTGGTTCTCCATCATCTGTAAACTACTATACCAGAATGAAGTTCAAGCTGACTAGGAATGGATTTTTATGCAAAATGCCTAGGCACCCCATTTAATTCTGGTATTTGACAGATGTGCAAACTCAGAAATCCTTAATTCTAGTCAAAAACAAAACATATTCTGTATGTATGAAATCTGACTTTCTGTGCTTTATCACATTTGGAAAATATTCAGTGAAACTACATTTGAATATTAAATTTTAGAATGAAATAGTTGCAATTGCTTCCTCTAATATATATACATGCAAATCAATATGCAATAGAGAAATATCTAGCTATCAAAGACTTGGACTTAAAATCTTTGTTGCATCTTAACTCTTTGGTCACTTTACTCTTGTACATCAGTGCTTAAGATTATTTACAGCTATTCTAATCAACTACAAAAACAAAATATTCTAAGTCCGCTAAATATAATAAATAATTCACACCAGTAGCATCGTCCAATTATAACTACAGTCTGGCAAAACATTTTCACATGCCTCCTTAAAAGAGATTAAGTAGCTGAGAAGGAGATTTCATATCTGCAGTACTACAGTTACAGTGGAAATAGTACAGAGATGAAATATGGAGCAAGGACTTTTCTACAGTTTTCACATGGCCTTCTCAACACACAAAGTAAGCCATTTTTTAAAGTGTGAAGGATTCTACAAACCTGGATTGATGGGTGGTTAAAGGATATACCCATAGAATAAAGAATGTGCAGGAATTTCTGTGCTGCCAATGTCTTACCAATCTTATTAATGCTATCCAAATGTATTTCAACAACTACTGATAATTACATTTAAGGAATTATTTACAACCTCTAGGAGTAAGCAGTTTTGTCATGGAATTTGGATAGAGATTGGGTATAATCTTTCAATCCCTCAGAAATACACAGAAGAGACTGCAGGTTCACACATTTGCTAGAAGCCATTCTGAGAATGCTCAGCAGTTTCATTGAACATTCATTGTAAATAATTCATCTGAGAGATCTACTGATTACCAATAATGAAATAGGGGTTTTCCTGATTGTTATTTTACTTCTAAATGTGAATCCTAACTTTGTATGCAACTATCTGAACTATCTATTTTCCAATCTACAATGCAGTTGCATTTACTGTTTTATTTCATCCTCAAATAGCAATAGCAATAGCAGTAGACTTATATACCGCTTCATAGGCCTTTCAGGCCTCTCTAAGCGGTTTACAGAGAGTCAGCATATTGCCCCCAACAATCTGGGTCCTCATTTTACCCACCTCGGAAGGATGGAAGGCTGAGTCAACCCTGAGCCGGTGAGATTTGAACCGCTGAACTGCTGATCTAGCAGTAGCCTGCAGTGCTGCATTTAACCACTGCGCCACCTGACCACAGCTAATCAGTATAATAAATTAAATCTAATATCTGATTTCACCATCTATTCCTTGAAAATTCTTTAATATTGTATGAGCCAGATAAAAAAGACAATTGAAGGAGAGTTTTTTAATTTTGACATTAAAATTTTCTCCAAATTCTTTCTCTCTCACATCTCTTTATTAAACTTTTGTTTTATGATCAACCTAAGTACATCTATATGCCAGTATTTACCAAATTATGGGATGGATGGATGGATGGATGATAGGTAGAATCATGTCAATCACAGTATTTTTTTTTCTTCAAAGAAAATGTAGTTTACATATAAGAATATTCATCTGTTATGCATCAAATAAATAAGAAAGTTTAAAAGAAAATGACAAATTAGACATGTAATGTAATTTATATAATATATTTCTATTGGGCCTGATTATTGGTATGTCTATGTGGTGTGTGTGTGTGTGTGTGTGTGTGTGTGTGTGTGTGTGTGTGTGTGTGTAAAGGACTCCCAACCTCACCCCAGAAATATGAAACATAATTTGTGCTTTAGATAAAATGCCCAAACCCATGTCTATTGGCTAACCTGATTTCCTCTTTCAGGGTGAAGTATGAAGATCCTTTAGCAACAAAAGGTCTAGCTGGAGCCTTGGATGCCAGACAACAGAATACAGGAGCAGTGAGTAGCTATCTATCAAACTGTGTATATATAACTACATAACTATATAATTGAAGAGGCATATCATGCCTATTCAAGGCATCATATCCTGCCTATTCAAGGCCTCCCCATATGTACTACTGACCTCCAACCAGCACAATCAGTTATTTTGCTGAGACAATGTGAAGTGAAATTCAAAATAACTGAAAGATGCTAAATTTGGAGAAATGATAGTAATTATCTCTCTTGATAATATGAGATAAACATATAATTTCTATGTTTTCATGTATAATTTGTATATGAATATAATACCACTCCAAAGTAAGAGAACATGCATCTACTCATAGTGAGGATAAATACTGTAAGGAGGAGGCAAAATGATTTCAGATTTCAATTCATTTTCAAGCAATTTTTTCACAATACTGTATAATTCCCACAATAGTTCATAATAAATCACAATAGACTACTTATATACGTTCAGCAATAATGCAAACTAAAGATCCATAGTAATGCACTGCATTATGTTCAATAGTTCATTAAAATTCAATTGAATTGGAAAAACATAATCCAAATATTTAAAAGATATTTCCACAAAATTCTGAAATATATAACATTTTAATCAACCCAATACTTCGGTTTCACAATACAGTATCTTGGAATTATTATACCTCAGCCATAAGAAAAGATGCTAATTAAAAATGCAATATGTATCATTGAAATTCTTCAATTAACAATCATCAAGCTCCAAAAATACAATACTAAAAAAAAAACCTTCTGCAAAAGAGAATGAGTCCTATGCATTCATGCTGGGGTAAATACAGTCAAAAAGATGAGCAGTTCTCTAAATATATTGCCTTCCTGTGTTGAATCCACTTTATGCTAACGTAGTTTTCAAATATAGTCCATCTGAATCAAGCTTCTTTTGAAGTCTGAGTTACACCCCTTAAATAGCTATCCTCCTTTTCAGTCCTTAAGAGCAAATGACACTGTTTGTCCATTCAGTTTCTTTCTGTTCTGTAGATAATTCAACCTTCTCTTATGGACTTGGTTCATAAGTTCCTTCAATTTTGTTAAAAAGAATGACATGAGAGAAGTCCCCCATGATCTTTTGGATAGAGGGGATACTTCCCCTACTAAGAACATTGCTCCCTGCTTTCCTCATCACCCACATTTTCTATCTTCTTTGAAAACAAATTTTCTCTTAACTAGCTGGAGCCAGGTGGTACTACTGATGAGGCCCCGATTTCAAACTGGATGATGCGCCAAGGAATGGTGAGAATGTATCTTCACTGCTGGGGAAGATTTTAAAAAGCACTTAAAGAATATTAAGCATATTGTGGCACAGATTGAACACTGTGTAGGGACAACAGCAGACTAAGTGATAGGATTAGGTTTGAAGCCAAGAAACCTCTTCTTCAAAATGCCACATTCGAGATTCTACCCGGTAGAGGAACAGTTTTTTACAATAGCCAAAATAGAATCTTCTACAGCTTTTGAATTTATTCCCACCATCTTTGTAACATGATGTGTATAACTCTGAATGCACTTGCATTGCATTGCAGTCCTGAGGTTATGTACAAAAAATCCAGTATTTCTTTCATGAAAGACTAGAAATGTTCTCCTTATTTCAGGAGGGAATGAGGAGAAAGGCTGAAAGGATTATGAAGTGACCATAACCTAAAAGGTTCCCTATCAAGCAAGGATTTGTACTTTTCACATAGTGCTCATTCAGTCATCTAGTGACAAGTTCTGCTTTGCCTCTTCTTTTGACTTTTTTCTGTAGCACTCACTTTCAGGAGAAATATACGCACTAGCATTAGGAATATCCAGCTGCCTATCATTTTGATCCTGGGATTCCAAGATTATACATGCCATTCAGTGGCGGATTAAGGCTCACTGGCGTCCTAAGCACGGACAAATCTTGATTCCCCCCTCCTTTGCACACACTGTACAAATCTTCATTGTTTTTTTTTCCTCACCTTCTTGATGCCCCCTTGGACCTGGTGCCCTAAGCACATGCTTAGTCTGCTTAATGGTTAATATACCATTGATGCCATTGAATTAATCAATAACATCAACCTAGAATTCGAATTGTACTGCTTTTCCAAGCTGAACCCATACACTGTTCTGGATTACTTTAATAGCTCTCATTTCCATCTGTTCCAGAAAGCTTTTCTGGGGATAAAATAAATTTTGACCACATTTTTCTTAAGAATGCTTCTCTTCCCCAAATTTTCTACCCAGTTTGATTTGAACAGAAGAAGAAAAAAGAGCTTTATCTTGGCAGAGGGAAGAGAATGAGATAAAAATAGATCAGATTCTGGTAGTGGCTTTAAAGGAACTGGTTGTATGATTTCTTCCCTTGGGCTAGTTGGCTTCTATTCATTTGGTTCTTTACTCTTTGTTTCCCAATGGTTTTGTAAACAAAAGCTGAGTACTTTTTCTGCCTGAATAGTATTTATGCTTTAACTTTGACTTTAACTTAATCTTTCTTAACTTATGAATCTGTCTATTGAGATCACACCTGCTTGCTTTTGAATAGTGAAAGCCAAAATAAACATATATTCTTTCTTTTGCACATTCTGGCTTATCAAGATAAGCTTACTTGGTTTAAGATAGGAACATGAACTTAAAAATGAAGAAGTGAGGAAGTAAGAAGTGGAGTTTTATCATTACATTGTGAAATTACGATATAATTCCCCAGGCAAGTTTTCATTTTTGGTTTATAATGGAAACAAAACCCTTTGTATCACCGTCACGGGCAATGTTTCCTCTAATTTTTTTTCAGTGTATGCGGAAAAGTATAGTGTTTGAGCGGCACATTTTCATGTCTGAGCACCTGAATTTTTTTCACAGATGTTTCACAGAGCAATTGATTTATAAAGTCTGAATTGGAATGGAGAAAAATGGTTTTGTGTGTGTGTGTGTGTGTGTGTGTGTTTGAGTGAGCGAGGGATCCAGTAAGGGAACTGTGCCTATTTAGAAAAGAAGGTAAATTATTGCAAACATGATCAGTCGAAGATAAGTATGGGGACAGGTTGAGTGGTAGAGAGAAAGTGATAAAAGAGTAGGAGAGAGGAAGAGAGGAAGAAAAAAGAGGGAAGAGAGACAGAAAGAGACAGAGAAGGAGCGAGAAAGTGACAGAAGAGTGGGAAAGAAGGAGAGAGAAAGAGACAAAGAGAAAGGATGAGACAGGAAGAGACAAAGGAGAAAGAAGGGAGAAGGAGAGAAAAAGTGACAGAAGAATGGAAAAGAAAGAAAGAGAAGAGAGACAAAGAGAAAGAGGATGAGAGAGAGAAGAGAGGAAGAGGAAAGAGGAAGAGAGAACATCTCATTTCAACCCTGAGGTGCAAATATTCTCTTTGATTGGTAATTTTATTTGTCCATTTACTATCCAATACTCTCATTCCTCCTTAAGTTCATCAAGAATTTCCTTCTTTTTATTGAATTTATCACAATACCTTGAGAACAACTTTTTCAGCATAGCTTTACAGCTATTTAAAATATATAGAAATTTAGGTCACATTTTCAGAACATTAGTCTACTATTTATAAGTCACTAAGTCAAAGAAACAGAATTCAGAAAGTTGGCTTCCCTTTTTGTAATTGCCTATTGCCTGCTTAACTTTTTACCTACATTTTTGATAACTGATATTCACTGTTGACCCAAGAAGCCCATTGTAGAAAGAAACGCTCCATATGAACTTTGTTTGGTTTCCATGGAATGAAGTTGTCTTTTTCTCAACCATACAGTAGCATATTCTTTCTAAGGACAATATAATCAAGATAGTCCATAATTGCCTACCAATCTTACAGTATAGCAATTGACAATCTCTTTATATTTCAACTCTAACTCTTTCAGTGTTAAAGGTTTGGTGAGGAGAAATCCAAAAATTCTTTTAAAGAGGAAAAAAAATGCTTGCACAATTGCATCCATGGAGACATGTATATATTATGCACAACACACAGAGAAACAAACTTAACAAAGTGCTAAGTCTGCCCACCAACTAACTCACGAGAGAGAGAGAGAGAGAGAGAGAGAGAGAGAGAGAATCCCTCCTTCCTTCAACCCAACACTCTCGCTGGCATCCCGGCCAGATGAGAGGGACTGCAGAGGGTCTCCTAGAGTCTAGGGCAGTGAGTCATTCGATGGGAAAGTTGCCTCTTGGAAAGAATGACCCGGATTGGCTTCCGCTTTCAATCTGCCACCCAAAGACCGAACGGAGAAGCAAAGAGGCAGGAGAGACGAAGCAGGAGAGATGAAGCGGGAGCCAATCCGGGTCATTCCTTCCAAGAGGCTGCCCTAGACTCAAGGAGACCCTCTGCAGTCCCTCTCATCTGGCCAGGATGCCAGTGAGAGTGTTGGGCTGAAGGAAGGAGGGATACTCACACTCTCACTCTCTCTCTCTCTCTCTCTCTCTCTCTCTCTCTCTCTCTCTCTCCCTCCCTCCCTCCCTCCCTCCCTCCCTCCCTCCCTCTCTGGCAAATCTGAGCAGCCGCTGCTGGGAGCCCACCCCATGCCTTCTCCCAACCCCCACACCCCTTCTCTGAGCTACTTACTTTCTGCCTTGTGGATCTAGAACTGATTTCTGTCTCCAGGCTGGCTCTCCTATCCTATTATGGTGGAAGGTGTCTCACAAAAACCACTGCGCGGCAGTTGGAAACTGCTGCGCGGTGTTTTGTTGCCACGTGCGCGGCCACGCAGCTTAGAGGGAACAGTGGTCATGGTTATATGCTTATTAGCAATAAGTAAAAATGGCTACCTAATACATTGTTTATATAAGAAACCCTATTTCCTTTAAATTTTAAGTATACTTTAAAGGTATTTTGCTAACCACAGGAAATAGGCAAAATATGACATCCTTATTTAAATATTTTTCTTGGATTTACATCCCTTTCACCACCTTTCACTCAGGAACTCCAGGCAACTAACACATCACTCTTTCCTCCACTTGTCCCTCCCACCCACCCCACTCCCAAAAAATAACAGTAGGAAGAAGATTAGTGTAAGACATCATAATTAGTCAAAAGAGATGAAAGTGTAGAGGAAAGAAGTGAAACTTGGAGAGATCTTATTTGTCATATCTTAAGTGTATATTTTTGTGCCAGAGTGTCTGTAATGAGAGCTTAAAATGGCCTTTCTATTAGAAGATGGGAGCAAAGCAGAAGGCACGGAAGCACTTTTGCTAGACATAAATTACCCAATTTTTGTTTTGCAAAATGTTATTCCTTAGGCTTGTTAAAAACAATGATAATACCTAAAATAAACAAAAACACAGAAGATTTCTGTGCTTTGCTTAATAAAATTAAAACATCTGTCAAAGCCTTCTAATTAATGATGTCTCTCCATATACATTATGATGTTATCCATAGTCTGTACCCGTAACCTAAGTCTTAAGCTGTGTGAGAAAGATTTTGAACCATTTTTCAGTGACGCTAAGAAATATTGAACCAAGAATTGCACTGATTTAAACCATGACTTTTTAACCCTGAGGGTTGAAGGGGTTTTTTGGTTTTTTTTTACAAACATGGATATGCAAAGACTATTTGGTCTTTTTCTTTTTTCTCACTTTCCTTCTCAGATTCCTGTATCCCAGGCTGCTTTCATGGAGAATATTGAACAGTGGATCTCTGCTGAAGGGGTATGTAATAAAGATGAAATGCTCGTGTATAAGAAGGAGTTAATTACTTGCTCACCCTTGTGGGGAGGGACATATATAAAAAGATGGTATATCCTGGGAGGGCGGGGAGAGGAATCTTAGATTCTGTCTCTAGTTTAGAGGTGATCAGTATTAACTCCTGAGCCTGACTTCCTCTCTTGCATTACTCTCCTTGAGCCTCTTCTGACAATGAAAAGGAGATGTTTACTTTTCCTTTCTTGTGGCCAGGTCTGTCTGTCACTGACATATCAGCATTAAAAACAGAAATTTGATATCAGTGTCCCAAATTCAACTGCTCCTTGAAACACATTACTCTGTAGATATGATGGGTGAACATATACCAGATCTTAGTATGTGTGGAAAATTCTGTTCCACGTGAGCCCTGTGAGCTTCCATTTACTCTTATTTGGTTTCCATATTGCCTTTTTTTCTCCTCAGGGAAACGAGACAGTGGATCCAAAGGGTGTCACCAGTGAAGGCAAGTTATACCAATCATATATTCTATCCTTTATGACTGATATTCTCCAGCTATTCGGCCTGAAATGTTCTTCATCTATTGACCCCTTGTGTACGAAGTCTAAAATCAAACCATCCTATATTAACAACACACAAACATGATTTCTTAGCATACCTGTAATTTTTGTAACCCCCTAATAGGGTTACCAGAATTTGTTAGACCTGTTAGCTCTTGTACCTATGCATTCAGAAATGCCCTGATGAAAACAACTGTTTGTCATATTATTACCACAGCCATATGATCTATGCAACTCCAGATATGTGTTTCACCAGTAGAAGAGTGTTCTGACCTAGACTTCCCCAGCAGCACAAAGCCGAGTCCTCATCCTGATAAAACTCCTTTTATTTAATTTACAGTGAATTCCTCCCCAGCAAAGTCCTGGCCCACAGTCTTTCAAGATAGTTCACAATTACTGACCTTATCAGGTTTGGAGAGTGACCGGCCGAGATCTTTCAGACACCGTAACACTTGGCAAGAATGCAGGAATGAAGTAATTGTCTCCTGCAAACACCCCTCCCCTTTCACTCCTCTTTGGTTCCCTATGGGAGGGACCATTCACCATCCACCCATGACCTTACTCCCAAGTCGACCCTTGTTCCTTAGCTGTTCCCTTCATCTGGCAACTCTGTGCATGCATACACTGGGAAGAGGCTCCAGCTCTGATTTCAAAGGCAGCTGATAACTATCAGATGGCCCTGGCCCCCATCTCTGCCTCCTCCGCAGAGCACTCATTGGAGCCTTTCCCCAGACTCCAGGACTGGCCCATGTTCTTCTCCAATCTCCTCACTATCCAAATCTGCTGCCAGCTCTGCTTGTCACTGGCACTCCACAACAAAGAAAATATTTATAACTCAGACTTGAAATGGGGGATCCTTGGTGCTCTCTGGACTTGATTGTTTTCTTGCAAGTATTTCATTACCCGTTTGGGTAATGAAAGGCTGCAAGAAATCAACCAAGCTCAGAGAGCATCAAGAACCCCCATAGATATTTCAATTGTAATTCCTCCCAGTGCTCTTCCAGCCCTGGCTTAATTCTTCCTCTTTTAAAATTATCCCTAATTCTTTTTCCCCAGAGTTTGACAGATTCCTTGAGGAGCGTGCAAAGGTGGCAGATCGACTTCCTACCCTTCCCAGCACCCCCACAGGGGCTCTTTCCACATCAACATCCACTAACTCTGGTCCTCAGCGAAAGAAGGACAAAGAGGAAGATGCAATGTTCGCTTTATGAGCCGTTCTGCCGCTTGGTGTGCCGTGGTGACAAGAGGACCTGTGTGTTCTGCACTGCACTTCTTGGGGGAAGAGAGGGGAATCCAAAGGAGACAAGATCGGAGAAAAGAATCTTCCCCTTTCCCTCTTCCTGCCTTCTTTCCAGACTGCTTCGGGTTAGGTTAATCATTGCTGCAATAGGGGACACTAAAGCAAAGCAAGCAGTAGGAAGAGGTTGCAGAGCTGTCAGATATATTTGCCAGATGGATGGGGATTTCTCCAGGGAGATCTAGGCAGTCTTGGGTGTATTCTTCATTGTTTTGTTGTGCATATCTTTCTCCAATGATGATGACTCTTAAAGGTCGTGCTAAAAATGGGTAATAGGATTTGTCAGTTTTTCCCAATACCACAGGAAGTTGCACAAAATGGTCAAATTGAGCAGCTTCTTTCAATCAGCTAGCTTTTCTGTACTTTTCTTCTCCTCTAGCATTAAAGAAACTACACATCCAGTTTGCTGTGACAAAAAAACAGAGTACTGTTTGTGGTCTTTTCACACACACACACACACACACACACACACACACAAACACACGTAAACACTCAGTTACATACCAATATTTCTGCATGAAGAATTCTGCTCTCAAGCCAAGCACATTCTCTCTCCAGTCCAGATACCAGCTGCATAGTGCACAATTCTGAGCAGTATCAATTTCTTCCAAGGCTGGCTTTTTTCAGTTTGCAAAGCTAGAATGTCCAGGAGGCAAAGACTTTTGTGAAAAAAAAGTTGAATCTGATGGAACTCACTATCATGACTTTTCTGTTTTCACCATAATTTTCCCTTAGATTGTGTTCCACTATCATTCAAAGAACTGCAAATGACATTCATCAGATTTATGGTTAAAGAATGGTTTTGGGGGAAGGCAATATTGAATTATGTCATGTAATTGGGAGACTTGCTTTGTATATGCCATATTAAAGAAATGACTTCACTACAAATATGTGCTTTCTGTCAAATTTGGCTTGCAGTATAGTACAATTTCTAATCAAATGTGGAGAAAGAGTACAAGGAGAAGCAGTCAAGAGGCTTCTCAACAAGAATTTGTAGTTCCTAGCAGAAAAAAAAGCAAGGAAGTAACTCCTAACTGAAGTTTGTCTGTATTAATTTAGACTTTAAAAAGAATGTGAACATTTGCCGAGTAGATGCCACCTGTACATATCCAACTGAACATGGATATTCTTACACCAAGCCCATAAAACTCAAGCGGTATATAGCACTGAACTAGATAAGCTGTACAGTTAATATTAGCATCTGTCAGTTTCTGTAATTAATATGACAGCAATTTTTTAGAAAATGCAGATAAACTTATCTTTCTTTTCAGTGGCCCTAAATTGGGAATCTTGTATATTAAAATCTTGGCACATCATAATTTCTTTTTGAAGTTCAGTATAGTGTTTTTAGCTTTAAAAGTGTTTCCCCCGATTTAATTTTCTACTTTTAGTATATTTTGACTGTTAGGTTATAAAGAAGCCAAAACTGATAATTAAAAAAAAAAATGTTTCTGGTTGTTGGTGTTGAGGGACAAACAAGTAAAGAGAGAAGTATATTTATTTCAATTAGATGTCTAAACGTGAGAAAAGAGTTAGGCAAACCTAGCAGCTCAGAAAAGCTTCACAAATTGTCCAGGTAAATGCCAGAGTTGCACCTATGCATACCATTCACATCACAGTTACTATATTTGTAAGATACCAATCAGATAAGTGCTATAGTGCACATAGGAAGCTGTAGACTCTGAACTTCATGATGTTAAATGGTCGTCTATTTGTGATCAGTCAGGTCGGCCATATTTCTGGACTTTCTATTCATTCTGCTGAATGAGATCCTGGACTTCTACTTTGATAGCATCCTGAACCAGCTACTGATAGAGAAACAATATAGCAGAACCTGGCATTTTCAGGTAATTAAAGGACAGGGACCATTGTAGATAATTCCTTGCTGTAACAAAAAAATTTATACTAAAAATGACAGAAATGCCTGCTGTTCAAGGATGTCCAGATTGTTACAGGCAGATATTCCTGAAAGAATACTCTCAAAATGATGTCGATGGTTATGACCAGATGTGCCACAAGAAGCACATTTTGCTAATAGATTTCCAAATGGACTTAGTTGTTTTGGTCAATTTCACAATTCATGGGAGTCCTTATTGGGATGATGGGCTACAGCCCAGAGTTGCTATTTTCAATGGAACGGTACTGACCCAATAGGTGATTTTCAGGAAAAATCAGGGTGGGGGAGTTATTTATGTCAGCACTAAAAGGTATCAATGAGGGTTTGGCTATATAGGCATATTTCCTCTGCTGCCATTGTACAGACCAAACTTTTTGCTTCTGTTATCCCAACCAGTCTCATCATTATGTCCATCCCAAGCCGCTAATGAAAAGCACTTCAATTGTGCTGCTACTTATCTGGAATGTTCTGCCAGCATTTATCTTATGATGGACTATCTTGCTGCTCCATTTTGCAGAACTCTTAAGAGGATGAGGTCTCTATTGCAGGATGACTGTGGAAACCGAAAAGGGGGCTTTGGCCATGTCTCCGCTACCCAGATTTTCCATGCTGTTGAGGAGGAGTATAACTATTAAAATGTTGATTGAAGTGTGTAGACGTGGTATTAGAAAAAGAATTCTTAATATGTGAAGGATATTTAAGCAGCAGGTTACCTAAAGAAGTTGTGTTTTCTCATGTAAACAGTAGATCAAACAGCTAAATGATCATTTCCCAACAACAAAATAATTTGCTATCTTTTGGGGGGGAAAAACACTGGTTCCTAAAACCAGAGGCATAATGCTGAGAGCTTTACAAATGCACATTTAAGACAGAGAACAATCTGCAGGCTTTCAGGTGCTCGATTTAACCATCAACCATACCATCTAGAAGCTGACTCATACACAGTAATATCTGTGTGCAGTTCCTTTTTAATTTAGGTAGTCTGACGAAAATGTGAAGGCCACTTTTTTTTTTCCAATCCGGAAGCTGTGATTTATTCACTTATTTCCTGGCCTTTTGGGGTAATGATGAGGTTTGCTACTAAAAATTGACAGATTTCTGCTTCATTTTGATGATGTGGTCAAGGCACACTGAGGGTTTTGTAGGGGTGGGCTACAAAAATGAGTCATCTTCACTCTCCTGATCCCTACACTAAAATCAACACTGCATCTTAAAATAATCCAAGAAGTTTACTACCCTGAAATAAGAGGACTTAATTCTGAATAAGCACCCTATAGATAAAAGATGTATGTACATTTATAAAATATTTGAAGTTTTGATTCTCTTTTACATCCAGAAAATGTTATCTGCAGATAACAAGAGTCAATAGACTTCATAGAACTGTTTTCCTTTCCCTTCTCTTAGTGGAACAGTATGAGTATTTGCTTTCCCTGTAAATAGCACTAGCAATAGCATTTAGCAGTTAGACTTATAGCAATAGCAGTTGGACTTATATACCGCTTCATAGGGCTTTCAGACCTCTCTAAGCGGTTTACAGAGTCAGCATATTGCCCCCAACAACAATCTGGGTCCTCGGACCTTGGAAGGATGGAAGGCTGAGTCAACCCTGAGCCGGTGAGATTTGAACAGCCAAACTGCAGAACTGCAGTAAGCTGAAGTAGCCTGCAGTGCTGCATTTAACCACTGCGCCACCTCGGCTCTTTAGACTTATATGCTGCTTCACAGTGCTTTCTAAGTGGTTTACAGAGTCAACACATTGACCCCCAACAATCTGGGTCCTCATTTTACCGACCTTGGAAGGTTGGAAATCAACCTTGAGCCTGGTGAGATTTTGAACTGTCAAATTGCAGGTAGCCGGCGGTCAGCAGAAATAGTACTGCATTCTAACCACTGCGCCACCACAGATCTTTCAATATAAAGATATAGAAAGGCTTTCCAGATGCCTATTTCCGTACTTGTTTCCTCTTTCCTTCCCTCCTTGCAGTCCTGATTATAACCTAACTACTTGGCCTTCAAGAAATGAAAGAGGTGTTGTTTTACTTAGTACTTGCTGCTTGTTGATATCAAATGTCCTCTTGGAAACTGGAGAAGCAGGAGCTGTCTTCAAGTTGACCCTCCAAATCCCATTTTAGACACACAGTCACATGGAGTCCCATGATGCAAAACAATGCAGCACTACCCTTTCTTAATCTTTCTGAACTCTGTCAAAGTTCACTTTATTTGAAGGAGGGGTCCAACTCTTGGACATGGGCCACCCTTTGCCTTCGACCACTCCCTCAGGCCACATCAGGAACCCTGACGTGGGGAGGAAGCATTTAGTGTGCTCTTACTCTGTTGAAAATGACCATACATCATGACTGCACAATCATCTTCAGGAGGAAGACACCCTTCAATCTTTCAACCAGGGCCTTCCCTCCTAAAATGAAACAGGACCAGGACAAAACAATGTTTGATATCAATTTTAAATTACATTTTAAATGAAGTGCGGTTTATATTATTACTTCCACGTAGATAATAATTTCCTTCTCTTTTCTACTGAAAATTACTTGAGAAGGGTTTAGGGACCTTCCAAGGACTTAGAATGCCTGGGGTTGCTGACTGTGTACTATGGACCTCTATTGAATACACTATATTTTTATGTAGAAAATGGTGAATTGGTGCCAAAATGATGAATTGACGCCAAATATAAAACCAAAGACAGTTTAGCAAAAGAGACAGATATTTTTTTAAAAAAATGTGTATTCAGTGTTGACTTCTGGCAACTGCTTAGACTAGTCTTTGCAGTTTTATGCAAGCTTTCAGAAATTTTTACCATTGCATGCTTCCTAGGACTGAGCGAGACTGACTAGCCCAAGATTACCCAGCTAGCTACCTGCCTAAGGCAAGACCAGAATTCACGACTCTCAGTTTCTAGTCTGATGCCTTAAACTACCGTGGCACGACAAAACCGTGGTCCACTAAAGCGCGCCCGATTAAAGCGCGTACCTGACATCATCAGCAGCGCGACAAATACGACTGCGGAGAAAAAAGGGCGCTTTAAAAAGCGCTTTTAAAGCAAGCCGATTCACGTAAAGGTAAGGGTGAGGGTTAGGGTTAGGTTAAGGGTTAGGGTTAGGTTTAGGGTTACGTTAAGCGTTAGGGTTAGGTTTAGGGTTAGGTTAAGGGTTAGCATTAGGTTTAGCGTTAGGTTAAGGGTTAGGTTTAGGGTTAGGTTAAGGGTTAGGTTTAGGGTTAGGTTTAGGGTTAGGTTTGGGGGGGTTAGGGTAAGGTTTTCGTGTTAATTTTAACTTTACCGCTCACAGCGTGATGTTTTCGTCGCGCTGTGATGACGTCAGGTACGCGCTTTCGTTGAGCGCGCTTTAGTCTACCGCGGTTTTGTGGTGGAACCTAAACTACTACTACTGTAAGTCAGGGGTGGGTTCCGACAGGCACGACTGCCAGTTTGCTTGTGTGCGAGCTTTGCGGGCATGCAAAGTGCAAATAAAATCGTTCTGTGCATGCACAGAACCAAAAAACAAGATGGCGGTGCCAACAGCGCTGCCTGGGGAACTGGTTTGGGGGCGTGGCAGGCCTGGGTCACTGCCAGTTCCAGCGACCCAGGCCTCCAAACCACTACTGGTTCGGCTGAACCGGTCCAAACTGGTAGGAACCACCACTACTGTAAGTGTTTTTCTGATGAGACACATCTATCAGGGCAACCTGGTCTACCCAAATATGGGAAGGAACATACTGCTTCTGCTTTTGCCTTTCAGCCCCAATCCAGGAGCCTTCGCAGGCAGCTGCTCTCACAACAAACTATTTTATGTTAAATTTAAATTTACCGACAATAGCTATATTAGTCTCCATTTATTTCTTTGTTGGTCAATTTAAATTTACAACTACTGTATATGCCAAACTGGCTCCCACTAAAAGAGCAGAAACAACTAGACCAGCAGAGGTCAGCAAAGGGCTGCAATGCACAGATGACCATGCTGTCTATATCTTACAGAAAGTCTAAATAGGATAGTGGCACGTCCTCCTTTACAGAGCACAATCTTCTATTTATAGGCATCTCAGTCAAGGGCTGCCAATTCAAGTCTTCAAAAATAAGAGCAACAGAATCTCAAAATACTGAACATTTGGACAGAAGCATTTCTCTTGTAAACATTCAGGAAAAGAGCTTTTTTTTTTTACTTTTGCATTTTATTATTTTGTTATCGTCAAAAAGCTTGAGCACTTTGGAAGAATAAATGTAAATACCTTATTTGACTGTAGATGTCAGCAGCAGGCTGACTTTCAGTTGGAACCTAATCAGGTTGGGATGGAAGAGCTGGAGAGAATAACAGGGCTGTAGATCTTAGTTTTATTTACACACTTGGTTTTATTTACACTACTTGTGGGCAAGTAGTCACCCACTTTTGAATGACCAAATGGTTTGTACAAAGTTGGAGTACCAGCACTTATCCTTTGTCTTTCTTTTTTTCATTTGTCCTTATTTTATCAAGGAAGGTTCTTTGTCCCTTGTTTCAGCAATGAGACTTTCTCAAATTCAGAAGAGTAAACAAAAGAAACTGATAAGGGAGTAAAATAAAATTGACTAACATTCATTCAGGTATGGTTATTTAATCTTCATCTTGGTCCTCCCCTCATGGCCACCAGGGCTGCAAACTAATCTAGGGAGTAGAGAAAAGTACATCCTGGAGGAAGACAGTGATAAACTATTTCCGCACTGCTCTCAAGAAAAAAACAACACAGACTTACCCATAAAATTACCAGGAGTTCATTGAATAAGTATGTAAATGTTGTTTTTGACTCCTAGCAACCACCAAGCTAAGTTTAAATGGTAATGCCGTTATATTTGGGGAATGCACATATTCACAGTTTTAAATCTTTGGGTTTTTTAAATCATTCTCCACAAAAACTTTGTAAAATCCAAAGTAGTTTCTAATCCCACATAGCACTGAGAAGTGAGGGAGATGTCTTTGCTTAAAAATGCATAACATATAGAAATCTGCACACACACACACCATCCTCCCCCTTTCAGGTGGCATTAAGAAGTAATCGCTGCCGTTCAGCAGATCAAATCTCACCGACTTAAGGTTGACTCAGTCTTCCATCCTTCCCAGGTGGCTACAATGAGTACCCAGATTGTTGGGGGCAATATGCTGACTCTATAAACCGCTTAGAGAAAGCTGTAAAAGCAGTGTGAAGTGGTATATAAGTCTAAGTGCTATTGCTTTTGCTAATATTTACAACCATATAACTTAGTTAGAATTTCAGGAAGCAGAAGCAAACTGCTTGTGCGTTTCTTTTTAAAAGCGTATGAAGCAATTTTACAATTGGAAGACATGACTCATATTTCTGAGGACATTTATCATTTTGTAATACAGCGAAAGCTTTACTTTAAAACCTTCTTTACTTTAAAGATGGATGTCTTAAGCTACTTGATCAGTAGCTTAAATTGTTCAGTATAAGCTACCGTACATTTTCTAAAAAGAAGATTTAACTTTACATTAAGTGTTTCATAAACTATTCAGCCTAGAAAATTGACTGAATGTTGAATAAATGGTAATAGTGTGTATAGCTGTTCGGCAGTTATTCAATTGCCTCTGACTTTGTGATCCAATGGACATCATTTTCTTGAGTTGTCTGTCCTTAACAGTTTCTTTAAATCTAATATGCTTATCTGTGTGCCATCAGTGATAAAATCTAGCTATCATATCTTATTTTTCAATTGCCTTATTTTTTTCACAAGCAGCAGTCTTATACAATAACTTCTGCCTTCATGTTATGTACCTAAAATATGTAATTTAACTTCACTGTTATGGCTTCCACTGAGCAGTTTAGATGAACTATAAGAATTACAGTTCATATAGTCTAAGGCAGGCTTTCCCAAACTGTGAGGCAGGGGTGGGTAGAAGAGATTCCACAAATCTACCGTGCCGTTTAGAACTGGTTCCAGCTCCCTTGCCCCGCCCATCTGCACCACGCTTGTCCCGCCCTCTGCTCACTGATTGGCTGGTTCACCAATCGCCCTGCCTGCTTCTAAGAGTCTTATCTAAACCTTAAAGTCTTCAAGCTGTCAAGTTTGAACACCCCTGGATTTTTTTTCCCTAAAGAGCTAGGGGTGCAAGGGTCTTGTAACTTGACAGCTTTAAGACTTGTGTGCTTTAAATGCCAGAGTTTCTGAGCCAGAGTTTCTGAGCCAGAGTTTTTGGTTGCTAAGCAAGAGCGTTGTTAAGTGAGTTTCACCACATTTTACAAGTTGGCAACTCCCGCCCAGTCACATGGCTGGCAAGCCACTCCCACCTGGTCACATGGCTGGCAAGACACTCCCACAAAGCAAGCCACACCTACAGAAGAGGTTCTAAAAATTTTTGAAACCCACCACTGCTATGAAGTGTATCTCCCTTGTGAAGATCCATATAGTTCAAGGGATGTACAAAGAACATGTTTGCTGTATGTTTTAACAATAAATCCTCTTTTTAAACAGACTATAACCGGGTACCCCCTACACTGAGTGCTTTGCAGAAGTGCTAGGGGGGAGCCTAGGTTTAACCCCTTCCTTAGAATGTGTGATTCGAAGGGCCTGCCGGGGGCTACAGCGGCTCTGTGGGAGGATGGAGGGCCCATGGACACGGGAGTGGGCCGGAGCATTATGGTCCTAACTGGGAGGGGCAGATACGGCGGGGACTTTAGGGCTAGCCATTACCGGGGAAGGAGGGTTCGCTATGTTACAGAGATCCCTTCTTCCGGCCCTATTAGTCCCACTCCAAGGCCAAATGGCGTGAGTAGTCAGGACCCTGGTCTCAGGCTGCTGTTGCTAAATGCCAGGTCTGTGGTTCACAAGGCTCCCCTCGTCCGGGACTCAATTATAGATGAGGGGGAAGACCTGGCATGTATTACTGAAACCTGGCTGGGCCTGGAGGGAGGAGTTTCCCTCACCGAGATGTGCCCAGAGGGTTTTCAGGTGCTTCATCAGCCGCGACCCCAGAAAAGGGGTGGGGGAGTGGCCATTGTTATCCGAAGGTCTCTAGTTCCTCGTAGGATCCCTGCTCCGGAGCTTGTCGGGTGTGAGTTCTTGCTGGTGAAGTTGGATCCTAGGGGTCAAGTGGGCTTGCTGTTAACGTACCTGCCTCCCAACAGCGTTGCAGCAGCTCTCCCCTCGCTCCTCGAGTCAGTAGCCGAGCTGGCGGTTGAGTTCCCCAGGCTTATGGTGCTGGGGGATTTCAACCTGCCTTCGCTCGGCGAGCACTCTGATGGAGCGCAGGAGTTCATGGCCTCCATGACAGCCATGGGCTTGACCCAAGTAATTCAGGATCCGACCCATTCAGCAGGCCACACGCTCGACCTCGTATTTCTCTTGGAGCAGTAGAGTTGTGATCTTGGTTTGAGGGGGTATTGAGATCTTGCCCCTGTCATGGTCGGACCACTGCCTACTGAGGCTTGACTTTTGGAGGCCAATCCCCCACTGTAGGGAGGAGGAACTGATTAGGTGGTTCCACCCCAGGCGACTTATGGACCCTTTCGGCTTTCAGACGGCACTTGGTGTTATACCTGATACTCTCGTCCGCAGCCCGGCTGAGACCTTGGTCGCTGCTTGGAACTTGGCGGTGTCAGAGGCTCTTAACCGGATTGCGCCTTTATGGCCGATCCGAGGCAGTGGATCCAGGAGGGCTCCTTGGTTTACTGAGGAACTCCGGGAGATGAAGCGCCAAAAGAGACGCCTAGAGTGCCGCTGGAGATCCAGTAAGTCCGAGTCAGACCGAGCACTGTTAAAATCTTGCATCAGAGCCTACCTTCTGGCAATCCGGACTTCAAAAATACATACATTGCCGCTCTGATTGCATCCGCTGAGTCGCGCCCAGCCGCCTTGTTTAGGATAACCCGCTCCCTCCTTAAGGGGAGAGATGCAGGCACTCCTTTATAAGGTAAGGCTGAGGAGTTTGTCCAATTTCTTGCGGATAAAGTTTCTTGGCTTCGGGCAAACCTGGACTCCAATTGCACAGAGCCAGCCGAGGTACCGGGGGTGGGTCTTGAATGGCATACTTGGATTGATTTTCAGTCTGTTACTCCTAAGGAAGTGGACAAGGCCATCGGAGCAGTGAGTGCCTCCACATGTGTACAGGACCCATGTCCCTCCTGGCTGGTTGCGAACAGCAGGGAGGTGACACGGGGCTGGATCCAGGCGATAGTGACTGCCTCTCTCTGGGAGGGGTCGTTTCCTCCCCTCTAAAGGCGGTGGTGGTGAGACCCTTATTGAAGAGGCCGTCCTTGGATCCAGCCATTTTAAATAACTACCATCCAGTCTCCAACCTCCCCTTTGTTGGGAAGGTTGTTGAGAAAGTGGTGGCCTCTCAGCTCCGGCGGTCCTTGGAGGAAACTGATTATCTAGACTCCTTTCAATCCGGATTCAGGCCTGGCTACAGCACGGAAACTGCTTTGGTCGCACTGACCAATGATCTCTGGAGAGCCAGGGATGGGGGCCACCCCTCCATCCTAGTGCTCCTTGACCTCTCAGCGGCATTCGATACCATCGACCATGGTATCCTTCTGTGATGGTTGCGAGAGGTGGGGGTGGGAGGCACTGTTCTTCAGTGGTTCTCCTCCTACCTCTCAGACAGGTTGCAGTCAGTGTTGGTTGGAGGGCAGAGGTCGACCCCTAGGCCCCTTAACTATGGGGTGCCGCAGGGTTCGGTCCTGTCCCCCCTCCTGTTTAACATCTACATGAAGCCGCTGGGTGAGATCATTCGATGGCACGGAATAAAATACCACCAGTATGCGGACGATACTCAACTGTATCTGTCCGCCCCGTGCCAGCTCAGTGAAGCGGTTGACGTGATGTGTCAGTGCCTGGAGGATTTTAGGGTCTGGATGGAGGTAAACAAACTGGCCCTCAATCCTGACAAGACTGAGTGGCTGGTGTTTTTCCCTCCCCAAAATTGGCTATGTATTCCAACTCTCAGGCTGGGGGGTGAAATTATACGCCCCTCAGACAGGGCTCACAATTTGGGAGTCCTCCTGAATCCGCAGCTGACTTTAGACCCCCATTGTCGGCTGTGACCAGGGGGGCATTTGCCCAGGTACACCTGGTGCACCAATTGCATCCCTACCTGAACCAGGAGGCTCTTACAACAGTCACTCACGCCCTTGTGACCTCAAGACTGGACTACTGCAATGCACTCTACATGGGGCAGCCCTTGAAGAGTGTTCGGAGACTTCAGCTTGTCCAGAATGCAGCCGCGCGAGCGATTGTGGGTGTGCTTCGGTACACCCACGTTAGCTGCACTGGCTGCCTATTGGTCTCCGGATACGCTTCAAGGTGCTAGTCGTCACTTATAAAGCCCTACATGGTATTGGACCTGGGTACTTGAGAGACCGCCTTCTGCCAATTACCTCCCATAGACCCATCAGATCCCACAGATTAGGCCTCCTCCAAATTCCATCTGCAGGCCAATGATGGTTGTCGACCACCCGGAGGAGGTCCTTCTCTGTGGCTGCTCCGGCCCTCTGGAACGATCTCCCCGTGGAGATTCAGACCCTCACCACCCTTCAGGCTTTCCGAAAAGCCGTTAAGACCTGGCTGTCTCAGCAGGCCTGGGGCTCCTGAGTTCCACCCCTACTCGAATTGCTGTGTGTGTTGTGACTTTTTAAATTGTTTTGTATTATTGTTTGTTTTTGTCTTTTTACTTTTGTATTGTGACCCTTCCCTTCTGGTTTGTTAGCCGCCCTGAGTCCCTCCGGGAATAGAGCGGCATACAAGTCGAACAAACCAAACCAAACCAAACCTTTTCCCAAACTTTCAATGAATTGTTTTCATTGTTTGTGTTCATTGTAGTGTTTGGAATTTTAGGGGAGGTAGGTATGTACATTAAAATAATACTAAGGCAAGATGGAATGGCAAGAAGTTTATGAACCTCTGATTGAAACTATTCTCAACAATTTTCTTCAACACCACAATTTAAAAGTCATCCATTTTTCTTTGTTCAGCTTTACTTTCTCTTCCGAGCGATCCACCATTCATAATGTTGCAAATGGACAAACAATAGCCTTGAGAAAGTGTATCTTTGTTGTTTAGTGTGATATGCCTGTACTTTCATCTGTTGTCTAGATCTTTTATTGTTTTTCTCCCAAATAGCAGACATCTTATTATTTCACAACTACAGCTATCATTCCACAAATTTTTGAGACAAACAAATGTACTTATTCATTGCAACATGAACATTTACTAAGCACGACCATCTGAACATGTACCGCCTGGCTCATTTGACCCACTCGCCTGCCCACGTTCCTTACCAGTTTTGAAGCAACCAGGCCAATTGCGCATGTGCGCACAGCATGCAGTGCCTGCACAACCTCCGCCGAGCAGCTGGGTGTCGCAGGGAAGTGGTGTGTGCATGTGTGTGCAGCACGCATGCCTGTCTAGGACGCCCAGCCCCGTGCGCAGCGTACCAGCTGTGCCAGGGTTCGGAATCCACCACTGTTCTTGAGGCAAGAATCTATCCTACTTATTGTTGGTTAAGTTTATCTCTGCAGCTTTAATACCCAAATATGTCAAGTGAGTATCCCAGGATAGGAATGTTTTGTAAAATAATGTGAATATTAGTCATCATCTTTATGCTTACATGTATGATAAATGTAATATAATAATCACCATTGGAACAAATGAAGAAAGAAAACAGTCAACAATCTTTTTTTTAAAAAAATAGCATCTTTTCCTTAGAAACTGCCATTTATCAAGGTGTCTTTCTAGCAAACTGAAATGTGAGTGTGATCCATGTCATCAGGTTCTTCGCAAGCGCTCCTGATGTGGGAGAGTGGTAATAAAAGCAATTGCCTTGTGTTACACAGTGGGAGAACATCAATGCGTAGTATGGTTCAACATTTGAAATGATGAGATGGGTTTGTTATTTTTGTTCAATCAATAATTATTTCGGTCTCCTCTTATATAGCAGGTCTTTCCATAGAGAAAAAGATAAAACCACAGGGGAGAAGAATATACATTAGTGTAAAGAAAGTGGAGGGAGATTAGGATTTTAAAATAGTTTGTCCTTCCACAATCCACTCTAATAAGATTGCACCCAATGTGACCTTATACTAATATTTTTAAGCATTTCCTGATGGAAATTCTCATGCCTACCTCCTAAAAAGAGGTATACTGAAATAGGGGTTGAACCATTCATATGATCTGTTTTAACTTTAAAAGAAAAAAAAGCAGTAATCTAGAAATTATCTTTCAAAAATAGTTTAGGGCAGACTAAAGCTGCAACTTTCACAAGACTATCATCATAGGTTAAAGAAACAATATCCCATTGTTGTTTCTCTGTGTCATGTAATATATGTGGGTAGATGCATAATTTTGTATTTATTTATTTTGTCCTGTTTATGTAGTGTATATTAGAGATTGTGACCCTTTGAGGGCTGTATGCAATGAAATTTCATTTTAATGTATGCTGATTAGTGAACATTCTAAGTGACAAGTTATTCTATCTATCTATCTGATCTGATCTGATCTATCATGCTTCCCATCCAGAACCTGGTTCCATGTTTCTTTGCCCCAAAGTTTTCCTGTGGCACGTGGAGTGCTCTGCTGATGTATTTTTCATTGTAGCCACAAATTATCCTCTCTTGCTATAGTCATGTGTCATCTGTCTGATCCTATCGCCTTCATCCTAACTTATCTTCCATATGAATTGTGGCCTGACTTATTTCATTTCCTTTGGCATGTATTTGGCCAAAGCTATTAGCCTGAGCAACTATTGATTGGAGGTGTTCAGAATACACTAGAGACGAGGAAGGAAGAGGGCAGTCTTTACACTGCCTATTCTCTGCATTAGATATTAAGAGACTTCTACACCTTTGTTAGGAAATCAGAATTTTCCCTTTGCAAAACATGCTACTTCTTCAGAGATTTTTTAGGCAGAAGACAGAGATGACTTGCTTGAGGGCATTTAGTTGGATGGAAACTAATTGAGAAGAGAAGCAAGCTGGAATTAAAGAGGAATTTCCTAAGAGGGACAACGATTCACCAGTGGAACTGCTTGCCACTGGAGGTTGTAAGGGCTAAATCGCTGGAAGTTTTTAAGGAGAGATTGGAGGGCCATTTGTCGGAAAGGGTGTAGGGTTTCCTGCCTGACAAGGGGGTTGGACTGGATGACCTCTGAGATCCCTTCCAAATCTATCATTCTATGATTCTATAAATAGTCAGTTGTTTAAATGACTATGGATGATATTTGAGGTTATTCAAAAGGCAGACAAAAATAGGTAGAAAAAATAGTTGCAACTAATTAATTTCAACTATGACAATGCTTTATGAGGCTTAGAGATGCCCTTGAACCTCATTATATTCTTTTCCTACAATGGACTTTCACTCTTTTCAGCAGGGAAAAAATACTGAGTATGCCAATGGTAATTGCTACTATTCTCCATTCTAGCCATTATCAATAATCATTTGCAGATATTGATGTTGCCTTGTTACTCCTTCAGAAGCAGAGGATCAATAACAAACATTGACACAGACAGACAGCGACAAAAATATAGGCTCTCAGAGTAAGAATGGAGGCCGTGAAATGTAGAACCTGATGGGCACCAAGATGTGTGAACTCTCAAGCAATCTGTCTCTTTTGAGAGAGTGATTTAACTAAGTAGTAGGGCAAGAAATTTAACTTATATTTACATAATATTTCACTTATATGCAGAGCACTTCATGAGAAATATGGGGCTAGATGAATCACAAATTGGAATTAAGATTGCCGGGAGAAATATCAACAACCTCAGATATGCAGATGATACCACTCTAATGGCAGAAAGTGAAGAGGAACTAAAGAGCCTCTTGAGGCGGGTGAAGGAGGAGAATGCAAAAGTTGGCTTGAAACTCAACATTAAGAAAGATCACTAAGATCATGGCATCTGGCCCTCTCAATTCCTGGTAGAGTCATGACATGGCTGGTCCAACACAACTTTAATTCAGAAGGCAGCCTTCCATGTTTCCCACTCCCCACAGTCCACTCTATCCTTTTATTTGTTCCATGAATAAATTATTCCATAAATGCTGGATATTATTTTTTTTACTTTCAGATGAGAAGTAATGAGAACTTCTGAGTGAAATGAGAACTGACCAAGAATTACTGATAATTAGAAATGTCTGTATTTTTATTGGGACTTTTCCTATTTGTTTTCATATAGTGCTGTTCACTGCAAAAATGATTCCATCTTATTTCAGGACAGTTATCAGATAGTTCTTGTCATTGGCAGTATTGGATCATTGTATTGTGGCCCACGGTTACACTTGCGGTTTCACACACTTGAACTAAGATAGGCTCATTTCACTTTTTTTCTTTTAGTAAGGAAGAATGGGCAGAGTTCATGTGAAGTGAATGAACTAGCATAAGTTACTATCTGCTAAGCTAAAACCAAACAAATTATCTTGAGTTTTTGTGATGTATCAATTAGATCATAGAACTGTTGAAGAGTGACTCTGAATTTATTATGAGTAAGGCTATCCCAACCTGTTGGTTGTTGGATAGTGTTTTTAATATAACAGGCTTTTTTCCACCCGCGCTTAACTCACAGCATAAATGTGACTTGGCAATATTTTCCCTGCTATGTTCCTATGTCCTTATTTTCATCTGACACAAACCCACAAATGAGAAAGATTTAAGCCATTCTTAACTGCACCAATGTAAATTGATGTTTTGCCTTGCAGTACCAACACTATTCAAGGACATCCTTGAGGTCTGGGCAATCAGTTAGGCTTTATCACCCATTACTTTGAACAGAAGTCAGCAGATTTCAGTGATCTGAAACAAACATATGACAAATATTATTCTAGTTCTGTTTTCTGCTAATTCAAGCCCAGGAATGATACCAGCTAGCACCAATCAGATAGTGCATGACCATGGGAACAAAGGGTTAGAAAGTAGTTTCTAAACAGAGTCCTACACTAAGATGTTGCTGACTTGGTAAACTGTAAGAATTCCAGTCAATGTGTTTAGTTTACAGTTCAGCACAGGATGCACACTCAGGCAACTGAGTTAATTCTGTAAATTTGTAAATTTGAATGCCGGATTATGAATTCTGATTATTACCTCTGTATTAATCAGCAGAGAGAGGAAATGTGTTAGGAAGGTACATCTGTAACAAAAGGAAGTAATACCATCTGGGGATATAAACCTTTTTTTTGAGATTTGATGTGATCAGTAGGAATATGTTGTTTCATATCTCCACCAAAATCTGATAGTATTTCTCACAGCTCAGGAAAAGGAAGGTTGCACCAGGGCTGGGTTCCTGCCAGTTCTAACCTCTTCCATAGAAGAGGTTCCACAAATCTACAGTGCCGTTTAGAACCGGTTCCAGCTCCCTCCCCCTGCCCGTCCACACATCATCAAGATGAAGAGCGAGAGGAGGAATTCTGGGAGTTGAAGTCCACAAGTCTTAAAGCTGTCAAGTTTGAACACCCCAGGGTTTTTTTTCCTAAAGGGTTAGGGGTGCAAGGGTCTTGTAACTTGACAGCTTTAAGACTTGTATGCTTCAAATGCCAGTTTCTGAGCCAACATTTTGGTTGCTAAGCAAGAGCGTTGTTAAGTGAGTTTCACCACATTTTACAAGTTGGCCACGCCCACCCAGTCACATGGCTGGCAAGCCACTCCCACCCGGTCACATGGCCAGCAAGCCATTCCCACAAAGGAGGCCACACCTAGAGAAGAGGTTCTAAAAAGTTTTGAAACCCACGACTGGGTTGCACCTATCATATATATCTGTCTGTCTGTCTGTTTGTATATATGTATATGCACATACATTTAGTATACTTAAGCAAACTACACACACACACACACGTATATATAATCTTTTAAGCCATTGTCTATCCACTGCAGGATGAAGTCCTCTTCTGCATGTTTCCAACCATTACGGTCCTGAGCTTTCTTTTATCAATTGGGCCCACAATACTTGCTGATGTTGTCATTGTGGGTAGCAAAGAAAATAGACTAAATAAAATTGGTTGATCAAAAACGTTTGAAAAATTCCCATGCATATTTGGTTATATTTGAAATACAATAGAACCACTAACAGATTATTGAATGGGACTGTTTCTGTACTATTGTTTGATCAACAGCTAATAGGCTGCAAGTTTGTGTTTCAGGTAGAGGACCATACTAAGATATATACAAGTAAGACCTTGTATTCCCAAAGATTACTAAAAATACATTCAACAATATCCATTTCTGGGAACTGTTTTTATTTTAAATCAGAAATCAGATATTTTTAATCCTGGTTAGAAATTAAACATTTATTTTCTATCTCACTAGTTACACACTCATTATTACCATAATGAAATATACAATTTACAATGAATAATGTAAAGGTTGTGTGTGTTCATTTGCCTTTGGCAATCTTTTCTGAGTTCTGGATTCTTTCCAATCACAAATGAGCCCTTTCCTTTGCACAAAAAAAGCCCTTTGTCTGAAAAGTGCTGACTAATCTTGGAGGAGGGGGGGGGTCCCAAGTCATATGCCTTTTTCTAATTCTGCTGTGTCATGGTAGAACTTGTTTGTGTCTTGACATTGCTGAGTAAAGGTTTCAATCTCTATTTTTGCTGAGTCACAGATGCATGTATTTTCCTGTTAGCTGTTCTGAGATTGCAGCTGTTTGAGTTGGCTCACATCCTGGTTGGGAAAAAACAGCTCTTTGGATGAACTGCAAGCAATTTTCTCATAAGCAATGGGGTTCAACATCATTTAACAGTTTCTGGACCAACTAACAGCTAATGAAAGGAAAAAGAAAGAAATTCATAACATACTGGACTTTAAAAGGCTGCATCGAATTATCAGTTACAGAAGGATCCTTTTGTTTGGTTTAGTTTGGTTTTTCTTTGGTTTGATCTTTGCCTTATATTGTTTTGCCATTTTGCAATTCATTCTCTGCAGAAAGAAAATAATCTTTTCTGGAAGAAATCTTGCCACCGTGGTTAAGTGTATAAAAGGCAAATATTGCAAAGCAATAAAAATAGTAACCATTTCTTTGAAGCAGACTGTGAACTGTTATTAATAAACATTTAGATATTTATTATAGAAAGCTATGGATTGGGATGTAGGGTTTTGGTAATACTCATTAGGTAATTGATTCCTCAACAGTACAGTTTATTTATTCCAACTTGGTTGCTATAACCAGACTGATACATGGACATTTTCTTATGTGCTACAATTCTGTTTTTCGGGGGGGGGGGGGGGAGGGTGTTATAATCAACATAATAAATAGCTATGACACTTTTCTTTAAAGAAAAGTCATCATGACATCCTCAAAGAAGTGGTCAGAACATCTGTTCTGCTGCCATTACAAGAAAAATATAGGGAAAACAGAGTAAAAGAAACAAATGTGAGTTGAACCATGAGATATCCAACCATTACATGAAAAAATGTGATTATAGCAAGTAAAAAGCAAACAGAAATCCAAACATTTTTAAAATAAATGTGCTTCCCTCGTGTGAATTAAATCCATGCAAAACTTTTATTGTTCCATTTTCCTGCCTGATTCTTTCCCCATGACCTTCATGTTGCTTGCCTTTTTTCCCCCTCACATGCAAAAGAATTCCAGATGTTTCCATGAGGGTTAGCTAAAAAGATATCAAGTTATCTTTCTGTAGAGTCCTTGATATTTTCTGAGCTTGGTTGTTGTTGTTTTTTTGTGCCCCGAAAACAACCAAGCTCAGAGAGCATCAAGGACCACATAGTTCAAACCTGAACTTCATACGTTCTCTTCTATTAGGTATCTTTCTACTTGAAAGGTCTTAAGTCCAGGAACTGAGCAACAGGTATGGCAGGAGTTTCTGCATGTCCAAAGATACAGCATATCATTCCTTTCACTGTGTTTTCAAATACACCAGAATCAAAGCGTTTCGGTTGTTGTACATAACCAATACTAAGATATCAAAGAATAATGGAGCCATTTGTAAATTGGCATGGTTTTAAATGAAAGGGCTCTCATTATCCTAAAGAACAGAGTGTATTTATCTCTTCAGATTACAATGATGGTTTTCTGCATTGCTAATATCTCATTTGTTCATATTATGAGTCACTGGGTAAGGGTGTGTAGTGCACAATCCAATTCTATTGTGCATTTCTGTCACACCTAAGCAATTAAACTACTTTAAGTCAATACTGGTATAATGTGATAAAGTAATTAGCATCAAGTTCATAGAACATTTCCCAAGTGATTTTGCTGAGATGACTGATCCAGCTCCTGGATTTGCAGGAATGAGCAATAGGTAAAGGACACAAATTCAATCCAGAAAACTGTCACCAGTTTATAGAGTTATTTGCCATCCTTGGAATTTTCTCAGTCCAGGGATTGCCTGATGTGTAAAATAAAACTCCCATTCCTTGCTGGTCAGCCATAAAAGCTGTGGTTGTCCAGAATATCTGAAAAGTATCAGAGGTTAGGAAGGTTGTCTTTAAAATACATCACACTCTATCCATGTGGTTGATGCTCTTGATCTCACGCATGAGGCTAAAATGAGCTCAGCCTATATTTGCATCATAAGCCAATGACTTAGTGAAAGTGTTGCACTTGGCATTCTTAATGCACTGTGACTCCAGAAGAAGCACATGAGCCTTCCTATTTAATTAGCAATGTGTGCATGTTTCTGAATCATGCCCATGAAGCTTGAAGCATTGATTAATACAAAAAAATAATAATGAAGTGATAATCAAGCCAATACATTGAGAAAAAAGGACCAGGAAGCTCAACTACTATAAAGATCTGACATGAAAAATTTCTTGATCTAACTATAGATTGATTGATTTGTAAACACTGTTATTTTATCAAATACTTTTATTTCCAGGCATATATTGTTTTATGTTGGGTTTGCTATTGTATATCTGAATAGTTTTGTATGTTTCTAATATAATGGAGGAAGCAAGTATTTGGTATGTAGCTGCCATTTTGCTTTGCCAACACAGGACATAACATTTGTCCATTATCATGGGCAAGCATTAATTTTAATATAATTTGCTCTTTGTTTAAAATTGCTTTTCAATTGTATACAATTTTCTTTTCTTGTGTAAAAATCTGTAACATTTTTCTCTATTTTACTGGCATATGAAGCATGCAAAATGTTATTATTTATGGAGTTGATCAGACCTTGGAGAGTTAAATGACTGATATTTTGTCCCCACAGAAGTATAAACTATGATCAATTAAACATAGCCCTGGGGAACTGCAGTTCATCCATCTTAAATTTGCTAAGGTTGAGAAACACTGAGCTAGTTCATCTTATCTGGGCTTGGAAAATTGCTAAGCAAAGATGGGACTGATTTAATACTTGAGTAAGAGTATTAATTTAGACTAAATGCAAAACTGAAATACATCTTAGAAGTAAACAGTGGCAAACCATCTTTGTATGTTGCCAAGAAAATGTCAAAAGATGAAGAATATATTTCATTTAAACTGTACAATCAAAATGACTTGTGAAATTAAAACTGCTCTATTCTTAACTCTCTTTGTTCATGGATTTTCCACGCTACCTTCTCTTTCCCAGCTAGGGAGCTTTCATAAAATATTTGCTAGTTCCTCTCTCCACTCCACCCTTGGACCAGCTGCTGTTTCCTGTTGTACAGCATGACAATGTGCTCCCTGAGTCAGTATTTCTTTTTGAGGTACATAGAACATTTTGCTGTGTCATTGTTGGAGTGTTGCAATAAAGGCACTGTTGTTGCTGAGTAATGCATGTGTCTTTCTCTAAGATTAGCTTCCTGCATTGTTTCTTACCAACAGTTGGAAAAAAAGCAGCCATTACTGGTAGGAACTGAAGCATGATTTCACACCATGTGCTAAATAACTGGCCATTCAAAATTTCAGATATAAGGGCTAGTGGTGAATCTTGTACCACTAAAAAAATTAAGAAGAGTATAATTTTAGGAGGTTAAAAGGTTATCGCTTAGAACAGGGGTGTCAAACTCACAGCCCATGGGCCAGATGTGTCATGTGCTGCCCCCTCTCCCGCCCAGTTTAGCGAAGGGGGGGGAAAGTCCTGATACGTCACGTGATGCCGCCGTGACAATGTGAGTCTGATACCCTTGGTTTAGAAGAACTATTAAATAAAAATGCCCTGTAGCAACAACAAAAAATCCTGTTGTGAGGTGCAGATTTCCCCAACCTAGGGTTGTCTCTGCTTCTGTGTCAATAACTTTAAGGAAAGTCATTTCTCCCTTTTTTTCAGTCTGCAAAAGTGTTTGTCCTTGCTGATACTGCCAAAATGGCATGACCCACATATACAAGAGAGGTTTCATCAGTTGTGAGGTGTCCCAATACTTCCAAATGCAAGTATTTTCTAAAACATTAAATGGAGGTTTAGTACGTTGACCAAAGCACTATTTTATAAATATTGGTAACATTAGTGAGAATATGTGTGTGTTTTTTTTTCTTGAGCATCTGGAATCACCTTAATTTACCAAAAGATCTCTCAATCATTATTTTTAAAATTAAATACAACCACCATAGGAGGTGGCTGCATCCAGTATCTAACTGGAAATACTCTTATCAAACTGAAAGAAGAAAAAAAGACATATATAATAGAACTATGTGGAGCTAGATGGGTTGGAGGAGAATGGTTCTTTTCCTTCCCTTGTTTTTTTCCTTTTTCTTTCTTTTATTTAATTAAACAAATAAGGTCCAATAATGGCTTACTGAGAAAATTATTTTGTGTCTTGGCCTACAGTAGCCATTTTGTAGATAGGTTAAGTCCCATGATCCAAAAAATTCTATTCCTGCCCAAAGTTCATCTTGATGGTAATAGTTATTATTGGTTTATATATGTGGAGTCTTATGACAGCACAGGCTTACCCAAGTTTCCTATAATGCTGCTTTTCATAGTGGGTGCACTGAACTTATTATATATGCACTGTTCTATAGTTCTATTATATATGCACTGAACTAGTGCACCCACTATGATATCAAAGAATTTTGAGAAAATGATGATGGTGAAATAGACATTAGCAACAGGTTACTTCAGTAGCAGGATGCTTTCTATGAAGCAACCCTGTTGCTTAAAACTGCCTACTGGTTGATTCTGATGGCCTGTGGGAAGAATTATCATTTAGATATTTCCGGTTCTTTACCTTTCCTAGACTGGACTTTCTTTCTTTCTTTCTTTCTGCTGCCCAAATAGCACAAATCACAAGGGACAGTTAATTAACAATTAATCATCCTTTGTAACAAAGGAGACTCACCAGTGTGGTAGATAATGTGAGCTGTCTCTGTATTGTTATATAATTGTTTTATATACATGTGAGAATAAATTCAATGATGATGTAGCCAGATTAAGCGGGGGGGAGTGGCAGCCGTTTGTCACCATGCTCTGGAATAATCTGGCTAGTTGAAGAAAAGTGATATTTTTGAGAAGTTGAGCTGAGTCAGAAATGTCAGCGCAAGTAGGTCCTCTTTCCTGGATTCCATGTGTCTGCCTCCCAAGCTAAAACAAATGAAAATAGATTATTTCTGCGCTGATCATTTCCTATTGTCCAGCACCCAAAGAATTGCTGCAGTAAATCAATCACAGAAACTTTTTTTCTTTCTTTATGGGCAATTGTCAGATGCCACCTTCTAGGATGGGAGACAAAGCCAAAACCTGACAGTGACCCATTATTTAATGTTTCTAGACCTTTATGAGATTGTCCTTTTTTCTCCATCCAGAGAGTTGACAAAAGATAAAAAGGTCACTCACAAAGGATTTGAGGGTTGCAGATTGGCTAGCTCTCCCACAGATAAACAGTTTTATTTCAGTACACCATTAATAGAACTATTGATTTCAGTCTGGCAATTAATTTATCCGCCCAGAGTATTCCAATGAAACTGCCACAAAGATAAGAGTGTACTCCCAATATAATGCAAAATGGATTACAGAGGCACTATAATCAAGGGAAGAGCATTATTTCCCCCTCTTGTTGATTATAGAGGGGAGAAATTTATCCTACAATAAGCTTATCCAGTTGGAAACCACATAGAGCGGGGACAAGATAGATTTGGCTCTAGTGGATTCACATTCAGTCACCAACAAGCATCTCTGGATTTCCCATGTACATCTGATCAAATCCTACCAACAGATCTACCCTGCAGGAACTTTCTGCCAGTAGGCTGACAGAAACGTCAGCATCATAAATTTCCCACTGCCGCATGTATATCAAAGCTTCCAATAAGATTATCCCCTAGCTCAAGGAACAAAAATATGGTGTACAGTACATTGTCTGCCTCTTTTGAATTGCTTGTACTGTATATCCAATATGTATAAAAAACAAATACTATCAAGAGAACCTAATGTTTGAAAAAAAGAAATTGGTTGGCTCTGTGGAATGAAACGGTTAATGCCCAGCATTCTTTACAGAGAAGTCTCTTGACATCCTGTTGTGCTTAGTTGTCAATAAAGCCGCATCAGATGACTTCGCTTCCTCCCTCCCTAATCAGAGAAGAAAGAGAAAAAAAAGGAAAGGGCTGAACTTCTCTAGTGAGGAGGTGTGGCAAAAAAAGTGTACATGTTGCAAGAGAACTTTATGTTTTCTGAGGTTAGATGTTTTCTGGCTGAGCACGTGATCGCACAGTAAACGTATAAAGAGAATGATGAAGGAGGAGGACTGCTTCATTCAGAAACCTCTCAGCCTCTGGAAAGAACAAAGCAAAAGGGCAACAGAAAGACGAAAGAAAGGATAGCTAACAACAGAAAAAGGGAAGAATGGCTCAGCACACTGAAGGGTGAGTGTTGGTTTTAAGACATTAATATATATATATATTCAGCATGTACTTTTCTCATTCACAGATGTTCTACATTAGAATTCTTGGCATTTCTTTCGTTAACAGATCTCTGCGATCCCAGAAAAGTTCGTATGAATAAATAGATTGTAATCCCACCAATCTGATTCCATTCTAAATGTCAGCCTGATATGTGATCTTTTAGTTTGACATCTGTAATTTTTCCCAAACTATTTTTTTGTCCAAAGAAATGTAACTTTTTGTTTGAACATATCTTGTCCCTGAAGAATGGAGAGGTCCTTTCACTATTGTCTAGAAAGGATGTTCATCTTTTTCTCTGGTTTCCTAAGATTGCCAATTTAACTTCTTTGTTAAAGGACTAATGAGAAATTCTTTAATACCAATTATATCCTAAACCGCTCCCTTTCTTTCATATCTTCAACAGGAAGTTTCAGGACCTTTCAGAAGCCCTGAAGGAAAACACCAAAGATGTTCATGAAGAGGCAGAAAACACAGACTTCATGAAGATTTTCCAAAAGGGACAGGTGTCACTTCATGAATTTAAGGTACATGTCTTGTGGTTTTGGAGGAGCAATGGTTTATGGATAAATTGTAAATTAAGCTGTAGATGCAGTATAATGTAAGTTGATGTAAAGGAAATAAAGATTTGTAGGTACAATATAATGTAAGTTGATGTAAAAGAAAATTGAACTAGCTTACTATCCTGGGCACAGGAAATTGGACAACTCAGATTACATTAGAACCGTAGATCCTTCAAGGCTCCAGGCTTCCCATGGAAGACAAAGTACCAGGTAGAAAAAAAGAGTGGGAGGATTTGTGTGAGGGAAACCCCCTCCCCCAAATTCAGTTTTGGAACTGAAAATAAATTCCCAGGATAATTATGTATTTTTAAATTTCTACTATTTATTAACTTCAATGGTACAGTAACTTCTGCCAATAACTACATTTGATCTGGTTTGAATTTATGGACCTTAGTATTTTAACAAAATATTAAAAATAAAATAAGAGACAGAAGTCTAGTCATCCTTCTTCTGATTTTGACCCTCTTCTCCTTAATTACAATTGGTGTAAGCAATTTTGTGCTTGTCTCCACTGCTATATCAATCTTAAATATGTTTATTCAGAAATAATTTTCACTAGAACTTGTTCCTCAGTACACGTGGGAATATAATATTTGTTAAAGTTAAGGCATAATCCAAATACTTAATTCAAGTTATTCTTGAGATATATATAGATTTTGCTTGAGAAGAGGAACTTCATCAGAATGTACAACTTTATAAAAGATTGAAAATATAGAATTCTGTAAATAGAATAATTAATACATGTATTACACGTTAACAAAAAGAAAACAAGCAAGTAAAAAAAATTACCCCACGATAAACCTGACAGACAGGTCTACTGTGCTGGTAAATATTGTTGTTCTGAAACAAAAACATTACACCATAGCAGCACTACACCATATACACCTAGAATGCATATTCAACAAGAAATCACACATTATATGTTTGCTATATTTGCATTATATATTTAAAGTGAATTGAGGAACTCTTAAAATAAAAAAGAAAGGAAACTGATAGTGTAAATCATAATATACAATTTTATGTTGAATTACAGTATATAAGATGGGAAGACACAATTCCCTGATTCATTTTTGGATGGAAACATATTATGCATTTTTGCAATGTCAATATAGATGACCAAAGAAATGCACAAATACATTAATATTCATTTTCCAGTACAACTGTTAGACTATTTCCACTAGAAATAGTTGTTAGATAAAAGTGCTGAATGGATAATGGATGCTAGGAAATAGGGACACAATTAATAAAACCAACAGAGGGAAAAATAAGGTAGAACATTTTTACTAAAGTAAAATGGAAGTGATGGCAATACAAATAAAATTAACCTCAATTGACCAAAATACTTCTAGCAAATGGAATGTTAGAACTTCCTCAGATTCCTTTTCTTTGTTGATTGGCTGGTCTCCAGTAAGCTAGATTGAATGAGAGGCAAGTACAAACAAGAAACATCATAACTAATATAATTATTCAAAACTCCATTATTACCTAGAGAAAATGTAAATAAGTTTTGATATGTGTGTATGGTTGTGTAACATTAGGTCTAAATTATATACAATGCAAGTTTATTATGATTGGCTCTGTTGTTATTTTCAGGTGTAAGAACAAATAATGAGAAAACAAATAGAATCAAGACAGTACATTCCATTGTCTTCAAATGAATTTTTGCCCAAAGTTGCTGATTACCAGCTAATGGGTTAGGGAAGTTTCAGTGATTCACTACAATTTGCCATTTCCACCCAGACTTCTTAATAGTAATAGTAAAAAAAAATCTGGAAAGGGAACAATTATATTATTTTTAAAAATTGCTTGGTTTTAGAGGTCCCAGAAAAAAATAGTAATACATTTCATTCTCTAAGAATAATCTCCTGAAGCTGACAAACATTTACTTCCCTTTCTAAAACTGCTGATTAAGCAGTAACATCAAACATGTCTCTCAGTTCTTCCTTTCCCTAATTCTCACCTAGTATCTACTGCAACATTTCTCAAAGGAGAATCTTCAAGTTGTATCAGACTATTAATTTTCATCTTCATCCAGCTATAGCAATTATGCAAGTTGGGAATTATAGGAGCTGAATCCTTTGAGGAGTCATCCCAACTGGCTAGGGCTGTTTTACTGTTTAGGATTATCAACATTTCATGCTGCTTTTGACAAGTAGACAATATAAAAAGAAGGCACAGTTTAAAAAAAAAGTGCAACAGACCAAATTACAGATTTGAAATTTATACACTAACCTCAAGACAAATACATCGTATTCCAGACACCTGATTAAAGGTTTAATCCATTAATCTGCATAATACTGCATGATCTGCCAAGTGTGAAATAGTGGCATCAAGGTGTAGCCAAATGGAAAATGCTAGTGCAAGGGGCGCCAACCTTTGAATATAAAAAGGATTCTAATAGCTAAATTAAGAAAGTGAGTTTTTCATATAAATTTAATAATATAAATATATAAAATAATTTCCATCACATTAAGTTCTCAGGAGAATAAAAGAAAGCATATGATTCTAAAATGTGTTAGACAAAGCTCTATATTCTAAATATGTATTTTGATGCAGTCTGAGAGTATCATATTATACTGCTAGCTGAGGGTAGAATTGTAGATCACTAAATACAACAACTATGATCGGCAAACTCAATCTACATTCTCTAATGACTTTGTTCTACTCATGCTCCTCCCATACTCTCAAGCCACACAATGGTCCAAAACCAGGGGTGGCTTCTGGGAGTTTGCAGAGGTTCAGGAGAATCTCTAGCTAAGATTCTGTGCAGTTCAGAGAACCCCCAAATCCCACCCCTGGTTGGCTCCTCCCACCCCGTCCCTCCCAGGAGTCCTCCCGCAGCCTGTTTTGAATGCAGGTAAGTGCAAGATGTGCACGGAGGCTCAGGGAGGGCGAAAAACTAGCCTATGGGAAGTTCAGGAGCCTGGGGAGGCCATTTTCACCCTCCTAGAGGCTCGAGAAAAGCCTCCAGAACCCAGGGCGGGCAAAATCCCCCCCCCCAGGTGAAGGAGGCCAACTAGGCCACACCCACCCAGCAACTGGGCAGAGAACCCCTTGCTAAAAGTTTTGAAGCCCACCTGTCCAAAACCTGGGGTGAAAAATGAAAACAGCTAAACAGTGCTAAAAATTTAGCAAGTTTAGAGGCCAATCTAAGACCCTAGGAAATTCCTATGTAGACATCCTACTAACACCAGGGTCTATATGACTGCATGGATATTGACTGCATTGCATATTTAAGCCATTTTCTAGTAGTCCTATTTTTTCTTACAACCTCTAAACACAGTATTTTCCTCAAATTGTTGTGAAACTAGCTCTTTTATTGAATCTAAGCAAATGTTTCATGGAATTTGGTTAATATTTAAAAGATATCTAGTTTTGTTTTTCTGATCAAATGTATTTAGACCCAATATTACACAAAGTATTTTATAAAAAAAAACATTTTAAAAAATGGCAGTGGAAAAATAACACCTAAAGTCTTTTTTCTTAAAATTGTTTCTGTCAATTTTAAAAGTTTGGTTGTAACTAGAGGTGATGTTGCACTGTAGGAAAATAATGCTGGAATGAGGGCCTAATTTCTCTCTTATTTGTTTTAGCCACTGTAGCATCTCAAAGTTCTCCACATGGGGGTGGATGAGCATTTGTAACAGTAGAACTCTTACATGGAAAGTCACAATAGATAAGGAAAATCACTCAAAACTTTTTTCCACTACTTACAACCCACTGATTTTATCAGGAACATTGCCAGCGTAGGTTGAGTCTTTTCCAGTGTTGAAATCTGTTAGTATACATGCAGTTTTAGGAAATCAATTCTATTTCCTTTAGAATGCCTATAATTGGGATTCAAATGGTCAACAAGTGAAGACCAATCAAATTTAATACATATGGTGTCCCACACCTTTTTCTCACATCAGTGTGGCAATACTACTGCATTCAACCTACCGGGTTTAATGAAGATTTTGAAATTGTTGGATAATTGAATGCCAATATAAAATGTCACATCGTAACCATTCCAAATGACATGAAAGGGTTGAACACAATTTGTAGACAATCAAATAAAATTGCCCAGACATCAAATGCTATCAAAACGGAATTGGTCCTTAGGAGCCTTTTCCACCTAAAATTGGAATTCAAAACTCATGAACACTGTGGCTTTTTAATAGGAAGGTGAATCTAAATATTAAATCAAATAAATAAGAAACATTTACGACTAAAGGGAGGTTTTGTAACTGTTTTTCTTTTCCTCCCTGTCCTTGTTTTAGCTTTATTTGGGTTCTCTGTATTGCATCTATGTGGCTCTGGAGGAAGAGTCTGAAAGGAACAAGGACAACCCAGTATATGAGCCTGTTTATTTCCCCAATGAACTGAATCGCACAGCTGCACTGGAAGATGACCTGGAGTATTTCTATGGTCCCACATGGAAGAAAGACATCCAGTGTCAGGAAGCAACTCAAAAATATGTGGATAGGATACATCACGTGGGCCAGCATGAGCCTGAGCTTTTAGTGGCCCATGCTTACACTCGATACCTGGGAGATCTGTCTGGAGGCCAAATTCTGAAGAAGATTGCCCAGAAATCTCTCAATTTGCCCAATACTGGAAAAGGGCTGTCTTTCTTCAATTTCCCTGGAATCACCAACATCAGCAAATTCAAACAGCTTTATAGAGCTCGGATGAACAGCATCCCCATGGATTCTTCTACTATTGAGAGAATTGTTGAAGAGGCCAGAAAATCTTTTCTTTTGAATATTGAAGTGAGTAATTAGTCACGTATATTTAATTTTTGCAAAGCAAAGAAATAAGTAATTTTAAGAAGTACAATTCTCCTACTTAAACATTGATTGCTGTTTTATCTGGTATACTGAAATATCTCCTTTATCAAAAACAATCAATAACGATGGGGTGATTTTCATAGAACTTTTCCTCTGGCTAATCATAAAGATTATTATGATCCTGGAGTTTGGGTGTATTAGAAATAATTGTGCTGCATTTTAAAACCTTAAGATGACCGTCTCAAATAAAACAACCTGCTCTATTAGAATCAACCAATGTAAATAATAATAACTAATTAACATATTACCATATTCTTAAGATGCTTCAAGCAAGACCCTACAAATTGATTTGGTTAATTTTTACAAAGGAGCACAGGTTTCAAGAAAAAAAGGGGGGAATCCTTTGAAAATATACATGGAAGTATTCAAATCTATCAAAAATCCTTGCTTCCTGACATCTGTTTATAGACAATTAGCTTATCTCAGCATTTAGCCTGGGTTCTTTCACTATATTTTTGTAAAATTTTATATCAATTGAATATTATTAAGATACTATTAGGCTATTGTATCTCAAAGAACATTGTGGGGAAGGACAAAGGAGTTATAGCAGCTAGCTCTATTGAGTAAAAGCTACAGTATAAGAGCCTCTTTATCTCAAAAGAAAAATTGAATAGAGAAAACCATAGTGCTGTTTTATAAAACTGTTTCATAATACCAGTAACTTAAGTCAGCCAATGAAGGTGAAATTGGGATGATTCAAGACATATTTAAAAAAATACATCCCCATATTATGTATTGTTAACTATTGAATTTCATTTTTATAAGATGTGGTCATGGTCATTAGCATGGACATTTTAAAAAGATAATTAGATTATTCATTATACTTATGCATTATTTCCAACAATAGAGGCACTTAGCAGTATAGAATTCAAAATTAAATGTATATGTAATTGATTGATGATCTCATGACCAATACTTTCCATACTGAAGAAAGTTCAAATTCTATCAATACAAATGAAGTATTATGTATTTGATTAGGAAATATGAATTGGAGCCCTCTTTCTTTTTATCCTCCCAAGTTACTAGTATTGCAAATACATTTTCTTTACCTGCAGATAGATAGAAACATATCTACAGGAAGAACCAATTTTTCATATTTACCTATGCACTAGATTTATAGCATTTCATATTCAAATTATATTCATTATTATATCCATTATTGCAAAGATCTACTTTGCCATCATTGAACATATTAAACATCCATTTTTGTGTTGCTTTCCATACCAAAAGTTATACTGAAGCAGGAAGACTGGAAGATAAGGAGACTTTCTAAATTCCTTAAAATGGATCTCACAAATTCTAAATTCAGGAACGAAGAAAAAGAATACTTCTTTGCAAATAAACTACTCTATGATTCATTTTTCTCAGGTGTTTCAGGAGCTGCAAAAGTTGGTGGATCAAAGCAAGCCTCCACAGAACAATCGTCTTGGGAAATCCAAATTAGATTTTCACACAACAGGAAGCAACAGAACACAGCGTAAGCAATTATTTTAGCTTTCAGATTGTTTTTTCAACCGCAATAAAAATAATGATTCATTAATATTCACTATTGCAATTTATTTTCTTATTGATTTTTATCCTGGATAATTGAAAAATCAGTATATATTATAAAATATGCTCAATTTTTTACACACCTCCCTTTGTCATCTACCTTCCCATGTGCATCTAAAATATCTAAATTTGGTATAGGCTACACTATAAGTTACAAGTGGAGTTCTACCAAAGAATGCATATCCAAATATTTCATACAATAATCTAGAGGGGAAAATGACAGGAGCATCTTGTCACATATTGAATAATTTCATCATTTTTGTGATATCACGATGCACATATTTACCATGTTGATATCTCCATGGCTTGTTATGGCTGTTTAAAGATTTATGATCATATATTTGATTGCATAACTATAAGACTATAGTTAACTTTTCATGGTTGTTCTTGCTTACAAGTTGTGCATTTCCTCATTTCCCTCCCCACCCCACATAGTTAATTCATTTGAAAGCTACAACCACCAAATGGTTGTCTATCCCACAATTTAAGTCCACACAATTGTAATATATGGTCTCATAAACTTTGCAGTGTTACTGCAGTATGCTTTGTTTGCAGAGCTACTAGGTACTAGGTATTTAGGGATGCTATGACTGTGACTAAAACATTGCTGTGCTTAATAATTTATTAATGCAACCTTTCCAGCTGGTTTTTATTCTGAACAATATTTGTTTTCTTAATACAGTGCTAAATGAAAATGGCCAAGCACAGATGAAGCATACAGACCTGCTGCCCAGCACCTCACTCTTGCGTTGGACTCTCGCTCTTTTCTTATTAGCAGCAACAGTTGGTGTGGGCTTGTATGCTCTATGAACTGAAAAGAACTTAAGCACTTTTACTACTACTTACCTATTCTTGAACTAATGCATTTTTTTAAAGAAAAAATTAGGGTTACAGATTTAGATTATCTGGCATAATGGAAGCACTGAGTTTGACTATTTCTCCAGGTCTAGGTATTTTTGTTAATAGTTTTTTAAAAGAAGTTGGGTGTCAAATACATTTCTCTAAAGAACCTGAAATGCCATTTTATGACATGCCATTAAACCAATACGAAGCCAAGATGAGAAAAGAATGATAACTTGCTATCTGGGATATTTGAGGAATACATTAAGCTGTGATATTTTGTCCAGAGTTTGTGTACAATATTTTCTATACAGTATATGTTGCATAGCTTGCTTTTCTTTGTCCTACAATGCAATTGATTGCTTAACTATGACATTATGTGACATACTTCTACAACTTTAAAGCAGATGTGCCTTACCAATGACCTTTCAGGAACAGAACAAAATATTCTTGTATTTGTACCTTGTACTTTTAAGTTATATGTACTTTCATTAAAGCTCTTGTAAGTTAATTCAACTATATACTTTTATGTGTTTATCAAATTGTTTGAAGAACGTTTGCCTTTCTACCTGAGTTATACAACTGAGAGAAATGGACTAATCAGTACTCTGACAAAGCTTATTTATCCCTGTATTTGGGAAGATAATTAAATCATTCAGTACCACAGTTATTATAAAATCTTTTAAAAGTCAATATTGAAAAGGCGTTCATTGGAAGGACCTAACATGTGATCTCTATAACAGCTGTTTATGTTTTAGAGTCCAGCAGTCCACACATATCAATGGTTTATTACCTTAATATTATTGGCTAACTTAGAAAGGGTTACTTTATCATATTTTAGACAAATTGAGGAAAAATGCATTTTGTTAAGGCTTGTTTTAAGTCTAGAATATATTTACTAAAATTATAATAAAGCTTAAAACATATGAGGTAGGAGCACTTGCTCAGGTAGCAATAAATATATTAGTAATATATGTAGTTAAAAACAGGAAAAAATTTATTTCCTAAAAAGAATACTGACATTACTAAAATCTCATACTGATCTTGATCTAGATTAAATACAAATTAGCACCCAGTTCATACATCCATGAAATATAATAATAATAATAATTCTCTTGGGCCCAAATAAGGAGTATACATAGAATACAATTATTTCATTCTAGCCCCTTTAGCTATTCAGTACATTTTTGATTTCAGTGAATTTATATTTTTTAAATAATATATTTCAATATCAAATGCTAACTTTAATTCCCATCCTTCAAAAACTAATTCGATTGTATTATTTATTATATTTATATTGAACTTTTCACTAAATTTGAATTGCAATGATTCACATCACTTGATAAATGAGTCACCACATGCCATTAAGTGAGATATCATGTGATCAAGACTTAGTTGTACTTTAGCTTTCCATCTACTTGTTGGAAAACAGTTGTGAAGTACACAAATGGTGATCACATAGCCATGGGTCTTTCCAATGGTCATAAATATAAAGGCTAACCATAAAGTTACTTTTTCAGAACCATCATCAAATGATCACTAAAAAGGTCTGTACTCGTTTGATTAAATTGGCCAAATTCATGCAAAGCAGTTATCAATTTATGCATCCATATCTGGTTTTGCAGAACACAGCAAACTACACAACTATACAAACAACCCAATGTGATTGCACAAACCCTGTTTCCTAGGAAAATCAGAATACTTGTTTAGCAATGAAAGTGCTCCCAAATTATTATACAGAAAACTAAAAAATCTCATGTTGCAAAAGACTGAAGAAAATGCCTTGCAGTCTTTTAATGAGTTTTCCCATGGAAAATGCTTCCAGGTGAATCTATAATTGAACAGTCACTTATGACATCTATGGAATTCTGCAGAGGTTCACATGCCATTATCCTCTACTCACTACCCTTCTTTCTTTCCCATCCTATCTTTTTTCTTTCCATGTGAAAGTGAAAGAGGTGCTGGTCAGTTTATTTCAAGACTTGTAAGGCTGCTCAGTTCAGACAGTTTACAACATAAATACACAATACGTAAACAAAAAAACAAAAACTATCAATGAGGAGCATTTATGTATGTAATATATGCAGAGTGTTTCCTGTTAAAGTCGTTACCTTAAGCTTGTCTTTAAAGTGGACTGAGACAAGGTTCCCAATCTGCTGTGCTATCATATTTGTTTGCCTTCAACTTGCTTGCCATACTTATTGAACAAATCACATTATGTCTTAACACTATATGCAAACCTTAAATTCTCCAAAAAATAAAAGGCGGCGGGGGGGGGGGGGGGCGGCAACTGTTCCATGTGAAACAAAACAGAAATAATGCTTATATTAGTCTAATAGCGTTTCCTAAACTTTTGTCCTCCAAGACCCATTCCCACTTTTAAAAATTATAGAGCAGCCTTCAAAAGATTTTATTTGTAAGGTTTATCAATATTTACCACATAAAAAATTCAAATTGACACTGTTGTATGAAGAACTATGCCAGACTAGACATTCCTAAATGGCATTGTGGTGATCAATAGCCAAATGGTGAATTCTGGCTGGCACTGCCTTCCAACATAAAGAGTGTGTGAGATTGCCCATTTGCATTCCACATACTTGCTGCTTGTGAGAAGACTACAGGTTTTTGCAGTAGATTTGTGGGTTGAGCAAATAGATGTGGAGGGATCTCAACCAAGCTCATAGCCTTTTGGACACAAGGTTTGCACAAGCCTCACATAAACACTTTGGGATGTAATTAATTTATAGTTAAAGAGATATTTGCTGAATGGAAGGATAAGAGAATTCCACTTGATGAGTCAACATTCTTTTTGGACTTAGAAGGGGAGGGAGAGGGATTAAAGATTTAAATACTTTCAGCAAAGAGCTTAAGAAGGAATGGATGTAAGAAAGTTTAAAATGGAGAAAGGTTTTTAATATTGTTTTCTGATGAAAGTTGTTGAATAAATTGGAATTAAACTAGACAAATTGAGCTTTCATGGATTTATTATTATTATTATTCAGTTAACGGGTGAAATTTACAGAACAATAGATAAAGATAGGAGACAGAGTGATGCTAACTGTAAATAAGGAGTGACATTTGAGAGGAAAGTAGTATATTAAGGGCACAGAAAGACAAAAGGAGGGAAGGGAGAGCTTTGCTTTTACTTTCTCCCTTAAAATAGAGACACTTTCACTTTTGGATTACAATATTACAATGACTATCACCAGAAAAGCTGGATCCATACAGCAACCTCAGAGAGATGACTTATACCAGATTTATTTCAGAAAATGTTTTAAGGAATTGGACAATAAGTTAACCAAAATGATGTTCCTAGTTGACTAAATAACTACCTACTAAATTAACAATTCTGAAAAATGAATCCAAGACTTGGAAAGTTAAAAAAGAAGATTAAACAATAAGTCAATAAAATGGAAATCTCTGGGAAAAAAAGCATCTGTAAATTTAGAACAAATGATGAAGTGGAAATCTTGAAGAGTAAGTTATGGAAAGAGAGCTGGAAAGTTTGTTTTTGTCTAATTGTTTGCATAAAACAGAAAAATGGACTGAGTAAATAACTTGATTTATGGTTTTGATTACTAGACAAAGACTATAGAGACATCAGTTGTGACTTTATAATTGTACTTATAAGATCAGAATTGTGCTGTAAAGATAAGAAGCCACTTTGCATCTTTTTGCTTATTTTTCTATTTTTTCCCTTTCTTACACTTTTAATTAATCAATTTTATTTATAGCTAGAAAGGCCTGAAATCAAGTTACAAATATTATCTAAACTTGGCATTAAAGTTTTAATAAATATTAATTTATTAATATTAAACATTACTAATTTAATATTAATATTTGATCTTACATAATACTTAAATCCCCAATGCATTGGTTTATTACTAAAATCTTATTTTTAAAAATAATTTTATTAAAATTAAAAAAAAACAAAAAAATGTCCTGCACTTTTAGCTTACTTTGATATTTCTTTTTTGTTCTTTCCAAGTCTGCTTTCAATCTTTTTTTTTACACACACACACTTTTCTCATACTTTCTGGCTTGGAAAAGGCAAGTTTTATTTGCAGGACTACTTTCTTCCATAGCTATCAAGGACAATAAACCTACACATGAACGCGATGGCGAATTTCGCAAAAAGCGCCGAATCTCTCCCATTTCGAGCCGGAGCCGCCATTTTAAATCTCCCTTCCTTGTTTTCGCTGCAAGCAAAAAGTTTTGGCGCCAAAAAAAAGTTCCTCTGACCAATTCGATACAGGAAAAGAGGCGGGCCCTGATTTAGGTCGCCTCCAATCGCTTTCGGCTCTTGCCGTCGCCGCTCTCTCGCGCCCTTAGAGAGGGAGCTTTAAAGGACAGCGTTTTCAGCCAATCGTCACACGTCCTGCTGCCCTTGAGCCAATGACAGCGCGCAAAGCGCAGCGCGTAACTGCCGGCGAATCCAGAAGAATTTTTTTTTATTCCTTTTTGCCGCGAAAACGCCTCCCAGAGTTCTAGCGAGCGACCAAATCGTTCTGCGAGGGGTTTCTCTCTCTCTACAGCTGCAGAGGCAGGTGAGGGGCGCTGGGGGCAGGGGCTGCTTGTATGCCTTTGGGTCGATCTTGGGCTGCTGCTTAACCAGAGTTCAGGAGAAGCGATGTTCATTAGCGAACCGTCATTTCTGAAACAATGTTTCTCCAAGCATTTCTTGTATATCCCAAAGTCAACTTTTGCACAACTCCCATCCTTTCCCAACTATGATGGTAACTTGTAGAAGTATCACAGATGGCTGGGTCGATTGAATCAAAGTTGGCTGGTTATAATGTGCCCTTTAATATTTTAAGGGCTGCCATAGAGAGGAGGGGGGTCAGGCTATTTTTTCCAAAGCACCCGATTGCCAGACAAGGAATAACGGATGGAAACTAACCAAGGAGAGATTCAACCTAGAAATAAGGAGGAACTTTCTGACAGTGAGAACAATCAACAAATGGAACAGCTTTGCATTTTGGAAGTTGTGGGGCCTTCATCACTTGAGACTTTCAAGAAGACATTGGACTACCATTTGTCAGAAATGGTATAGGGACTCCTGCTTGAATGGGGGGGTGGACTAGATGACCTCTACAATCCCTTCCAACTCTGTTAATCTGTTAAAGGACAATTCCTGCCTGCAGAAAAAGCAAGTTGGGTGGGATGGTTCTGGGCCGTTGAGATGATCTTGAAGGTGTAACCAGTGGCCTCTTAAAAGGCAAGTTGAGAGGAATTACAATATATGGATGTGAAACGCAGGACTGTGTGGAAGGATAGAGGATTTCAGGGGCAGGACTAGATCATGAGACAACACTTGGAACGGGATAGTGATGGTTACTAATAATAGGTATCCTCCATAGTTCATGGAATGTCCCGGAAATGAGATGATAGGCTTTATATTTTTCACAGATCTCCTGTTATCAGTTATAGGGAACTTGAAGCTCTCATCCTGTTGCTGAATTACATTGCCTGCCTATCCATCCATCTGCAAGGTGTCTCATCTTCATGTGGCTCTAATTATTATTGGGAGTTATTGCTTTGAAACAGAAAATCATAACCCACCTCTGCCAGAGAGAAAGGGGGAAATGATGCAAAAGATTCTGTCTTCTATAAAACCTGAAGGGTATACATTTTGCACATGCTCAGAAGTTTTTTTCCTGATATTTTAAATTGGATCTCTAGCTTAATTGTACTTATTAAATTAAATATTGCCAACTTCCAGCTGCTCTGGACTTAAGTTATGAACTCTATATTTGTAATGTATCTTATTAGTATCTTTCAGCTCCATTCTCCTTTTTCCCACTCCAGAGAATCAGCATGTCTGGTTTTGATGACCCTGGCATTTTCTATAGTGATAGCTTTGGTGGAGACCCTGTCGCAGATGAAGGGCAAGTTCGAAAGTCCCAGCTGCAGAAACGCTTCAAAGAATTTTTGAGGCAGTATCGCATTGGAACAGACCGGACCGGCTTCTCTTTCAAATACAGGTGCCCTTTCTCTTTTGGAAAACTTAAACAGCTGTTTATAGCATTTTAAATTGAAATACCTTTGAAGTGTTGGTAAGTATAATAAAATGAGAAAATAAGCCCTCCGGAAGGTTGAAAATCAGCTGGCTGGCGCGCGCACGTGTACAGTGGAGCTGAGGGCTGCTGTGCCGGCAAATAAGAAAATAAGATAACTTGCCCTAGAGCAGTGATGGCTAACCTTTTTCTAAAGGTCTGCCAAAAGTGTGTCTGTGTGCATGCTATTGCACGTGCGTGCCCACCCACCTGCACATGTGCGCACAACTCCCTGTGTGTGTGTGTGTGGGGGGGATTTTCGCCCTTCCCAGGCTCCAGAGCCTTTCTTGAAGCCTGGGGAGTGCGAAAACGGCCTCCTTCAGGGAGCAGGGGGACGCTGTTTTAGCCCTCCCTAGGCTTTAGGAAAGCCTCCGGAACCTGGGGAGGGCAAAAAACAGGCACAATAGGCTAACCAGATGTTCGGGAATGAACTTTTGGTTTGCCTGTTGGGCTGTTTTTTTGCTCTCCCCAGGCTTCAAGAAAGCCTCCGGAGCCTGGGGAGGGTGAAAAATGGCCCAACGGGCCAAACAGAAGTTTGGAGACTTTCCTGAAGTCTGGTGAGGGCGAAAACAGGCTCCCCTGGCCCTTTGGAAGGCCGAAAAGCAGCTGGCCGGTATGCGCATGTGGGGCGGAGCTGAGGGCTGCTGTGCCAGCAAATATGGCTCCACGTACCACCTGTGGCAGGCGTGCCATAGATTCACCATCACGACCCTAGAGTTCTGTAGCTTTGTACATAGTTGTGAACGCTATTCCAATAAATATATTCATCAGTCTCTTTTTTTTCTCCCACTATACTGAAAGAGATGAGCTCAAACGTCATTATAATGTTGGACAATATTGGATTGAGGTGGAGATGGAAGATTTGGCAAGCTTTGATGAAGATCTGGCAAACTACATATACAAGCAGCCTGTGGAGCATCTTCAGCTGGTACCTATATACAGCATGGGAGAAATATGTGGGAGGTTGCAGTTAGATTATGGAACGATGCCCTGTAGAGATTCAGACTGCTGGTCCATCTAGCTTAATATCGATGACAGCAACTCTTCTGGGTTTCAAACTGGAATCTTTTATTGCTCAGTTAGAAATGTGGACTACTATCCCTGAGGCTTTCTGCCTGTAAAGACCGTTATGTTACTGAACTATCCCCTTTCTACCTTTTTTATGTATAAGTATTCAACATTATTATTAACTAGCTATTTCTTATTCTTCTTACTCCAATTGTTACTTTTCTAACTAAAACTTAATGTTCTATGATTAGAGTGCTTTTCAGCTATTTCTATCCAATTGGGCATTCTTCTTCTTTAAGAAAGGGCAAATGCCTTTCTTCCTATATTTTAAGCAATTTCATTTCTTTCTTAGCTGGAAGAAGCTGCAAAAGAGGTAGCTGATGAAGTAACACGTCCTCGGCCAGCAGGAGAAGAGACTCTTCAGGATATTCAAGTTATGCTCAGATCAGATGCAAATCCATCCAACATCCGAAATCTCAAGGTGAGTTAGACCCTCAGCCTTATGAGCTATGGCTGATTTCATAAAGCTAAACAGGATCAGACCGGCTTAGTGTTTGAATAGAAAGGTCCCAGGAAACTGCAGCCAAGAATATCCACAGGGTGTGGTAAATCAGAAATAAAAATGGCACCCACATAGATATAATGAAATCAAAAACCCAATTTTTATGTGCATTTCTCTTAAGACCGCCATCTTTAATTTTTTTACTACACCCTGCCGAAACCCCTGTTTGTAGTTTAGTTTGAGAGATTAAGAAAACCCTGGAAGAACCAAATGGCAAACCATTTCAATTCTGTTTCTAAGAAAAGTTGCAAGAAGCTCAATTTAAAATAGGTTATTTTAAATTGAGGTTGGAGCTATAGTCTTGTCAAATTAATGAAGGTTCCCTCTGCATTTGCCAGCATTGCTGTAGAATTGTAATAAAAATATCTATTAGCTTAATTTTGCCAATAAGATACAATGATTTGTCTTTCCAGTTTATTGTTTAAACTTTATTTATATTGATGGCTGCCTTAAGGAATCTTTGTACCTGTAATCCATTTACATTTTAAAGAAAGGTTATATCAAAACTACCCTTTATTTTTGTGGAGAGACAGTTTGATATAGTGGTTAAGATGCTGTCCTATAAACCAGAAGTCTGAGTTCTAGTCCAGCTTTAGACATAAAAACCAGCTGGATGGCTTTAGACCAGTCATTTTCTCAACCCAATCCATCTCACAGAGCTGTGTGAAAAGAGAGAAGGAAGGAGTATTGAGAATGCTGCCTTGAATTTCTTTTAAAAGTAGAATAAAAATCTTAAAAACTAGTTCAACGCCAACTTTCCTCTCATCAGATGCTTTGTACCACAAAAATAATATTTTTTTGTTGTACCTAGCTATTAATTACAATAAAGTACGAACACATATTTCTTGTGAGGGCAATTTAATTGCCTCCAGGTGCCTCTCAATCCTTTGAAAAAATCAGAACACGTCAAAGTAATTAATTGGACATTATGGAAGAGGCCTTTATGCACACATAGAATCTTCTGGCTATTCCAGATGTTGGAGGAGGTGACTGCAGATGAAACCATAGTGAAATGCAAAGCATTGCAGACATTTTACAGTAGGAAACAAAGGGGACTTGTGGCTTCAGAAAGCAGATTCAAAGGAACATTTCACTCTGAAGTTCATTTAAATGTAGATCCTAAGAGCCCTATGTTCTTGGGTTGCAATAAATAATATATGTGTAACATGTTTTTATGTGCCTCATTCTGTATTTTTGTATCTCCTACAAATTGGAATATTATATTATGAACATCTTGTAGTGACTGTGCAAAAGAGATTTGGATTTCTGGATCTTTGAATGCTCTGTGTGTGTGTATGTCATGACGGTTGTCATTTCTCCTCCTTTGTTTTGAAGTCTGAACAGATGTCACATTTGGTGAAGATCCCAGGAATCATTATTGCTGCAACTCCTGTGAGAGCCAAAGCAACCAAGATCACTATCCAATGCCGCACTTGCCGGAATATAATACCAAACATAGCCTTACGTCCAGGCCTGGAAGGATATGCTCTCCCTCGGAAGTGCAGCACGTAAGGGAATGGGTTGCATTTCCTCTCATATCTTAGTGAAATTTATTTTGAGTAAGACACAGATAATTATGACACATGTGATTACATTGCTTTGCACTTGTTTACCAAGGATTCTTATATGTACTTTCTCAATAGCATGCCCTATTAAGCTTCATTGGAATTATTCTCAAATAATTTGCCTAAGATTATAGCCTTTGTTATATTTGTTTCCATGCCATTCAGATATTTAGATTAATTCCTATTAGCCACAAACAACTTAGTAAAGGTTTGGGAGAGTTCTAGTGCAAAAACGTTTAGAAGGTGCTTGCTTGGTTAAGATTATACAGAGCTTTGAGGGAAAAAAAATTCTTGGATAAAACCTGTAATTTGATTTGAAGTCTGCACAGATCAGTTAAAAACAATGTTTTTCTGTACTCCGGAAAGATTAAAATGTATCTAATACCTAAACTGAGTTCATTAAAAAAATTGAACTCTGAATTGCCAAACAAGATGATATGCAAAAGAAAATTAAGAACAAGGAAGCAACTTTCTTCGTCTTAATGCAGTGTAGTGATGAAATATGAGATTGAACACTACAGCACTGGCAGTGAAGTGCCTGGTATTGTTTAATTAGCCAAATCTTAATACAACTGCAGGAATTTGGGTTAAAGTTTAGTGACTGTGTGTTCCATTTGCATCTAAGATACACAGATTTAAAGTTTATTTTAGATAACCATTTGACAAATTAGATACCCATAGTATTGGTATTTCCAAAATTTGTAACACTGAAGAGAATGATTGCGACAGACATTATAAAATAGTAAAACTTTTTCCATTTTACCTGCACTGTTTTCTTTTCACTTCAGGGAACAGACTAACCTAGCAAAATGTCCTTTGGATCCATATTTCATTGTTCCAGACAAGTGTAAATGTGTGGATTTCCAGACGTTGAAGCTTCAAGAGTCTCCTGATGCTGTTCCTCATGGAGAGTTGCCTCGGCACATGCAGCTCTATTGTGACAGGTGATGCCTCTGGATTCTTCAGCAGGAAAGGACTTGTGGTGCAACAAGAGACTCAATCGAGTAGAAAAACCCAATATGTTGTTGTTAAAACCTTTAGATGCTGGTGTGACCGTTCATGCTCATGCTTAAGATAGAATTTGGTTGTTTCAATACATGGAAATGAAAAACTGAATTAGCTAAAAATATATGTGGGCATAAATACAGTTGTTAGTGGCACTTATGCACGTTATGTGGTCCTCAAGGCACCTGCTATTAGCAATAATCATAGACAGCGTTCGAGAGTTACCCTTTTTGTTCCATTTTAAATTGCTTTTTCTTCCTTCATTGCTCTTAATTTTCCAGATATCTGTGTGACAAAGTTGTCCCTGGGAACAGAGCTACCATCATAGGCGTTTACTCAATCAAAAAAGCAGGCCTCACAAAGATCAAGAGCCGGAACAATGCTGGAGTTGGCATCCGGAGCTCCTACATCCGTGTGGTGGGAATCCAAGTAGACACCGAAGGCTCAGGTGAAGCTTTAATTTGGAAGCCTGGGACTTAGGAGATTTTGAGTCATGCCATACTTTTTTGCACTCCTTTTCATTTGACTAAGGAACATGCTGGTCAAAAGAGAACTTGTGTTGTTTTGACCTGAGAATTACGGACTCTGACTCTTATCTATTCTGCCTTTCTAATGTATTCCATATCATATTGAAACCAATATTAATCTGGGGACTTAAAGACTTTTTAATACAAATGATTGGTGGCATTTCTCAAAATAGTAATATCTAATGTCAACAGTACTTTATTAGTATTATTGATAAGGTATTACATAAGTTTGTTTTTTTTGGTTAGAATTATATCAGAACCATTCTGACCTAGGCTTCCCTAGCAGCACGAAGCCAAATCCTAGTCTCGATAAAACCCTTTTTATTTAATTTACAGTGAATTCTTCTCCAGCAAAGACCAAGACCACATTCTTTCAAGATAGTTCACAATTACCAACCTTTATCACGCTTGGAGAGTGGCCAGGCCGATATCTTTCAGACGCCGCAGTACTTGGCAAGAATGCAGGAATGAACTAATTGTCTACTGCAAACACCCCTCCCCTTTCGCTCCTCTCTTATTCCCTATGGGAGGGGCCGTTCACCATCCACCTGTGGCTTTATTCCCAAGTCGACCCTTGTTTCTTAGCTGTTCCCTTCATCTGGCAACTCTGCGCATGCGCACATTAGGAACAGGCTCCAGCTGTTTGTATGCCTCACTGAGGCAGCTGATAACTTCAGACGACCTTGGCCCCATTTCTACCTCCGATGCAGAGCACTCATCACAGCCTTCCCCGGAGTCCAAGACTGGCCCTCCTCACTGTCCGAATCTGTTGCCAGCTCCGCTGTCCATTGGTGGGCCACAAGAACAACCCTGCAAACTAGTTTGTGTGCTTATGATAGTGATGAGAGAATTTCCCCTAACCTTTCAATATTTGTCTGTTTTTCTCTAGGGCGCACTGTCACTGGCTCCGTGACACCTCAGGAAGAGGAGGAGTTTCGGCATTTGGCTTCCATGCCCAATATTTATGATATGATTGCCAAAAGCATTGCTCCTTCCATCTATGGTAGTAATGATATCAAGAAGGCAATTGCATGCATGCTTTTTGGAGGCTCTCGAAAGAGGTAATTGGCAAGAGAGGTAAAGGGGTATCATTAAGAAAGGAAGTCATACAGGCTCGTGCTTGTTTTATCTTACTGTGAAGCAGCCTTTTCATATACTTAAGATTTTCCTTACTTTTATCATAACTATTAATGGGAAAGAAAATAGTGCTGTTTACTCAGCAGTACATGAAAAGGAAAGAGCAGCTGTCTGTTTACATGTTTTTTTTTTCTTTTATTGAGCTAGAATGGAAGGGAAAAAGTATTTCTACCTCTGCTCCATTTCCAATTCCCTTTGGGCTTTGATGTTCTTAATAACTACTCTTAGGCAACCTCTAAAGGGAAAAATATCTCAAAATAGCAAATTTGAGTGATTATTTTTGGCAAATGGACCCAAAACAGTCTTTCAGAGAAAGGTGCATCAGCATGATTGGATGAGCACCAGAATTTTTGTTTATGTTTTTAACTACCGTTTCTCTAAGATTTTGGTCTCAGGGTTCCTTAACCTTCTTAAAACTAATTTTTCAAAACTAACTTTGGTTTCTATGGGTTATAACAATCACTATTTACTGCATTAGAAATTTAAACAGAACAATTTTGAAATTTGATTTGGCTTTGCAAACTACATGAAGGGTCTCTGCACTTCCTGGAGTTCCCAGACCATCCTTTGAGAATCACTGAGCTAGACAATGAAAGCTTGTTGGATAGAATGATAAACATTATTCCCTAATAGATAGGTAATTCTGTGACCTAGATGTTTCTGAAGTTAATCCCCTGCTTCTCTTACCTCTGCTGTTATGACTTGTAGAGTGCTGGAAGAAAGTATACCTGGTTGGAATCAGTTAGGAGAAGTTCTGCTAGAAAAATCTCAGCAGGTTCAATTCATGATGAGGCTTGTCTGATATTTGCGGATTAATGAAATGTTAATAAGGGGTGCAGAATGCCTGTTTGCAAAGCTCCAAGCAATTACCCCAGCTGTTTCCTAGTCACTTCAGTGATATTTTAATTTCATAGGGAGGGGCTTTCTAACAAACAGTTCATATTCAGTCTCTGATCTCTTTCTCTCAATTTACAGACTTCCAGATGGGTTAACACGTAGAGGGGATATTAATTTGCTCATGATGGGAGACCCCGGAACTGCCAAGTCTCAGCTCTTAAAGTTTGTAGAAAGATGTTCACCCATAGGAGTAAGTAACTTGTAGGGCAGTTATGTACCTGATCCATAGACACATCATTTTAATTATTAAAATTATACTTCGTCATTCCACAAATTTAAAAGCTCAATCATCTTGTTTTCTGATTTTGTCGCATAAACTCTAAATAATGCCGATATTAGAGTTTGTTTTATTTCAGAAGTCTACTTATTGACTTGTCCATGAAAAATTGGGTGGTATGATGTGCGGGATGAAAAGATAAACTTGGGAAAAACTGCTGATTGCATGGTGCCTTTCTAAGATTGATAACAATCCTGACTGAGTTACTTATAGCTGAGTGATCAAAGACTAATAATAATGTATGTTAAATACAAGAGGAATGAAGAGTTGAAGGTAGAATCCTTAATACTGTTTTTTTTTCGGACTATAAGACGCACCAGAGTATAAGATGCACCATGATTTTGAAGAGGTAATTTTTTTTAAAAAAGTTTTTGCACTCCGCAGGCTTCCCAAACCCTCTGCATACCTCGTTTTTTGCACACAAAAGGGGGGGGGGGCATGCAGAGCTTTGGGAGGCTTGTAGAGAGCTGCTGGGGGTGGGGGGGAACAAGGCAAACAAAAGGGTGTGCAGAGGCTTTAGGAAGCTTGCAAAGTGCTCCTGGGGAGTGCAGCCATATTTTTGCTCATTTTTGCCCTCCCCAGCTCCCAGGAACACTTTGCAAGCCTCACAAACCCTCTGCATGTCCATTTTTGCAAAGGAGGCGGGGTTTCAGTAGGCCAAAAATGCTGTATTCAGTGTATAAGACGCACCCAGATTTCCACCCTTGGGGGGGGGGGGTAAAGTGCATCTTATATACTGAAAAATACGGTAAATTTTATGTTTTAAGTCAAGAATTTCTATTTGGCTAATATGGAAGCTCCAGGCCTTTGTAATTGTAGTGCCTTAAATGGTAAAAGTGAAGACATGGATGTTACATAGTGAGCTAGTTTGATGTAGTGTTAAAAGTGACTGACCAAGAAACCAGGAGACTCAGTTCCAGTCTTCTGTTAGGTCTGAAAATTGGCTGGGTGATTTGGGGTCTATCACTCTCAGCCCAGCCCTCCTCATAGGGTTATTGTGGGGAAAGTATGACACAGTGTATTAGTTATGCTTATCAACTTGAGTTATACATAAAAGCAGCTTGAATCTACAAGTCTACAATTTGTCCCTTAGAAGAAAGTCAAGGTCTGAATTATGTTTCATAATATAAATTTAAGTTATAGAAAGGCACATTCCACATTAATGGAGCAATTTAAATGGGAAATCATTTCAGAATTAGCAGCTTTTTTCTCCTTTCGCTGTCAAGCAGAAGTTCTGGCCTGTAGAATACTTGAGTAGCATTACATGGTCTCCTCCTACCCCCTTTTCAGGTCTATACTTCAGGGAAAGGCAGCAGTGCAGCTGGTCTGACTGCCTCAGTGATCAAAGACGCAGCTACACGGAGCTTCTTTGTAGAAGGTGGAGCCATGGTCTTGGCTGATGGAGGAGTGGTTTGCATTGACGAGTTTGACAAGGTACAGATGGAAGGATTAGCAAAAACGTCTCTTTTAATACTGCCAAGAAATGTGTGTGAGCTGTGTGTATGTGTTTTGATGGGGCTTTAAGATTGGAATACAGTTGGTTCTTGCTTATCAATCAGTCACTTAGCAAATGTCTTCTGGAGATTCTCAGTCATCCAAGTGTTGTCGCCTGCCAGCAGACAAACAGCTGGAGCCTGTTCCCTGTGCGCATGCACAGAGTTGCCAGATGAATGGAACAGCTAAGGAACCAGGGTCGACTTGGGAGTAAGACCACATGTGGACGGTGAATGGCCCCTCTCATAGGGAATAAAAGAGGAGTGAAAGTGGAGGGGAGTTTGCAAGAGACAATTCTCTTTGCTTAATTGGTTCATGACTCTCCGAGACTCCTTGCCAAATTTTGAAGATATCAGCCTGGCAGCTCTCCAAGCCAGATAAGGTCTGTGACTGTAAATTCTCCCTCAAAAGACTTTGCTGGATATGAATGAGAAGAATTCATGGTAACTTAATAAAAAGGGACTTTTTGTTGGGACAAGGAGTCAGCTTAGTGGTTTAGGGGAAGCCTAAGTCAGAACACCAGGTCATGGTTGTCGCAAAGGTTCTTTTTTTTTTTCCTCAAGTGACATCTGGGCTTCTTTATTTTTCTTTGAAGACTTTTAGCTTATCCAATTGGAGCCGAAGAACTTCTTGGATGAAAAGTGAAACATCTTCAAAGAAAAACCACAAAGTCCAGTTGTCTCTTGGGGAAAAAAAGTACCTTGGGACAGTCACTTAGCAACAGTTCTGTTAGGTAAGCTCTCTGTTGGGAGAGCGAATGCGTTCAGAGAAGCGTTGTGAGAGTTGTGTTGGAGAACACACAAACCAGCATACAGAGACACTGCAGTTTAAATAGGCTTTTACTTTCATGGAAATAGAGGTATCAGAGTCATCAAACACTCCAAGTCATACACGGATAAGACAGTCAGTCATCAATGTCTTTCATTTAAGGGATAATCCAAATAACATAGTCCAGTATCATATAATCAGTTCAGTACTCAAAGTTTGCTAGCAGTTGCAAAACTTACAATAGCTCACGGCACTTTCTAACAGCCAGCTTCCAAAACACTTAGATCAGATCAGCCCAGCATCTAAACAGAGAGCTAACAGTCATTCTGGCTCCCTCTTATGGCCGATTGAGGAAACAGCAACCAATCACATTTTACAGCATGATTTAAAGAAACAGGTACAACATTGTTACATGATTTATATATTGCCAACCCAACCATTAGATTATATTCCTAACAAGTTCAAAGTTACAATGGACTTCACCAATGCTATTTATAACCCAGTTTTGAAGTACCAACAGTCATGTACACCTGCACACCCATGGTGCTCAGCAGTTGACTCACATTTCCAGGCATTTGGAACATCCTATGGCCACATTTTATGCGAGTTTCTGGCATTTACTTTGGTTTTCAACAAAAAGTGTTCACTCTGTATAATAGGTTTGTTAATGACCATGATGTTTGCTTTAACAACTGCTGAAAAATGGTCATAAAATCAGATGTAGTTACATGGTGACCCATTTAACAATCACTATGACGTATGATTGTATTTGAGCTCAAAATTATGGTGATCAGTCTAGGACTGTGCATGGTAAGTTTACATTATATTAAGAAGCCAGCTTTATATAAACATATGCATTCATTTTTTTTTTAAAAAAATGGAGAATAGTAAAACTCCTGTAATTCAAGAAATCCCAAACCAGCTTAACCTCAAAAATGTATTCATTTAATTTGTGCTGAAAGTGAGCTACCAACTTTACTGTGAATACCAACTTTCATAAAAAACATACTATTGACTATTGCTTTGAATGTTATTTTGAAACTTTTAACAAAATGGTATTATTTTCTTCTATATATATGGAAATTTGACCTGTAGTTTTCCCCTCTTCTTTGAAAAAGATGCGTGAAGATGATAGAGTGGCCATCCATGAAGCTATGGAGCAGCAGACCATCTCCATTGCCAAGGTGAACTTACCATACCAGCTTCTGAGAAATCCTCACAGTTATTTTTTTTCCAGTGCATTTTCTTTTGTTCATTTACAAATGAGTATGGCTTTAAACCAGGAACTATTTATTTCTGACCAAGGATGACATTGACTCTGGATAAATTGCAAAGGGGGTGGGGGAATGCACAGTAACAAGTAGGTAACTCCAAAGCATGAAATGGACCATTCCTCTGACTTACTTGCCTGAAGCCTTTTATGCATTCATACAAGCTTCTGGAAATCCATTGCAGAGCAATTAGATTCTCAGTTGATCTTACCTGAAAATAACTGTAAAACTTTACCAGTGAGAAATAACTCGAAGGAACTGAAGATGAAAAGTTGTTTATCAGAAAAGATAAGGGTTAGAAGAGAAGCCAATGTGTCCAAAGGCTTTATTTAACAAATAGGCTGGGGGCTGTTCAAGTCAGCCTTAAAATATCAAATAAGATTGCGTTTGTTCTTCCTTATCAGGACTAAACAGCATTTTTGGTGCTAAAAATGCTTCATTTGTTAATCATGTTCAGGACTACAGTGAGCATTATGCAATTGCAACAGTGGGCAGAGAAAAAAAATGTTTATTCTTTCTTGTGTTGTAAAGTTTAAAGTAGGAAGTGAGTATTTTTAACGTTTTACAGAGGCTTAAGGTTCCCATTTGGTCCCTAACACTGACAATAATTAAATAGGTTCAGCTTTTGAATAGAGTGCCTCGCTGTGGGCCATTGGTTATAAACTATTACATATTTTTTATAGAAAATGATGAGTAAATTGATTGCGTCTTACTTTAACTTTCAGTTTTCTAAACCCAGTACTGTAGGAATCTGCATAAGTCCCATCATTTTGACTGTACTGCATGCTGGTTAATACAGGTTTTTCCTTTGTGCAATCATATAGGCTGGTATCACCACTACTCTAAATTCACGCTGCTCTGTGTTAGCGGCTGCAAACTCCGTGTTTGGACGCTGGGATGAAACTAAAGGAGACGAAAACATAGACTTCATGCCCACCATTCTGTCCCGATTTGATATGATCTTCATAGTCAAAGATGAGCACAATGAGGAAAGAGACATGGTGGGTTGTTCGAATAGCCCAGTACAACGTGGGAGGGTGTGTGGGAAACTCTTTTTTCTTTGAACTGTGCAAACAATGGCACAAAGGCTTGATTTTGTGAAAGCCTATATTCTATTTCTTTTATATAACAATATACTTCCAAAAGAAGGGTTAGATAACGAGTGCAATTCTATACTCTAACCATTCTAGAAAATTTAGCCAATATTTTACACTTCCTTATAAAACAAAGCTAGCATTCAGAAGGTAGAAAATATTTTGCAAATTTAGATCCTATTGTATTCAAATGTTATCTGCCCTGGAAAGTGTTGTAAAACTGTTTATAAATTCTAAAATATTTATAGACTGTGCTTTCATATTATGCTTATTCAAGATTAGCATAAACGTAATCCATTTAATCAATTTTTCTATGTTCACATGATATAGTTCCTAACTACATATGAATGAGTCCAATAAAGTTTGATTGCCTAGCTTGTGATTCTCTTTGTTGTATAAACATACCCTAAATTACTCTTCAAAGATTATATAAAGGGTGGAATAAGGTATAATAACCCTTTATTACTGTAAAAAGAGCAGTCAGTGCTTTTTAAAGGAATGATAATGGCAGATCTCTTGCAAGCTTCAAAAAAGTTAGCATGCCAAAGTGATAAAACCATTGCACTAATAGTAAGCGCAGAAGGAAGTTTAAGTGGATTTTTTTTTCCTTCTGATTAATTTGTTATTTGTTGTTCCCTAGACCCTGGCCAAGCATGTGATGTCACTACATGTAAGTGCCTTAACCCAGACACAGGCAGTTGAGGGTGAGATTGAGCTTCATAAATTGAAGAAGCTGATTGCCTACTGCAGAGCGTGAGTAAAATGACTATAGCAATGATTACATGGAAAGAGTGGTGGAAACCTTTCAAGCATGCTTCAGATTAATAAAAGCTAGGCTTCACTTTGGTTCTAGAGATTCAAAAGGTCTTCAGCTCAGTGCTGAAGCAAAATCAACATTTCCTTCACTCTGACTTGAGGGCCATTGTGACATTTCAGCTGCAAAATGCCATCTCTCAAGTGCCTCTAATGTAGTGTTCCACATTAAGGAATTTAGGAGAGAAGCCCACTAAACTATTCTTAATAAGTTTCATGATGCTATAAGCTTCCAGAAGATGCTAGAGGAAAAGGCATATCATTAGGAAATCACTTTAGAACATCCATTTTGATTTCATAAATTGAGCAGCCTGGAGACTAAGTTCATATATTATATTAAGGTGCTCTAACAGTGGTTTGTTTAATAAGCTACAGTGAATGTATTCACACAACATCCTGACCTACATTATGACTTGCTAGCGTTAACAAATTTGGTTTGTGACTGTGCCATAAGAATTAAAAATTTGGTGAGACGAAATGTTCTCGTATTTATGTGGTGTGTCTGTACAGTGCGTATTTGTCTGTGTGCGTGTGCTAAGATTTTTATTTGTTCCCATAGGAAATGTGGTCCTCGCCTCTCTGCAGAAGCTGCAGAGAAATTGAAGAACCGCTATATCCTTATGCGCAGTGGTGCCCGCGAACATGAAAGAGAAAGCGACCATCGCTCCAACATTCCCATTACAGTAAGGTAAGGGAAAATATTGATCTGGGTTTCAGGTGAGGAACTAAATGATGGCTATTTAGTACAGATACTGTACAGAAAAGTCCCTCTGTACAGTTTCTGATTCTTTCGTGTCATTCAGCAAGAAGGTTCATGTTATTTTTCAGGACAGTTGTTTAGCCGGTAAGCATACATAAGGATGTGCAAAGTCTTCTATGCACAAACTGTCCCATGCACAAAAAGCTGGTTTGGCCAATGACTGAACTGAAACCTGCATGTCTAGGGATAGAGGGGGAAATTGGCCTGCCAAGATAATAAACTAAATGTCAATCAGAATTCAAGGCATTGCTTTCATCGAAGTTCCAATTTAATCAGAGACATGTTGGTATAAACTGTGGAAACCCGAATATGAAAGCTTCCTGGGTTTCCACCCAGTTGAAAGTTCATGATCCTGTCCCTACACCCACAAGTCCATCACATGATCCAATCTTCCTCTGCCACGCTGGCATTTCCACCCATCTAGTTCCAGTCAGGTGCAGAGGTGCGGAGATAAAGAATGACCTTGGGCTTCTAGAAAGGAATGTTTTATTTTAACAACAACACATTCTACTCCTTACTATCCCCCTGCTCAATTCCCTACTAATGAAACAGCATAGTAAAGAGAGAGAGAGAGTGTGTGGCAGGCCAAAGATCCTAAAAGGAATATGACTGCAGGCCTGACACTAGGAGTGTTTTGATCTGTACAGGAGTGGTTTTGGTATTTGGAGAGCAGAGGAAGTGAAGAATGTTGGCAGCTGGGAGGATGATGGAAAGATACTAGAAAGATGGAGGGGAAGCATGATGGACTATATATTACATTAGAATTTTGCATTGGGGATATTGAGGTGAATAGATTAGTGGAGATAGGTCACATTAAAATCTGCTGAGAGGAGAAGATGGGGATGCACATAATAGCCTTGCTGTACTCATTTCAATTCTGTTTCATCTGCAATCACAGCAGATAATGCAGAACCATAAGAATACAACAGTTTGTTCCAGGTTCAAAACATTTTTGCCATTTTGTGCACCCTGCTAGATACACATAAATCAGAAAGTCTGGGTGCAACTTTTCAGACTAACAAATGTTATTAAAAGGCATAAACTTTTATGAACTTGAGGTTTTCCTATCTGATGTATCCTGCAATGTCTGGATTCACATAATACCACTGGAAATTTGAATACAATGAGCATTTGAACTTACATTATGAGTTGTAATATTTTTCCAAAAACTATATATCTTCTTGTTTCAGCACTTTTGAGACCTGCATTGCACTGATGTCTTGTTAATAGAAGTGCATATAAAATCCAGATTAAATAGAAGGTGTTTGCCTTGATTCAGGAAGTTGGGATTATTTCCTGAGATGAAAAAAAAGACTAGGGAAAGAACTTGAGTTTGAATAGACATGCTGAAATGATCCTTGTCCAAATTTAATTTCCAGTTAATATTTCTATTGATTTAATGCTTCACCCTCTTTTTTTATGTTTTTAAAGACTTCTCGTGGTTATTTCTTCCATTTCTTTTATATTATTTTAATGGAGCTTTTTCATTCATTCCATGCAGGCAGCTGGAGGCCATTGTGCGAATAGCAGAATCCCTGAGTAAGATGAAGCTCCAACCTTTTGCTACTGAGGCAGACATTGAAGAAGCCCTGCGGCTCTTCCAGGTGTCTACACTTGATGCGGCTTTGTCAGGCAACCTCTCAGGTGAGTTTCACTAAGGAAATGCTTAGGCTTGTGCAGTACAAGGGATTGACCAGAGATTACATCTGTTGATAATCTGGCTCTCAAATGTAATGGTAGATTGCTTATTTTTTTTCTCAGCATTCAGGCTAGCTGGAGTTTGAAAAATTAAGATTACGAATTCAACTTTGGAGTATATAGGAGAATGAGATATGGAATATTTGCCTCAAATCTTCCTTCTGCTGTGATTTTTTTGTTAGCGGCTAAGAGCCTGAATACAATTGAGGCAGTGTGTAATGATGTAAATAAATTTAATTTCTTTGCTGTCATCTCCATCTGCAATATTTTCTTTACCTTAAGCATTGCTGTAAGGAAAAAGTCTGCAGTAATATATATGAAATAGCTTAGAGACACTTAACATGCTGAACATATAATTATATCTGATTGAATTTAATAAAGGAACTCTTAGGAGACAAAAAATAAATGGTATGAACCTTCCACTTCAATTGTATTAAATTCCAGTTTATTTAAACTGTTGAAATCGAACAGAACAACTCATGCTGATACAAAATGTACTATTATAAATTTTGACTAGATCATATATCAAAGATTTGAACAATTTATTTCTATAAAGAAATTTGTGTCTCGTGTTAATTGCAATATGCCCTCTCTGCAGGAGTAGAAGGCTTCACTACTCAGGAAGACCAAGAGATGCTGTCTCGCATTGAGAAGCAGCTCAAGCGTCGCTTTGCCATTGGCTCCCAAGTATCTGAGCACAGCATCATCCAGGATTTTGTGAAGCAAGTAAGTTACCTGAGAGGGGGGGGCAGTTGGAAGTGCTCTATTACCTGTTGACAAATCACCTGTACTTACAGTACGTGAAAGTAACACGAATGAGAAAGTTTATGTGCAGTTTATCAAGAAGATACAAAAACCCCTAGAACGTGTGGCATTGGCTGTCTGACCATGTTGCAAGATGTGCAGACCTAATTACCCTTTTTTTTTGCACTATAAGACGCACCGGACCATAAGACACCCATTAGCTTTAGAGGAGGAAAACAGCGGGGGGGGGGGGGATCTGCCTCACAGCATCCATCCGATATTATTCTGGCTTACGTCCTTGCGCCAAACAGCTTGGTCAGTTTCAGCAGGTCATCGCAGCCCCAGCAAGTGGCTTGTCAGGGCTCTGCTCCTTTGCGCCCACCACCAGTCAACTAAGCTGAGCTGCTACCGCCGCTGGGAAACACTGGAGCCTTTGCTGCTGAGCAGCTGATTGGCAGTTGGATCGGCCTCCTGGAATACTGCTGATCAGCTGTTCTAGGCAGCAGGGATCGCTGCTGCCGCCTGTCACCACCATTCACCATCTAGGTGATCCCCCCCACCTAGAACAGCTGATCGGCGGTATTCACCCACTTTTTTGGGGGGGAAGTGCGTCTTAGTACAAAAAATACAGTAGTTTTAGTAGAAGGAAGTATGCTTCAGCCCACCATAATGTTTATTCATCACTGTTCTAGAACAGCTTTTCCTGTCCTTTGCCCAAAGATTGTGAGAAGTGGACTTCCACACATTTGGAAGGAGGATGCAAAGGGATCAGGGCTACAGGTGGAGTGCACAGAATTTTCACTTCCTAAATATATGGTATTAAATCAACAGCTGATTTAATACCATAGAAGGAGAAATAGGTCTCCCTTAGCATAGAAGATGTACTTCCATGTTGGGAAAGATACAGTTAGTCTTTCCTTAGAGGCAATTTGTAACTGGTTCCTTAGAAGCAATTTGAAGTTATGACAGACCCCACCACTACCACTACCCCCCGCCGGCAAAAAGGGTATTTATGACCCAGATTTAAACTTCGGACAGCTGGACCCTCTCCCCACTGCAGTCAAATGATGGCATTTGGGTCCTTGGCAAACAAGCCCACATTTATGACTGGTTGCGGCATCCCACAATCATATGATCATGATTTATGTTTTTTGCTGGAAACCAGCATTTACTTCCACTTTCCATCAGAAAACACCCACTGTAGACAATTGTTTAATGACTGCCACAAAAAATTAAAATTGGGTCGTCACGTGATGGTCCGCTTAATGACCAGCATAAGGGTAGAAGTTGAGATGTACCTAGAAAATCCCCTAATAAACAAATCTACTGTGCTTAACTCAAAATGAAGGTGACAATGAAGCTGTCTTATTTGCTTCTCCAATTTAGCACCATAATTTGTCCATCATTCTCCTTCAGGTTGTCATTGTTACATTTAGGTGTGTTAGTTTTCACAAAATGCCTTTTCCCCTTTTCTCTCCCTCTCAGAAATATCCTGAACACGCCATCTACAAGGTGCTGCAGCTTATGATGCGTCGTGGTGAGATCCAGCATCGCATGCAACGCAAAGTCCTTTATCGCATCAAGTAAAATACTGTACATCTCCTGGAATGTTAAAATAGATTCATTCTCTGTGTAATTGGAACTAAATTTTTACTACTGTTTTCTTAACCTCTAACAACTGCAACACATCTTTCAGTCCAAAGAACAATAATCTGGAGTATTCCCCTATTCAGGAAGTTCAAAATGGAGACAGCGTAATAATAGCTCTTGCTTTTGTTTGTTGCAATTTCCCTGTTAAAGTGTCACCTTGATATTTTGTTACAATATTAAAACCTTTTTTTATCCACACTAAAACTTAATAAGTAACATGTCTGCAACAAATAGCAAGTGTTTTATTAAGGGTGTGAGGTAAGATAAAGCTGTTAAGCAGTACTGAGCTAATATCCTCTAATGTGTTTCTGCTAACTGCTCCCTCCAATGGAAGCCTCATTGCTTGGTGTAGTAAAATTATATTGTGATCTCTTGTGACTGCCACTGAGGTCAACGATAGATAACCAGGAAAAACAAAGAGCATACGGAAAAATAAGATCTCTCCCTTGAGAAGTTAGAGTTCCAAGGCATGTTTACACAACCTGACTTTTGTGCTTAGGTGGCGATACTTCAATAGAAGTTAGCTGAGCAAGAGTGGAGGAGACCAGGAAACAAATATGTAGAAAGATCTGTCACCGAAAGAAATTACTTCCACCATCATTCTTTCTTTGAATATGTTAGTTAATAATCTTTCCTCAAGAGTATAGTTGTATTTTTTTCTTCCTTTGACCTTTTGAAGTGCAATCCCACCGTATAGTGGAAATGCCCCTCCTTTAGTTATGACCCAAAAAACCCAGCCAGGTTCATTTTAATTTGATTTTATTACATGCTAAATCATACTTTCCACAAGAGTGCATAAAGCAATAAATACTTCATTGGAGAAATTGCATAAACATTTTATGTTTGCTAATATTTAACAATGAAATAACTAAAGCAGCAGCACTGCATTCTAAAAATAAAATAAACTAGTGCAAAGACAGTGTACCCAACTATTTGAAGGCTTGAAATTGTTTGCACCAACAGTTTTCTCTCAATTGATGCAAGCTATTTCTGTCCAAAACCCCTTAGGAAGATTTGCAGTTAGGAAATATCCATTTCACTCTTGAATGAGACACTCTACAAAGCCACATTTTTGAACGAACACACCCAGCTGCTACAACTTGTAAATTTTGGCTTACAGTTTAGCGTTATACTTATTATAACTGTTCAAAGCCAGTGTAAGAGTACTTCAGAATCTCTGGAGTACGTACCAAGTATCTCTTTCATTCAAGCAGGCTCAACTTTCCAGCTTGGACTCTTGGACACTGTTTTGGAAAGTTCACACACAATATACTTTCCAAAGCCTTTATCCCAAGGATGGAACAAAGATACAGGTATTTAATAGTTCAAAATGGAGAGCTTTGTTTGTACTCCCAGGTGTTCCAAAGCACATATTTTAAAGATTTACTCTGACTTTGTGAACCCGTGACCCGTCAAAACCGCGGTTGACAAAACCGCGGTCGACGAAAGCGCGTACCTGACGTCATCAGCAGCGTGACGAAAAAAATTAAAAAATAAATTAAATTAAAATTAAAATAAAATTAAAGCAAGCCGATTCACATAAAGGTAAGGGTTAGGGTTAGGTTAAGGGTTAGGGTTAGGTTTAGGGTTATGTTAAGCGTTAGGGTTAGGTTTAGGTTAAGGGTTACCGTTAGGTTTAGCATTAGGTTAAGGGTTAGGGTTAGGTTTGGGGGGGGTTAGGGTAAGGTTTTCGCTTTAATTTTAAATTTACCGCTCACAGCGCGATGTTTTCGTTGCGCTGTGATGACGTCACGTGCGTGCTTTTGTCTACCGCGGTTTTGTGGTGGAACCTGTGAATCAAACCATAGTTGCTTAATCAAGTATGCATTAAAACCATGGTGTATCTCAATGGATTACCCTGGAATTTTGAATTCTGTGCATCACTACCAGAAACTGTCCTCTGTTTGGGGTTTTATTTTTGTTTTGTTTGCAAATTATTAATGCTCCAAGAATGTATTACCTGGGCAACAGGGCTTCCATATGGAAATTCAGTGGTGAGCCTTTATTTCCCGTTCTCAATATATATATATATATAGCTTTATGGAGAAAGCCAGAAAGGCTGGCCTTTTGTTATGCTTTTTTAAAATCTTTCTCCCTAATTTCAGCAGCCAGTAGAGGGTGCTAGAAACCCAAAATCTGCTGGCTTCATAAACAAAGTGAAGGTTCATTACTTTACCATTTAAAAAAAAGAATAACTGGCTGATGAAGAGACAGCTTGCCCTGTGCTTTTTCCTCCTCAGTGAAATGATACTGACTGAGCACTGCAGATAGACCAGTCTTGTCCTGCAGCTACAGAAGCGTAAGGTTTGGTTGATGTGTGAGGCGTGTGGCAATTTCTTAACAATTATACTGAACTGTTTCTGTCTGATAGATTTTTGGATAAAGCCATTCTTCTGTTGCCAGCACTTGTTCTAAAAATTTATGATATATTTTATATTTATTAATCAAACTAAAGGTTGTCTGACTCCATAGCGATTCTGAGCAACATGCAATGGTAAAAATAGAACAAATATAATATAAAAAGGATACAGTGCTGACATGCAATAGAATACACAAGCTAATATATTTCCATAAGAGGCCCACCATAGCCCAGAACCGGGGAGGGGGGGGCACACTTTCAAGGTCTGTTTGGCAAAGTAGGGGCCATAAGTGCTGCAACAAAGAAGACCTACTTCCTGGGTCCCATCTGAATACACTGTTTCATCAGTGGAACCTGGAGCATACAATTCTACATGAAGGACATAAACTCCTTTAGCCAGACCTTACGCCATGAAGGGCTTTATTGATGATAATCAGCATCTTGAATTGTACCCAGAAGCTAATAAGCAATCAGTCTGGTTCATGAAATCATAGCATTCCCATTACTGCCTATGCTGCTGCATACTGAACCAGCTGCAGCTTCTCCGTGGTCTTCAAGGGCAACCCCATGTAGAACACTTTGCAGCAGTCTGCATGTGAGATGACCATGAATAGCCCCAGTCCAGGAACAACAACGAGGTTTTGGTGCACAAGATGATTCTCCTTAGTTCCCATCTATCACCTTTTCAAGCGGGTGCTGTGAGTCCAGGAAAAAAAGTCCAAATTGCCTATCTGTTCCAAATGGGGAAATGCATCCCCATTCAGGAGTAAAGACATCCTGTATGATGGCATGGTCCCAGCACATGGTCTAAATAAAAAGAAAAAAAAAAAGAAAAGGGTTCAACTGGAGCAAATGTAAAAGGGGAAAATTTGTTCAGTGTTGTAGGTTCCTGTTAAACATTTCATCCATTGTGTTCTAGATCAGGGGTGTCAAACTCAAGGCCCAGGGACCAGATCTGGACTGTGGGGTACAGAGATCTGGTTCATGGACCCACCCTAGAAATAGAGAAGGACTGGTCCGTGGAGCCTCTGCCAGCAAAAAGGGAGTGCCCTGCACTCCGCTTTTGTTGGCATATAGCTTCAGGAGGTCATTGTAGCCAAAAATGGAGTTCAGGGGGGCTATGCGCGGCCTCCCTGAGCTCTGTTTTTGCTGGCAGAGTGCTACAGGAGGCCTTTGCGGCTGAAAACAGAGCAGTGGAGGACTATTGTGTGGCCTAAAACGGAACCTTGATTGCCATCAATCTGGCCACGCACACCCTGGCCACACTCCCTCGCCCCGTCCCCCCCCCGGGTCAAAAACAACCCTGATGTGCAATGAAATCAAATTTGACACCCCTATCCTAGATACACTGCATGGCTCTGGCCATTTGGACCACCTGGTCCTTTCCATCTAGTTGTACATTTATTAGAGGCAACCATGCAGGCACAAAAATAGACTTTTTAGAGTTCTCCAGAATATTGCATGAGGCAAGTTGCTATAAAAATGGAAAACCTTGATCATCATTCCCATTTCCAATATGATATGTAAAGCAGTGACAAGTTGTTCGGTTTTTTAAAAAAAAATGCTTATGCAAAAACAAATGGATCTCATGGGTATATTGTGCAGCTGATACAAGCCAGATCCATTCCAGTACTTTGGGATAGCAGCAATTCCCCCAGTGGGTTTGTGGGTTTTTTTGGCTACATATAGGTAGTCCTCAATTTACGGCCGTAATTGAGCCAAACATTTCCATTGCTAAGCAAAACAGTTGTTAAGTGAGTTTTGCCCCATTTTACTACTTTTCCTGCCACAGTTGTTTAAGTGAATCACTGCAGTTGTTAGTAACACTGTTGTTAAGTGAGTTTGGCTTTCGTGAAAAGGTGATCACATGAGCCCAGGACACTAACCATCATGAATACATACCAGTTGCCAAGCATCTGAATTTTGAATCATGTGACTAGGGGGATTCTGCAACATTTGTAAGTGTGAAAAATCATGTCACTTTTTTCATTGTTATAACTTCAAACGGTTACTTAAAAATGGTTGCAATCAAGGATTACCTATAGTTTTTGTGAAGAAACAGAGAGGGAGTAGCAATAGCACTCAAACTTGCAGTATATATACCGCTTCACAATGCAGTTGCTATAGAAATTAGTTTACTCAAGAGATTAGTCAACATAAGGAGATAAAAATACAAAGGACAGTAATAGCACACTTATACATCTCTTCATAGTGCTTTATAGCCCTCTCTCAGCAGTTTACAGAGTCATCCTATTGCCCCCCAACAATCTGGATCCTCATTTTACCCACCTCAGAAGGATGGAAGTCTGAGTCAACCTTGAGCCAGTCAGAATCAAATTGCCAAACTGCTGGCAGCTGGCAGTCAGCAGAATGCAGTACTTCATTCTAAACACTAAACCACCACAGCTCCTATACTGAACCAGGGACTTTGCATACAAAGCCCACCATCAGTGTGTTTCAGCAGGATTTTCATTCACACCTCCATGTCCCCCACCGAACCTTTCCTTAAATAGAAATGCAAGATGCAGATCGGAAGATAGCTCAACCTTTCCTAGCACTCAGCAAGAATATTAGCATTCTTTTGTCCTTGAGCTGTTCTGTTAAGATATATTTTCATCTATGCATGTTCTTCATATATAAGCACAGAAGGCAAGAAAAGGATCCACAAGGTAATGGAAAAAATGCCTTATGTAAATCTCAATATCAATTTCAAACGGAAAAAAACCCGCACTCTTACTGGATGTAGTTAAGAAAAACTTGGGAATATCAATTAAAACAACCTATGTAGGTGGATAGCAAAAGCCCTTAGACTTATATAACGCTTCACAGTGCTTTACAGTCCTTCCTAAGTGGTTTACAGAGTCAAGTATATTGCCCGCAACAATATGGGTCCTCATTTTACCCACCTCGGAAGGATGGAAGGCTGAGTCACCAACCTTGAGCTGGTGAGATTCGAACTGCTGGCAGAAGTAGCCTGCAGTACTGCATTCTAACCACTGCACCATTACGGCTCTGCTGTTGTGAAATGGATGAAAGAAAAGGATTAAACCAGTGGCTCCTAACCTTTTTTTGGCCATGCCCCACCTAAGCATCTCTAAAATCCTGATCCTCCCACCCCCCCATAACATATAATTCTTACTTTACTCAAAAAGTGAACTCTACTCACGCAGAGGAAGCATAAAAGGCCACAAACGGTTTAAACAAAGTTCAAATTGCCCCCATTAAAAATCAAATTGCCCCCCTGTGGGGCATGGGCTCCACGTTGGGAACCACTGGGTTAAATAATGTAATTGTTGTCTATAAACTTGGAATGATCTTTCTTACCCAATTACAGGTATAGAAGTTTGGATCATTATTCTGTTGGTTGGTTGGTTGATTGATTGATTATGTGCCATCAAGTAAGTGAGTGCATAGATTTCTCTATCCCTATGGTTTTCTTTGTAAAATACAAGAGTAGTTTCCCACAAGGTTTGAAATTGCCATTGTCACTTAAAATAATATGACTTTAGAATCTTCCCTTAATCTTTTTCCCGATATTAATGCCCCTTGCTTTAGGAGGTCAGCAGATTAGGTGATCCTGCTGAGATCCTGGCAGCTCTCGGCATATCCTTCCAGCATTTGTTCATCTCCCCCATCTGCAGTCACAATGAGGTAGCACAGTAGGACTTGTGGGGGATCTATGTTGCCATTGTCTGTGCGTTTTGTCACATTACTGGTCTTTTAATGCTGCCAGAATTAATTTTTGTACTTTCTGGCTCTTGCCAAAAGAGGTACCTGACAATCCATATTTGCAAACCTGGGAATATGCTTCATTAAAACTGCAAGCATGTTTTGAAAAACGTGTCTCATTTGTCAAGCTCATCTAGGCATTACATAGATGTTGCCAAGATCTTTTCTTGGCACAAGTGCCCAAGTGGCTTGTCATTTCTCTCTTCTGGCATGATTTTGTTTTTTAATCTCAGCCTTACCTACAGCCCCCCCCCTTTTTTGGGGTGACTTATCCAAGCATTTAACCATGGGCTTTTTAGACCAGACAAGATCAGCGAGGATACAACTAACTGCTTCTTGGATGATTTACATACATACCCACCATTTTATTTCACCCTTCTACTGACCAATTTGTGATCTTGAGATCTTTCCTAGGGAGAAAAAAAATGCTACCCAATATAATTTTCTCACTGTCCTCCCCGCCACCTCCTCCATGCAATCTTTAATTGTAAAATATATCAGTGCCCATACGATAGGTGGGTATGATGCTAAATGAATCTGAACTTTGCATATGTAAAGTGAGTGAATTAGCATTATGCTACCTTTTTAAAAATCTTTATTTATTATGTACAACACAAACCTACACAGCCCTTTCTGAAATATCTTCCAAGCAACCATAAGGGTTTCCCCGCCCCTCCGACAAATCGATGCTTTTCCCAAACTGAAGATGTTCCAGCAGCATCCAGAGTCATTCACATCTATGAAAAGAATCCATGGGAGGTAGAACTGACAGTCTGCTTAAATTTATTGCGGATTTCTCTTACATCTTTAAGCACAAACTGGCATATTTATTCGGCTGGAACACCAAATATTTCCATCCATTTACCTGCCTGCTCCCGTCTTGGTAGGCTAGGTGGTGGCAGGCATGCTGTTTCATCCAGGCCAGCACACTTGATCCTGCTGACATTTCCTAAATGACAGGCTATGTTTTTTGGCTCTTTGAAGGGGAAAGTAACATCACTAATTGGTCTGGCATTCATGGAGCATGTGTGTAACTAATGCAATTAAAGAGTGCTTATTGCTTCCTTTCTCTTGTTCTGCATGGGGACAGGAGGTCAAATGTAGTCAAAGTCTAAGCCTGGCTTATGCAGCTTGATTCCCAAGAGAAATGATTACTTCAAACATGCTTATTAAAGAATGTGGCAGGAAAGAGCAGGCACAGCAGAGGCACAGAGAGTTAAGAATGTGACGATCAGGAAGGTCCTCAAAGAAAGAGGTTTGATACCCTGACAGGCTTCATACTTCAAACTGCACGCTTCAAATTAGTCGCCTGAACTGTGGTAAGGCTCTGTTCTCATTTTATTTTTAAAAATGGAAAGATTGCAAGGATACTCAAATTTTCCACCCTGTAAGGATAGCATATATAGCAAGAAGTGTTTCCCTCCAGTGAACTTATTTTCTGTGTAAAAGGTGTAGGATTTGGTTGTTTTTTTTTAAACCACATGGTAAAAATGGAATAGGGACGTGGTGGTTCAGTGGCTAAGACACTGAGCTTGTAGATCAGAAAGGTCAGCAATTCAGCGGTTCGAATCCCTAGTTCTGCATAATGGAGTGAGCTCCAGTTACTTGTCCCAACTTCTGCCAACTAGCAGTTTGAAAGCATGTAAAAATGCAAGTAGAAAAATAGGGACCACCTTGGTGGGAAGGTAACAGCGTTCCGCACGCCTTCGGCGTTCAGTCATGCCAGCCATATGACCACAGAGACGTCTTCGGACAGCGCTGGCTCTTCGGCTTTGAAACGGAGATGAGCACTGCCCCCTAGAGTTGGGAATGACTAGCACATATGTGTGAGGGGAACCTTTACCTTTTTAAGAATGGAATAATAATTTCAACTTTTGCAGCTTGGTGGCCCAGCTGGGGAGAGGAGAGGGAAACTGGGATGTGTGAGCGGGGCGCTGGTGTGCATGCACATAAGGGTCTGCCAGCCTGCTGCTCATGGAAGTTGAGCTCTACAGATCCGCACTTCGGTCAGCCACTCATGCGGCTTGGTAGTGAGCTACTACCCAGGAGCTGGGGACCCCTGGAATAAAATGCTTGGCTATATGGATTCTGAAGTGGCATTAACTTGGGGGAGCTGGACAATGTCTTTTCATGTAGACTGACTCTGACTTGTTAATAGTACAAGAAATGCGTCCATTTAACTATTTTGAGGTTGTTCATTGTGGTCAAGTAACAACTATGGGATACGATCATCTCTTCTTTCATCCTATTCGTCTCTTAGAAATTCACAGCTTAAGATACAGCTCAGAGCCTAATGAACCCAAACAACAGGCTCTCTCTCAGTGTTTCAAGTTTTCTTTAACAACCAAATCCCTAACTGATGTTGCGCCAGAACATGATAATTCTGTTTTAAAGAGGCTTTCTGTATCCTGTGCCATGTATTGGACATGTGGAATATTTTAATTACTTGATACTTATTTGATACTTCCCTTATATGTTTTCAGTATAAATAAGACAGCTCCTTCCCTCAAATGTATAAACCAAAAGACCAAAAGCCAGGATGAGAGAGAATAAAAATGGCACTGTGATTTTTTTTTCCTTTCCTGTTCTTATCAAAAGTAATTTTTAGGTGCCAGCATTTATGCAGCACTAAATGTCAACTACAGCTGCGTTCTTAGAAGAACTGATGGAGTAGTCTCTGTTTTGGCCTTCATTAGTATTACAGGTAAACATATTCAGTTTAAGAAGGATGTGTTGAAGGAAATAAAAAATGATTGCAATTCAATTTCAGGTTATCCTTATAATTTCTAATCTGTATTTTGCAACCCGCCCCCCATGTCCAAATTCAGGGCAGAAATGAGTGACCAGAAGCAGTTCTTTCCTCATGTATGAAGTGGCCACATACCTACTTTGTAGGTTTCTGTTCCTAAAATTTTGAGTGCTGAGTCCTCAACTTGTGACTGGTCCTAAGTCCTCGACTTACAACCGGCTGCAAGTCCTTGACCTACGATTGACAGCCGGCAACAGCTCAACCGCGCCTGATTGGCTAAGGCGCGGCTGGCTAAGCGTGGGCGGTCTGCTTTATTCCCATTGGTCGCCCTAGTTGACAGCTCGGGTATCAAGCAGGGCAAGGTGCTGAATCTTGTATATAGTTATCTGTTGTCCAGTTCTGTTAAAATAAACGCTATTCTAATTACCCCAGCCATCTCACGTCTCCTCAATCAGTCCAGGATTTAATATTGAGTATGGCTCTTGCCAGCCTAAACTTTGCCCATCCAAACTTAAAGGTTTTTTTAGAGTCTTTCTCCTTTCTAATATCAACAAATAGTACGAACATTGCAGGGAAAGTTGCTCCTTGTCAGATAGGATGAATAAGTCATGAATATGAATGTGAACTGCCCATTCCAGGGAGCCCAGTATGGCAGAATTTCCAGCAGGGTTGGGTGTTTGAGAGTACAATGGAGCTCTCTGCCAAGCTGATGGTTGTCATGGGGATCTAGAAGCCCTTTTGCACTCTCATTTTTGCCTTTCTCTTGTTCGATTGTCGAAGTTCTGATACAGCTTGAGTCTTCTGAGCAGCTTATGTATAATTCTGCAGTTGTTCTGTACCATTCTTTTATGTTAAGAAGCCAACTGGTTTTGTCTTTTTAACAAAAGGATGCACTCACAGTGGGAACAAGGATTTTGTGTTTAAAAAGTTTTTAAATTGCGTACTTTATGAATAAAGTTATTATGACCATTGTCCATAGGAGGGGAATAACAGCTTATTCCTTCTGATTTTAACTTTTTTAAATACAGTGGGATGGCAGAGATGGAGAATATACATTTTTGTGAATTGTATCTGTATGTGAAGGAGTCACATTAAAGAAATTGAGTATCAGAACTATGGATTAGAAGTTGCTGGATGTAGCAAATCTATGGATCACTTCTGAATGTCCAAAATAGAGACCAAATGAGATGTATAATACATACAAATGAATGAAGGCAAATATCTGTGTACCAGAATAATGATGCAGTATCCAATCTGGGTCGATCACTAACGGTAGGACCAGAAGTTCAGTCTTCCGAGTTTTCAGACTCTTGCTGGAACCCATCCTCATGCCAACTTTACATGCTAAATATATTTAAATAGCAATTAGTATTTAAAATTCACTTTTAGAAGTAGTTAACTGTAAAGTTCTCTAGAGAATATTCTCCTTACAAACCTGTTATTAACCATTTTTTTAATCAACCAATTTGGGAAAGAGAATCTGGTCTTGTAATTTATTTCAACACACATGAGAAATTCAGAGGAATACTCATTGATGATATTGCATTCTTGCACTTGAATTAGATGAGTTGATGCCCTGTCTTTCATTGTGCCTTGGTAACTTCTTTGTTCTTCTCAGTTTCAAGGCTCCTGTCTTTCTTGCTATCCAGCTACTGTCCAGATGTTCATTGTCAATAAACAAGGACCTTATCCTCAATATTTCTAGTTCTGTATCCTTCAACCATACTTTCATAACCAAATAGATGACTCTCTTCAAATATGAGGGATGACTCTAGAATCAGCTTCTAGTCACTGCTGAGATGGTTAACTTGGTTAGCTATCATTATTTGGCCTAGTCTGTTTCTAAATACAGGGAGGGTTAAGAAAAACAAAAACAAGAAGGCAATCATAACCATGTATTTGAAATCTATCCCCGTTTTTACATGTACACAAATGTATACACAAAAAGGCTAGGGTATTAATCGTTCCGTTACGGTCACCATCTTGACTTTCTTTCCCTATAATGGCCAATGTCTGAATAGTGAAGTAAGAGAGGCTTTCTGAGATGATTCTTAGCTCAGTTCTAACTTTCAGGTCCACAAAACCTTGATTGCCGTTACTGCAGGCTTAATAAGTGATTCCTTTGTATATTATCAAGTCTGTACATTAGGCCTCCTCTTACTCCTTTTATATTTATGCATTTATTCATTTGTATGGCCACACACTTCCCAAGCCATTCTGGGCAATTAAAGGTGATTTGTAAAACTATTGATTTGCAGATTTTATTCCACTAGTTGTTGCTGACTATAAGGGGTGGTGCTCTGTTTCAAGGTCATTGAGCCAATGCTGTCCGTAGACATTGGCCAGCATGACATCACAGAGTGCTGTTACCTTCCCACTGAAGTGGTACTTATTTATCTACTGGCATTAGCATGCTTTTGAATTGCTAGCTTGGCAGGAGTTGGGGCAAGGATGGGAGCTCACCCCATTACCTGCCACTTGGATCTCGAACCTGGGCTGCTGGCTTCCCAGCCAACAAGCCCAGCATCTTAAGTGCTGAGCCACTATGCTGCCTTAAACCATTGAAATCATAATAAAATAAAATAATAAAATAAAAATACACTAGAGGCAGTAATTCATATCCCATGGGCTGAAGCAGGTTTCTTTAGGACTTGGGGAAGGATGAAACTTTCAAGGCCTTCCTCACAGCTGGCTACATCAGGGCCAGTTTCAACTTTTTTTAGAACCTCTTCTGTAGGTGTGGCCTGCTTTGTGGGAGTGGATTGCTGGCCATGTGACCGGGTGGGAGTGGCTTGCTGGCCATGTGACTGGATGGGAGTCGCTTGCCAGCGATGTGACTGGGTGGGCATGGCCAACTTGTAAAATGTGAAACTCACTTAACAATGCTTTTGCTTAGCAACCAAAATGTTGGCTCAGAAACTCTGGCATTTGAAGCACGCAAGTCTTAAAGCTGTCAAGTTGCAAGACCCTTGCACCCCTAACCCTTTAGAAAAAAAACCCAGGGGTGTTCAAACTTGACAGCTTTAAGAGTTGTGGACTTCAACTCCCAGAATTCCTCCTCTTGCTCTTCATCTTGATGATGTGCAGACGGGCGGGGGAAGGGAGCTGGAACCGGTTCTAAACGGCACTGTAGATTTGTGGAACCTCTTCTATAGAAGAGGTTAGAACTGGCAGGAACCCACCCCTGATCAGAGCCATCCAAATTTCAGTAGGGAGGCAATTCCACAGGGCAGGCTTGATGACTGAAAAGGAAAGTGTACCTCCTCTGTGCCATAACATTGTTGCATTGATGGGGCCTGGAGCATGCCATTCCTACTTAATCTTATCAGGTTAAAATCACAACAATCCAAATCTGCCTCAAAGATTATAGTGGTTTAAGGGACTGGAATGGGATCAAAGAGACCAAATCCTCACCTACCTCAGTGGTTGTAATTCATCCAATTAGTACCTCAAAGTCCAAGTACCTCACAAGGATAAAATGACATGCAGTCTTGAAATGCCATCAGAAAGTGGACTATAAAAGTAATTAAAACGTCCAGAAATATACCTCAGGCATGTTGAGCATATTGTTATATTGTTATGAAGCTAAAATGAAGTGGACACATCAAAAAGGAAAACTACATCTGTACCAGGGGTGAAATCCAGCAGGTTCTTACAGGTTCTGGAGAACCAGTAGCGGAAATTTTTGAGTAGTTCGGAGAACTGGCAAATGCCACCTCTGGCTGGCCCCAGGGTGGGGTGGGAATGGAGATTTTGTAGTATCATTCCTCTGCCCCATCCACCAAGCCATGCCCACAGAGCCGGTAGTAAAAAAAAATTGAATTTCACAACTGATCTGTACCCTATGTTCAGTTCAACACTGATATATGTATAGATTTGCATGGAAATCTAGGTCACAAGCTATAATAGGCAGTGATTTAAACATTGTGTAGATTTTTTAAAAAACAAACCATTACCTAATAAATACTGTGAAATAAAGAAGGAAAGAAGAAGAGAGAATGCTAGCTGAGGCCAGAGTGGTCCCTCACTGTCAGGACGCCTTTCTTGAATCCCAGGACACTTTTGCTCTTTTCAAAGATTCATGTGTGGCTCTACTCATTATTTCAATCCCAGAGAAACTGGCAATTTGAATACAGTGTTTATCAGAGCAAGGAGGTGGGAAGATTAGATCAGAACAAAATGGCAAACTGCCCTTTGTTCTACACAGAACAACATCATTGGATTCTATCACAAAGCAATCCGAGAGAGTGACCTCACTGCTGGGTGATCGCAAGTCTTTTCCTTGTCCAAGGAGGAATTATGAAGAGCTGGTCTACTCACCAATTCTTCAGTCTTCACTGCAATTGTCATCTCTACTTTTGCAGAGATGTCCTCAGTCCACCCTTCCTTCCCCCCAAAGCCCCAAAGGGTTGTTGGCTTTTGACACCTTAAAAACTTCTCAAGAGTTTGTTTTAAGGGTGTCCTGTGATAGACCTGTGTTTTTTTTCATCAACATCTGGAAGAAAGGCTACTTAAATCAGGGGTCACCAACCTTTTGGACCTTAAGGACCACTTAATTCATAATTTTAAATCCCATGGACCACTGATATGATCTGCCTAATGACCAGCTGGGTGGGGGTGGCGAGATGGTCATGTGACTGGGTAGGTGTGGCCAACTTGATGTCACTCACATTGAGGTGCGCCTCAACGGCTTCTACTCGCCCCTCCCCTCCCAGCCACTCCTTGCCTCCCTGCCCAGGCTCCTTAAGGCCCCAACAGGAAGCAGTTGTTGGAGCTAAGCAGCACCACGAGAAAGAATTGTCAAAACAGCTCAGTTCAAATTGGATCTGACCAAGAAGGAGGCTCAGTAGAAGCACCTCACTGAGCACTACGAGCAGAGGCTTTCCAAGCAGAGAGAAGGCCAAGTATCAGTGCCTGGAGGCTCAGCAGGCTGAGATGGTCAGCCAGTTCCAGGCATGATGCAGTCCCACTGCAACAAGGTCCTTCGGCTCCTCACCGCCAGCAGCGCTTGCCTCCAGCCTTCACCAAAACCCCACACCAGGAGGCTGAAACAGAGCTCAAGTCAGAATTTCTGCCCCCCCTCCGATGCTGCAGGGAGAGATGGGGAGACTCTCTGCAGCAACACAAATGTTCATTGCACATATCTGGCCTAGGGGGCGTAGTTTGAGGATCCCTGATTTAGTGCAATATAAAAAATGCAAATAATTTTTCTGTGGACTACCAAAATTTTCTCACGGACCACCAGTTGGTGACCGCTGGCTTAAATAAGCTAGCTCTTCTTATTTACTCTTACAGTTGTGAGATGACAAGCTTTCTGCTGTAACCCCAATTAGGTAATTATTTCCCTCTTTTGTCATAGCAAGTGCCCAATACCTGCTAGACCAGCGATGGCAAACCTTTTTTGGCTCGTGTGCCATAAGCGTGGAGAGCGCAGGGAGGGCGTGCGCAGGTGAGCCGCACCCATAATGCAATGCATGACACACACACATCAGCGTGCATGCATGCATGACAGGTGCAACCTCCCATTTTGCATGCTTTCCCCCCCCTCCCCAAGCTCCAGAGGTTTTATAGGAGTCTGGGGAGGGTGAAAACAGCCTCCCCCCGGAGGCCCTCCGGAGGCTTCAGTCTCTTCCGGTTTGTCTGTTGGGTCATTTTTCGTCCTCCGGAGCCTTCAGGGAAGCCTTTGGAAGGCCCCTGAAGGCTCTGGAGGGCTTAAAACATCCCCACGAGCAAACTGGAAGTCCCTTCTCGAACTTTTGTGCTCCTGAAGCCTCTGGAGGGCCTCCCAGGTGGGGGAAGCTGTTTTTGCCTTCCCCAGGCTCCTATAAAGCCTCTGGAGCCTGGAGAAGGTGAAAAATGGCTTTAAAAAAGGCTGAACTCAGCTGGCCAGCGCATGCATGTACGCTGGCCAGCTGACAGGGCAACTCCTCATGTGCCATAGGTTCACCATCCCGGCTTTAGGTCTTCTAACACTACATTCATCACTGTGGTGAGCTCATCCATCTCACTGCTGGGTTTTCTTTCCCAGCATCAGAGAATTCTCAAGACAGCCAGATCTTCTTATAATGTATTGAACATGTGAAATTTCCCCTCAATTATCACGAGACAGCAGACAATGTCATAAATAACCCAATCCTGATGTTTTTAAGATATATTGGAAGTGTAACTCCCAGAATTCCCAACAGAAAAAGCCAACAGCCATGCTGATTTGGGTTATTTGATCCTAACCCTCCTCAAACTCAGATTCCAAGGGGTGTTACAACCTCCCCCACACCTTGGAAGACAGCAAGGAGAAGGCCATTAAATCTCTCCAGCCCAGAGGTGGATTCCTACTGGTTTGGACCCATTTGGCCAAGTAGGTAGTAACTTGGCCTGCCCTGCCCCGAACCGGTGCTCTTGGCAGTACCATAGGTGCCACCATCTTCTTTTTTGCTTCTGTGCATGCGCAGGAGCTTTTCCCCATACTGTGCATGCACGCATGGCATGCCCCAAGCACACACACATAGCTAACATCAAGCGCATCCCTGAGCAATTACCGGAACCCACCTCTGTTCCAGCACAATGGAGGTAATATATTTATGAATGAATTTCATATCTTATTATTTTTATCAAAATATGAAGTAGTAACTGGGGGTGAGTGGGAGATTTGCAATTGAATAGTAGTATGTGGGTAGGATTTTAATTCTTCTATCTTCTCCCGCTGGAAAGTTTAATACTCTAACAGCTTTATGTTTTATATAATTATCTAAAAGTTGCAGCTATTTATTTATAGAATTTATTTATATTGCCAATTGTTAATGGATAATTCTAATGCTAACAAATACTATCAAAATGACACAAGCTGGTCATATATTCCAGACCTACGAGTATTTGAGTATTTGTATCATAGCTAGACAAACAATAGTTCCAGCTCTACATTGTGCCTCCAAATTTAGAGGTAGGGAAAACTCCAAAACTACCTTCAAGCAAGCATAGCACAATTTTAAAAACAAATAAAATGCTACAGCTCTCCTCAAGCTCAGGGAAACATTGAAACTTCTGGTCCCATAGACAGGTGTGATCCAGCCAGAATCCCTTTCTGGTCTTCAGCTATCTGAAAATTGTCAGATGGGCTGAAAAAAATTAGCCCAAAATAACGTAATGTTTATTCAGCCTTCAGCCTTGCCAAAGAATTGACTAACCAGCTATCAATCTCCATATTATACAACAAGAAATCCAGAAGCAAACTGCCTTTAATAATCTAAGGTAGTCTTAATATCCTTTCTATACCCAGATGCTATTCAGCTGAGACTGACGTGAGCATCTGGTGCTGGTGCAGAATTTAACTCACTCACAAGCCCAGTCCTGCTTCCATGGCAGCAGTTGTCCTTTGGGCAGAGAACAGTATTATATGGACAGACCATAGTGAGCATTTATGTAACCCACTGTTTCTCTAACAACTCAAGAAACACATACAACCTAGGATGGAGGTAAAACCCTATCATTTCTCAGCAGTCATAGAAAACTAGAATAATCCATTATAGTTTGAACAAATGTGGTGATCAAAGGTAAACTATAAAATCTAACCAATGTAAACTGTTCCAGAATGAAAAATATTCAGAGAGATTTAAATACCTTCCCTTCCCTTTCCCTTCCCTTTCCCTTCCCTTTCCCTTCCCTTTCCCTTCCCTTTCCCTTCCCTTTCCCTTCCCTTTCCCTTCCCTTCCCTTCCCTTCTGGGCATGCAAGTAACTTGCATATATGGGACGCCCTGATTAGTATTGCTAAGTGTGGGATGGAGTAAAGAATTGTGAGAGTGGCTGGGAAACTGTCACAGAACTGTTAAAGCCAGATCTGGAATTTTCAGTGAAATGGACAAATTTAATTTTCTTTTGGAATATTGTATCAAATTTACTGAAAAACATAAACTCCCATTCAATATTCCTATTCCAGCTTCAGTTTGGGAAGATTTTATGAATCTGCTTACTACTAATCAGGGCCTCACATATATGCAAGTTACTGACACTCTAACCTTTGAAAATCTGGCTTCCAATGTCAATAAAAGAATTTAAATGCATTAATCAATTGCTGAAGTCTAATAAGACACCTGGAGAAGATGTTCTACCCCCAAAATTCTTTAAGACATATATTGATTGGTGGGCCCCATTGTTAGCAGGGTTTTTCTTCCATCTATATAAATAAGTTGCTGTTATAATTCCCATATATAAGAAGGGGAGACAAAGCTGATCCCCAAAATTATAGACCAATAAGCTACGTGGCTTAGTGGTTAGAGTGCAATACTGCCGGCTAGTTCAGCTGACTGCTAGCTGCAGTTCAGCAGTTCAAATCTCACCAGCTCAAAGTCTTCCATCTAGTGGTGGGTTTTGGTTTCCGTTCCAAACGGTACAGTTGGAACGGCCCTGGTGTCACCCACATGCACGTGAATGGCGTGCATGCACACACACATGTGACACGTGTGTATGCCATACTTGCCTGCGATGCTTCCGCAAGCCTCTGCGACGCTCCAGCTGCTCAGGTGCTGTACATGCTGTGCACATGCATGGAAACGCCAAAAGCTTAAAGCACAGGTAAAGAGTGAGGGAGGGCGGGTGAGCCCTCAGGAGCACTGTACCGGAATGGTATCCAGTGCTCTGGGCTGGCTCTGGTATGCCCGTACCTGGGCATACCAGCTGCAACCCACCACTGCTTCCATCCTTCCGAGGTGGATAAAATGAAGACCCAGATTGTTGGGGGCAATATGCTGATTCTGTAAACCACTTAGAGATGGCTGTAAAAGCACTATGAAACGGTATATAAGTGCTATTACTATTGCTATTGGAATTGTGGCTAAAATGCATGCAAAACATATTTTGAGGAAAAATAGAAGACTGGGTAATGCAAATAAGTCGCTTAATGGAGTAAAAGCTCAATTACACAAGAACATTCCACAATAAACAGTTGTTTTATTTTACACATAACAAAACAACTAACTAATGGCAAGAAACTGTTTACCATCGTTATAGATTTCAGTGCAGCTATTGATTCTATAACCAGAAACATTTTGCGAAATAAATTGGCAAATTTAAGAGAAGACCGACTAAAATATTTAAACCTTGAGAAAATAAACTCTAAAATTATGACATGTAGCAAAAAGGGCATGAAGTATAATTGACGTGTAAATGGGAAGCATTTCATCTATGCCAGCGATGGCGAATCTGTTTTGGCTTGCATGCCATAAGCGGAGGGAGTGCAAGGGGGTCGTGTGTGGGTGTGCCACACCCATAATGCAATGTGCGACACCCCCTCCAGCATGCATGCACACATGACAGGCGTTCCCCTCCATTTTTTGCATGTTTTTTTCACCCTTCCCAGGCTCCAGGGGCTTCATAGGAGCCTGGGGAGGGCAAAAACAGCCCCCCGCCCCCCCAGAGCCCCCCCCGGGGGCTTCAGGAACTTCCCTGAAGCCTCCGGAGCACAAAAAAATGACCCTACAGGCAAACCGGAAGTTCAGGAACAGACTTCCGGTTTGCTTGCTGTAATAGGCTCACTTGCAGGGCTGGTTTAAGCCCTCCGGAGCCTTCAGGGGCCTTCCGGAGGCTTCCCTGAAGGCTCTGGAGGGCGAAAAACTGGAAGTCACCTCGCATGTCCTAACAAATCGCTCCACATGCCACCTGTGGCACACGTTCCATGGGTTCGCCATCCTGGTGCTAGACACTTAATCATCATGAATATGTAACCTCTCCTTGCTGATGCCTAAAACTAAGGAACTCCATGGGGGATGGAGGAGGAGGGAAGAGAGACATTGAAGGGCTAATGACAGTAACCCTTTTGTGAGTTGAATTCCATGGAGCACCAATCTCAACACTGTGGGCACACTGCCAAAGTTTGGAGAAGGAACCCTGGCAATGCAAGAAATTAATGGAAACAATTTTAATAAACATAACTTGATTTATTTATGTCCGGGAATCTTTTTTAGCACCCTCCTACTTTGGTATCCATCCTTCAAATTCTAAATTAGCTGGGAACTGAAAACACACAGAGAGATTATGGCCAGAAATCAAAGGTTTTGACCCCATCTAATGACTCCAACAAGGAATAAATGTCTCCCAATAATTTTTTTAAAACCTTTTTCTGCCCACTCAAATTTTCAGCCACAGAACAATTGCATTTAATGAATATAGCAGACCATTTATGTTAATACAGTTTTCACCCCTACTCACCATTCAATTTCAAGTCTAATTGCCTAATCCTAGCCTTTCTACTGTTGCAGCATCCTGGCCTCAAATGGAGTCAAAGGCAGCTGGAGGGCACCAGACTGAGAATAACTACTCAAGCTTTTTAATCTAGACGTGCTTGTTACATTTATGTCTTTTTCTTCTTTGATGTGCTGATTCTGGCAGCTACCATGGTGGTGAAGCAAAAGGAAGTACACGAAAAAGCAGACGAGCGTGCCACGTGCTGTGTGACTGCTGACGTAGGTAAGTAAGTAACAGCATCACCTGTCTTGAAAAAGCTCTGGGGATTCATGAAGGTAAAATAGGGAGGGAGAAATGGAAACACTGGATCGTGTTGCTTTCGTGCTACTTTAACAAGTTAAATGATGATCCTGCCTCAAGTAGCCAAGTATCTATTCTCCTGTTCCCCTTTATGGCATGCCTGGTGACGTTAGTACTGTCCAAAGAGAGAAAAGGAAGGGGGAGAGAACTCACGTTCGACTGAGAAATAAATCATGGAAGAAGAAAAAACCCTGCAAAGCAATTGCTTCCCTACTAGGGATTTCAGTGCTTCTAAAGCATTTGCTTGCCTCATAATTAACTGAAAGTGAAAATACACGGGTGATTTTGCATAGCATGTATTATAGGGCTTTACTATCCATTTCCCTATGCTTAATTTGATCCATAATGCTCGCTTAGGAGTACATCTCATTTAGCAAAGCTCCCCTGCAATGTTAATTAAAACTTTCCCTCTTGCAAGTTCAGACCCTTTTGAATCCAACTTCATCTGTCACAGCTAGGGACTGATAATGAATTGCCCTCTGCCTTCTCAGCATCTGCTATATTCCTATGGAGGCTTTCTTCGCTACCTTATTTTTCCCCAGGGCAGTGCTAGCATGCCTACATTTCCCCTTTCAAACTAAATTTTGGGAGATCCATTCATGAATTGCCTGCTGATTCATCTATTTTATCCCAAAAGATAAAAGTGTGCAATTCAGTGAAAGGACTAATCTTGCTCCCTGGGTTGGTTTCCTTTAAACATTTCTTGCATGTCAAAAACACCTTCACTTTTTTTCTCCATAATTCAGAGCAACGAGGAGCCAGTCTTTTAGGTTCCCCTATGAGGAGAATTCAAAATTCAAATGCAGGCATCACCCAAATTTGAGACCCTTTTGATTTACATTGCAACATACTTCATTCCTTGGGTAATGACTAGGCTATTGAAATAAAGATCACCCCTTGCTGTCTGTACATAATTTGGGGGAGATTAGGGAGGGAGGGGGAAACAGAGTAAAATATATGGATTGAATCTGTTATCAAGGTGAATAATCTGAGATCCTATAGACCTTGCTGGTCTTCAATCTCCATCAGCCACAACCAGCGTAGCCAGTGTTAGAAGCCAACTTCTAATGTTAGAAGTTCTTGTCATCATCTGGAGGGCCAGTATTCCCATTTCTATTGCCAAAGGTCCCAAACCCAATGAGACAATAGTCCCCTCTTCTCAGTGTCCTACAAGCCTATCCCCAGTACACAGTATTAGGAAACTCCTTGTCTTTCCCAAGTGTTTGAGCTTTTTAAAGATAATACAGAAAGTGAGAGTCCGCATCCAAAAATAATTGGTGCTGCAAGAGATCATTGTAAAAAGGTAAAATTACTAATCCTTCCATTGCTATGTGCTGCTACTTTGATCCTGCTCAATTCAATCCCCTCCCTCATGTGGCTAGTATTTTAAGAGTGGGGGCAGAAACCACACCAGTAGAACAGATCTCCCCATTCAGTGTTGCTTCTTTTTAAGTTCTTACATAAGATGTGTGATTCACTCCCAATTCTCAAGTGTCCAAAAGAACTAATTTCTCTCAAATATAATATGTGAGACTAGATTAACCTTTTGTTTTTGTTTTTTCAAAAACATTCCAAATCCTTAGGGGAGGTTTTTAAAAATGATTTCACCCTCCCCCCCCTTTTTTTTTTGCTATCTTCCACGCTTCCCTTTTTGCAATTCATTGTATTCCATTCATTCACCCATAAATGGCTTTTTCCTGTGTACTGGAAGAGATAATGCTAGTTTATTAAAATTTGAAGCAAGTACAACTTTTGTTTTTCAGACACACATTACAGTGACAAGAAGAGACACTGAAAGTTTTATCAGAAAGTTGAGAATTTTTCACACCACTATATATTGGCACACATTCCTGATAATTACAGCAGGCTTGTGGCATTGTGGGATACATTGTGACATTGTGAGATACATTGATTATACAGTAGCAATTAGATTATGTAAGTGTGTTCGAGGCTTGCAATTATTTGGTACCTAAAACATGCAGTTGAGCTGTATTCAAAGAAATTATGGCATAGTACCTTTAAAAAAATGAAATGTCTTAGAAACAAGACTAGAAAACCCATTATTTTCACACTTTAGATCTCAGATTACCAAGAATATTGAAGATAGTTTGCTGTTATACCATCAGCAGCACTTAACACAGTCTGGATCATAGTGTGGACAGAAGCTAAACATGACTTAAATTCTGGGTGTTCTCCAAAGCCTTGGTGTAGGGTTTATATAGTCCTCTTGTTAGATGTGTGTTTTTTTTCCTTCTGTACATGGTGCATTGCAAAGATGGACTCTGATCTTGTATATTTTGTATAACTGTTGCATTATTTTAAATTGTGGGCTACACAGAGTTGGTTCAGAGGTGGGTGGTGTCTAAAGTTCTTTTTAAACAATAAATCCAAGCATCTGGTAAGAGAGACATATCCTTTCTAGGTAGCAACCAGGTTCCTCCTGATTGTTGAGGATGGGGAGAGTGATAGAGCCAGGAGGAGGAAGAAGTAAAAGGAAAAAAAAATCCACAGATTACAAAAGAGTGTTAATTAAAAAAAATCAGATAAGGGATAACCCAGGCCACACTCCCAGACTGCTTCAGCCAACAATAGCTGAACAACAGGATGAGGGCACAATTATATACTGCAAAGACTTCCTACTCTGCCAATGGTGGGCTACTGATCTCAGGTGCCTTGTGCTGGATACATCATTCCCATACATCCACTTGTTTCTTTCATGGTGCAGAATGGAGGAGAGAGCATCTGACATCTAACTTTCCGTCTCTATTTTGCTGCTGTTATGTTTAAAAGGTTAAAAGTTAAAATAATGGAATAACCAAAAGCCATTCCATGGAATTACCCACAATATCATTTCCAGTGATCCTAGAAGGTTCTGGGCTCTTCTGAAACATGTAAATTGTTGATACATGACCTCTGCCCTTTTAATCTGTCTGTTGTTCATGTCTCCTTGTCTGTCTCTTGTCCCATTTTGGCATTTCGCTGTTTTTGATGTTGCTGATGTTTAATAAATAAACATTCGATTATATTTTTGTCAACTGAACTGAATGGCATTTATGCTTGCTTTGCTGTGGATATAGATATTAGCTGGGTATGTGCTGAGTAAAAACCAATCTGGGTATGTGCTGGGTAAAAACCAATCTGGAAATTGCCCAAAATAATTTTCCAATAACCAGGAGGATATCATAAGGTTGGAGCAGTTTCATGCTCCCAATAGTCCATAACAGCTTATAGAAAGTTGTTTAGATGCAATACAATAGTCTCTCTCTCTCTCTCTCCCTCTCCCTCCCCCTCCCCCCAATCTCTCTCTCACACACACAGGGGACTTTAATTATGTGATAACAACCAGTACCTTGTGTCATGCCCCCATTGGAGTCTGAATCTGCGGGGGGGGGGGAAGATGAGCTGAAACAAGAGCTGAGATTGAGAAGGCGGCTCCATTGGCCTTGGAGGAAACTGGGGAAGGGCAGAGTCAGTCTGGGCAAGGTTTTTCAGGATTAGAAAGGCTTGCAGACAGGGATGGGCAGGAGAGATAGAGCTCAGACGAAGAGCAAGGACCATCCTCTCCTGATCCTAGAGCACGGAGAGAAGACAGAAGGTGAGAACAACACAGACTGAGCTCAGTATGAGGGAGAAGAGTGCCCCGCCCCTCTTCACAAGGCACACCTGGGAACTGAGATGTAATGAGGTGCCAGTGGGAGGGGCATTTGTCGGGAACAAGTGTTGAATCTGTGGAGCCTTGCGTGCACTTGCTGACGCCTGGAGATTACTGTGCTCTGTCTTGCGGTGCTTGCCTGAATTGCCTGCTTCACTGAATTTTTTGCTCTGGTTACTGTTTGGCTAACCTGGCTTACTAGAATACTCACAACCAGAGCTGCTGAAGGTGCATCTGAGAGCTTTGCTCCAGGACTTAGAGTAAATGTATGGATGTTTGGGGGCAACGTTGAAGCAATAAAGGGGAGTTAGACCTGTTATCTCGCTGTGTTGCTTTCATGCCAACCCCCAGAATAATCACACCTTGACTTTCGATTTCCATCCCATAAATACCTCCCTCCTAGGGAATCTTATACTGTAGCTTGAAGCAGATCATACTATATTTCCATTCAACCTTTCTTCCATAAACCTTAAGATGGCATACATTTTCTCCCCTGTGCTATATTGGCAAGGTACTTCTCACCTGAAACTCTAACCACTCTACCACATTGATTTGTGGCTAAGGAGGAGAGCTCCTTAAGTCACTTCTCTTTTCAAAATTACCATATTTTTCAGAATATAAGATGCACCTTCCCCCCCCCAAAAAAAGAGGGTGAAAATCTGGGTGCGTCTTATACGCTGAATACAGCATTTTTTGTCAACCAAAACCCAGCCCCCTTCACAAAAATATACTTGCAGAGGGTTTGGGGGGCCTGCAAAGGACTCCTGGGGGCTGGAGAGGGCACAAACGAGTGGAAAATGGGCCATTTTTTGCTTATTTCTGCCCCCCAGCCTTCAGGAGCATTTTACAAGCTTCCTAAAGGCTATGCATGCCCTTTATTTTGCAAAAACAGACCTGTTGTTTTGCAAAAAAAAATTGGCTGTTTTTTGCTCATTTTTGCCTCCCAGCTCCCAGGAGCACTTTGCAGGCCTCTCAAACTCTCTGCATGCCCCATTTTTCACAAACAAATGAGGCATGCAGCAGGTTTGGGAGGTCTGCAGAGTGCAAAACCTTTTTTAAAAAATTTACCTCTGCAATATCTTGGTGTGTCTTATACTCCAAAAAATACGGTACATTCTCACATTTTCCCTTTATGGTGAAAAATAAGCAAATATTTTCTGTCTTTCTTGGAAAAAAGAAAAGCCTGAAAGGCTTCATTTTCAGCCAAAAGGAAAAAAATTAAAACTCATCTTTGTTTACCACACAATGTTTTTCTGCTTCAGGTTGCAGCCTTGATTATACCTTATTCTAAAACTGCACATAAAAGCCTCTCCTGCAATGTACAAATGAAGTCTGAACTGAATCTCACAGTTACATATTTTCAACAGAGAAGAGAAAAGAAATGGACATTTTAAAATACACCATACTGGGGAAAGCAGTAAGACTCCTTTGTCTGTGTTTTGTTGCCAGAGTGGACTTAAGCCAGCAAAGGTGCTGGAAAGAAAACAGAGAAAACAAAGTCACTTGGAAAAGATGAAATTTCCAGAAGTTGGCCCTGAAACTACAAGCAAGGTCTAGAGAGCAAGCTTACCCAGCCTACATATATTTGTTATAAAGTTAAGGTTGCTGTGAAACCATGAAGGTAATTTTGCTTGAGTTCTCCTGCATGCGATTTCTGAATTCAACCAGTTCCAATCTCAAGGTTTCCACAGCAACATTAACATCAACGATTGGTATCCTCTGGTAACCTAGTGTTCTACAAGCAAAATACTTGTACAGTAAACGGCATATACTCAATTTCAATATCAAGTAATCTGCAATTGAGACTTTAAGGGAGGAAAATTAAAACACCAAATGGGCTGAGTGGGTCAAGAAGCTGAGAGCATCTCTTGTGCATTAAAGGTAATTCTCTGCAGGAAGCAAATTACCTTGGTCCAGTCAGTGTCTTCCATACTTTCTGCCAAGATTTGTGAAGTTCCTTCTTGAAGTTCAGTTAAGGTAGCTTTATCCAAACTGATAGAAAGTAATGTTTTTTGTTCCAATGGGAGACATAAATAGCCTTTCAAGATGCATTATAAATCTGTGGATAGAAAAATTGGGTGGCTAATTTTTCTGAATTTCTCCAGGGAGAAATTGTATCCAATTTGAAAGAAACTCATGACAACTCATACAGTATCTTGGTTTTTTACTGTTCCCTGATGGTGTAGCGGTTAAGGTAGCAGGTTAGAACAGAAGACTCTGATTTCTCATTCAGTCCTAGGTACACAGCCAGATGCATAACTTTGAGCCAATCACACTCCCTTAGCCCTAAGAAGGAATCAATGGCAAGCCACTTCCAAAAAAGCCAAGAAAACTACAGGAACTAGTCCAGACTGTTGCAAGGAATCAAATATTAACCAAAGGCATAACATTAAAATAAAAACCCTTTATTCTGATAAGTGATCCTGTGGTTAGGATAGACAGAAGATGTCTCGAAACCTATCCAGTCCAATAAATAACTAATCTTTTGCCTTACTGTAGCATATTTTCCATTACTAAGTGCTAAATTCTTTTCCCCAGCCGAAGAATTGTATACAGTATTATATTTTATTCCATTTATTTTCCAATATCATATCAAAGTTCCTTAGTAGAGTACAAAAAGCATTTTAGAAATTCAAGAAAATTCAGGAAAAAAGTGATATGCTTGGAGGAATTAGCTCTACATATGTTTTAGAGACTAGCAATGCCTGCCTGCCATTAGATGATGCTTATCTAGCAGTATACTAGGGCAGCAAAGCCATGTTTTAAAATAGCAGGTTATTATTTTTACTTGGACTGGGGGAGAATCTCCCACTGTTGGCAGGGCATATCTTACTAGAAAAAATCCCATCAGTCAATGTCCTTCTTTGACCTCACATACCCAAATTTAGTATAGAGCAGTGTTTCTCAACCTTGGCCACTTGAAGATGTCCGGATTTCAACTCCCAGAATTCCCCAGCCAGCGAATGCTTCAAGTGGCCAAGGTTGAGAAACACTGGCATAGAAGTTTTAGATGGCCTTTTAGGACCATCCTCCATCAAAAGCATCCTTCTGTTTCCATTCACATCATCCTCTAATAAAAAGCTTTCCCTTTTGCATTAATAGTTGAAATTTCATGCAAGTTTCCTAGGCCATATATAGTAAGATTCATGAGCACCTATAACATCCTATATAACTATCGGATTCTAGATTTTCACGGGATTTTTGAAAGCAAGAGCTTTATCTCAACAGCCATTTGCAGTCTATAATAGTATTTCTCAACCTTGGCAAATTTAAGTTGCCAAGGTTGAGAAACAGTGGTCTATGATAGTAGCTCATGTTCAAGGGGTTATAAATGTGGATGATAAACTGCATTCAATAATTGACATAATTTACATTTGTAATGATTTTCCAGATAAGAGATACCCAACAGTTAAACCTACTTCCTGCTTCCTTATTGCCTAAGTTTACATTAGAACCAAGGTGGCGCAATGGTTAAAGTGCGGTACTGCAGGCTACTTCAGCTGACTGCTAGTTGCAAGTTTGGCAGTTCAAATCTCACGAGCTCAAGGTTGACTCAGCCTTCCATCTTTCTGAGGTGGGTAAAATGAGGACCCAGATTGTTGGGGAAAATATGCTGACTCTGTAAACTGCTTAGAGAGGGCTGTAAAAGCATTATGAAGCGGTATATAAGTCTAAATGCTATGCTATTAAGGAATCCAAAGAAAATCAAGTATTGGTCATGTCCTCAAATTCCTCATACATCTTTCTGAATGGCAAGTTAAGGACCTCCATTTTTAGGAGGCATTACTGTTTTTGAATGGATATATCTACACATTTGTATAAAAAACCTTTTGCAAAGTAATTTAGAACACTACCTTAGACCATCATATTTCCTAATGCAGACTGTGCATGTTATTAATTTCCAGTGAATGCATTCCTGCCCTTAATATTTCCAAGCTCTGAACCTGATATTGTAACAAGTGTCTATAGCTTTTCTTCAGGAAGTACTTTTCATAAAGGCATAATTTAGAAATGTAAAACTTGTTCATCCTTATCCTTATATACAAAATACAATTGTAGGAATCCCCAAGACAAAATAAAACAGCACCAGAAAATATCAAAGAGTATTCTCTCCAAGCAGATATTTTGCTTGTAATGGTTTTTTTCTCTCTAAGATTTACTCTCACCGAAAATCAGTTTAGCATTTGGTTTAGAAAGTATAATGTGATTTTTTCCCCTCTTATAAATTCAAACAGAAAAAAAGTTCAAGTCTAAATGAAAACTAGAATTTCAGGGGAAGATAAGAAGGAAACACTCTTTCCCTTTAACTTAACAGAATTAAACATTAAATAGTCAGGATTAGAGAACTTTATGTACTAAAGATATCCAAAACAATGTTACACATTGATTTTTTTAAATTTTAAAACATGTGATCACAATACAATCATACATGTAAGAAAGAGCATAGGTTTTATTTTTTTTTAAAAAGCAGAGGTAAATCATTTGCAAGTGTTAATTTGTAAATGGGGTAGAATTTAAGGTCATCCTAAGTATTTAAAGGTCTGACATCATCCTCAGATTTAGAAATAGATCCCAAGCTCATGAATTAAATATTTTGAAGAAGCAACTTTCAAAATCATTTGCTTGGGCTGGTTGTCTCCAGATGACGCAGAAGTTAACTTGTTCTCATGGATTGCACCATGTATCTCTATGAAGAATAATTCCTCCTGCTTAAAAAAGAGGTCTATTTTTCTTTGGGAGTTATAGGAATGTACACATCTCTCTTTAGTTTAGATCCATGACTGATGAGAAAGCTCACATTGCATGGGGGAGTCTAAATAACTGACTCCTAACCCCCTTGTTCCTTAGAGAATAAGTATCGCTTCCTGTTTATATAGGGGATAGCAGCTGCTGTTGTTCTCCTTGGCTGGTAATGTTGTTACTGGATCCCATGTAATAATCAGGGCTTTTGTTCTTTTTAGGCTTAATTGGTCTGATTAGATCAGATTCCTCATTCTCAGGATCTAAAATTCTGTGGCACCACTGTGAAAACTTATCCTGGGAAAACGAGCCTCCACATTAAACATTTTCTAGAATTCCTACCGTATATTAGTTGTGAGAAAACACATCATAGCATCTGCTCAAAATCCTAACTTTCATAGAATGGTTTGAGCATTTAAGGGATAAAACTGGATTTTAGCTACTCATGCTGGTTAAATGGCAATAGCAATAGTACTTAGACTTATAGACTGCTTCACAGTGCTTTACAGACCTCCCTAAGAGTTTGCAGAGTCAGCATATTGCCCCCAACAATCTGGGTCCTCATTTTACCGACCTCGTAAAGATGGAAGGCTGAGTGATCAAAATGATTGTGCTGTCCTTATTATTGACACGGAATGTTACTAAAAAGCATTATGTGAAAGCATTCATTGATGAATGCCATGATTAATGGCAAAAGTTAGTATCTATATGAGGCCATCTAATGATGTCCTCAATAATAGAATAATGAGACTTGGATTTGTAAGAGGGAAAAGAGTAAAGGAGACAAATTAAGAGAAGGAAGGAAGGAAAGGAAGGAAGGAAGGAAGAAAATTTATGTGTATCCTGTCTTTATTATTTTTACAAATATCCAACACTTCTATTTTCCCCATGTTATATGTTTCTGAAATGTAGAGAAATGAGCAGGATGCAATATTATAATTGGAGGTACAATGATATAGCAGAGAACAGCTAATAAATGCACGCATGAAGATGAAAGTGTATTGAGGAAGAAACTAGCAAGCCAGGAAACAGAATATTTGGGAACAGAGAGGACTGTTTTGTAAACAATTTGCATGTGGTCCTACCTAGAAGCTGATTTTGATCTGGAACCATCCAAATGGTTGGAAGTACGTATGAAAGTAATAGTAGATTGGTGAAAATTGCATTCGTATTCCAATGAGTTGCGATAATAAAAAAGTAGGTACTTGATTATTGGGCATAGGGCAATTGCATAATATTCAGAATGAATGTAATCTAGGGAAACAAGTTATTTCTTAGCATGACCTGAATGGATGGGTCAGAATAAGAGAAGACAGTATAGGAAAAGTGGGAATGAATATGGAGATTGGTAAATAAGTATCTGAAGAAAGTTTTGTTTCAAATACACAGTTTATCCGTAAACCTATTCATTAGCACAGATGGCAAAGAAATGAAGATAAACTTGAAGCATGATTGATTATTTCTAATGAAAGATTGAAATAATTAGCAAAGGATCCAGAGAGGTAGAAGAATTCTGAATGGGGGAACAGGCCATTTCTGATTGTGTCAAGAGTGAATATTAGGGAAGAAACAGTTTGTAAAGAAGGATAAATTTATGTCAATATACTTTGTTGGTCACTCAAAAGACTGGAGGAAAGCATATTAACGTGATCTGAGGAAGATTCTAAACAGTTAGGAGCCATTAAAATTAATATAGCAAAGAAAATTTACAATGATTTTGATGAAAATAAAACATGGCTTTGCAAGTTCAGTGAAACCTTGATTTCGTGGGCCTTGATGTACTGGATGAAATTTTAATCCTATTTATTTCATTTAATGCTGTTTGCATAATGACTTCACTGCAGCTTATGTCCTCTCTGATTTAATGGATAATTAGAATAAGGAATATCCCCTCCACACAAATGCTACATTAACTGAGGTTCTACTATAAATGAAAATAATTAAACAAGGATTTTACAGCAGAGGGAACTGAGTTGAATAAAAATGATGTGAAATGATATTAAATTTTAATGAAGTTCTGGAAGAATTATTTTGGAAAGCTATATGGGAATGATAATGAAACATCAAACAGTTGAGATGAAACAAATGCCCCATACATTTAACATCCAAGATAAATAATACAGAAAGGAAATGTTAAGTATTGTGAGGATGTTGAAAAATGATAAGGCTGCAGATGTTAACTGGATAATTGGAAAAAAATGTGAACATATGGGTGTAGTTTGCTTATGGTATGCAACTTATTTAAATTGATCCAACCAGATAGATATGCTCCAGATCCTGTCAATCAAACAGTGCCATCTTATAAGATCCAGAAAGTGCATCTATTCAGTTGCAATGCTTGCTATCTGGAATAGTATTCCCCACCCACAAGAGATTTGCACACCTGCCACCCTCATGATATATAGGAAACTACAACAAATCTGATTGTTCTCTAAGGTCATGGAATATGTAGTTGTGGAGCCCACATTAGTAGTGCTTGCTTTATAGCTGTATATTTTATTCTTCCAGTCAATCATAATCTCTTTTTCTATTTGTTTCTTTTTATCCCTAAGCTACCCAGAATCATGGATTCAGGTAGCCTTGACATTTCACAAATAAATATAATGCAGACAAACCCTGACTGTTTCCTCAAGCATTTGGGTCGAGAGGGCAGGCTAGCCCTGTTGTTGTCTGAAAATGCCTGCTTTAGGTTTCAATTTAACACTCAAGACAGTTGCTATGAAATTAATAATTTACTTCAAAGTTACACAGATAACACACCAGGGAGGATCATAAATCAACACAAAGTCTCTGAGGAAGAAAACTTGCTTTACTGGTTTTTCTTTCAGCCCGGAAAAAGTCCCAAATCCAGTCTGAGTTCAGAGAGCCGTTAGTCAGCCAGTCCAAAGATTAGAGTTTCATGAACAAAATCAACAAGAACGTCATGAAAGAGCCAGAGATCACACAGTTGTTTGCAACAAGGAAACTGACTCAAAGCTTCATTCTGGCTGCAGACAGCTGCCCTCAGTTATGAAGGTCTCTGTTCTATTTGGCAAGAAACCTCGTTGAACATCATTGTTCTTCTTCCATTCTGAGTTTGAGGGCTTGGTGATCTCAATTCATCATCTGACTACTCCAGTTGTTTAGTTGGTACCTATGTTTGATTAGGATGACTCTTGTCATGGTGCTTCCAGAGGCTGGCATTTCAAAGGTTCAGCTGGAGCGCCTTCATCAGAATCAGACTAAATCCTCAGCAATGACAGGAGGGTATCATTAACCTGGCTTGCCATGCCTTATTGTTTTAACTGTTGAGCTTTAATCTTCGTTGGCATCCAAAGTCACTATTGTGAGAGTTATATAAATTATTTAAATAAAATAAAAGATTACCCTCATGCTAGAAAATTAGAAAGCTATTTTACCTCATACAAAGGGAAATGTAGCAAAACTGTATGTGATTAAACATGTCTTGGAAAGTGTTTAGCAGAGTGTATTCATTTTTTTTATTTATTTAGTTTGTCAAACATGTACAAGATAGCAGATATAAATATGAACATGGACATGAACAAAGGAAATGAGTACAAATAAATGGGGACAGTAGGACAGGGATGGTAGACACGCTGGTGCGCTTATGCACACCCCCTTTACGGACCTCTTAGAAATGGGATGAGGTCTACTGTTGAGTATTCGTTAAGTCCTCGACTTACAACCTAGCGGCTAGCAACAGCCAAACCGCCTCCTGATTTGTTAAGACGCGGCTTGACTAAAGCGCGGGCTGCTAGGGGCGCGACTATTGGTTTCCTTGCTTGACAGCTCCGTATAAATAGCTGTCAAGCAGGGAAGGTGCTGAACTGCCTAAGTACATAGTTTTTACCATGCTGTTGTCTGGAATAAAAGGGCTGTTGTTATTTCAGACTGCCTCCTGCCTCGTCCTTCGCCCGGACCTCTAAATCCATGGTACACAGTTTAAGGTTGAAGCTGTGGAGGTTTGAGAAAGTAACAAGGGATTCAGGTAGAGTATTCTGGCTTTGACCACTCTGTTGCTGAAGCCATATTTTGTGCAATCGAGTTTGAAGTGGTTTATTTTGAGTTTGTATCTTTGTTTGCCCATGTATTGTTGAGGTTGAAGCTGAACTAGTCGTTGACAGATAGGACATTGTAGCAGACAATTTTGTGTACTATGCTTAGGTCAGACTGTAGGCGGCGTAGTTCCAGGTTGTCCAAGCCCAAAATTTCTAGCCTGCTGGCATAAGGGATTCTATTGTGAGCAGAGGAGTAGAGTACTCTTCTCGTGAAATACCTCTGGACCTGCTCAATTATATTAACATCCGATATACAGTGTGGATTCAAGGCAGATGAGCTGTATTTGAGAATTGGTCTGGCAAAGGTTTTGTATGCCCTGGTTTGCAGTGATTGAAAAGACACGAGAGGTGACAAAAATTACAGTGTGGCTTTTTATGCCAATGCTATAGAATCATAGAGTTGATAAGGGCTATTTGGGTTGTCAAATCCAACTTGGGTTGTCAAATCTAACCCTCAGTGCAAAAATCCAAATGAAAACTGACTAGACAAGTGGCATCCTAGTCTCCACTTGAACACATTGAATAAAAGGGAACCTATCATCTGCCTGTCTCAATCTGAAATGTTCTATTTTTCTAACATTTCTTTGAAATCTTCCTTCCTTCTTTACTTTTAATCTTTTATTCTGTGTTTTGTACTCTGGAACAAGAGATAACAAGTCTGCATCTTCATCTATGTGATATTGTTTTGGGTTTTTGAAGAATCATTACATCCTTTCTCTTTTCTTGAGCCTAAATATATCTATATTCTCCAATCTGTCATCATACTGCTTGATTTCTAGATTCTTGTTAACTTTGTTGTTCTTCCCTGAGTTTGTTGTAATTCTCTGAATCCTTTTTAAAAATGTGTTCAGAACTTGGCACAGCACTCAGGATGTGATCTTTCTATTATCCCAAAGGTGTTTTTTAAAGAGGCAATTGGACTTTCTTCGTTTTCTTTGAATACATTTTGCTTCTCATCCAAGAAGCTTCTTCAGCTCTGTCTGGATGGTGGGGAATGGAAAGATTTACATTCAGAGAAGAGAAGAACCTTGGAGACCTTCTAGTCCAGCCCCCTGCTCAAGCAGAACCTATACTATTTCAGATAAATGACTGTCTAGTCTCTTTTTTAAAACTTCCAGGGATGTAGTGCCCAAATTTCTGAAGGCAAGCTGTTCCACTGGTTGCCCTCATTGTTTTTCCTTAATTCCAGGTTGCTTCTCTTTTTGATTAGTTTCCAACCATTGTTTCTTGTCCTGCCCTCTGGTCCTTTGGGGAATAATTTGACCCCCTTTTCTTTGTGGCAACTCCTGAAAAACTGTAATACTGCTATCATGTCACCCCTAATCCTTTTCTTTAGACTAGCCAAACCCAGATCCTGCAGCCTTTCTTCATATGTTTTAGTCTCCTTTGATCATCTTAGTTGCTCTTCTCTGAACTTTTTCCAAAGTCTCAACATCTTTTTTGTAGTATGGTGGCCAAAATTGGTTGCAGTATTCCAGGTGTGGTCTTACAAAGGTTTTATAAAGTGATACTAATACTTCATGTGATCTCGATTCTATTTCTCTGTTTATATAACCCAGGATTGTATTAGATTTTTTTTAGCTGCTGCTGCACACTGCTAGTTCATATTCAAGTGATCTACTGGGACTCCAAGGTCCCTCTCATAGTTACTGCTTTTGAGCCAGAGCTTGCCTGATCTGTACTTATACCTTTGATTTTTCTTTGATTTTTCTTGTTTAAATGTAAAACTTTGCTTTTCTCCACATTAGAATTCATTTTGTTGGATAATGCCCATGGTTCAAGTCTGCCAATATCTTTTTGGATCCTGAGCTTGTATTCTGGGGTGTTGACTATTCCTGCCAGTTTAGTGTCATCTGCAAATTTGATGAATTCACCTTCTATTCTCTCATCTGGGTCATTTATAAAGATATTGAAGAGTACTGGGCCTAAGATGGAGCCTTTTGGTATCCCACTGCTCACTTCCCTCCATGTGGATGAATTACCATTAAGGACTACTCATCCAGTATGGTTTGTCAACCAGCTACAAATCCATCTGGTGGTGATGTTGTCTATTCCACATTTTTTTAGCTTACCAAGAAGATACTGGTCATTTGCATTCTTTTAGAGAGTAATTGAGGCCACTTGACACATAGATATTTAGCTATGCACTTCAGGATAAACACCCTTCAAATGGTACAGAAATATGAATGGATTTCCAGAGAAAAAATTGCAGACCACAGGAGCCATTTGTGGTGCAGGCAGCACTGACTCATCCCAACAGCCTGCACCTGTATTTAATAGCAAAGGGATACAGGGCAGAAAACATCCTGCAGAAAACACAGCTCTACAAAACAGTCCTTTCAGAAGTTCCAAGAATTGGTTCCACACCAATTTATTTGCACTACTCAAGTGACACTGAGGATACAGACAAACCCCCAAGTGGTCTCAATGACTCTCTAAAAGAATGCAAATGACCAGCTGTCTTCAGGCAATATAAACCTTCCATTCCCCACCATCCAGTCAGAGTTGAAGAAGCTTCTTGGATGAGAAGCAAAAATGTTTTCAAAGAAAAATAAGAAAGTCCAGTTGCCTCTTGAAAAAGCATCTTCGGGACAAGCATGATCTGGATGACTGGGAATCTCCATAGTCATTTGTCTTTCTATTACTGCAGTCTCAAATTGCATTTGCTTTCCATGCAGCCACATGATACTGTTGGCTTATATTCAGTTTAAAGTCAAATACTGTTCCAGAGTATTTTTCACAAATACTGTTACATACAGTAACCCTAATCTTATATTCTTACCTGAAAGCAAACTTTTTATTATTATTAATGTCATATACAAAATTCAGATGATATAATTGCCAATGTCTTGCTTTCTATTTTTCCTATATTTTCCCATCCAATAGTTGAGTTCCAAGATATCAGAAGCTCATTAGAGGAGCATATTACTTTTCAAGCATTTATATAGTCCAGCATTGCTTCAACTTTATCATTTTTGTAAGCCACCAAGAGTGATTGAGAGTGACTGGATGGACATGTACATTTTGGCACAGTGGTTAGAATGCAGTACTGCAGGGTACTTCTGTTGACTACCGGTTGCCAACAGTTCTGTTCTCACTGGCTTAAGGTTGATTCAGCCTTCCATCTTTCTGAGATCAATAAAATGAGGACCCAAATTGTTGGGGGCAAAATGCTGACTCTGTAAACTGGTTAGGGAGAGCTGTATAGCACTGTGAAGCAGTATATAAGTCTAAGTCCTATTGCTATTCTTAAATAAATAAATTAAAGTCAGCTGTTTGCAGCCTAATTTAAGAGACAGACCTAACTCATGTTCCATCTTTAGAATTAACTGTCTAATCTCTCACTCTTGCATGATATTTGTGTGGATTCTGCTTGTAAAATTTTGACTCTGGCTTAGTTCTTGGAATTTTGGACTGAATTTTGGCTATTTTTCTACCTGTTCCAGTTAAAAATAAAACCAACCAGGAAAGCTTCTTTCAGAGATTTTGTTTTGGTTTGCAGCCATGATAATGCAGTGGTTATAATGCAAGCTAACTCTGCCCACTGCCAGAAGTACGATCCTGACTGTCTCCAGGTTGACTCAGCCTTCCATCCTTCCAAGGTCAATAAAATGGAGACCCAGATTGTTGGGGACAATATGCTGTCTCTGTAAACTGCTTAGAGAGAGCTGTAAAGCACTATGAAGTGGTATATAAGTCTAAGTGCTATTATTGTTCTCTGTCTGCTGTTATCTCTTGACCTTGAGTACATTAATTTCATGAGTAATTTCTATAGCAACTCTATGTGTGAATGCATAATTGGAATCAGAAGAGGACAATGTGTAAAGCAACTCAATATTTCATATTTTTGTGTCTATTTTATATAAGAATTCAAATTGATTGAAAGCTTTCTGGAGTCCTAACATCTCCTAACTCCAAGGTTTGGTCTGAAACTATGCAGCCCCTAATAGCAAATTGAAAATTGTTGCAACTATTCCCACACTCCTCTAGCAAATAATAACCTTTACAGACCTCAATTTAAATGTTTGCAAGGATTTTCTGAAATGATTCTGTTGATGTTGTTATATTGAGATCAGGACAGAGGTTACACTTTTGCTAAACTAAACTTAAGAGTACTTTTGGAGACTTGATGGTAAACCCCCCCCCCCCTCTATCTATCTATTCTCAACCAAGCTATATTGTATTTAGCAGAAATTAATTCTGAATAAATAAAATGAGACCATACAAGTCAATTAAAGAATGTTATTGGTTTTGGTACCAGATGTATGGGAAATCTGCCAAAACATCTTCAAACATTTCCAAATCTACAGTTCTGTAAAGATATCAGTCAACAATTCTTAACATGTCAAACCAACATGGTTATATTAAAGGTAATCAATTCATCTAGAAACTTTCCAGTTATAGAAATACATACATAAATATTTGAGGAAATTAGAAAAATTGGAGGTGGGCGAGCAACCCTAGCACAGAATGTTACCAATAAACAAACTATTTTTATTCTGAACAATTAAAATGACTGTACAAACAATTGCTAAATTAGAACCCATTTTCTCTTTTAATTAAAAAAGGCTTTCAGTCTATTTATAGAATTCATCCAAGAGGTGCATTTAACTTGCATTCTTCTTTGAGCATGTCAGCACAGTAATAAAAATATAGGACTGGGGATTGGAATGGAAGAATAATCAAGGAGAATTTTTTTAAAAAGATTAATTGGATGTCTTTCTTTTTGATATTTCTTTCTTATCATGGGTCTCTAGCAACTACTGTAATTATCTGAATGTGCAGCTTCATTCAGCTCTTGACTTTCAAAGGCCAAACTGACCTCATTTTAAAAGAGTGTTGGTGACTTCGGCCAAAAGTAGATTGCTGTGCAGAATTATGAGTGCAAATAAAGGTCAGGACTCATGACAGGAGAATCTATCTCATGGGTCCATCCCATTTTTGTCTCCCACCTACTCCTCTCTAATCTCACCATAAATATGGCACATGACCTAAGGAACTTGGGAAATTACAGCACATATGACTGTATAAGCCATCTAGATGTCTATGGAGATTCTCACTCATCCAGGTCATGGTTGTCCCAAAGGTGCTTTTTTCAAGAGGCACCTGGACTTTCTGGTTTTTCTTTGAAGATGTTTCGCTTCTCATCCAAGAAACTTCTTCAGCTCTGACTGGATGGTCAGATGATCCTTCCATTCCCCACCATCCGGTCAGAGCTGAAGAAGCTTCTTGGATGAGAAGCAAAAATGTCTTCAAAGAAAAACCAGAAAGTCCAGTTGCCTCTTGAAAAAAGCATTTTTGGGAGCACCCGCTATACCATATCAATGTTAAAACCATAGAGTGTGTTCCCTATCTGTTTATCAACTCTGTTCTTTCCATTCTCAGTTTCCTATAAAATTAACACAATTAATATGTTATGATCTTTGGAGCACAAGACATTATAACAAAAAGATTGGTTATTCAATAATTGATCTGGAGTTAGATACCAGCTCATTTAAACGCTGATTCATACCAGTGCATCATTAAGTGGAGACTTTGATGAAAAAGGCCAACTTTAAATCTTAATTAGCTTTATAAATGTTTCACGGTTGACTGGCCTCTTGCTGCTGGAGTACACGACACTCTGCCTTTAATACACAGGCTTCAGGGACATTCACACAGATGGTGTGCCTAAGTTTTCCTCCTATAGCTTGATTTAACTTCACTGAAATTTCCCTAATACTCAACCCTGTATAGTTAGTAAGAAATCTTTATTAAACCCAAAGGCTGCAGACAATTTGAACAGTTGATTGTTCACTATCAGGAAAAAGTTGTTGCCTGTTCTTAATAATCTCTTACTTTAAATTCAACCATTCTGTCTCCCATGCCATAAAAAAAATCCTGCTTTGTGCTTCTTCTAAAGAGGAGGTACATAATATAATGAGGATTATATAAACGATAAATGTGATAGGGATTATTAACAATGTTAGCGTAAACTGGATCAATATAAATGAAACTTAGTTAAACTTGCTCATACATAAAAGAGAAATGTTTAGATAGAACAAGAAAGATATAGATGAAGGTAGAGATAAAGATGAGGAGTTAGGCATTTTTTTAAATATATACGTTTGAACAATATAATAAGGATTACTTAAATTTGAGAAATGTGATAGAGATTACTGATATTGCTATTGTGAATTGGATTAATATGAATGATACCCAGAACCAACTCTGTTCCTACACAATATAAATGTATAACTTTAAAAAAAATATACTAAAAAAAAAAAAGAAATCCTGCTTTGTGCTTCTTATTTGATGCTGTATAATAACCAGTGGTGGGATTCAAATTTTTTTACTACCAGGTCTGTGGGCGTGGCATGGCTTGGTGGGCATGGCTTGGTGGGTGTGGCAGGGTAAGGATACTGTAAAATCTCAATTCCCACCCCACTCCAGGGGAAGCTTACTGCAAAATCCCCATTTCCTCCTGATCAACTGGGACACAGGAGGCAGAGAATAGATGGGGGCAGGCCCAGTCAGAGGTGGTATTTACCGGTTCTCCGAACTACTCAAAATTTTCACTACCAGTTCTCTAGAACTGGTCAGAACCTGCTGAATACCACCTCTAGTAACAATATTCAAACATATTTTTCTATGCTCTAAATGTGGTGTGTGTGTGTGTGTGTGTGCGCGTGCGCGTGCGCGCACTGTTCAATAAACTCTTTTCTTCATCATCATATAATCAAAATAATTTTAAAATGGAGATTGAGAAAAGGAGGGTTATGACACCTGCAAAATAACTGATCACACATTTGATTCTTTGGTGAGAATCTATTAAAATGAAATAGATGTCGTTTTCGTTCAACTACTATGGTGGAGATTGGAAACAGTTTCCACTTAACCCATGTCTTTCACAAGGTAATGTGGGTGCCTGATCTTTTATTTGTCAGCCAATGTCTATGTATATTCTTCCTAGGAGGAAATGAATCAAGTTATTGAAATAAACACCTCAGAAGGAAGCATGAAAAGGGAAGGGGTGTGGAAACTGGTCTTTTTCACCAATGAAACAGGAAAACAAATATTGTTTGTTTGTAAAAGTTTTACTGAAGTGAAATCGCTCTTGTATAGCCTATTTCTGTGACAAGTTTATTTAGAGATAGATCCACTTTGCACAATAAGATCCAAGCTGTTTAAGATTACAGTGCATGCTGCAGTATAATATTTACATTTTCCTGGAAGAAAGTCCTGATAATTCATTAAGCCTTTTCTTGACTAGATATATATCAAAATCGTGATGCAAGATTCCAGGGTTGGGTGAGAGAGCTCAACAGTGATCCAGCACTGGGAATCTGGTAAAAAGGAACAGATGATAGGCTAGTCAATTTCAATCTAGTATTCAAACTAGTCAATTTCAGGCTGCCAGAACTCCTAATCCCCCAGTTTCATATCTCTTCAGGACTTTGCAAAAAGAAAGGGAAAAAGGAAAACACGCAAGAGAATCAGAAACAAACCTTAGTCTTCTATGAAGTTGATATTTTCATGGCAAATAGGAAAGAAGAAGAGTAGGAGTCATCACAACAAAACAAAATTAAAGGCATGGAAGTTCAATGCCCAGACATAGAGCTACAGGAGAGGCCTACAGATCTCTGCCCTTCAAAGACTCTTTTTTTCAAACAAAATAAAATTACAGCTCTTCTGTTATTATAACTGGGAAAACAGTACTTTCATACTGGTAAAAGCTGGACTGGTTCAGCATCAGCAGAGGCTGCCTCTGAGATTGAGGTTATAAAATACTGTATGCCCTCAGCAAAGTTTGAGAGGCTGCCACAGAAAGGAGGGGGTCGAGCTATTTTTCCAAAGTACCTGAAGGCCAGACAAGGAATAATGGATGGAAACTGAACAAAGAGAGATTCAATACATTTCTGGAAATAAGGAGAAATTTTCTGACAGTGGGAGCAATCAACCAAAGGAACAGCTTGCTTTCAGAAGTTGTGGGAGCTTCATCACTGGAAGCTTTCCAGAAGAGACTGGACTGCCATCTGTCAGAAATGGTGTAGGGTCTCCTGATTGGGCAGAGGGTTGGACCAGATGATCTACAAGGTCCCTTCCAACTCTATTAATCTATTAATCTGTTAGGTGTAACTGGAGCATCCTTGTGCCAAGCAAGCTGGCTGAAACCTTATACTGGCATATTGTTCAATCAAAGAATCTCAGATGTAAAAATCTGTCCCTTCATTATCAGCAACTCAACCACACCCATTCAAAGTATCAACAACCTAATTCTGGGAAGAACACCAAACCATAGAACAATTTGAATTTCTCTAGTGTTTCCATTAATTTTTAATTGCCCATACATTTCTAAGTGCTTGGCCTTTGCTTCTCAAAAGACGTTCTGAAATGTATGCTCTATGAAACTTGAATAAGGAGCAGGTCAGGAAGGATAATTTTATAACTAGGTCAGAGAAACTGAATGTTTTAGTCAGCTCCCTTCTTTACTTCTTGCGGTCTCTCTTTTCCGCTCTCTCCTTTCTCTCCCTAACCTCCATCCATCCATGTCCCCCTTTTAAAGCACCTTTACTAAATTGACAATATAAAAACTCATCTGTATTTTTAGAGTTGGGGAACATTGATATAATATTTATTATTTATAAATTTACATAACATGTTTCATTTTAAAAAAAAGAAAGTTAAAGAAAGAAAGAAAAAACTCTGCCAAGACACTGAGTCTAAAAATAATAATAGTATATTTGCAGCAAGAAGTTTGGCACATTGGCTATGAAAAGCAAATGGTACTCTATGACTTCTTGTCCCAACCTACCATACTTCCCCCATTCTAAAGAAAATGACACTGGAGAAGAAAAATTCTTAGTTGCTATGGCATTCAGAGCAGTTGTGAGACAAACACGATATGATAAGTATAGGAAAAAAAATAACCATTTTAAGCAGTTCACATTGGCATACTGACCATTTTATATTAATGCAATGGTATAATATTTACTATGGCAGTCTTTACCTGCCTCTTGTATGTGTTGAGTTACAAACAAATAAATAATCCATAGAATTCCTTTAATTGTTAAAGATAATGTGGTCAGTTGGGTTTGTTGTGTGGGTGCCTTCAAGTCAGTCTCCAGGTCAGAGGTGGTATTCAGCCAGTTCTGACAGGTTCTGGAGAATTAGTAGCGGAAATTTTGAGAATGGGGAGGGAATGGAGATTTTGAAGTATCCTTCCCCTGCCACACCCACAAAGCCATGCCCACAGAACTGGTAGTAAAAAAATTGGAATCCCACCACTGCTCCAGTTGATTGCCTAAACTAGTCCCTGCAATTGTTCTGGTAAGATTTGCAGAAGTAGTTTGCCATTGTCTTCTTCTCAGAGCAAAACTTGTGTCTAAAGTGGGATTAGAAGTCTTTGTGTCTAAAGTGCCTTTGTGTCTGAAGTGGGATTAGAAGTCACCATCTCCTGGTTTCTAGCATAGTGCCTTAACTCTACACCAAACTGGCTAATGAGATGGTTTACAGTATATACAATAGCAGAGTTGGAAGGGACATTGGAGGTCTTCTAGTCCAACCCCCTGCCTAGGCAGGAAACCTTATACCATTTCAGACAAATGGCTATCCAACATCTTCTTAAAGACTTCCAGTGTTGGGGCATTCACAATTTCTGGCGGCAAGCTGTTCCACTGATTAATTGTTCCAACTGTCAGGAAATTTCTCCTCAGTTCTACGTTGCTTCTCTCCTTCATTAATTTCCACCCATTGCTTCTTATTCTATCCTCAGGTGCCTTGGAGAATAGTTGGACTCCCTCTTCTTTGTGGCAACCCCTGAGATATTGGAACACTGCTATCATGTCTCCCCTAGTCCTTCTTTTCATTAAACTAGACATACCCAGTTCCTGCAACCGTTCTTCATATGTTTTAGTCTTCAGTCCTCTAATCATCTTTGTTGCTCTTCTCTGCACTCTTTCTAGAGTTTCCACATCTTTCCTACATTGTGGCGACCAAAACTGAATGCAGTATTCCAAGTGTGGCCTTACCAAGGCATTATAAAGTGGTATTAACTCTTCACGTGATCTTGATTCTATCCCTCTGTTTATGTAGCCTAGAACTGTGTTGGCTTTTTTGGCAACTGCTGCACACTGCTGGCTCATATTTAAATGGTTGTCCACTAGGACTCCAAGATCCCTCTCATAGTTATTACTGTTGAGCAAGGTACCACCTATACTGTACCTGTGCATTTCGTTTTTCTTGCCTAAATGTAGAACCTTACTCTTTTCACCATTGAATTTCATTTTATTAGATAGTGCCCAATGTTCAAGTTTGTCAAGATCCTTCTGTATCTGAAAGCGTATCTTCTGGAGTGTTGGCTATTCCTGCCAGCTTGGTGTCATCTGCAAATTTGATGAGTTTATTCCTCATCCAAATAATTGGTGAAGATATTGAAAAGTAATGGGCCCAAAAAGAGCCTTGGGGTACTACACTGCATACTTCCCTCCATGTAGATGCAGTTCCATTGAGGACTACACGTTGAGTGTGGTTGGTCAGCCAGTTGCGAATCCATCTGGTGGTGATGCTATCCAACCCACATTCTTTTACTTTATCTAGTAGTAGGTTATGGGCTACCTTATCAAATGCCTTACTGAAGTCCAAGTAAGCTATATCGACGGGATTCCTCTGGTCCACTAATTTTGTCACTTTGTCAAAGAATGAAATAAGATTAGTCTGGCATGATCTGTTTTTGACAAACCCATGTTGGCTTTTGGCTATTACTGTGCTTACGTCTAGGCATTCGTTAATTCGTTGCTTGATTATCTTTTCCACAATCTTTCCTGTATTGAGGTCAGACTGATAGGTCTGTAGTTTCCTGGATCTATTTTTTTTTTTTTTTGAAGATGGGAACAACATCAGCTCTTTTCCAGTCCTCTGGCAGTTTCCCAGTGCTCCAGGATCTCTGAAAGATATAGTTCAGTGGTTCTGAGATCTCGTCTGCCAGTTCCTTCAGAACCCTGGAGTGTAATTCATCCGGTCCTGGTGATTTGAACTCATCTAGGGTAGACAGGTGCTCACCATTTTCTTCCCTATTTCAACTTGTGTTCCTAATCTGATTTTTGTGGTGCTGTTTTTGATAGGTTGGACTGTTTTATCTCTTTGTGTAAAGACAGATGCAAAAAATGAGTTAAACAGTTCTGCTTTCGCCCTGTTGCTTGTCACCTTCTTGCCACTTTCTCCCAGCAATGGAACAATTGTTTCCTTAACTTTTTTCTTGTTTTTAACATGTTGGAAGAAGCTTTTTTTGTTATTTTTTACTTTTGTGGCAAGCCTTTCTTCATTGTGAGCCTTAGCTTTCCTCACTTCATCTTTACAGGCTTGGGCTATTTAGTGATATTCTGTCTTAGTTATGTCCCCCTCTTTCCTCATCTTTTTTGTCTTTTAATTTGTCAGAGAGTTCTTTATGCAGCCATGCTGGTTTCTTTTGGAAGCTGTTATTTTTCTTCTCCATTGGTATTGTGCTAGACTGGGTTTTTATAATCTCATTTTTCAAAATTTCCCAAGCTTCTTGAGTTATTTTCCCCTTGAGAATTCTCATCGATGGAATTCTTCCCAAGCTCTCTCTAAGTTTATTGAAATTACTGTAGCTCTCTTAAAGTCCAAGACTCTAGTTTGACCTTGTTCTACTACTTGTGTTTGCATAATGTTGAATTCCAATATTGCATGGTCACTTGCCCGCAGGGTTTCTGTGGCTTCAACACCTTCTATCATTTCCTCTCTGTTAATGAGAATTAAGTCCAATATGGCTGATCCCCTTGTTCCCTTCTCTACTTTTTGGGAAACAAAGTTGTCTGCTAGATTTGTTAGGAACCTGTTGGATCTTTCACTTGGTGCAGAGTCGGTTTCCCAGTTAATGTCAGGGTAGTTAAAATCCCCCATTACTATTGTGGTGTGCTTCTTACATACCTTAGTTAGCTGAGTAGCAAAAAGTTCATCTACCATAACAAACATCCAATTCATGGACAAATTTTATTGTTATGAGGACAGAGCAAAACAGCACTAAGTTAGGATTCGAAGACTGGAAACATCTGTGATATCAGTATTGGAGGCTAAAACATATGAAGAATGGTTACAGGAACTGGGTCTGTCTAGTCTGGTGAAGAGAAGGATTAGGGAAGACATGATAGCAGTGTTCTGATATCTCAAGGGTTGCCACAAAGAAGAGGAAGTCAAGCTGTTCTCCAAAGCACCTGAGGGCAGGATAGGAAACAGTGGGTGGAAACTAATCAAGGAGAGAAGCAACTTAGAACAAAGGAGAAATTTCCTGACAGTTAGAACAATTAATCAGTGGAACAACTTGCCTCCAGAAGTTGTCAATGTTTCAACACTGGAAGTTTTAAAGACAATGTTGGATAACCATTTGTCTGATGTGGTGTAGGGTTTCCTGCCTAAGCAGGGGGTTGGACTAGAAGACCTCCTTCTTAGGTAGCATTCCCAAGAAGATTCTATAGGAAATACCCTATTCAGGAAGATTATAATATTGAAATGTGCCCTAATTGGTATCTTCACACTGGATATATACAGAATATGTCAAGCAGTGGTGGGATTCAAATAATTTAACAACCAGTTCTCTGCCCTAATGACCAGCTGGGCATAACTCAGTGGTCATGTGAGTGTGTGGGCTGGCCAACTCAATGTCACTCACATCGATGGGCGCTTTGCCTTAGCTGTGACAATGTGATAAAGGTTAAGCAGAGAGGCAGTTTCTGTAAGCAGGGCAATAAAGATGAGGCTAGAAACAACACCAGAATGTTTCCTTCCTGCCTTCCTTATAGGATTAGCCCTGTAAAGTGGGGGGGGGGAAACAAAATGAGATTTCTTCCAACAACCAGTTCTCCAAGCTGCTTAATAACTTAACAAATGGTTCTCCTGAATAGGTGCGAACTGGCTGAATCCCACCACTGATCTCAAGATACCCAAGAAAAACAATATAAGAGTCTCTGAACAGAGGCCTAATGTTCTCTGTCTGTTCTCTGTCTCTATAATGAGGAGCAACTATATTCATGACAATTCTGGAAGACAGCAAATCAGCAATTTCACCTATAAAACTGCAGCTTCTGCCTAGCCTTTGCTGACATGATATCTGGTTTACTGTCTTCCAAACTAGACAGTTCTGCTGAACAGAAGCTCTCAGTTCTTGATTTAGATGTATTTTTTGTAAAACAGTATTCAGTATACTTGGGTTCAAGGAAGGACAAGTAAAAACGATTTTTGTGAGGGTGCTAGCTTTTGGCGTTGGCACAGAAAGTATCCACTTTTAGATCTTCTAAATGGAGGCAATGGTGAAGATAGGAAATATAAGCAAGATGTTAATCGGCAACCCCCACACTCAAACTAGGAAGAAGCTATACAGACATTTGACATAGTACTGATAGATAAAAATAATTTAATGAATATTAGGGGAAACCACTTCTGTCAATATGAGAATGCAGTTTCCTCTTATGCCAAGAGCAGTTTAAATTTGGCACTTCTTTTTCCTCTCTTTCCCATGGCTTGCTTGGTAATTCTCAGGCTTGATATTACGTGGTTCTTGGGTTTGTTGACAGAATCAGCATTCCAGCTATAGGAAACTTTTAATTCTCAATGTAACTCCCAGACCAACTGTTGGAGGCTCCCAAGACATTAAAAAAGTATTCAGGAGACAAACTAAACAGTGTAATGTTATATAGTTCATTACAATACGCACAGCTATTTAGGTAACACTCAATTGTCTCATCTGACCCATTTTCATCACCTCCCCTCACTTTTCCCCCTTAGAATTCTGAAACTGATTGAGTCATGTTTTGCCTTCACACTTCCATGTTGCACACATTTTCAAAAGACAATCTTGATTGTTCCAAAATTGGACTCTCCAGTTCTTTAAAATTCTGTATGAAACATTAAAAAAATGTCAAGTTCCATTTAAGCCTCAGAATTATTGAGTTGGAAAATAAATGTCTAAATAGAGCTGTTTTTTGTTAAAAAAAAGGATTCACCTGATGCTTCTCAGATGTATAGATGTTATAAAAACTTTCAAAACTATTCTTAGTCATTACTAGCAATATTTTTTTTAAAAGAAAATATAATCCTATCTTAAGTGTGAAGAGTTGATACGCAAACTGGCTTTCATGTATATTTCAAAGTGCCAATTATCATCTGTAGTTGTTTATGGCTTGGGATCTGGATATTTACATAGGCTCTGGCAAGGTCAGCACAAGGGATTCAGTTTGGTATAGTGGTTAAGACATCAGGCTAGAAACTTGGAGACTGTGTGTTCCAGTCTTCCCTTAGGCTCAAAGTTAGTTCAATCATGCCTGATCCTTGGAGACTGGCTGGACAAATCTCTGCAATTTTCTTGGCAAGGTTTTTCAGAAGTGATTTTCCTTTGCTTCCTTCCTAGGCATGAGAGAGAGTGACTGATCCAAGGAAGGAAGCAATGACAAATGATTTATGTGGTGTTCTGGTGTTTTTTAGAAGAAAACAATGACCAGATCCAAAAACCCATGACCAGTGACCACTCTTACTTAGGTCTAAGATATCTAAAAATAAGGCAAGCAAGCAAGTCATTCCAACTCCTGTACTCAAAATCCCACTTTGGAGATATCACTTACTATTCAGCCCTTGTTGCCTTCAGCTGCCCATTAAAAGAAAATAACAAAATTGCCCATCCCTGACCCACAACACAGGTATACAAATCACATTCCAAGAACTGATGTGGTCCCCACCTCCTAATTAATTGCCTCTGTTTTTTGGCAAGTAAGATAAAATTAACCTGAGTTGACTTCAGGAGAGGTTAAGTTGAGGAAATGTAAGATGAGTGAAATTAAAATGGGTTTTATGAAAAATGTGAGTCTTATTCTGGACATCTTCCCTTTTTGTATAGGTTTTCTTCTCCTTGAATTTCCCATATGTAGCCCCACATTCCTGAAGTTTCATGTGCTGCTGCCCATCTAAAACAGGTTGTATATCCATCTTATGAACCATGGTGGTGCAGTGGTTAGAGTGCAGTACTGCAGGCTACTTCTGCTGCCTGCTGCCTGCCTGCAATTTGACAGTTCAAATCAACTCAAGGGTGACAAAGCCTTCCATTCTTCTGAGGTGGTTAAAATGAGGACCCAGATTGTTGGGGCAATGTGCTGACTCTGTAAACCACTTAGAGAGGGCTGTAAAAGCACTGTAAAGCAGTATATAAGTCTAAGTGCTATTGCTATTATAAAGTCATATTTGAAGACATATGCTCTCATGTTACTAGGTGAGAAAATGAGGAGTAAAGGTAACAATGAGCTCACCAAACTACGTTACCACAGTGGTACAATGATACCTGTTTTTCCATTATTCCAATACTTACAATAATTCAAGCATAACCAAAATAACACATTTCATCCATATTTACCATCAACTACAGTGTTTCCCTGAAAATAGGACAGAGTTTTATTTTCTTTTGACCCCTGGAATAAACACTTGACCTTATTTTCAAGAAGGTCTTATTATTTTTGAGGTGCAGGAGGCGGCAAGTATAGTCACCACATGGCTGTTGCTGTGTTGCAATATTTTGGGGGAGAGCTTATTTTGGGGAAGGGCTTATTTTAGCGCATGCGCTCCAAAGCCCGATTGGGTTTATTATCCAGGGAGGTCTTATTTTTGGGAAAACAGTGTAGTAAACACTGTTTCATTCATTGGAACTGGAGTTGGACTGACTTCATCTAACTGGTGAAGAGAATCATATTCAAATCTCTTACAATGTCAGAGAGAATGTTCATCCCAGCCAAAACTTACTTGCAATTACCACAGAGTTGATTTGAAGTAAGTTTAAATCAAAGGCTCTTTCAGTCGTAGATGCAAAAACAACAATACCGCAACCCTCATAGCACCATTATACAATGAGATCATGGAGATAATGGATAGATGACTTTCATGTACTCTAGTAGTTATTCTTTTTGTTTTTTTCTGAGTGTTACAGTTTCCAAGGTAATCATTGTTTGCTCATGTAAGATTTGTGTGTTCTCATTTATATTAAGAATTAAACTTCCATGGGACTTGAAAGGCAATTTTGATGTTATCTGTGCTCTGCTTCTCAGCGTGTGCTGTCATAAAGCCCGGGGTTCTTTTTTTATTTCGAGATATTATAGCCTGAGCTTGCATGGCTATCAAGCAACTTGAATGGATTGGAGATGATGTGTCAGATGGATTCTGAACTACCCCGCAGTCTAGTGTCACAAAACACAAAGAAATACAATGAAGACAACACACGAGGGATTTGCTTTATAGAGTTTATGTGTGAAAAAAGAAAAAAAATGGAAAAAAAGATTATTTACAGATAGGGAAGCTTGATTTATGAGATAACTGCAAAACATATCTCTAAATATGGCACTGAACATGTGCAAAATAGAAAATACAAAACTGATAGAATAGAGGCCAGCTTTGTTAGCTTATGGTCTCGCTATATGTCTTTGCCTAAAATTTTTTTCAAGGATTGCAGAATGTTTCTGACTTGCCTTCCCTCTTCAATATTCTAACAGTCCAATCAAAATGACTGGTTCACATGGCACTCTAAACCCATGATGGTGAACCTATGGCACTTGTGCCAGAGATGCACGCAAAGCCCTCTCTGTGGGCACATGCACCATTGCCAGCTGGCTTCTGGTGCATGCATGCACGCTACTCAGCTGATCTTTGGACATACCAGAACCCTGGAAACTCAGGTTGTCAGCGCTCCGGCACACAAAAAAACCAGTTGGTTGAAGCACACCATATTTAAGGGGCCCTCCAACCAGCACCGACTGCGACCTGCCGGAGAGGTAAGAGGAGAACCACCGTAAAAAGGTGCCTCCCACTCCCACCTTTGCCAGCCATTGCAGAAGGATACCATCGAAGGCCGCTGAGAGGTCAAGGAGCACCAGGATAGAGGAATTTCCTCCATCCCTGGCCCGCCAGAGATCATCGGTCAGTGCGACCAAAGCGGTTTCGGTGCTGCATCCAGGCCTGAAACCAGACTGAAAGGAGTCTAGATAATCTGCTTCATCCAAGGTCCATCGGAGTTGAAGGGCCACCACCTTCTCGACAACCTTCCCCAAAAAAGAGAGGTTGGAGACCGGATGATAGTTCTTAAGAATAGTTGGTCCAGAGAAGGCTTCTTGAGGAGGGGTCTCACCACCACTTCCTTCAAAGTTTGCGGGAAGGATCCCTCCTGCAAAGACGCATTTGTAATCATCTGGATCCAGCCTCGTGTTACCTCTCTGCTGGTCAAGACCAGCCAGGAGGGGCACGGGTCCAGTAAGCAGGTAGAGGCACTCATCGCTCCCATGGCCTTGTCCACTTCCTCAGGGGTGACAAGCTCGAACTCATTCCAGGAAGTCTGATCAAGACTCTCCCTCAGCATCTCTGCTGATATTGTCCAAGTGGAGTCCAGGTCTACCCGAATCTGAGTGATTTTGTCCGACAGAACTGCGCGAACTCCTCAGCCCTTCCCTGTAAGGGTTCCCCCGCATCCTCACTCTTCAAGAGGGAGCGGGTTATCCTAAACAGGGTGGCTGGGCGAGATTCTGCGGACGCAATAAGAGCGGAAAAATGTACACATTTTGCCACCCGTATCGCCACTAAATAAGTCCTAATAAAGGCTTAAAAGGGGTATAACCTAGGTGCCCCCATGATAACCTGCGCAGCCACATTCTGGACCAGCTGAAGCCTCTGGGTGCTCTTCAAGGGCAGCCCCATGTAAAGAGTGTTACAGTAGTCCAGGTGAGAAAGGACAAGGGCATGATTGACTCTGCACAGACCATCTTGATCCAGGAAAGGGCGCAACTGAAGTACCAGGAGAACCTGGTAAAAGGCCCCCCTGGTCATGGCTGTCAGGTGTTCTTCTAAACTAAGCCGCGTAACCAGGAGGACGCCCAGATTGCGGGCTCTCTCTGAGGGGGCTAAAATTTCTCCCCCTATCATCAAAGATGGAACAAGATGCACAAATCGGGATGACGGAAGCCACAGCCACTCAGTCTTGGAGGGATTGCACTTGAGCCTGTTCCTCCCCATCCAGATCCGCAGAGCCTCCAGGCATCAGGACATCACGTCGAGAGCATTGTTTGGGTGGTTTGGGGTAGAGATGAAAAATTGGGTATCATCAGCATATTGATGATACCATACTCCAAAACCACGGAAGATCTCTCCCAGTGGTTTCATATATATGTTGAACAGGAGGGGTGAGAGAACCGACCCCTGGGGCACCCCACAAGTGACGCACCTAGGGGTTGATCCCTGCCCACCAGTCAACACAAACTGCGACCGATCCAACAGGTAGGAGGAGAACCACCGTAAAACGATGTCCCCCATTCCCAACCCCCCAAGTCGTCGCAGTAGGATACTATGGTCGATGGTATCGAATGCCGCTGAGAGGTCTAATACGACCAGGACAGAGGAGTGAGGTGGTGAAGCAGCCAGTCCATCATCAGGGCCACACTCCATTAACCCAGTCCATATTATCACAAGAGTAGTGGCCAAATGGCCAAATGACACAGTACGGTGGTCCAGGCAACGATGGTGATACCGGAGGGGGCCAGAACGAAGGACCCCCCCCCACTCCAACTGCACCCATGCCAACCACCGAAGCCATCTTCCGCTGGCATAAATATCCATGTCAGCTGCCTCAGCCACTCCCCTCTGATCCAAATTATCATGTCCATAAGAAAGGAGAAGGGGGGAGCAGTCAGGATAACACCACGGTGCAGGGTGCGGTAGCCGCAGGGATCCCAAGCTGGGCATCCCACCACCGTTGCCGACCACACCCACGCTGGCTGCAGAGATCCCAAGCCAGGTCCCCGCCACCGCTGCCACTGACCACACCCACGCCAGCTTCAGAGATCCCACGCCGGGCATCCCAGCAACAATGACCACACCCATGCTGGCTGCAGAGACCTCAGGCTGGGCAACCCGCCACCGCTGCCGCTGACCACACCCACGCGGCAGCCGCTGACGCTCTTCATTCTCCTTTCACCACCAACCGCCCCGTTTCACTCACGATGTTCAAGCTACGAAGCAGTAAATTGCAGCTCAAGGGTATCCCCGAGGTCCCAGGAAGTTCTCATAACTAGATCTGGAACCAACGATGGGATAGGGTACCCCCTGCAAGCCCTGTGAAGGACAATCATCTCCCTCAAGCTCTCCTCAAACACGACAGGACACCATCTTGGGCATGCGCACAGAGATAGTTCAGATCAAGTAAGATCAAAGGTTAATGTATTTAATAATGCATTTGTTTGTTTTCTTGGCAATCCACCGTATTCTCAGGAATCTTCTCCCATACTCAGCATGGATACTTTTCCTATTCTGCTTCTTCAAAGTCCAACTTTCACTTCTAGACAGTATCAGAGGGAATATTGGCTTGCGTGATTCTAATCTTTATAGCTTTAGACACATCGCAGCATTTGAATATTTTTTCCAAGGCCTTCGTAGTTGCTCTACCAAGTACTAGACTGCAGCATATTTCTTGACTGTTCTTTTATTGTTGATGGTTGATCCTAAGAGACAGACGCTATGTAAGACTTTAATAACTGCATCGTTAACAATAGGCTTGTTGTTGTACCTATTGTAATTAGTTTGTGTTCTAGGGATTTGATGTTTCCCAGCTTTCTCATTAATTTAGAATTGGGAAACCTTTTGGATGGGGTTATTTTTAAGATTGTAGCAACTGAGGCCTTGGTAAGTGACTCTGAAGCAAAGTGAGCTGGACCTTAGCCTACATGGGGTGAACCAAAATTCTAGGAAAAGGAAGATAAGATCTTTCTTTTTTTAGTGATGCTAAATCAATTTTTAGAAGTTATTTTATGATTTGTGTGCATTTTGTGTGTGTGTTAAAATTGTGGGGGAAAGTAATTTAGATGTTTTAAATACAAAGGCTTATTAAAGACTGTTGGTTTTGAAGATCCAGGGTTATTTGTGAGTTGAAGGCAACATGACTCCAAATAGTTGCAGGGGAACAGTGGCAAGAGAGAAGTATATCTCTGCCTCCCACTTGCAAGTCTCGTAGGAATCCAGTTGGCTTTGGTGAGAATCCTAACCATAGGATGGGATGGGACTTGGACTTGGCTTCACCCAACATAACTGTTGAGCTGCAGCACATGAGTAAAGCAAAGTTTGATTCATGTTTCGTCCACTGGTTTTTAGAAAAAGAATGACATACCCACTCCGAGGTATAAAAAGTAGAATTAAAAATGAAAAAAATAAGCTAATCTATTTTTTTCAAAAAAGAAAGAAGAGAGAGAAAGAAAGAAAGAAAGAAAGAAAGAAAGAAAGAAAGAAAGAAAGAAAGAAAGAAAGAAAGAAAGAAAGAAAGAAAAGGTAGGGAGGGAGAGAGGGAGAGATCCACCTCTTCCTGCACAATGTACTCCTAATCCATTTTAGAGGGAGAAACATGGTTCTAGTAATCAAAATGTCGACATGTGTTATGTATTCTGCAAGCCACTCTGAGGCAATAGGAGTTTAATGGCATGTAAGTTGAATTAATTAATTAATTAATTAATTAATAATATGCCACTTAATCATTTTCAGGTTCATGGGTTGGAAGATGACAGAGATACAGTTTTCTTGTACACAACCAACTTTATCCAAGCATTTCTCTAACAAGCACGTGTTAGACTGCAGTTCTCATTATCTCCAGCCAACAGGGCCACCTGGAGAGCAATAATTGGAGAAGATGAGTGTTATTAATTTATGTAGCTGTTTATCATATTTCCTTTGAAAAGGGAAGAGCATCTTACATGAGATTCACAGTAACTCCACCTGAGCATTGATATAAGTCATCAAGTATCAGTCATGTTTACAGAAGGATAGAGAGAGAGAGAAAAGGAGACAGATCAATAGAATCACTCCATCCATTCAGCTGTTGTGATGTTTTTCTCTCTCCTTGCAATATATCTATTCAACCTAATCATCATTAAAATATGCATGTAAGTTTAAAACACTGATGCCTAAGCCTTCGGGTCCTTGTCTGTTAGTATCCCTAAATGCTTTATAAATTAATAGCAGTCATAAATTTACAACTAATAATTTTATCTGAAATTATAGATATATAGGCATATTATTAATTAATTAATTAATTAATTCAACTTACATGCCATTAAACTCCTATTGCCTCAGAGTGGTTTGCCTACTACTCTCTGCCTTCATTCAGACTGAAATCAAAGAAAGTATGTTTAACTTTTGTTTCTTCCAAATCAAACAACAAATTTACCATAGGAATTATTGTTATTATTTGGGGCTATAATAATTAAAATAATTCATGTCAGAATCACCACTACACCAAAGAATAACATAAAATCTTGGATTTGGTTTCTTTCCAAGCTTATAGCTTTCTGTTATCCAGCTTCATTTCTTAGTTTTGTCCATGTGATAAAAATGATACACTTAACTTCATGTATTAAACAAAAGGTGAATATTTCCAGTTCCATCCATAAATGAAGTCTTGAACGATAATATTTTATAAGAGCTTTTAACGTTCCTTGTTCCTGACTTCATAAACCTTTTAAAGGGAATTGTAGGTGAGATGATCCTTTGCTTTAATCATCTATCCCAACATGTAATTACATTTTTAAAAATCACAAGTTGCTTTTTTGGGCTATGTTTGTGTCCATCTCTAGACAGCTTTCTCTTCTCCTCTCCTTGGTAACAGTTTTTTTCTCTTACATCATCCACTGAAAGAAGTCAGAGAGGTTATAAGCTGCTATGGGGCTGAATACATAGAAGATATGCAGATAAAAATAATATGTATAATGCCATCAGAACAATAGTTAATTGTTTCCTTATACTTTCCTTATACATCGCAGAACTGGAAAATTGAAGGTCATCTTTCTACAGTATGCCTAACTGGGTCATGGATATGGTGAATATTGCATGTGAACACCATAACTCAGTCGTCATGGGGTAAGCAGTTAACAAAAGATGAATTCTCTATTCTTACTGGTGAAGAGATTTTCAAAATGTAACACAAAAATGTGGTTACTCTGGGAACACTGTCTCTGTTTTATATTTCAAAACCTACTGGAGATAAAAGAGTGCTAAAAAATGGGAAATATTGTCATAATTCAGTGCTGATGCAGCTGACCCCTGTTGTGTGATTATGCCTTTTGCTTTTCTTTTTTTAAAAAGGAGAAGCTGAAAGTGATGCTAGTTCAATAGCTCCTAGATATCTGTTTGATCTGGACATCGCCAGGACAACAAGAGACTGTGATTATCAGATAATAATAGCCAAATTGTCAGAGTTCTGATGAAATCTAAGCCCCTAAAAAGAAATGAATTCATCCAATTTAATCCAAGTATCCTGTTCCCATTGTAGTGAGTCCTAGAAATTCCATAAGCCATAAAGAACAATAACAGCTTCTTGGTTACATTTGGGGATAACATATAGACTAAATATATGCCAGTGTATAAGGTGATTTGCTTGTTTAATCTGTGAAAATCAAGTATTTGTGACTTGTTATATAGACTTGTTATATAGCCAGTAATCCATGGTTAAGCAAACTGTGACTTAAATGATGCAGAAACAGCCTATGTCATCAAGGCTAGAAGCCATAACAACAGACAAATGTATATTTTGAATGGCTGAGAACACTAGAATTGTTGTGTGCATCACTGTATTTTGAGTCTATCTTCAGCAAAGGAACAAGAGCCCTCCTGAGTTTTACATCAGCAGTGAAAAAGCTATGACAAAATTAATGGCACAGTTTAGCAGTGTAGATCTCTCTGAGATCTATACTGAGAAAATATGAAGTTAGCTTTGGTATCACAATGAAGGGGATTATAAGAATTTCCTTAAGTATTGGAGGTGTATCTGTCCACTGCCTAATGAGTTGAAAACCAAAAAGCTTTTGAAGCTGGTACTTATATTGGCCTACCTATAATTACTGAATTTGCCTAGGACACTAATTATGATTTATAATCTAATATTTATTATATTTTAATGCTCATTAATACCAGTATTGTGGTGTGGATCGCATAACAGGTCCTGTTTTGATTGTTTTAAGTCAAATAGAATAACTTAAAAGACTTATAAGTGTATCAGTCCATGCAAAACTTTTGAACCCAAATGTGCAGAGAATCAGTCCATCATGCACCAAGAGAATCCATCAACCTTTAGGTAAACAAAAGAAAGAGCAGTTATAGTTGACAAATCAAGTAACGAAAAGAGTAAAGAATCTGTCCCAGTTCAGTTGGCTTTCCGATGAATTTACCTCCTCCTTCATATAGTAGAGATTATACTGTATGTGCTCAAGGTTGAACTGTTGAGTTCCTGATGCTTGTGAAGCTTTGTTGTCTTCCTATTGATTTTTTCATCACCAGGCCCGGTAACATAATCAGGTCTAACCTTGCTTAGCTCTTTGAAGATCAGCCTAAGATGGTTACCATTTGAACTGAACTTCTTCATAATAATGAAGGTTAATATTAAATCTAACTGACCAGTGAAATTTAGAAATGCTAATTTAAACGGGAATAAGATTTGGGGAATATTCTTAAACTTTAAAATCATATAGGCTGCAGTTTTCTACATAAAGGTAAAGGTTTCCCTTGCACATACGTGCTAATCATTTCCGACTCTAGGGGGCAGTGCTCATCTCTGTTTCAAAGCTAAAGAGCCAGCACTGTCCAACAACGTCTCCATGGTGATGTGGCCAGCATGATTAAACGTCGAAGGCATACGGAACACTGTTATCTTCCCACCAAAGGTGGTCCCTATTTTTCTACTTGCATTTTTTAAGTGCTTTTAAACTGCTAGGTTGCCAGAAGCTGGGACAAGTAATGGGAGTTCACTCTGTTATATGGTGCTAGGGATTTGAACTGCTGACCTTTCTGATCAACAAGCTCAGCGTCTCAGCCATTGAGCTATCCTTCAAGTTTTCTACATACACAAGATCAAATAAACAAACATAGAATATTTGCACATTCATTTATCTAAAAGAATCCCCATATTCCTTATTATGAACCTTGCATCATTGCTTTGCCTCCATCCTATCTGCATTAGAAGTTTAAGATTAAATACACTATAGTTAGATTCATTAACTGTTGTTAGACTAAAATGGAATGGACAAGTTTGTGGTTCAGTGTCTTGTGGGAATCCTGCCGTTGTATTAGCACAATCTGTGAATTAAGCCATCATGTCAACTCATAATATGTTTTCTCTATTTAGGTTTACTATATTATATGAATTCCATATTTTTATGAAACTAGGCTTAGAGTTTAATATGTTGCATTAGCGCTATACAATAGTAAAAAAAAAATCTGGTGGAGGAAATCAAGTTGCAGATTACATTGTAATTTTTCAGTTATAACATTTGTATTAGATATTTATTTTTCATTTGAATTTCACTTTCAGCACATGCAAACTAACTTCTGAGTATTCTCTGGCTCAGAGAACAGCCTGCAGGATAAAAAGAGAAATTAATTGCATGTAGATGTTTAAACTGTTGTCATTCAAGAAACCTTGTTCAATTCATTTCTGCTAAATATTTTATTTGTTGTACCAGGATAACAAAAACAAAGAAAATCCTTGTTCTAAAAATACACAACTTTAAGAAATCTAAAACTGAGACACAACAGAATAACAGAATTAGAAGGGACTTTGGAGATCTTGTAGTTCAACCCCTTGCTCAAGCAGAGGACCCTATAATACCATTTCAGATAAATGATTGTCCAATCACTTCTTAAAAACCTTCCAGTAAACCTAAAAACCTCTACACCTTCTAAAGGCAAGTCGTCCCACTGAATAATTGTTCTGTCAGGAAAGTTCTCTTTATTTCTAGATTAGTTCTCTCCTTGATTAGTTTCCATTAGTTTGACGACCTTCTGAAACCTAAATAATAAGAAGCATCTGTGCTGCATAAATCCAGAAGGCCATTAGATGGAAACAAAGAGGCAGTTTTTCATAGCTCAAATACTTAGTCTTAATTATTTTCTGATAGTACCTTATTTAAATTATCGCATTCCTAATTTTCAACTTGGAATTTAGTATGTTGGACCAACCCATAAGAATCATCTTGAGCTTATATTTATTTAGCAGTGAAAGGTTTAGTGCAGTAGCTCACTGCTATTTTTCATTAGAGATGGGTGAATGGATCCAGTGATAATTTTAGAGTGAAACTCATTACATTTCAACCCTCACAAATATATATTTGGGTTTTATGATGGAATGATGCATTTTGACACCACATAGCCATCTACCCACAAAAAGCTGTCCATTGTTTTTAAAAAAGAAAATCATCCAGGTTTTATGAGGTTTATTTGTTTGTTTTCTTTGCTTTTTTTCCCTCCTGCTCAAAGACATTTGTTTGAGGACAGCAATCTTTTGTAAATCAGAGATCAAAAACAAAAAGAGAATATTTGGAAAGAGACAGGGAGATAGGCTTCCTGAAAGAGTACATTAAGTAAACTATATAAAAAATAAAGTTAAAAAACAACATTTCCTGGGTTTTTGTTTAAAGCAGGATGGCATGTTGGGAGATCTAACCACAGATGTTTGAGTTCTAAACTGAATCTGAAATTTACAACAAATTTTCTTATCTACATTTAAAAAGGGAAATGGTCTGAATTCTCATTGTTTGAGTTAATGCAAACCCATTGATATAATTTCATGGTTCTTAAGAATTATGTGCTTCATTAAAGTTTTTAATTCCATTTTTGTCATTGCATCTATATCATAGGTCTATAACTGGTGCCCTATGAGATTCCAGTGTAATCCTCAAAGATCCTAAATTACCTCATCCTATCTGTCCACTTTATTGCTCATCATATGGGTTTACTGGCATTCTTCTGTTGCTGCTGGCTCTGTAACTTCCCTCCCGTTCCCTTATTTTACTTTGCCTTACCTTATATCCCTCTGCCTTCTCTCTCTTGTTGTTGTAGTTTTTTGCTACTCCCTGCTTTAACTTCTCTCCTATTCTATATTGTTGCCTGAACTATTCTTTTTTCTTTTGCAACTATTTCTAAATTGTAATGCAACTAAAACATTACTTGCTTTGTCATCCTGCTTTCACTGCTTTTTGGAAAGATTACTTTTTGGCACAGCATTCATTATTTACGGCTATTGTGAGAAGGATTCAACAACTTTAAAAATGGAAGACTGACATCCCATAGCAGAAACCGCATGTGTGGATTAGAGTGACACAAATTGCTATTGAGTTGGGAAAAGAAAAGAAAAAAGGAAATGAAACAACTCATAACAGGATGTAGTTTAAGACAAATCAATGAATGTCAAAGCTCCTAATCTATGCCTGGGAATCAATGGTTATGTTGGGCAGTCAAAGGTGCTATCAATGCCTACCCTACCCCAAGCTTTGGGTGTGTTCCTCAAAACTTGTTGAAATTCTAGGAATGGATAGCTATATACTGTAATTGATATCATAATGGAAGATGGTATACTTTTCGATAACAATTGATATTATCACATATATGTTTATGATGTTTATATTTTAACACTTTGGACACCTGGAAAACACACTGTTCAAAATAGAAATGGAAATGGAATGTGTGACATAAAACAATAAAAATATTATTTTAAAAAACTTGTTGAAATTGCTGTTGCGTTTTTAATGTGATAGAAGGCAGGACTTATTAAATGCATAGAGAAAGTTAACTCAGTATTAATGTAATATTAATTTTGTAAGGTCCCAGATCTGTCTATTCCTTTGACCCAGCTCTTCCTATCTTTTGAATCAAGGGACCTGACAAGGCATCTCAAAGGCCAAATGTAACCTCTCAATTTGTCTCAGTTAAACACTGGACTGCATTTTCTCCCCAGCATGAGATGTAACACATGGAAACTCTCTATGGTGCAAGCTTGATGTGATAACCATGTTCAAATGTTCAACTTAAAAAAAAAGTTTAGTAATGTGAATGCATAGCTGTGGGAAGTTAAAACTCAGCCCTCTCCTAGAAAAATGAAATATCCTAGGAAATATTGAAAAGGCAGAATATTATATTTTCCTGGATGTGAAAAGGGAGAAACACATTTTAAACACAAAATAAATTCCTGCAGCTTCCTGCCCATCTCCTTTTGTCAATGGGCCATTAAGATGCCCAAGCCAGTCCTTTTACATAATAAAAAGTTCTCCACTTTAGCTCCAGATGATGGAATCAAGGCATTAGCCCCTTACCCAACTCACCACATGGCATCTGAGAATTCAACCAAACTTGGGACTCAAAACACAGCCTAGAGAGTTGTCCCTGCATGGCCCCATGGGAGTCTGACACCCAATCAGAATACATTTCTTACACAGGAACAGGAAACAGAGAGGTGGGGCTGAACAGAGTATTAAAAACCCAGCAAGCCCCCCCCCCTCTCACTCTCTTTTTCTTCTTCTTCACCTGGAAGCATGTGATCACCTTTTTCCCCAAGACCTCAAGCCATGTGGTCCTGTCCACCATTAAACCATCTTTCTAAGCAGCCTCCATGTTTCCAGTGTCTTTTTCCCACTTGGAGCCGAACCCAGAAGGACATTTCTTCCAACATAGCAATCTCTTTTAAATCCAGTCAGGATCATGGCACTGAAGAAGAGATTTCCAAATTGATTCCAATAAAATCTCTTTGTAGGACCAAAGGTTTGCAGGACCAAATTTGCATTCAGTGTTTCAGTAAATATTGGAATTACAATGCTCTTACCAATTCCATACACCCCAATTAGATTTCTCTCTTTTAACACATTTTTATTAAATTTTTAAAAACTTGAATAAAAATAAAAAAGAAATAGAGTTAAAAGGAAGAAAAATCAAACAGAAAACAAGATACGGGTGTGATAAGAAAAAGGAAAGAAAAAAATGAATGGCTTTTAACTCCCTTGGTACAGACATAAGAAGAAATACATCCAACTCTTACTCTAAAATTAACAATCATCTGCATTATTTCTGTAATTACATATATCCAAGTTTTTACATCTTCAGCAGTATCTATTCTTGCTTTCAATTTGTTAATTGCTACTACAAGCTTGTGAATTTTATTTGACACATCCAGAAATTTGGTTCATTCAACAAATTTTAGATCAAAAGTTATATTGTTGATCCATTCAAAGATTGATGTTGTTTCTTGAACCATTGTATCAATGTTTCACATTCAGAAAAATTAACGTCATATGAGTGGGTGAATTTGCATGCTTCAGCGATCCACATTAATATAACTACCAAATAAATCTCTTTTCAAGATCACAGTGTTCTATTCCCCTATCTCCACGGGATGAAAAACTGAAAGAGACTTTATAAGAAGCTGACATTCTAGGTCAAACATAAAAGTACAATAAGGTCACCATCTGTGGGGTCATTAAAGAATAAGTTTACCTTAGATGACTCTGTGTACCTTATGGGAAATTATTCTTTCAGTATTTTTGTATCCCAGTTATACCCTAATGACATGTGACTTAGATATTTTTCTTGTATGCATTGTTTATTCAGTTGTTTTACTTTTTAAATCTGCATGTTTTTTTTTAGAGTTTCTGACTTATTTACTGCCCTATAACATTACATAAGCACAAGCTGTACAGACACCAGATTTAATTCCAGAGCTAGCCAATCTCAAAGTGTGCAGTTCAACAGTCACATTGCACAATCATTGCTTTGCAATACCTGGTTACAGGCACATGATTAATTGACATGTTAAATTGAAGGACAAAGTCATTTGAGGCCATTCAGAATAAATGGTCTGGAAGACAACACAGACAACTTTTAAAAAAGGGGATTTTTAAAATAAAAATGAAAATTTGGCAGCTATAAGTGGGCTCACATCTTCTTAAACATGTATCTGGAGGAACCATAACATGGTTCTCTTTATGACTATGAGACTTGTAATAATAAAAATAAAAATGAAGCTGAAATGAAAAAGCTTGTAATAACAGCAGAAGAAATGGAAAAAACATTAGGAAAGAACAAAAATTAGTCTGCACCAGGTGAAGATGAACTACTTGGTTTTGGTTGAAACATCTGACTGTCAAGATCCCTTCTTTGCCAACAACATACTGCAAGGAGGGGAAATTGAAGAATGGTTAACATCTGATAAAATCTACCTGATAATGAAAGCAAAAGAGGCAACATGAGACAACTACATACCATTTAGCTGTTTACCAAGAACTTTCAAATAGTTAAATGATGTGGTACCTGATGCTGTCCCAGGATGCAGTTGAAAACAAATTCTTTCCATTTGAGCAGAAAGAAAACTGCCCAAACAACAGAGGAACAAACAATTCTAACTGACAAGATGATTTTGGAAAACTGCAAGAGAAAGAAAAGCAACTTGGATGTAGCTTGGATTAATTACAAGGAGGTATTTGACTCCCTGCCACATAATTGGGCAATCAAGTGTGCCTAGAAAAGCTTTGTGCAAAGATCAACGGCACAATGAAAGATGTAGTTGATGGTCAATGGTCATACAATCGGGAACTATTAATATCAAGAGAGGAATCTTTCATGGACTTTTGCTATCATCACTGTTGTTTGCTATTGCACAGTTTCCTTTGTCAATAATACTGAACAAGTCAGGCCAAGCCTATCAAAAATCAAAAACATCTGCCAGGTTATCCCATCTCTTTTATATCAATGATCTAAAGCTATGAGGAAAAACACTATCTGAAAGAGAACCAGTGGTCAACACTGTCTGTAGACACAGCTAAGGTAGTGCAGTGGAGTTTGGACTGGACAAATGTGCCACCCTTATCAACAGAGGAAAAATAGTGAAAACCGAAGGAATGAAGATGCCCTATGGCCATGATGGCAAATCTGTGCCATGCGGAGCCATATCTGAGGGCACATGAGGCGTTGTCCTATGTCAGCTCCACCGTGCATGTGCGCACTGGGCAGCTGATTTTTTGGCCTTCCTGAGGGCGGTGGGAGGTCGTTTATGCTCCCCTGGGCTCCAAGAAAGCCATATGTGCATGCACAGGGGGGCACAATGCGGTGAGGGGCATTTAATTTCAGGTGTGGGCACATGCGTGCACGCTTTTGGCACCTGAGGGAAAAAATATTTGCCATCACTGTCCTATGAAAATACCTCTAGAATCAATCACTACAAATACTTGGGCATCTTTCATGCTGATAATGTGAAGCACTCCCCCAAAAAAGAGCCAAGGTGGCGCAGTGGTTAAATGCAGCACTGCAGGCTACTGCTAGATCAGCAGGTCAGCGGTTCAAATCTCACCGGCTCAGGGTTGACTCAGCCTTCCATCCTTCCGAGGTGGGTAAAATGAGGACCCAGATTGTTGGGGGCAATATGCTGACTCTCTGTAAACCGCTTAGAGAGGCCTGAAAGGCCTATGAAGCGGTATATAAGTCTACTGCTATTGCTATTGCTATTGAAGCACACTGTAGTGAAGAAGAATGTTAGAAGTGAATAGATCACAAGAGTGAAGAAGTTCTTAAAGTTCAGTCAGTGGTGGAAATACCCTCAAGACAATTAACACCAGGGCAATTCCAGTCATTAGCTAGGTGGATAAAACTGCCATATCTAGTCTAAACATTTGGCTGGCTGTATGACTAGCCATAAATATTTCCTCCCCTATTTGGGTGTTTATAGAAGAGTTATGATATATAACTGGACAGGTGGTGGTGGGAGGGCAGGATTTCATCATTACTTTGTTCCTTTATTACATCCATTATATTATTCAGCCTAATTCCTGGCTAATGTATCAATCTAGGACAATGGGGACCAGTTTTAATTTATGGAATTGTTTGTAAAAGCTTAACTTGTCCTGGTTAAGTCATCAGACTAAAAACTGGGGGTCTGTGAGTTCTAGTGCCATAATAGACATAAAGTCAGCTGGGTGACCTTGAGCCAATCACTTACTCTCAGCCCTAGGAAGAAGAAGGCAATGTCAAGTCATTTCCAAAATTGCGTCAAGAAATCTGCAGCCAGTCACCAGGAATCAACAATGATTCAAAGGCACCCCCCCAAAAAAGTCTTTACAACAGTGACTTCAAAAGTATGTTTTTTCCTTCTAACAATGCAAAGTAACTGTTGCTGAAATTTGAAGAGCTGACTCTTCTTATACTAATTTTGATTTGTTTTAATAACCAATTTAATTTTATTTGGTTTAATAAAAATGTAATTTAATTACTTAGTAATTAAAGGATATTAATTAGTTTATATTGAACTTGTTAGCATTATTCTAAAACAACCCAATTTGGGCTCACCTACTCCCAGGATGGAGGGCATGAATCTTGATATTAAATTTTCATGTTATATTTAAGGATACAGTAGGTGGGTTCATACATGGCACTAGCAGTGTGAGGCTGCAGACTCAAGCAAAAAATCTAGGTGCCACTGAAGAGCAGCAAATGTTTCATTGTTTAATTCCTTACTCCCTCCTCCGGTGGTAATCTTTACTACCACAGGAGGAGGGAGGCATATAGGACATTTTGATCTACATTCCAGAACAATTTGGCTGTATTTGGAATTTCCACTTAATTTGAAACAGAGCCTGCCTGCTTCTCTGTTTGAGACATCAAAATGTTTTAGACACATGTTTTGCTTAACAATTGGGCTCACTCATAGTTTATTTTATTGCAGTGAGTGTTATGAATGCCAACTGTCATTTATGATTTAGTATGTGTGTGACTCCAGCCCTTGTAGATTATTCAGCAGATCAACTTTAAAACATAATATGGTGTATCATTATATAGATACTTAATCAGTGCCCAATTAATACTTTCATTTTTGTTTCTGTAACATTTCTTTTAGTTCCCCTTTGATATTATCTAAAAAGGCAATGCATCAAAGAAGACTGGCAAGAAGTACAATGAAGTCAGACTCCAAAGCATAAAATATGATTTTCCTTCATCTCTTAACATCAGCAAAATATATCAGAGTTTCATTCTTTGTCATATTGTTTATCCTTTTGGAAAGAAACACAGGTATTTATCTTTTGATGGTAAATGTCTTCATATTTTGAAATGAGGGGACTGTGCTTTCCTTCATATTTGTTTAACCTATGCACTTATGAGATCTCTTTAGGAGGCATATGTACAATATGTAATACAATACAATATGTAATATTATAATATAATATAATAATATATAATAACAATAAAGCATTTAGAGGCTATCTATTATTAATTTACTCTAACGTGGTTTGAAAGGCAAAATAAAATGCAGTAATAATCCAGAAATCGGTGGGTCACTTATCAGTATTTCTCCCCCTAGGGTTGGAAAAAGCATTCTGCAAGGGAAATTGGAAAATCTGTGTTGTCCCATTTCTGAGAAAAACAGTTAGGCAGAACTAACATTTAAAAAGCCCATTCCCCAAAGAAAAAAGAGGAAAGACTATGAATTTATTGTACCAAACACCACCAAAAACGTATATCTCAAAATACTTCCAAACTGTCTTAAAATCTTTCTCGATCCTGAAACATTCATAGATAAATTATTATTATTATTAGTTTATTAGTTTATTATTTATAGGCCGCCCTTTTCCCTGAGGGGACTCAGGGCGGCTTACAATTTATAGGGAGGGGAATACAAAACAATAAGACATAAACAATACATAAATTAAAATAGAACACAACATTCATTCATCATTCGGGTGGGGACGGATTACGATCATTATCCCCAGGCCTGACGGGATAGCCAGATCTTGAGGGCTGTGCGAAAGGTCTGGGTGGTGGTGAGGGTACGAATCTCCACGGGGAGATCGTTCCAAAGGGTCGGAGCTACTACTGAAAAGGCTCTCCTCCGCGTAGTTGCCAGTCGACACTGACTGGCGGATGGAACTCGGAGGAGGCCTAATCTGTGTGATCTAATAGGTCGTGAGGAGGTAATTGGCAGGAGGCGGTCTCTCAAGTACTCAGATCCACTACCATGGAGGGCTTTATGGGTGGTAAGTAGCACCTTGAAGCGCACCCGGAGATCAACAGGTAGCCAGCGCAGCTCGCGGATGATAGGTGTTATGTGGGCGAACCGTGGGGCACCCACAATCACTCGCGTGGCTGCATTCTGGACTAGCTGAAGTCGCCGGATGCTCTTCAAGGGCAGCCCCATGTAGAGCACGTTGCAGTATTCCAGCCTAGAGGTCACAAGGGCTCGAGTGACTGTTGTGAGAGCCTCCTGGTTCAGGTAGGGTCGCAACTGGCGCACCAGGCGAACCTGGGCAAATGCCCCCCTGGTCACAGCTGACAAGTGGTGGTCAAAGGTCAGCTGTGGGTCCAGGAGGACTCCCAAGTTGCGAACCCTGTCTGAGGGGTGTAAAATTTGGCCCCCCAGCCTGAGTGATGGAATACTAGCCAAATTATTGGGAGGGAAACACAACAGCCACTCGGTCTTATCCGGGTTGAGTACCAGTTTGCTAGCCCTCATCCAGTCCCGAACGGCCTCGAGACCCCGGTTCATCACGTCCACCGCTTCATTGAGTTGGCACGGGGCGGACAGATACAGCTGGGTATCGTCCGCGTATTGGTGGTATCTTATCCCGTGCCTCCGAATGATCTCGCCCAGCGGTTTCATGTAGATGTTAAATAGTAGGGGGGATAAGACCGAACCCTGCGGCACCCCATATGTTAGGGGCCTAGGGGTCGATCTCTGCCCCCCAACCAATACCGACTGCGACCTGTCCGAGAGGTAGGAGGAGAACCACTGCAAAACAGTGCCTCCCACCCCCACCTCCCGCAGTCGTCGCAGAAGGATACCATGGTTGATGGTATCGAAAGCCACCAAGAGGTCAAGGAGAACCAGGATGGATGCATGGCCTCCATCCCTGGCTCTCCAGAGATCATCGGTCAATGCGACCAAAGCGGTTTCTGTGCTGTAACCAGGTCTGAAGCCGGACTGGAAAGGGTCAAGGTAACTAGCTTCCTCCAAGGACCGTTGAAGCTGGAAGGCCACCACCTTCTCAACAACCTTCCCAACAAAGGGGAGGTTGGAGACAGGACGGTAATTGTTGAGAACGGCTGGATCCAGAGATGGTTTCTTCAGGAGGGGTCTCACCACCGCCACTTTAAGTGCGGAGGGGAAGTGCCCCCCCTGAAGGGAGGCGGTAACGACCGCCTGTATCCAGCCTCGTGTCACCTCACTGCTGTTGGCAACCAGCCAGGAGGGACACGGGTCCAGTACGCAGGTGGAGGCACTCACAGCTCTCATGGCCTTGTCCACATCCCCAGGGGCAACATCCTGGAACTCAACCCAGGGGTGGTCTGCCAATTTATCCTCTTGTGCCTCGGCTGGATCTGCAAAGGTGGAGTCCAAATCCGACCGAAACCGAGCAACTTTGTCCGCTAAGAACTGGACATAATCCTCAGCCCTACCCTGCAAGGGGTCCCCCGTATCCCTCCTATTTAGGAGGGAGCGGGTTATCCTAAACAGGGCGGCTGGGCGGGACTCAGCGGACGCAACCAAGGTGGCAATATACGATCTTTTTGCTGTCCTCAGTGCCCTGATGTACTCCTTGGTGCAAGTTGTTAAGAGTGCTCGGTTCGATTCGGATTTATCAGACCTCCACAGGTGCTCTAGGCGTCTCCTCCGGCGCTTCCTCTCCCGGAGCTCCTCGGTAAACCAAGGAGGCCTCCGGGATCCACTGCCTTGGAGCGGCCGTAGTGGCGCAATCCGGTCAAGAGACTCCGATGCTGCCGAATTCCAGGCAGCAACCCGAGTCTCCACCGGACTGTGGGCGAGAGTATCAGGAATAACCCCAAGCTCCGTCTGGAACCTCAAGGGGTCCATAAGTCGCCTCGGGCGGAACCACCTGGTCGGTTCCTCCTCCCTACAGTGGGGGTTTGGCCTCCGAAAGTCAAGCCTCAGTAGGCAGTGGTCTGACCACGACAGGGGTATGATCTCATTACCCCTCAGACCAAGATCATAACTCCACTGCTCCGAGAGGAATACGAGGTCGAGCGTGTGACCCGCTGAGTGAGTTGGGCCGCGGATTACCTGGGTCAAGCCCATGGCTGTCATGGAAGCCATGAACTCCTGCGCCCCATCAGAGTGTTCACCGAGCGAAGGCAGATTGAAATCCCCCAGGACCATAAGCCTGGGGAACTCAATTGCTAGCTCGGCTACCGACTCGAGGAGCGAGGGGAGGGCTGCTGCAACGCTGTTGGGAGGCAGGTACGTTAACAGCAAACCCACTTGACCCTTGAGGTCCAACTTCACCAGTAGGGACTCACACCCGACAAGCTCCGGAGCAGGGATCCTACGAGGTACTAGAGACTCCCGGATAACAATAGCCACACCCCCACCCCTTCTCTGGGCTCTCGGCTGATGAAGCACCTGAAATCCTTCTGGGCACATCTCTACGAGGGGGACTCCTCCCTCCGGGCCCAGCCAGGTTTCAGTAATACATGCCAGGTCTGCCCTCTCGTCTATAATTAAGTCCTGGACGAGGGGAGCCTTGTGAACTACAGACCTGGCATTTAGCGACAACAGCCTGAGACCAGGGTCCTGATCACTCGCGCCATCTGGCCTCGGAGTGGAACTCCTAGGGCCGGAAGGAGGGATCTCTGTGATGTAACGAGCCCTCCTTCCCCGGTAATGGCCTGCCCTAAAGTCCCCACCATATCTGCCCCTCCCCGTTATGACCGTAATGCTCCGGCCCTCTCCCGTGTCCATGATCCCCCCCAACCACCCCGGTGACCCCCACATTCCCCGGCAGGTCCTCCGAATCAAACATACTCATTCACTCACACAAACAGTCCCCACATAATAATTAAAAACACAGAAAATACAGCGGTAATAACAATAAAAAGTGGGATCATTCACTCAATCGCACACATATCCCATACACTCACCATACAAGTTAAAAAATTGCGCAACTGTGCAAGTTCATACAAAGTTTGTGCTAATATGAGGGAGGAGGTCTTAATGTTCTTTCTAAATTCCTTCCCACAAGGTGCATTTAGAATTCATTAGAATTCTTTCAACATTTATTTTGTTATATTTTTTACTTGGTGCTACACAGTCATGTCAGCCATCTTGAATGTTTTACAGTCACTCTCCCCTCCCCCCATGGATGTCCCTGGTATTAGGTTTTGCTGCGATTTGTTCCACAAGGTGCTTTTTCAAGAGGCAACTGTTTTTGTTTGAAGATGTTTCACTTCTCATCCAAGAAGCTTTTTAGTATTTTAATATTAAGGCAGAAAATCCAATACACTCTAAATATTAAAATCCTCCCTGCCCAACCACCCCCAACATTAATATAATATAACAATATATTAGAAGAACTAATTATTTTAGAATATACCAAAGGCTATTTGCATTAGCTATCTCTCTCTTATATAAAATAAGCCCAAGGAAGAAAGAAATCTCATTTAAAGAGATATAAAAATTATTTAGTAGTATAAATATTCTATAAAGTCAGGCAGTTGCTATCAACACTGGCTTTGCCAGATATGGAAATCTAGAACTAAACCCCACAAGTCTGCAAAGGGGAAATTAATGGAACCCAGCCTGTAAAATGAAGATAGGAATGGCAAGTGGAAGAGACAGATCAGGACTTCAGCAATGACTCACGATGTCCTGCATCTTTCCATTCCTATAAAATATAGAAAAATATGTTTTGCTTCCTGGGCTTTTTTCCAATAGCTGTCCTACAATTTCCATTACCAAAAATCTGCCGTCATAAAGGGATAATTAATTTATAATATAAGTGGGTATGCTGATCATAATGGAACTCTACATTTTTCCCACAAGAATGATGCCGTGCCAATTGAGAAATGGGGACAGGGGAAGATCTATGGGGAAGACTTTCTTTTTTATATATATATTTTTATTTTTGAATAAGCACAAACAAACAAGACACAACAAACGCCATAAAAACATCCTCCATTACAAATTGTAAAAAGTGTGTCAATTGGTTACAAAGAACTTTTGTGCATCCCTTCCACTGTCATCACCTATGATTCATATCAAGTTATATATTTTACATCAGATATATTTATATATATTACTATCATCATACCTCATCCTTCATATGACTATAGTTGTTTTAATGTCCCTTTATAACAAATATTCCAAAGTTTAAAACAAAACCACATAATGACATTCTATTATCTATTTTCAATATCATCCAACAACATTATATCTTTATAACACATTCAAAATAGAAATTAATTATGTTTGATAATAAAAATTTTGCACCTCTTTTCTTAATCATTGTTTACAATTTATATCCAATTTCCCTTTTATCATGTCAATACAAATATTACATTATTATCATTATCAGTCATTTATTTAACAATAGTTTGACTAAGTTTATTTACTTTTTCCCCTTTTTTTCACCATTTAGAATTTCTTCTCATCAAACCAATACATATGTATACATTGTTATCATTATCAATTATTTATCTAACTTTATCCATCATTACTTCATTTTTAACATAATGCTCTAATTTTAACTAACTTTAACTAGTGTTTTGTTATTAGTTTTCATATCTCAAACACTGTCTTTCCAGTAATAGTGTAGTCCTATTTCTTTTGCCATTTGTGGAATTAGTCTTCTGGTTATTTCCTTAATCAAATTTGTGTGGACTTCTCTTCGCAACTTGTTGCTTGTTACATATCTTGTAAAATCTTGAGACCCTCTATCAGCTTCTTTAATCAGCTTATCTTTGGTTATCAGTAGTGCTTTTGTCAAAGTTTCTCTTCCTAAGTCCATCAATTCTTCTCTTTTTTCTTCTTCTATACCTTGAAATCTGGAGTAGAGCACCTTTCCATCTATCTTCCCTTTCCATATTCCACTCTTTCCATCTCCAACCACACCCAGTTCACTGTCAATATCCACAGTTATCTGGGCTCTTTGTTCATTTTTCCCTTGGGTTTTTTTGAGCTCTAACCTCCACTTTTTCCATTTGCTGGATATCTTCCATTTTTCCATCAGGTTTTACCACATTACAATTTATATTTTCAATATTTTCCAATCTCTTCTCAATTCTCTCTGTTGTTTCTAATAATTTTTGAATTTTAAACATAATATGTTGTAATGTTATGGTTTCTTTTTGGTGTTGTGCCATCCTTCCAGTTAGTAAACATTGCCACTCTAGTTTAAAAACTAGGTTTTGTTTTCACTTCTTTCCAGCTACCAAAGAGCATCGAAAGAGCACCTGTATAAACAACCCCTGCTCTTCTCCTTATCTCTTCTATAAACAAGCTGAAGCCTTTGACATGCAAGGTCAAAATGATCAAAGAGAAAAAAGAAAAAGCAATGTTTCCAGGACTCAACCTCCAACCTCCAAGTGGCAGTGTAACTTCTTTTCCCTCTGAGGTTACTACCCTCTTTATATTCCTTTTATATCTTCTTTATGTTTCAGGCTTAGAGGAAACAAAATTCTTAAATGAAACAAAATAAAAAGAAAAAATCCATCCCAATCAGTATTGTAGAAATAAAGAATACATCACAAGAGTGAAGTAGTTCTTAAAGTTCAGTCAGTGGAGGAAATACCCTCAAGGCAATTAACACCAGGGCAATTCCAGTCATTAACTAGAAAAAGATTTAATCCATAGATAAAAAAAGAAATAGGAAGAAGAAAAACTGATACTTTCACTTTAAAAAGTAGAAAATATTTACAAAACTTTCATCCATGGAGGAAAAAATTTAAAAGGATAACACACTGTCCAATAATGCTTAATTTTGCTGCTTATTTTCTTTTCTTTATCAGTTTTTAACTTCAATCTTTTTTGGGCAGTCTTTTATAAAAATAAGATTTCCTTACCAGATGAACACACTTTCTCTTTCCGGTTTCCTCCCATTGCGGAGCTGTCTCAACTTCAGCAGCTTGGGGCTGTGCTTATGTCACCAGCAAGAAGAGATTCTCTTGGATCAATCAGGGACTTTGTGGTGTCCCTGAGATCAGCAAGACGTACTCTTCCCTGTCACCATCTCTTCGGGACAGTTTAGGTCCAGATGGACTGTACAGTGGCAAAAGTGTCAAGTGCGATCTCGGAGGTCCGAGATTGCATGTTGTGTCATCGCTATGTCAGCTCTCTTCTCCGGGGAAAACTTTCTTTATAAATGAAATCCTTGGAATACACACAATCCATTAGAACGTTTCTAAAAAGCTGAGAAACTATAGATTTTGCAAGTTTTCATTTATTGGACAACATTAAAAAAAACCACTGTGATATGGTTCACATATTGTATTCAGCAATAAAGCATGATAAAATATAAAAACATAACAAAAACATCAATAGCTTCATGCTTGACACCATAGCAAAACACGTTATAGCTTAATATGAAGGTTGTATTTCATACTGCAATATCTGCATTTAGAGGTTAGTTTGCATTGGTAAAAATGGTTGAGAAGAGCTTGCAAGACCAAGTCACAAAACGTCTGAGAAGAATATACTTAATCCAAAAATCCTTGCTGAATGAAATGAAGGAGGCAAGGAGAAAAACTCTTCATTTCTTTTTTTTTTTTTCTTTAAAAAAAAACACAAATATGTCATCATTTGTCAATCATTAAGACATTGAAGTACAATTTTTTTTTGTTGTGTGTACCCCTCCCTCCCTCCACCCCCCCACCCCCCCTCCTCCTTCCCCCCCCCCCGACTTCCCAGAACCCGTACACGGTATGGATTTTTAACTAACACAGTCTAAAATCTATTGAGAAAAAAGAAATAAAGAAATTAATAACATTCTAGATTGACCTTAGCTTCTTCTTACTGAACTGACTTTTAACAGTTTAAATCATTTCTGATCTTAAGCATAGGCTAACTGGAATTTCTTAGTCCCGTATTTATTTTGTATATAGTCAATCCATTTTTTCCAGTCTCGTTTATATCTCTCATTTGAATGATCTTTGAGATATGCCGATATTTTAGCCATTTCAGCTAAGTTTGTTACTTTCAATGTCCATTCTTGAATTGTAGGCAAGTCTTCCTTCTTCCAATATTGCGCCACCAACAGTCTTGCTGCAGTTATCAGGTGCAGAGTCAAATTGGTCTCTACCACTGTAAAGTCAGTACATATACCTAGTAAAAATAACTGAGGACTAAACTTTATCCTTCTTTTAAAAACATTTTGCATGACCCACCATATTTTTATCCAAAATGCCTTAACCTTTTGGCAGGTCCACCATATATGATAATATGTAGCATCGAGAGAACCACACCTCCAACATTTAGGCTGTACATTCGGATACATAGAAGCCAACTTTTTAGGATCTAAATGCCATCTATAGAACATCTTGTAAAAATTTTCTCTCAGATTTTGAGCTTGTGTAAATTTCACATTTCTTACCCAGATTCTTTCCCATGTATCCAACATTATTGGTTCCTCAATATTTTGAGCCCATTTTATCATACAATCTTTAACTAATTCTGTTTCCGAATCCATCTGTATTAATACATTATATATCCTCTTTATATGCATTAAGCTTTGATCTCTTATTTGTTTAAACAGATTATCCTCAACTTGAATAAAACCAATTTTTTGATCTATTTTCCACCTAGCCTGTAATTGCCCATACTGGAACCATGTTTGAACTACCTTCTCCTCTTTTAATACCTCTAAAGATTTTAATTGTAATACCCCCCTTTCCGAGGTAAGAAGCTGTCTGTAGGTAATTCTGTCCTGTTTTTGTGCTGTATTCATATTTTCAATTGCGTGTCTAGGAATTGCCCACATGGGTATCTTGTCATTTAATTTATATTGGTATTTCTTCCAGACCCGCAATAAAGCATTTCTTAAAATATGACTTTTAAAGTTCTTATCCAATTTTTTGTTGAATAACAGGTAAGCATGCCACCCAAATACCAGATCGTGTCCCTCAATGTTCAATATTCTATCATTGGTTAAGTGAATCCAATCACTAATTACAGATAATGCCACTGCATCATAATATAGTTTTAAATTAGGTAGCTTCAATCCTCCTCTCTCACGTACATCTTGCATTATTTTCATCTTTACCCTCGGCTTCTTTCCTGCCCACACAAATTTATTGATACCCTTCTGCCATTCTAAAAGGTTCGCATCTTTTTTAAGTATAGGTAACATTTGGAAGAGAAATAAAAATTTTGGTAAAATGTTCATTTTCACTGCCGCTATCCTACCCAGCAAAGATAAGTGCAATTTCTCCCATTTTTTCATCTCTGTCTGTATGCTATGCCAAAGTGGTTCATAATTATGCTTATATAATTTCCCATTTGAAGTTAAAATGTTAACTCCAAGATATTTGACTTTTTTAACTACCTCACATCCTAGCATCAATCCTAATTCTTCCTTTTGTTTAATATTCATATTTATAGCTAATATTTTGGTTTTTCCTAAGTTTATTTTAAAGCCCGACACTTGACCATATTGATTAATCATATTCATTAAAACCATACTGGATTCCTGCGGTTGTTCCAATATTATGACCAAATCATCCGCAAAAGCGCGGACTCTATATTCTTGCTGCCTAATCTTGATCCCTTTTAAACCATCCAAGCCCCGTATTTTATTCAACAATACTTCCAAAGTTATAATAAACAATAATGGGGACAAAGGACAGCCCTGTCTTGTACCTTTTCCAATTTGAAAAGAGTCTGTTAAACTTCCATTGACTATGATTTGTGCTGTTTGCTGTTGGTATATTGCTTTAATTGACTGTAAAAAATTATCTCCTATCTGCATTTTTTGCAATATCTTCAACAGAAATTGCCAGTTAACTCGATCAAAGGCCTTCTCAGCATCCAAAAATATAAACGCAGCAGGGATCTGGTTGTTCTTTCCCAAATATTCTAATGCATTAATAATTAATCTAACATTACTTTTCATCTGCCTCCCTTGTATAAAACCTGTTTGGTCCGTATGTATCAATTGTTGAGTGACCAACATTAACCTATTTGCTAATATTTTAGTAAAAATTTTATAATCTACATTCAGTAATGAAATAGGTCTATAATTTTTGGGTTGAGTAGTATCTTGATCTTCTTTGGGTATCAAAGATATAAACGCTGTCTTCCAAGATGGAGGGACTTTACCTTCCGTTTGAATCATATTAAATAATTCTCTAAGAGGTTCTACCATTTCTAACTGTAAGTTTTTATAGTAAACCGCTGTCAAGCCATCTGTACCTGGTGCTTTCCCTGACTTTAATTGCTTAATTACCTGCAGGATTTCCCCCGAGGTTATTGGTTGATTCAGTTTTTGCCTGTGTTCTTCTCTAACTGAAGGTATTTTCTCTTTGTCTAAATATTTGTCTATGTCTAAACCATTAATTTTATCCCCTTTATACAGTTCTGTAAAAAATTCCCCGAAAGCCTTTTGAATCTCTTCCTGTTGAAACACCTCCTTCCCTCTGTAAATCAGTTTAGATATATTTCGAGTTTTCCTTTTTTTCCTAATCTGATAAGCTAACCATCTGCCAGGTTTGTTTGCATTACAAAAAGTATTGTGTTTTGCATATAATAGATTAGTAGCCACCTGGTCAGAGATCAACATGTCAAATTGAGATTTTAATATGTTAATAGCTTCCTTAACCTTTGTATCGTCTGGGTTCATTATTAACTCGAGCTCTTTTCTCTTAATTTCCTCTTCCAGTTCTGTTCGTTTTAACCCTTGCTTATTTCTATGTGTTTTATTTATATTCATCAAAACTCCTCTCATATACGCTTTGCTTGCGTCCCATACAAATTCCATAGATGTACCCTTATTCATATTCAAAACAAAATATTCAGATAGTATTTTTTTACAATCATTAATATACTTTTCATATCTAAATAAGTTTTCATTCAATCTCCAAGACCTTCTTGCCTGCACTACCCTTCCCAACTCCATCCAAACTGGGTTATGGTCCGAAAGGATCCTAGCTGCAATCTTTGTTTTCTTGACCCTAGAAAGCAAATCATTAGTGGTTAGAATAAAATCAATCCTTGAGAGGGATTGATGCCTGTCCGAGAAGAAAGTGAAGTCACATTCCTCTGCATTTCTTTCTCGCCAAATATCTCTCAATTCAAAATCATCCATAATGTCAAAGAAAGATTTGGGTAACTTTGCTCGCATCTTGGTATTTAGGCGGGAAATCTTCTTATCTCTCTTAGTGTCTATCACTCCATTCCAGTCACCCAATAGTATACAGGAACTATAGTCCCACTGTACTAATTTAGCATGAAGATTTCTATAGAATCTATCTTGCTGTTGATTGGGAGCATAAATTCCCAAAAGTAATGTCTTTTTCCCTTCTAAGATTAAGTCTAAAGCAATATATCTTCCGAAGGGATCTGCTTCTATTAATTCAGCTTTCATATCTTTTCTTAAGTATACAACTATACCATTCTTCTTTTCCATAGCAGAAGCTGCAAAATGTTGACCAAGTTTTGAGTTGATCAAATATTTTTGATCAGTTGACTTGATATGAGTTTCTTGCAAACAAATTACATCGTTCTTAAACTGTTTGAGATAATGAAATATTTTCTTCCTCTTCTGTGGAGAGTTCAGTCCGTTGACATTCCATGTTAAAATCTTAGTTGTCATCTTTGGTTGGTTGAAGCATTTTTAGAGCTTCCTGCACGGCCTGTTTAACCTTAGGTCTAGCTCCTCCCATTGCTTCCAGATTTGTTGTTGTAGATCCTTGATCGATGGCCGATGATTGTTGATGCTGTTGCTTTTTAGCTTGTTTCTCCATACGTCTAGTAGTCATGCGGCTTGGTCTTGGTTCCATAGCACCTTGCACTTCTAGAGAAGAGAGATGCTCCATCTTATCTGGTGGTTGTGTAGTTTGCTGTCTATCCTGTCCTTCTTGTGGTCTTTCTCTAGGTCCAGATGGTGCAGGGTGTCCGGCCTTCAATATATTATAATAAAAATCTTGGGCTTTCCATACAGAGTTGAGGCGGTACCTTTGCTTATCAAATGTAAATATGATGCCAAATGGTGCATCCCATCTATACTGTATCTGACGATTTCTGAGTTCTTCGACCAAAAAAGCGTAGTCTCTCCTGGCTCTTAACATTTGAGGTGGTATCTCTTTCAAAACAACCAGGTCTTGACCGCCAATTTGAAGCTTAGTGTTATAAGATGCTTGCAGTACCATATTTCTAAACTCTCTTGTAGTAAAGTATATAACGATGTCTCGAGGAAGCTGCTTCTGCTTTGCCAGCCAGGAGTTAACGCGGTAAGCTTTGTCAATTTGCCAGTCTTGATTGGTCCCTGGTCTTCCCATCAGGCGGTCAAAAGCTTCCGATAGGATCTGTTTCAGGTTCTCCTGTTTCTCCTCACGCAGCCCCCTTACTCTTAATGCGAACTCCATTTGTCGGTACTGTATCATAATAATTTCTTTTTCAGCATTTTCCACTTTTTGTTCCACCACCTCTGTTTTCACTGTTAAGTTAGCATTGGCATCATTAAGAACCTCTAGAGTATCTTCCACTCCAGAAATATGTTCTGTTAATACAGTTACAAGACTCAGCATGTCGTCTCTAATTTTATCAACCTTAGCATCAAATTTCTCATACAGCTCCTGTTTAAGTCCTTTTATTTCACTTTTAATTTCTTCTTTCATTTCTTTTATTTCCTCTTTTCTCTCCTGCTTTACCACCTCTCTATTATCTCTAAACTTATCTTCCATTTTAATTGTCTGTGCATTAAGAGCCTCGCTTAGATTACTCAGGAAAAATTCTTTCGTTAACACATCCCCAGCAGGGGGTGTAGGAAGCGGAGGCTGCAGCTTTGTGCCAGGCACTGAAGATGTGCCCCTGGAAGTAGAGGGTGACGACTTCAAGTTAATATTTGGTTTTGAGGCCATTTCAAAATTTATCTGCCTGCAGTTAATGAAACTCTATTGCCTGAATATGCAGCTTTAAGTAAAGAGGCTTTTATTTTGAAGTTTAAGGCTTGGCAAAACTTTCAGTGAGTAAACATTGTAACAAGACCATTCAGCAGATTCATCACCATTTAACTTCCAAATAAGCAAGGTTAATGAAGGAGTAAAATTCTTCTATTGTGAAACCAAAACAAATGATAAGCAATCTCTTTTGTTTTGAATTCTTGTGAGGATTTAGCAAAAAGTGTTCGTTATTACCGGAGAAACCAGCCTGCTCGGCGCCATTTTAGAAGCCTCTGAGTAAATAATTTTTCGGAGGAGAAAAAGAAAAGAAGCTAAAATGTTGATAAGCAATTATTGTCCACAGTAAACGGATCCAGCTCGTGATAAGAATAAATCAAACAAAACTTTGAGCAGAGTGGGAGAGACCTACTTTGTCCTGCACAAGGCAGTTTGAAGTTCCCAGCACGGACAGCCGTTCTGCCTTGGGCTAGCCCCCCTTTCCTTGCAAGCACAAAAGCTGCAAAAATCGAAGAGCATTTGCCAGCAAAACAGTTTCTTCTTTCCTTCTTGCCTGAAGGATAAGAAAACCTGATAAGACGTCAGATGGAAGATCCTCTAAACAGGTACGTAGCCAGGAATTCGGAGGCAGCTGATTTTTTGCTGCCTCCACCAGCAAGCTCCTCCCAGGAAGCCCCCTACCAAACACTTTATAGTACTGGCTATTCACTTCTAATCTCTGTAGCCATTTCATTCTTTGTTTGTAGCAGGCAGTTAATATATCAAGATATTTGCTATTTTAAGGACTAAAATCAGTGGTGGGTTCTAGGCGATACAATTCGGTACGCCCATACCAGTAGTAGCCAGGAGCAGCACCCACCATACCAGTATGGTGGTTCATTTGGCCCACCCGCCCACGTTCCATAGCTGTTTATAATGCGACCAGCCAATTGTGCACACGCGCACAGCGCTTGGCTCCTGTGCGACCTCTGCCGAGCAGCTGTGTGTCGCAGGGCAGTGACATGTCCCTGCACGGACAGCGCATGTGCCCAACTAGAATGCCTGGCCCCATGCGCAACGTACCAGTTGCGAAGGGATCCATAACCCCCCCACTGACTAAAATCTCTTCTAAATATAATGCTAACCTACCTACCTTATATGTAGATCATAAGGATCTGATAGTCATTATGATATCGTATTTGCCTTGAATATAGTTTGTGTCGTGTTTGGCTCTTTTTTGCCTAAGGAAAATGAGTGTATTTCTTAATTGGCCAATATATATTCATATCACTTCAGACAGAGAGGACTGTTTAATGATGTGAACTCACCACTTCCACCCCCCCTCGTATCCACTTTCCTTTTCTCCAACTTCTCCACTTCTTAAATAATATTCAAAGAGGTAGGATGCAAGTTGAAAATACAGGAAGCTTTGCTATTTCATGGCACTATTGAGAGACCCTTCATCTTCTGGAGGTAAGATGCTGGAGTAGCTTTGCAAGCAGCCTCTGAAATACACAACCCAGAGAGATATGTGCTTGGAGCCATATGTGTTCCATTTTGGAATATAAAAATAAAAACAAAATTGTTTACCTCAGGCACAAATACAATAATTCTATGTAAATATAGGAAAAATCAATTCTATTGTCTTTTCTTTCAGCAGTTGCATCTTCAGGAACAATACTAGTGCAATCCCTAGCTAGATCTTTAGTTGGATGTATGGGGCCGATGATCCAAACTCAACATCAAACAAAGTTTCCTGCAGAGATACAGATTTCAGTGGCAGCTGACAAAATGGAGTTTGGGGGGGGGGGTGTTATACCTTCTTTGAACTTTTTTTTAATTACCAACCTGCCTTCCATTGAGAACCTGTACACTGCACGAGTCAAAAAGAGGGCCATGAAAATATTTACAGACCCCTCAGATCCTGGACATAAATCATTTCAACTTCTATTCTCAAAATGATGCTATAGAGCACTGTACACGAAGACAACTAGGCACAAAAACAGTTTTTCCCCCCGAACACCATCACTCTGCTAAACAAATAATTCCAACACCATTGTCAAACTATTTACTAATTTGCTGCATTATTATTAGTCTTCTCATCATTCCTATCACCCATCTCCTCCCACTTATGACTGTATGACTGTAACTTTGTTGCTTGTATTCTTACGATTTATATTGATATTGATATTATTTATCAATGCCAAGGTTTCTGTGACTTTGAAGTTTGGACTGCAATGAAGGGGCTTGTGTTCTGAAACATTGTTGGGCAATTCCTATTGTGGCTAATTGGCTTTGGTCTGGTGTTGGATCTTGGATGAGGGGCTGCTTCTAACCCTATCACTCTGCTTTTGTTAGCTGTCAAACTTTGCTGCAAGCAGTTTCAAAATATCATGTCTTGAATGAATTTCTGCCTGCAGTATTTGCTTTGTTTATGAATAGAACCATCTAGATCAGTGGTTCTCAACCTGTGGGTCATGAGCCCTTTGAGGGTTGAATGATTCTTTCACAGGGGTCGCCTAAGACCATCGGAAAAAACATATTTTTGAAAAAATACGGAAAACATAAAATAATTTTATGGTTGGGGGTCACCACAACATGTGGAACTGTATTAAAGGGTTGCGGCATTAGGAAGGTTGATACCCACTGATCTAGATAGCTGACTACTTGTTTCAATAAACTCTTTATCTCTTAAGTGCTGACATTTGCTGTGGGCTATTAAGAAAAAGTGGGGGCTGTTTTCTGCCTTCTAAAAACATGCTTCTCTATATCTGCCTTTGGGGAAATTAAACATGTTTCAATAAAAGTTCTTGAAATTTAAAAAAGGCTTGGAAAACAGACTGGCAGGAAGGGTTCCTTAAAATAGTGGTCCCGAACCTTTTGGGCACCAGGGATCGGTTCCATGGAGGAAGATTTTTCCATGGACCGGAGCAGGCATGGTTTTGCATGCTGCCTTCATCCTTCAGGTGGGGCTTCACTTGTTTGTACGGACCGGTTTCTGGCATGCCATGCCCAGTGCCGGTCCACGGCACTGGGCCATGGGAACTTCTGCTTTAGAAAACTTGCAACTAAACATATCAGGCATAATAATGGTTGGCCCAGTTATCCATCATCAGAACTTTGTTGAAATCAATATAGAAACACATTCATGGATGTCGCAAAAATATTAAAGCCAAGATAGTAAGTGAAGCAAAACAATGTATTGGATTTTACCAAATTATGATTAATAAAACCATAATGGAAAGACACTTGCACAGATCATTCCAGTGTCAGATAGACCTGACTCTGGTAGCAATTTCAACCATTCTTCAGTCATAAATCTGCTGAAGTCTCTTGCCAGTTATAATGCTAGCAGGCCCAAAAGTAATTTCATGGAAAATGCTACCATGCCAGAAAATATTGTCAGTCTTCTATTAATGCCAGGGAAATGGGGAAAATATCATTGAATGATTGTGTTGCATGCAGTATCAAATAGCCAGGGTTACTTGTCTCACTTTGAATTCAGGTACACCATATGTACATAATATGCCCCTATAACTTCCTGTAACATAGTTACAATAGACTGTAGTCTTGGACCATCTGATGTTGATCCTATGAAATAGCTCCTTCTGCATAGAACACCATGGTATTTTAATGCCATCTTTAAAGCCTCATATTTTTATCTCTAATACTTTGGTCCATTTCAAAGATTTTTTTAAATCAGGACTGTGCAAAAGAGAAAGTGCTGTGTGTATGTTTTGTGTATTTAATGAAGCAGAAAGAAAGTCTCAAACTTCATGTAATATTAATCACAAGTAATTCCACCCTACTGTTTAATTGTTGAATTAAATCAACCTTTGACTTTCCTTCTAACAAGAATTAGAGGCCATGGGGAGAATTTAATATTTCCTCTGTTGTTTTTCCATCTTCAAATTTATTCTTGCTACATCGTTGTGACTGCTCAAGTGGGTGATTCGAAGAAAGAAAAGCTGTGAAAAAGGATTAAATATGATTAACCCCATATCTACTTTTAGCCTGATATGCAATAAATTCCATTTGATCATGTAAGGGTCATAATAGTTTGTCTAAATGTAACAGGCACTAGGAAAACCCACTTACCTGAAATTGGAGGCCTCCCAAATATCTGGTTAATCTCAGTATCTCTTCAAAGGCAGCCCCCGAGCATTCTTTAAGAGTTAAATGGGGATGACCTTGAAGGCTACTTGGAAGATACATCTGGTGCAAAGTGCACCACCATGGGCAAACCTCATACCTCATGTTCAATTAATGTGCCACAAGCTGAATGAATTGCCTGTTTCCTTCTGGGTGCAATGGAAGATGCTGGTTACTGTAACAGAGCTCAGCTTATAATAGTTACAGTATTTGGAAGTCAGCTGTTCTTCTAAATCTAAAAAATAAATAACAAAACTACCCATTTTTCTTACCTGTTTGTTGTTCTTGTTGTAATCAGTACAGAGATTGCACATTTGGGTTTCACATATGGTCATTTTAAAAAAAACTATTTTCTGGAAGTTGCTATGGCAGCAATGTGCACCCCAAACTGGATAGCATCACCTTCCAATTTTCAGTGGCATTGCTCAGTTAGCAATCACTTACTGCCCAATTAATACCTTTTTTTGTCTCTTGCTATCTCCCATGACCAATTACTATTCTTGTATATTTTTAAAATCTTCTTACTGTATTGAGGATGCTCAGAATCAGTCATGACAGGAGCAGCATGTAAAGATGGCTAAAGAAATGAAGAGTTTTTGACTTCCTGGGAGGAGCCTACTGGTGGAGGCAGCAAAAAATCAGCTGCCTCCGAATTCCTGGCTACGTACCTGTTTAGAGGATCTTCCATCTGACGTCTTATCAGGTTTTCTTATCCTTCAGGCAAGAAGGAAAGAAGAAACTGTTTTGCTGGCAAATGCTCTTCGATTTTTGCAGCTTTTGTGCTTGCAAGGAAAGGGGGGCTAGCCCAAGGCAGAACGGCTGTCCGTGCTGGGAACTTCAAACTGCCTTGTGCAGGACAAAGTAGGTCTCTCCCACTCTGCTCAAAGTTTTGTTTGATTTATTCTTATCACGAGCTGAATCCGTTTACTGTGGACAATAATTGCTTATCAACATTTTAGCTTCTTTTCTTTTTCTCCTCCGAAAAATTATTTACTCAGAGGCTTCTAAAATGGCGCCGAGCAGGCTGGTTTCTCCGGTAATAACGAACACTTTTTGCTAAATCCTCACAAGAATTCAAAACAAAAGAGATTGCTTATCATTTGTTTTGGTTTCACAATAGAAGAATTTTACTCCTTCATTAACCTTGCTTATTTGGAAGTTAAATGGTGATGAATATGCTGAATGGTCTTGCTACAATGTTTACTCACTGAAAGTTTTGCCAAGCCTTAAACTTCAAAATAAAAGCTTCTTTACTTAAAGCTGCATATTCAGGCAATAGAGTTTCATTAACTGCAGGCAGATAAATTTTGAAATGGCCTCAAAACCAAATATTAACTTGAAGTCGTCACCCTCTACTTCCAGGGGCACATCCTCAGTGCCTGGCACAAAGCTGCAGCCTCCGCTTCCTACACCCCCTGCTGGGGATGTGTTAACGAAAGAATTTTTCCTGAGTAATCTAAGCGAGGCTCTTAATGCACAGACAATTAAAATGGAAGATAAGTTTAGAGATAATAGAGAGGTGGTAAAGCAGGAGAGAAAAGAGGAAATAAAAGAAATGAAAGAAGAAATTAAAAGTGAAATAAAAGGACTTAAACAGGAGCTGTATGAGAAATTTGATGCTAAGGTTGATAAAATTAGAGACGACATGCTGAGTCTTGTAACTGTATTAACAGAACATATTTCTGGAGTGGAAGATACTCTAGAGGTTCTTAATGATGCCAATGCTAACTTAACAGTGAAAACAGAGGTGGTGGAACAAAAAGTGGAAAATGCTGAAAAAGAAATTATTATGATACAGTACCGACAAATGGAGTTCGCATTAAGAGTAAGGGGGCTGCGTGAGGAGAAACAGGAGAACCTGAAACAGATCCTATCGGAAGCTTTTGACCGCCTGATGGGAAGACCAGGGACCAATCAAGACTGGCAAATTGACAAAGCTTACCGCGTTAACTCCTGGCTGGCAAAGCAGAAGCAGCTTCCTCGAGACATCGTTATATACTTTACTACAAGAGAGTTTAGAAATATGGTACTGCAAGCATCTTATAACACTAAGCTTCAAATTGGCGGTCAAGACCTGGTTGTTTTGAAAGAGATACCACCTCAAATGTTAAGAGCCAGGAGAGACTACGCTTTTTTGGTCGAAGAACTCAGAAATCGTCAGATACAGTATAGATGGGATGCACCATTTGGCATCATATTTACATTTGATAAGCAAAGGTACCGCCTCAACTCTGTATGGAAAGCCCGAGATTTTTATTATAATATATTGAAGGCCGGACATTCTGCACCATCTGGACCTAGAGAAAGACCACAAGAAGGACAGGATAGACAGCAAACTACACAACCACCAGACAAGATGGAGCATCTTTCTTCTCTAGAAGTGCAAGGTGCTATGGAACCAAGACCTAGCCGCATGACTACTAGACGTATGGAGAAACAAGCTAAAAAGCAACAGCATCAACAATCATCGGCCATCGATCAAGGATCTACAACAACAAATCTGGAAGCAATGGGAGGAGCTAGACCTAAGGTTAAACAGGCCGTGCAGGAAGCTCTAAAAATGCTTCAACCAACCAAAGATGACAACTAAGATTTTAACATGGAATGTCAACGGACTGAACTCTCCACAGAAGAGGAAGAAAATATTTCATTATCTCAAACAGTTTAAGAACGATGTAATTTGTTTGCAAGAAACTCATATCAAGTCAACTGATCAAAAATATTTGATCAACTCAAAACTTGGTCAACATTTTGCAGCTTCTGCTATGGAAAAGAAGAATGGTATAGTTGTATACTTAAGAAAAGATATGAAAGCTGAATTAATAGAAGCAGATCCCTTCGGAAGATATATTGCTTTAGACTTAATCTTAGAAGGGAAAAAGACATTACTTTTGGGAATTTATGCTCCCAATCAACAGCAAGATAGATTCTATAGAAATCTTCATGCTAAATTAGTACAGTGGGACTATAGTTCCTGTATACTATTGGGTGACTGGAATGGAGTGATAGATACTAAGAGAGATAAGAAGATTTCCCGCCTAAATACCAAGATGCGAGCAAAGTTACCCAAATCTTTCTTTGATATTATGGATGATTTTGAATTGAGAGATATTTGGCGAGAAAGAAATGCAGAGGAATGTGACTTCACTTTCTTCTCGGACAGGCATCAATCCCTCTCAAGGATTGATTTTATTCTAACCACTAATGATTTGCTTTCTAGGGTCAAGAAAACAAAGATTGCAGCTAGGGTCCTTTCGGACCACAACCCAGTTTGGATGGAGTTGGGAAGGGTAGTGCAGGCAAGAAGGTCTTGGAGATTGAACGAAAACTTATTTAGATATGAAAAGTATATTAATGATTGTAAAAAATTACTATCTGAATATTTTGTTTTGAATATGAATAAGGGTACATCTATGGAATTTGTATGGGACGCAAGCAAAGCGTATATGAGAGGAGTTTTGATGAATATAAATAAAACACATAGAAATAAGCAAGGGTTAAAACGAACAGAACTGGAAGAGGAAATTAAGAGAAAAGAGCTGGAGTTAACAATGAACCCAGACGATACAAAGGTTAAGGAAGCTATTAACATATTAAAATCTCAATTTGACATGTTGATCTCTGACCAGGTGGCTACTAATCTATTATATGCAAAACACAATACTTTTTGCAATGCAAACAAACCTGGCAGATGGTTAGCTTATCAGATTAGGAAAAAAAGGAAAACTCGAAATATATCTAAACTGATTTACAGAGGGAAGGAGGTATTTCAACAGGAAGAGATTCAAAAGGCTTTCTGGGAATTTTTTACAGAACTGTATAAAGGGGATAAAATTAATGGTTTAGACATAGACAAATATTTAGACAAAGAGAAAATACCTTCAGTTAGAGAAGAACACAGGCAAAAACTGAATCAACCAATAACCTCGGGGGAAATCCTGCAGGTAATTAAGCAATTAAAGTCAGGGAAAGCACCAGGTACAGACGGCTTGACAGCGGTTTACTATAAAAACTTACAGTTAGAAATGGTAGAACCTCTTAGAGAATTATTTAATATGATTCAAACGGAAGGTAAAGTCCCTCCATCTTGGAAGACAGCGTTTATATCTTTGATACCCAAAGAAGATCAAGATACTACTCAACCCAAAAATTATAGACCTATTTCATTACTGAATGTAGATTATAAAATTTTTACTAAAATATTAGCAAATAGGTTAATGTTGGTCACTCAACAATTGATACATACGGACCAAACAGGTTTTATACAAGGGAGGCAGATGAAAAGTAATGTTAGATTAATTATTAATGCATTAGAATATTTGGGAAAGAACAACCAGATCCCTGCTGCGTTTATATTTTTGGAGGCTGAGAAGGCCTTTGATCGAGTTAACTGGCAATTTCTGTTGAAGATACTGCAAAAAATGCAGATAGGAGATAATTTTTTACAGTCAATTAAAGCAATATACCAACAGCAAACAGCACAAATCATAGTCAATGGAAGTCTAACAGACTCTTTTCAAATTGGAAAAGGTACAAGACAGGGCTGTCCTTTGTCCCCATTATTGTTTATTATAACTTTGGAAGTATTGTTGAATAAAATATGGGGCTTGGATGGTTTAAAAGGGATCAAGATTAGGCAGCAAGAATATAGAGTCCGCGCTTTTGCGGATGATTTGGTCATAATATTGGAACAACCGCAGGAATCTAGTATGGTTTTAATGAATATGATTAATCAATATGGTCAAGTGTCGGGCTTTAAAATAAACTTAGGAAAAACCAAAATATTAGCTATAAATATGAATATTAAACAAAAGGAAGAATTAGGAGTGATGCTAGGATGTGAGGTAGTTAAAAAAGTCAAATATCTTGGAGTTAACATTTTAACTTCAAATGGGAAATTATATAAGCATAATTATGAACCACTTTGGCATAGCATACAGACAGAGATGAAAAAATGGGAGAAATTGCACTTATCTTTGCTGGGTAGGATAGCGGCAGTGAAAATGAACATTTTACCAAAATTTTTATTTCTCTTCCAAATGTTACCTATACTTTAAAAAGATGCGAACCTTTTAGAATGGCAGAAGGGTATCAATAAATTTGTGTGGGCAGGAAAGAAGCCGAGGGTAAAGATGAAAATAATGCAAGATGTACGTGAGAGAGGAGGATTGAAGCTACCTAATTTAAAACTATATTATGATGCAGTGGCATTATCTGTAATTAGTGATTGGATTCACTTAACCAATGATAGAATATTGAACATTGAGGGACACGATCTGGTATTTGGGTGGCATGCTTACCTGTTATTCAACAAAAAATTGGATAAGAACTTTAAAAGTCATATTTTAAGAAATGCTTTATTGCGGGTCTGGAAGAAATACCAATATAAATTAAATGACAAGATACCCATGTGGGCAATTCCTAGACACGCAATTGAAAATATGAATACAGCACAAAAACAGGACAGAATTACCTACAGACAGCTTCTTACCTCGGAAAGGGGGGTATTACAATTAAAATCTTTAGAGGTATTAAAAGAGGAGAAGGTAGTTCAAACATGGTTCCAGTATGGGCAATTACAGGCTAGGTGGAAAATAGATCAAAAAATTGGTTTTATTCAAGTTGAGGATAATCTGCTTAAACAAATAAGAGATCAAAGCTTAATGCATATAAAGAGGATATATAATGTATTAATACAGATGGATTCGGAAACAGAATTAGTTAAAGATTGTATGATAAAATGGGCTCAAAATATTGAGGAACCAATAATGTTGGATACATGGGAAAGAATCTGGGTAAGAAATGTGAAATTTACACAAGCTCAAAATCTGAGAGAAAATTTTTACAAGATGTTCTATAGATGGCATTTAGATCCTAAAAAGTTGGCTTCTATGTATCCGAATGTACAGCCTAAATGTTGGAGGTGTGGTTCTCTCGATGCTACATATTATCATATATGGTGGACCTGCCAAAAGGTTAAGGCATTTTGGATAAAAATATGGTGGGTCATGCAAAATGTTTTTAAAAGAAGGATAAAGTTTAGTCCTCAGTTATTTTTACTAGGTATATGTACTGACTTTACAGTGGTAGAGACCAATTTGATTCTGCACCTGATAACTGCAGCAAGACTGTTGGTGGCGCAATATTGGAAGAAGGAAGACTTGCCTACAATTCAAGAATGGACATTGAAAGTAACAAACTTAGCTGAAATGGCTAAAATATCGGCATATCTCAAAGATCATTCAAATGAGAGATATAAACGAGACTGGAAAAAATGGATTGACTATATACAAAATAAATACGGGACTAAGAAATTCCAGTTAGCCTATGCTTAAGATCAGAAATGATTTAAACTGTTAAAAGTCAGTTCAGTAAGAAGAAGCTAAGGTCAATCTAGAATGTCATTAATTTCTTTATTTCTTTTTTCTCAATAGATTTTAGACTGTGTTAGTTAAAAATCCATACCGTGTACGGGTTCTGGGAAGTCGGGGGGGGAAGGAGGGGGGTGGGGGGGTGGAGGGAGGGAGGGGTACACACATCAAAAAAAAATTGTACTTCAATGTCTTAATGATTGACAAATGATGACATATTTGTGTTTTTTTTAAAGAAAAATAAAAAAGTTCTGTTAAAAAAAAAAGTGTTTGGTAGGTAGTAGGTCATAATATTTCATTTTCATTTCAATATGATCTCATCTTGCTGAAAACATGTACATAAGAAAGCAGTTGTCTCTTGGCAGTCCATCCAAATTGTATAATAAACTTAATATTTTATGAACTATCTTAGGCTGTTTTTTTTAAACAACAACAATATATTCAAAGATGTATATTTTTCAAAAAAACCCAATATGGATCTAAGAAGTAATTACATATGAATGTTTTTTTCTTGTCACAAATATACCTGGAAAGAGAATGAATCACTCAATCTTGTTCTCATTTAAGGCACCAATCACCAGGCTCAGGTTTGGACACACTATGTGAAGACCTAACTTACTGGAGAAGACTCTAATATTGGGAAAAGTGGGGGGGGGGGGAGAGAAGAAAAGCAATTCCATCTAAAAAGTGGGTTGACTTAGTTACAGCCCTAGTAATGCACTGGAGTGCATTATTAGAAGACCTGAAAGACTTGACTAGGCACAAGTTGTCATGTGGGGGAAGGGATCTATTTATGTTGTTGCTAGGAGTAAAAAAATGATGGCACCTAATCAATTAAACAATCAACTGAACTATAATTAAGAAAATATATTGTTTTGCATCATTTTTTTTCTCTTAAGAACAACTTCATAATTTAATGGTTTTGGTTAAAGTCGCTAGATCACTAAGGAGACCATTTAAAAGCCCATTTACAAAGTCTGAAACAGGCAACCTGCTTTAATGATCAGCAGAGAAGTGCTGTGTTCATGCCTGCCTAACAGCGGTGGGATTCAAAACTTTTTACTACTGGTTCTGTGGGCGTGGCTTTGTGGGCATGGCAGGGGAAGGATACTGCAAAATCCCCATTCCCTCCTCACCCCACTAACCTTCTTTCCAGCTCGGTTCCTCCTTTTCAGTGCAACAAAAGAAGATCATCTGGGAAGCTGGGAGGCAGCAGGGGCAGGGCCAGCCTATTTGCCAGTCCTCCAAACTACTCAAAATTTCCACTACTGGTTCTCCAGAACTGGCGAATACCACCTCTGCTGCCTAAGTCCCAAAACATGTTCACCTCTATTACAAATGATTACTGGCTAGACCTGGTGAAATAAATGTCTACTAGCTAGAGCATATCTAGAACTAGGGATATTTCTCCACCTTTTCCAAAAATTAAGAATTAAACCAGCACAGAATGCAGCTGTTCAATTAATCAAAGCCCTCTATTTATTTTCATATGTCAGTAGCCAGATTTGACTCTTACTTTCAAATACAGGTCAAAGATGCAATCTTGGCTAGAGAAAGGACAACTTTATATTTATTTATATTTGAAGCATATCACTATTTTTGTGCTGTGGAAAAAGAGTAATGTATAAAAAAGCTAAAGAATGTTTTCCGTGTTACTTTTTTTCTAGAAAGAAAAATGTAAGGACCCAGCTAGGAAACAGCCAGTGACGTGACTTGGCAATGGCTCATAAGATAAGTGACAGGGCTATCATACAAGTAAACAAAACTCCATGTGAAACAGATTTGCCATTAAGGATTAGCATTTTCTGCACTAGCTGAAGCACATCTCTGGAGGATTCATCTTGGTTGAGAAGAATAGGATAGGATAGGACAGGACAGGACCAGGACAGGACAGGACAGGACAGGACAAGACAGGACAGGACAGGACAGGACAGGACAGGATAGGATAGGCTAGGATAGAATAGAATAAACAGACCTTGGAGATCTTCTAGTGCAACTTCCTGCTCAGGCAGGAAACTATACAATTTCAGACAAATCATTGTCCAATCTCTTCTTAAAAACTTCCAGTGTTGGAGAATTCACAACTTCTGGAGGCAAGTTGTTCCACTGATTAACTATTCTGTCAGAAAATTTATTCTTAGTTCTAGATTGCTTCTTTACTTAATTATTTTCCATCCATTGCTTCTTGTCCTGTCCTCAGGTGCTTTGGAGAATAGCTTGACTCCCTCTTCTTTGTGGCAACCTCTGAGATATTGGAACACTGCTATCATGTACCCCTAATCCTTCTTTTCATCAAACTAGACATACCCAAGGCCAGCAACTGTTCTTTATATGTTTTAGCCTCCAGTTCCCTAATCATCTTTGTTGCTCTTCTCTGCACTCTTTCTAGAATCTCCACATCTTTTTTACATCGTGACGACCAAAACTGGATGCAGTATTCCAAGTGTGGTCTTACCAAGGCATTATAAAGTAGTATTAACACTTCACATGATCTTGATTCTATCCCTCTGTTTATGCAGCCTAGAACTATGTTGGCTTTTTTGGCAACTGCAGCACACTGTTGGCTTATATTTAAGTGATTGTCCACTAGAACTCAAGAACCCTCTCGCAGTTGCTACTGTTGAGTGAGGCACCACCTATAATGTACCTGTGTATTTGGTTTTTCTTGCCTAGATGTAGAGCCTTACTTTTTTCACCGTTGAATTTCATTTGGTTACATAGTGCCCAATGTTCAGGTCTTAAGATCCTTTTGTATCTTAAGCCTATGTTTTGGAGTGTTTGCTATTCCTGCCAGCTTGGTGTAATCTGCAAATTTAATGAATTCTCCATCTAAATCCCTCATCCAAATTTATTATGGACTATTTTCACATTACTTGTCCATGATCCTCAGTAGGACACTGCACAAGTTATGATTTAAGCTGAGTGATACTGTGAATTTTTCCAATGTTATATTGAAGCCTTTGTGACATTACCTGTTTTCCATGCTTTCTTATCCAAAATAAACATCTTTTGAAGATTCTTTCTGTAAGGATTTGTGAGCATAGTGACCCAACACTCTAGTTCTCCTTCAAAATTCTGTTTCCCAAAACACATTAAAAATATGTTTGGGATAATCAGAAATAATAAGGTCTAATCCAGCCTTATTAACAAATGACTTACCATTTTTATTCCAGCTGTTATCTCCAAGCAATCTCAAAAATGTATTCAACCTTACCTGACAAAAGTGCATATTTTTGCTGCAAAAGATCATGTTGTATTCAAAGATTATTAACCTGAACTAGCGAGCAATGTTTCTTTTTAATTAAACCCACAAATCAGTTTTATTGTTCTCTATATAACAGGAAATGTCAGGTCACAATAGGCCAAGTTTTGTACAAATAGTTCTTTGCATTCAATAACTTTGTCAGTTGAACAGACCATATAATTGTATGCATTCTGTTTTTAAGCAGAAGACTTTAACTAGAAACTAGCTTTCTGCAATATTAACCATTATATTCAGTAAGACTCCCAGTTTTCTTATATAATAGCTTATTAGAGCCCATTATTTGGCCGAACTTTTATTGTATGTTATTTTTATTTTAACTTATTCTTTGAACAACAATTTAAATTCTCAAAAGCTTTTCATTTTAGTTTACTTGTGAGACTTCTTATGTGATTTTGTATTTCAATAATGGCAATCAATTGTCTGTTTAAACTCTGTGAATCCACCTAACACATTGTCCCCAATCCCAACAGCAGTTATCAAACTAGCTTTCCTATATAATAGCAGAGGAAGTGTGGGGGTGGGTGACTAAAGATTCAAATAATGAATTTAATGAAAATTGCATTTTCACATTCCTAAGCAAGCATTATTTATCCTTTTTCATAATGAGCATTTTACTCCTCCATTTTAATCAGTACAATAACCAATTAAAAGCAGAATACCAGTTGAGGGGAAAGTGTTTTAATCAGTGCTATGCAGAACGAAAAAACAGACGTAAAAAGATAGAGAGTGACTTTTATCTCTAAGAGAGATTTCATTCATTTTAATAAAAGACAATGTTTTGACATTCTTTCAAAAGAGTAAGGCATGTAGAAGGAATTCTTACTGGTGAAATGTCCTTGTGTGTATTGGTGTGTGTTAATATCCTGTCTTTCCTTGCAAATACAACTGGCTCTCCTGGACTCTGCAGGCTTTTGGCATTCTGTTGAAGCCAGTGGTGGGATTCAAATTTTTTTTACTACCGGTTCTGTGGGCATGCCTTGGCAGGGGAAGAATACTGTAAAATCTCCATTCCTTCCCCACTCCAGGGGAAGGATATGCAAAATCCCCATTCCCTCCTGATCAGCTGAGACTCGGGAGGCAGAGAATAGATGGAGGTGTGGCCAGTCAGAGGTGGTATATACTGGTTCTCCGAACTACTCAAAATTTCTGCTACCAGTTCTCCAGAACTGGTCAGAACCTGCTGAATACCACCTTTGGTTGAATCCCAACCATCCTCTGATTATTATTATTTTCATAAGAGCTTCTATCACTGTTAAGGGGGAAATCTGCCCTAGAGATATTGTTGGAGATTTTCTCCTTGGAGAAATTATTCACCTAATTTCATCATCCAGTTGGGTATAGAGTTTTAAAAGGTCATTTATGCTCAATTCTCTTCTCAATGCTGCAAGATCCACTCTGGATTAATCACCAGGACCAGAGATTTATTCTTCCGAGCTTTTGAACACATACTAGAGCTCACCCGCAGGGAACTTCTCTCTAGCATAATGTGGGCTTTGGGCTACTCTATAAGTTGTACTTATATGGTGCTTTCCTATTAGTTTATTGGTGGGTTGATGGCAGTCAATTAGTTGTTGTTTCCTTTCAGCTCCTAAGCATCTGATAAACTGGTGCTTCAGCACTCCAGTTGACTGACAAGGATCCGTTTCCCAGTTTTCAATAATTTCCCTGGCTATCTTTGTACCTGCACAGCCAACAATCTTAGTAGCTGCGACATTGAATGTACATCCTTGTTCATCGCAATAAGCAGAGGTGGGTTGCTCCCGGTTCGGTCTGGATCAGACAAACCGGTAGTAGCAGTGGCAGGAGGCTCTGCCTACATGCCCAGATGCTTCTGCACATGCACTTAAGCATCACACACATGCATGAGCGCACATGTGTGCACAAGTGAACCAGTAGTAAAAAAAAATTGGAAGCCCACCACTGGCGATAAGGGGCTACCAATGAGTCCAGGTCTCCTCATCTGACTGCTTGCTTGTGTTCTTGTAATCTCTTCTTAATCTGTAAAAAAGATTAATCTTTAATCCTTAATTTACACATTTATTTTTAATCCACATATTTTTCTCCTCAAAAATGCCATCAATTGTTTTTATTGTCCTTGAAAAAGATAAGAAGCTGTAAGTTTTTCTTGTTGCAGCTGAAATAAAATCAATAGTGGCATGATTTTCAGTGAGAATATGTTCTTCTTCACTCAGTCATTGCTTCTGTCTTCCCCTTCTAAATTCCATCCTTAGGGAGTCTATATTTCTTTTAGCCCCAAAAGATAAAAGAATCACAGGCATGCTGGTAAGATTTAAAGAAGAACTAGAGGTGACATGGCAGTAGCATTACAGTATTTGAGGGGCTGCCATAAGTAAGAGGGGGTCAACGTATTTTTCAAAGCACCACAAGGCAAGACAAGAATCAATGGATGGAAACAAATTAAGGAGAGAAGCAACCTAGAACTAAGGCAAAACTTCCTAACAGTGAGGACAATTAACCAGTGGAACAGCTTGTTTCAGAAGTTCTAGGTGCTTCATTCCTGGAGATTTTTAAGAAAAGACAACCACCTATCTTAAATGGCATAGGGTTCCTGTTGGGACTAGGGGCGTTGGACTAGAAGACCTCCAAAGTCCCTTCCAGCTGTATTCCGACTAATTGATTTTATTTTTATTTTAAATGAGATTGCCATGGTTTGTCACAACTTGCTTTTGAAAGTCTTTTGTTTCTAAAGGTTGGCTGATGACATTCTTGCAGTGCTAAGTTTGGGAACACAAACCCAAACACCACATACAATACCATCTGGGTAGAAGAAACATTCAGCACCACCTGTCTCTGTGGACATAACTGATAGACCCACGCATCATGTTTTGGCAACCTGGAACTTTTACCTCAAGCAATAAAGACCCAAGAGCAGCTGGAGAGAGGAAGGAAAGGGGATAGAAGTTTTATTTTTAGAAATAGGAAAAAAATATGTCCAAGAATACAACCCATGAAATGAACTAAGAAATGAAAATGAGCAGTTTCATACATTTCATTGCTTCATTTTCTCTGCGCAACTCTTAATTGTTTCCTAGTTTATTCTAAGGAAACATTAGTCTGTGCTATGATAGTAGTTAAGCAAAATACCAGTTTAGTGTCAGTGACATCATAAATCTTCACCATAACACTCAGAGATGAGAAGGGAGTAAATCGGTATTTCTTTGTTGCATTTTAAAGCTCTTCTTTCTAGAAGAAAAGAAAATCCAAGAAAAGAGTATTGATCCAAAGGCATTTATAGCACCTAAGAAAGTAAGTGCAATGTCAATAGTGTTGTAAAAAAGGGGTTATTTGAAAGATGTATTGCACAAAAGAATGGTAGTCATGGAAGTACTCTAAACAACACATTGGCTTCTGCTTCCTTTATTGATTTCAAGTAAGCCCTCCCACACTCACATTTAAGTAAAGAAGATAGAATGTTAAGTTATAAGCCAATTTATAGGGGTGGGATTCTACCAATTTGGCCTGGTTCAGGCGTAACAGTATCTCCAAAGATCAGCTGAGCATGAACTGATTCACTCCGACCTTCAGGTGGGCCCACCTGCCACCTGTCCCTGGACTATACTTACCTATATTTCCTTGATTTTTAGTCCAACTGATAGGTGTGGAAGAGCCGATTGCCGCACCTCAGCTGTTTTGGCATGCCTCCGCTGCAGTAGAAGGTAAGGTTTTTAGCTTTGTTTTAACTCACTGCGCACATGAAGCAAACCAGTTGTTAGAACGGTTGAATCACACCTATGAATTTATACATTAATGAGTATATCCTGATCTGAGACTAAGCACCGTGTTCTAAAAGTAGAAAGCATATAACTTAAGAATAAAATGCTTGGTTTACATAAATAAAAGCCCTGGGTTCAGTCCCCAGCATTTTCAGATAGGATTGTAAAATATTTAAATTATGGAGAACTATAGCTCTGGTTTAAAAATTTGGCTAAGCCCTGACTCGGTTCCTACAATACACTAATCTGTAAACCATCACTAGGAAGCTGCGATGATATATCCACACAATAAATTAGGATCATAAGCAGTTGCATAAAATCTACTCCTACTTGCTGGCTCCCTGTCTGGAGCCACATTGCACCCCCAGCCCAGTGGTGGGTTCCGGATCCCGTTCCAACCAATACGGTTGGAACGGACCCAGCAACATCCACATGGGTGCATGCATTGCGCACGCAGCCCATGAAGGCATCTTAGCACCTCCGCAACACTCCAGCTGCTCAGCGGATATATATTACATATTCTTACTCAAAAAGAAAACTGCTTATTTGTAGAACAATCAGTGCTATAGCCCAAGCACCACAGGCATGTTCACAGGAATCTTTCCTTGAAATGAGATCACTGCTGTTTGTCACAATCTACTTTAGATTTCTAAAGGAGTTGCCACATGACATGATTGGAGTGCTAAGTTTGGGAGCACAACTACAAAGTCATTAGAAGTACCAGAATTCATTCTCCCTCCCTCCCTCTCTCTGTCTTTCTGTCTATCTGTCTCTCTCTTTTTGTCTCTCTGTCTCTGTGTGTGTACATTGTGGTTTTTAACTGTTGTGGATGTCTGTGTTTTGCCTGGTTATTTTAAATGGTACTATTTTCTCCTATATTTATCTTCTAGTAAAAGGTAAATGTAAGGGTTCCCCTCGCACATATGTGCTAGTCGTTCCCGACTCTAGGGGGTGGTGCTCATCTCCATTTCAAAGCCGAAGAGCCAGCACTGTCCAAAGACTTCTCCGTGGTCATGTGGCTGGCATAACTAAATGCCAAAGGCGCACGGAATGCTGTTACCTTTCCACCAAAGGTAGTCCTCATTTTTTCTACTTTACATGCTTTCGAACAACTAGGTTGGCAGAAGCTAGGACAAGTAACGGGAGCTCACTCCATTATGCGGTGCTAGGGATTCGAACTGCCTAACTGCTGACCTTTCTGATCTACAAACTCAGAGTCTTAGCCACTGAGCCACCACATCCCTTGAACCATTGGGTCCCTATTTATCTTCTACATCTACAATAAGCGGCTTTGTATATAACTGTTTAGCTGTTAGATTATAATTTGTCTCCAAAATTCTTTCATCACACTGTGAGTAGTAACATTGTTACTTTGTAACCCATTTTAGGAAGCCTGACAACACTTTTTCCACCAACTTAAGTGATGATCCGAGTGGAGAATAAAGGCACATGTTAAATCAAACCTCTGCTGTGCCCAAACTAGCATCTCTTGCCATCCGATCACACATTTATTTGAAGGGCGAAATACCCACTGAGTCAATCATAGATCTTCTATGTAAAAAATGCAGTGGGCATTGTGTCATCCAGAGCTAGTCCAACACATTTTGTTGCAAAGAACAAGACAACCCTCTTCCAATTCTACCTACAAGAATAAGTGTAAGTGATTTATAACACTGGACAGGACAATGCCTGCCATCACATGGAGAACAACAGGCTATTTCAGAGGTACAAGACAGGTCCAAATGCTTTTGTCCTCCCAGAGAAAGGAATGGCACTCAGCCGAATGGCATGGTGGAATGGAAAAGATGGCCGCCCACTGTCTGAAGTAATTATTTGCCAGTATTTTGAGGCATGGTTTTAATATGAAGCTTGTACACTATCTCTTTCTGATATTTGTGTGCTAGTGTTATTAGCTATATTTCTCCTCACCTTGCCTAGGAAAAGGAGCAAAATTCTGAGGTTGGCTTGGGTTGTTTCACAGTAATACCAATTAGCACCTTTTGCTTGAGATTGACACTCACAGCTTCCCTTAAGGGAGTAAGGGAATCAATTAATCTTAATGATGTTTTACTTTTTTGGAAGGCTGGATTCTAAAGGAAGTATGCTGCTTTTACCAAACAAGAGAACAAACAATGTGTCATGCAAGGAAATGGGAATAAGGAAATGGTTACCAGTGCCCAGAGGAGTTGGCAAAGGTAGCTTATCAGAGCATATTGCTAAGACATGTATAAATCACTAGGTAGCCTGCCAGTGATAAAGAGTAAGAGTACTTCATGAGGATTATATTGTTTAAAGTTCATCTTTTCCATAAGTTTATGAATGTAGTCTGCTAGTTTTTAAGATATCAGTAGCCTGATTTTTGTGACTGATTTGTATTCTACTTTATGATAATGACAAACCGTGACCCGTCAAAAGCGCGTTCCACAAAAGCGCGGTCGATGAAATCGCGTATGTGACGTCATCACAACGCGACGAAAAAGATCTAAAAATTGAAATAAAAATTAAATTACAGCAAGCCGATTCACATAAAGGTAAGGGTTAGGTTAAGGGTTAGGGTTAGGGTTAGGGTTAGAGCGTTAGCGTTACGTTTAGCGTTAGGTTAAGGGTTAGCGTTAGGTTTTTCGTTACGTTAAGGGTTAGGTTTAGGGTTAGGTTTAGGGTTAGGTTAAGGGTTAGGTTTAGGGTTAGGTTTAGGGTTAGGTTTGGGGGGGTTAGGGGAAGGTTTTAGCTTTATTTTTACATTTTTCGATCTTTTTCGTTGCGCTGTGATGACGTCACATACGAGCTTTCGTCGACCGCGATTTTGTCATCCGCGGTTTTGTGGTAGAACCATGACAAACAGGTCATGAAAGTGATAAATGAACACTAAAATCATAATTATATAATTGGTGGTGTGGTGGTTAGAATATAGTATTGTGGGCTAACTCTGCTGACTGCCAGCAGTTCAATTCTTATCTGCTCAAGGTTGACCCATCCTTCCAAGGTCCCAGATAGGAACCCAGATTGTTGGGGGCAATATGCTGACTCTGTAAAACACTTAGAGAGTGCCGAAAGCCTTGTGAAGCAGTATATAAATCTAAGTGCTATTGCTATGAGTACAAAGGCAAGATTCTATGACATAGCAATTCCATTACAGACTTTGTAGCTGTACTAGCACAACCAACACAGGTTGGTTTGTGAGGGGGCATTGTCTTTATGGTTCTTCTACATGACAATCTTAAACTGGTGTTGAAATCAGCTAGAAATGAAGCTGGCTTAAAAATTGTTTATTACAGTAGTTGCAAGTGCAGATAGAAACACAGTGAATAAATAGTGCTTCAGAGCACTACTTATTTGGAAATACAGAAGGAACTCATGTGATGTCCGAGACCTGTCATAGAAAACACATCAGAATTAATGCTTTAAAATGAACTTGTTCCTCTTCTCATACATAGACATCTTCAGTATGGACATGGAAGGCAGAAACTGATAGCCACACAGGAGGGAGAATGTTGACAATTTTGTATAGTTATTGCCTAGATTAAATTAAAGTTCAGCAGAGAAACTGCACAGCTGAACTCATGCCAGTAAACATTGCAATGTGTGATTTGTGAAGCAGAGTAGGATCACAGGATTTTAGACTGACTCCATGCTGGGTTTGGAGTAAGCAAAGGATGACACTGTCTATTCAAGTTCTCTTAGGGCAACGAATGAAAAAATGCCCATCTAGAGTTAGCAGGATCAGAAGGATCAATTAGCAAAAGCAATCTATACTGTGTGACTTTAGGACATTTGGTTACTTTATTTTTTAATTCAATAACCAAGTTAAATCTATTGTTTAAACTTAACTGTAATGTTAAAGGGACGTGGTGGCTCAGTGGCTAAGATGCTGAGCTTGTCGATCAGAAAGGTCAGCAGTTCGAATACCTAGTGCCGCTTAACGGAATGAGCTCCCGTTACTTGTCTCAGCTTCTGCCAACCTAGAGTTCGAAAGAATGTAAAAAATGCAAATAGAAAAATAGGCACCACCTTTGTTGGGAAGGTTTAGTCACGCCGGCCCAGTGGTGGGTTCTGGATCCTGGTGCAACCAGTGCAGTGCAATGGGACCCAACGTCCACCCCATGAATGTGAGCAGCACATGTGCACACATGTGCAGTGCGCACAAGCGTCCTTACCTCCTGCAATGTTCCACAATACTCCAGCTGCTCGGCGGAGTGTCACACAGGCACCGTATGCTCCGTGCACGTGCACAGAAGCGCCAAAGAATTCAAATACAGGTAAGGAGGGCAGGTGGGCAGGTGGGCCCTCCGGACCACCGGACCAGAACGGTACCTGGTGCTCCTGGCAGGCACCGGATATCCCCTACCGGGGCGTACCACCTGCAACCCACCACCGCACCGGCCACATGACCATGGAGGCGTCTTCGGACAGCGCTGGCTCTTCAGCTTTGAAGCTGAGATTAGCACCACCCCTAGAGCCAGAAATGACTGGCACGCATGTGCGGGGGAAGCTCTACCTTTACCTTAACCATAATGTTCCTGGAAGGAACGTTGTTCCAGTAGTTGCTTCATCTGGTGCAGACTTATCACTACATAAATGTGAATGCTTTCCTAAGATTTATTGGAAACCAGTATAGAAAAATTGTTGAGGAGTATCCTGTGAATGTCACATTACTAGATTGGGTCAGTAAGAGGATATTAGTCCAGCAAAACTAACAACCAGGAGAATAGAATACAGAATGTCAATAAAATAATTGATCAGAGAATTACTGTCATTAGATACTGGCATTAGACATTAAAAATAATGATGGGATAAAAATATGAATAAACTTTTCAGGAATTCTTCAGAAGGAGTTTTTGGCATTGTTTAAAACTTCTATGAGGTACTGCAGTCCTCTTGCAAGATTTACATTATTTCATTTTTTATGACATTGTCCATTTGTTTTGATAGCATGAACAAAGGTTCATCACATCACTGCAAAATTCTTCTAGTCAATCCTTTCTCAGAGCATACTCCCAAGAGGGATTCAATGTCAGCCACACATAATTGTCTTGAAAGAACACAGACTATGCACAGATGGAAGCAGAAACTGTGAGAAAGGCTTTAGTTTTAAGGGAGGGTATATGATCTGTATGCAGAAAAATCTCAAATTTCATCATCACTATTTCAAGTTTAATAGAAGTAGCAACTTCTCAAGGCCTCTCAGAATTCTGATCAAGTTTCCATTTCCATTTTGTTTGAGGTGCAAATCCATGAAAACGATATGTCTAAAGTTTTTTTAAAAAATCAAAGGAAATTTCTCCCCTGCCATCACCGAAAACGAAGAGGGATAGGTAGAATCTGTACTGTGTCTATAGCTTTGCCACAATCTCACTTCGTACTCCACGCACCATTGCAGTCCATGTGCCTCCTAAGAAATGAAGTGCAGTTCCCAACCCACCAAAAGTAGTTTTTGTGTTTTCCGTTCCCCTCCTTGGGTTTGTGCGCCGCCCTGAGTCCCGCAGGGAATAGGGCGGCATATAAATAAAATGAAACTCAAACTCAAACTGAAACTCAAAATATTACTATAAGCAGAAAATAAGCTGAAATATCACAGCTTCAGACTCAGAAGAGATGCTAGCAGACATTGTCAATGCTGCACTGGGATCTGTTTCAATATTAGGCGTGTCCCAAAGAAGAGAGAGTGAAAATGATGAGGCCATGAATACAGGTAGGTCTCAATATACAACCATTTGTTTAATGACCATTTAATATTACAACAGCACTGAAAAAGTGACTTATGACCGTTTTTCACAGTTACGACCATTGCACATCCCCAGCGACACACTATAAAAATTCAGATGCTTGACAACTGACTTATATTTATGACAGTTGCAGTGTCCTGTGGTCATGTGATCCCCTTTTGCGACCTTATGACAAGCAAAGTCAATGAAGAAGCCAGATTCACTTAACAACTATGTTGCTAATTTAACTACAGTGATTCACTTATCAACTGAGGTGAGAAAGGTCATAAAATAGGGCAAAATTCGCTTAATAATGTTTCACTTAGCAACTGAAATTCTGGGCTCAATTCTGGTCTAAGTCGATGTTCTGAAAACCCCCCACCCCTCCGTACGGTGAATCACACCGACACAAGATTACTGTTAGCCAATTTATTCACAGTAATTACTCACAGACAAGACTTTGGCAGCAACCCAGACTCCCACAGATAAGACATACACACAAGAGCTTCTCCAGCTATAATAAAACGGTTGTGTCCTGCAAAAGGTCTCCTCCCAAAGTCTCTTCTTATATACTCTCTTGGGAGGAGCCTAATCACAACCACCTGGGCCCAATTATCTTCTATGTCTCCGTAATTGCTGCCGGTGCTTATCTGCCCGTCTTTGCCTGGTGTCCAGGACCATCTTCCTTTGCTCCTCCCCACTGCTCCAGGGCCTGACGTCAGGGACAAACTCCCTTTCGCTTTCACCTCTGCTCCATGCCTCAGGCGCCTCCTGGTGGCCAACCAGCCTCTCTGGTCCCTGCACAGAGTCTGAACCCTGCCCAGGGTCCTCCACATCGTCCAGAGCCGACTCATAGGGTCCCTCACTATCAGAGTCTGTTGGCAGCTCCAACGGCTCCTGCTGGGCCACAACAATCGAGAACTACTTGTAGTGATTAAAGTCCCAAAAGGTGGAACTAGTATTGCAACTAGTCTTGTTGGAAAAGTCACATCTAAGCATATTAGAGCTAATAGTGATTTCTAATAAGACACCAGCTATGTTCTCTACATCCTTAAACATATTTCCACTTGTAATTAGCTAACAGAACCCAATGTCCATCCACAGTTTTATAAGCAGGAGCACAATAAAGACTGAGGATAGCACAAGGTAATGATGGCAGCCCAAATCTGGATGCTGATTACCCGCACAGGAAGATTTCTGTAGAAATGTGGGCAAAATAAATATGAATTCGTTTGCATTTGGAACTGAATCATATTGCACCGGCCTCTTGGACTTCTTGAGCTAATGAGGGAGAAATCTGAGTTGGCTCCAATAATATTCTGTAATCTTTTTTTCCCTCTTCAGTCTGTGTGTATATGTATGTGCAGGTGCTTTAACATTCCTCAACTAAATGATAACAGTGCTATGGAAACTAAGAAATGCTTTTCTGACTATAATTACCAAGCCTTAACAATTGCCATAAGCAAAGGCCATACTTCATGAGCAATTTCATCAAAATACATCTTTTTTTAAAAGAAAGCAAAACTTGTGATGTGCAGCTAATATTGAAAAACATATTTATTTAAAATAGGGGAAAAATATTTTAGTCACAAAAGAAGGATGAATCCAACTTCTCCGTAATATTATTGTTCTGCTCAGTGATAAACATGGTTCTGCCAATGTTTTAGTGCAGAACTTGTGGCGTTGTTGCCACACTGGAGGGCCGCTCATGTGTCCTTGGCCGAATTGAAAGGAAAACACCAGGCAGAATTCCTCGGGATGAGCGAGCTTTGAATGTACTTCGAAGGTCTCTTTTATTAGAAAAGTTAGTTACAGCGTCATCAAAAGGAGCGTATCAAAAGGCATATATAATCACACATGATACAAATAAACTAATGAAAAAGTCACAGCATTCTACAAATAAACCAATAGAAAATCACAGCATCACATAGGGCGGGCAGAGGGGGAATAGAAAGTTACAGCCTAGCATGTGGGGGAGAAGGGGCAGGTGTGGGAGTAGCTGGCTCACATAGTTCATGTTACATGAGGCTGCACAGTGAGTCCTGACCGTTAGGCCAGAAAGATGTTTCTGGTGCAATGTTTTTGCATCCCTGTGTTTGTGTGTTTCAGACAGCCAAAACTGCCCTGCACACACACACAGAATGGATTCCAACAGAACTGACTTGATACAATTAAATCTCTCTACATTAATGACAATAAGTATGATATCTAACCAATTTCAAACACATATTTGAGCAAACTCAACTTCACTGAGGGCTGCATGAGGGTTGTGTTTGGCCTCTGGGTGCCAGGTTGGGCATGGCCAGCTCAACGTCACTCATGTCAGGGGTGTCTATCGGGGCTTGAGCACTCTGGCAGTGAAAACTCCCGAGTTCTGTTTCACCTGCAATGACCTCCTGCAACCCTCTGCCAGCGAAAACAGAGTTTGACACCCCTGAACTAGATCCTCCCTATCAAACACATCATTTGAAACACTCCATCATTGTAGTCCAGATAAACACATGGAACTATGTTGTTTCTTTCATCTGCAGCTTCTTAAACCCTGAGCAGTAACCCAAATGATTTTCAGTAATCCAAAATAGTGTAAATCCATCTTTATTCTTAACTCAGATGAAGCCTATTGCAACTAAGCATCCAGTCCTTTCACCCTTTGTAGCTTCTGAGACTTTTTCCTCTTTCACTTCTTTGCCAATTCCTTCTCATTTCCCATTTGCCTGACAAATTTTTTACTACTGGTTCTGTGGGCATAGCTTGGTGAGGGTGGCATGTTTGGTAGAGGTGGCTTGGTGGGCATGGCAGGGAAAGGATACTGTAAAATCTCCATTTCCTCCCCATTCCAGGGGAAGGTTACTGCAAAATCCCCATTTCCTCCCAATTATCTGGGACTCGGGAGGCAGAGAATAGATGGGGTGGTGCCAGTCACAGGTGGTATTTGCTGGTCTCTCAGAACTACTCAAAATTTCCACTACTGGTTCTCCAGAACTGGTCAGAACCTGCTGAATACCACCTCTGCTTCGCGGACCTCCTGTGATGACATCACAGCCCTTCCCAGGGGTCCAGAGACCACAGGTTGAGAACCACTGATGTAAAGGATTTCAAAGTTATTCTTTCCCTCTTTCTACTCACATTCAGTTTGATAGAAGAGAATTCGTTTCAGAATAAATAAAATGTGACATTTTTGCCATAAGCTCTTGGGGCAGGTGGGGGGAGAATTGAATGTGAAAGATGGAGCATGTGCTGTGATGTCATTTGGCAATTTGAATAAATAAATAAATAAATTACACAAGTTTCATCGTTCTGATGAAACTTCTAGATTCAACAGATGGGTATTGTTTTGCATTTATTTAGTTTCATGGCCGGTGGGTAGTGTGAATATCCTGTTTTTCAACTTTTCCTCCAGAATGTCTGCAGCCTCCATAGCATTAACATTAAACCCCACAGGAAGAAGTCATAAGGAAACACTTGACATTCAGTGTTTTCAGGAGCAATGCTAACCAAAGAAATGGTTGACAAATTCTTCCATTCCTGAGTGGGGGGATCAAAATACATCCTCCCAATTATGTTGCCTCCAGATTATTGGAGAATTTTAAAAATTTCTACTTAGTTCTCATTCTTCTCTCAGAGGGACCGACATTATTCATGTATCAAAGTTTTCTTTCTCCTACCCAAACACCTCCCAAGGTTTCCTAAGGCTACAAAGTGCGAAGTGTACGAACTATTCATAGTTCACAAACTTATATTTCTTCACAAACAGCCTATTGGTTTCTTCAGTGTTCTCGATACAGCAGTTCGATGTTCTGTACAGTATATAGTACACGTGAACTAGATATGATAGCATGAATGAGAAACAAGACTTTAAAAGAATTAGGCTCTTTTAATCAGAGTGAACATTTCATTCTGTGTCACTGTTCAGGGAAAAAAGAAGCCGTTACTGTACCTGAGAAGATTCTGAAGATGTGGATGTACCCTTAACTTTACCTAATCTCATTACTAGAGTGTCAGACTATAAACTTCTGTCCTCAGGCACTTTTCTCTCTTAAGTAATATTTGTGCTTCCCCACCCCCAGGTGTTCCTGTCATTTTGGGACAACTAATTAAGTTTGCACTGATTAATCTGATGTACATTTATGCCTATAAAAACCCCGTTTAAACCATTAAGTTCTTTCCGTCACTAATTCTCATCCGACTATAAAAAGCATGAACTAAAATGCCCCAAACATTAACATCATGAACATCTCCAAAACATTAATAAAAGTGTATTATGTAGCCAAACGGGCCATGGACATCCATTATAACAAGAAGGTTTGAAGTAAGGATAGAAATCCAGGAAGAAGAAAAAAAACACCATAAAGGGAAGGAAAAAATAGAAAATATTAATGACATGGCATACTGTGTAAAAAGAAATCCCAGAAATAATTAAAACAGGGAGACGTTCCATTAGATTAGATTTCTAGAATCTGGTATTCATTACATTATTGTAACCACATCTTCCGGAATTCACATTAGTCATATTTTCTAGGAGTTCTTGCACTTATAATCCCAGGACATCTGGAGGGTACCAGCAGTGGTGACAGGGGTGGGTTCTAGCCGGTGCTACTGCTGGTTCGCTCACGGGCATGCTGCGCATGCATGCAAGCATGTGCTGGTTAAATGCTGTATAATAGAAATTGTTCCGCATGCGCAGAACTCAAAAACAAGGTGTCAGTGGCGACTGTGGTGACCGGGTAACCAGTTCAGAGGCATGGCCAGCCTGGGTCACTGTCAGTTCTGCGACTCAGACCTGCATACCACTACCAGTTCGGCCAAATTGGGCCGAACAGGTAGGAACCCACCTCTGAGTGGTGGAATTCAGCCAGTTCTCACTGGTTCAGGCAAACCAGTTGTTAAATTACCCACCACCACCACTATCAAAGTGGATCTTGGGAGCTGTGCTGCAATGGAGACATGGGCAATCGAGCAGCCAGCATAACGGAAGGAGAAAGCCACTTTTCCACTTTCTTCTCCCTGCTCCTCCTCCTCCTCCTCTTGTGCCAGCTGCTCTGTTGCCAATTTTCCATTGCAGCAGAAAACAGCACCCAGGATTCACTTTGATAGTGAGGGGGTGTAATAATTTGCCTGGCCAAACTAACCCTGCTCCCCTACATTGGGCCCAGCTTCAATCATGCTGCCAACTTAATTTCTCGCCACTCTCACTTTTGCCCGCAGACTGACCAACACCCCCTGCCCACAGTTCCATAGGGAGGAGGGAATACCTCCCTCAACTGCCCCCCCCCAATTCTTCCGTTTACCATGTGAGCTCTTGGGAACATCAACTCCTTGTCTCTATGGTAACTCCCACTGCTCATTCCTTGGAAACCTTGCTTCTTAAAGGAGCCACATCCAAAAGGCTGAAACAGCTGCGAGACCGACATGCAGACAAGCACCCTTGGAAATTTAACAACCAGTTTGCCCAGGGTCAGGTTGGACATCATGGGAGACTCATCCCGCATGTGCGGCATAGCTGGAGGATGGGGATGGGCCATGCCTCCACAACAGCAAACCTGACCCTGGTCAAACTGGTTGTTAAATTATTTGAATCCCACCACTGGGTACCAGGATGGGAAAGGCTTCTACCTCTTTAATATTATGAGATTAATTAGAACTGTGATTCAAATTGCTGTAAAAAACTTTCCACAACATACCATATTTTTCAGACTATAAGATGCTCTGGAATATAAGACACACTTAGCTTTTGGGGAACAAAACAAGGGGGGGAAATCTACCTCTGCCTCTGCCTTTTAGCATCAATCCGGTATTCTAGTGTCATTGCAGCAAACAGAAAATAGCCTAGTCAGTTTCAGCATGTTATCGCAGTCTCAGCACGTGGCTCGTCAGGGCTTTGCCCCATTACGCCCCCCCCCTCCCACCGGTCAACTGATCTGAGCTGCTGCCACCGCTGCCAGGGAACACTGGAGTTTTCACTGCCAAGCAACTGATTGGAATTGGATTTTCCTCCTGGAATATCACTGATCAGCTGTTCTAGGCAGCGGGGATTGTCGCAGCCCATTCATGCAGCCCATTCTCTGTAGCCCGTTCAATGTGGCCCATTTGCCGTGTCCCATTTGCCACCACTGCAGCCAATTCACTGCAGCCTGTTTGCCACTGTTGCAGCACAGGCAACAGTGAACGGGCAGCGGTGGCTACAGGCAGTGTTAGGCAGCGGCAGTGGTGATCCCTGCCGCCTAGAACAGCTGATTGGTGCAGCAACAACCCCCCTCCCCCCTGCAATATTTGCTTTATAAGACACACAGACATTTCCACCCACTTTTTGGGAGGCAGGAAAGTGCGTCTTATAGTCTGAAAAATACATTAATCCATAATTTTGTCAGCTTTTGGAAACATTAATTAAACAATTCATTTGAAATGGCAAGATCTGCCGGAACAAATGAGACAAACTTTTATTGAAAGAATATTAATAAAGAGTTATGTGGCCATTCTTTGCCAAAAGCTCAGCCCAAAATAGAATAGAAGGTACAAAATTATTGACCAAAGAGAACTACATCATTGCAGTCTCACTGTTACATTATTCTTGGAAGGAAAATTGATTTCAGATGCTATTTAAAAAATATATTGGTTACTTTTTCCAGAATTTTTTCTCATTACTTGTCATGCAACACAGATTCAGAAGATTTTTTATAGTTTTAATATGGATTTTATGTAGTTTTAATCTTTGATTGGGAGCCACTCAGACTTTGTCATAAGATGGGTAGCTATGTATATATTTTAAATAAATAAATACATTACTGTTCTTCATTCAAGATTTATTCCCAATTGAAATTTTTCTCATAATTAGGAGGTGATTTTCTGCTGTAAAATTCTAAAAAACTAAAAGATAATGAGGACCTTTGAGAAATTTTTTTTCAAGCTTCGGCTAATTAGCCATTTATGCTTTCCTATAGAGAAAGTCAAACTGGTTAAAATTCTACTTCTTCATATTAGTTGTACATATTCCAACCAACATTAGACTTTCTTGTGGCATCTAACTAATTAGCAGGTGTATTCATCATTGGCCCCTTTGTTTTCTGTTTTAAATAAAATTAATGCAAATCTTTCCCCCAAATATGTTTAGGGCCAACCTCAGTGGCCCTGTTTCATCTCCAATTCAACTGACATAAAAGTTTTGAGTGTACAAAAGCGACTTTTTCTAAAGGCAACTAGACTTTGTTTTTCCTTTGAAGATGTTTTGCTTCTCATCCAAGAAGCTTCTTCAGTTCAGAAGAAAAAACAAAGTCCAGCTGCCTTTTGAAAAAGCACTTTTGGGACTTCCTGGGGGCGTGGCCTGTTGCCGAGGAGGGCTCCACCGAGCTCCTCAGAGATCTGGTCTGTATATCTAAATAAGATCATAGATAGCACCCCTTTTTGGCTAAAAAAGGGGCAGGGAGTAGCTTTGTAGGCTAGGGTCTATTCGTAAGCCACAGCCTTTTTCCTTTTTTTTGGCTGTGGATAAAGATTAGATCCAGCCGGAGCGGAGCTCTTATCTCCAGCCAGTTCTTCTCAGCTGCCTTTTTTTTTGGCAGCCCCAGACAGGCTAGCCCCCCCCAGGACAAAACAAAGTTTTTTCAAGCTAGAATTGATACGGGCGGGTCCCACCCCTGTGAGATTTATGCTTTTATTACTATCTTAAATACCAGCACCATTTGTCTTAGAGACTTCTTTGTCTAAATGGACTTCAAAATGGCGATTTCTCTCCGTGGATGATTGATAGTGGATGTACTTAGCTGGTTTTACCTTCCTGCAGACCGCTCCTTAACAAAATAAACTCTTCTTCTTTGGAAATAGAGGGGAGCAAAGCGCTGCTTACTTGTTTATTTATTATGGCACCCAGGTCAAAGAAGCGTCTTGCTACAAATGTGTCTAAAGAATTTAAAGAATTTTTACTGGAACCACAGCCTTTGTCTCCTATGCCCTCTACTGGAGAATTTTTAACACAGGAATATCTCCTTAAAATGTTTAATGCCTTTAAACAAGAAATTAAGGAATTTGTATTGGAACTATATGATGATTTAAAGTCTAAAGTTAATCAAATGAAGGCGAATACATTTGCAGCCGTGTCTGCCCTGTCAGATTACTCTGCTGAAATAGAGAACAAATTGGAAAGTTTGGAGAAGGCTAATTTTAATTTGACTACCAATACTCAAATTTTACAACAAAAAATTAGAGACAATGAAGAACAGCTTATGATGATAAATTTTAATAGGAAGGCATTTGCAATAAGAGTCAAAGGATTCCGTGAAAAGGAGCAAGAGAATTTGAAACAGACCTTTGCTGAAGCCTTCAGCCATGCGGTGGGAAGCCCGGGACTTAACTTTGATTGGCAGATTCGGAAAATCTATCGCCAGAACTCATTGATAGCGGAACAGCGACAGCTCCCGAGGGACATAATTATACATTTCTCTACAAAAGAATCTAGAAATGCGATTGTGCAAAAGTTTCATAATAACAGTCTCCGAGTTGATGACCAAGACCTGATTGTCTTCAAAGATATTCCTTTCCAGATGCTGAAAGCAAGAAGGGACTACACCTTTTTAACTAAGGAGCTTAGGAGTCAACAGATTCGATACAGATGGGAGGCCCCTGCCGGCATCACGGTTACATTTGAGAATCAAAGATTTCGTCTTAACTCTGTTTCGGAGGCTCAAGATTTCTACTGCAGGACTCTGAAGGCGGGACTTCCTGATTCGCTTGGAAGAGAGGAGAGACAAGCGGAAGGAGAAGGCAAACGACAGGCCATGTGGCTGCAAGATGGAGGGGGTAGCCCTTCCTCCCTCGGAGAAGCAGAAAAACGGAGATCGAGAATTTAGACATTTCAAAATACTCGCTAAAGTTGAGGACTGAATGGGGGTTTGAGACCTCTCTCCGGTAGAAAAAGTGGACTAATTCTTATTAGAAGGGAAAGCTGGGTGAAACTACTTTGAGCTAGATTTTAAATTAACGTTAGCATAAATTTGATAGTGGTAAACATCAGACAAGCAAGGGATGAGGGTAAAATATATGTGGAATGATTTACGTTGTTTAAAGCTTATTAGAACAGAAAGCCGGTTGGGATTATCTTAAGATAAGTGTAAAAAGAACGCGGAATGATTTATGTTGTTTAAACTTTGTTAGAAGGGACTACTTTAAAACAGAAGGTTAACTGACTCTTGCTGAAAGTATTATTTGAATATGTGGAATGATCCATGCTATTTAACTTTTATTAGAAGGGAAAGTTGGTTGAAATTGCTTTGAGTTAGATTTTAAACAAATGCTAGTATAAATCTGATAGTGGTAAATATCAGACAAGTAAGGGATGAGGGTAAAATGCATGTGGAATGAACTACGTTATTTAAATCCTATTAGAAGAGAAAGTCGGTTGGAATTATCTTAAGATAGAAATTGATTTCTGTGTAAAGTAATATTTGATCTATGCTGCTTAATTTTACTAAGAAGGGGAAGCTTGGCTAGATTATTTTGAATTATTGTTTGAAAAGGAGGTTAAGAAAGATCATTTACGCTGTTTAAATTTTACTAGAAGGGAAAGTTTGATTACTCCTCTGTAAAGTCATATTTGAATATGTGGCATGAACCACGTTGCTTAAATCTTATCGGAAGGGATCATGAGGTTTAGGAAGAGGAACGGGAGAGTCTACAGAAGGTTGGGGTAAATAGCAAAGAAGTAAGAGACGAGAATAAAATATAGATAGAATGATTTATACTATTTAAGCATAGATAAAGATGGGGGGCTGAGATCAACACAAAGAGTGGTTTCTTTTTTTTCTTTTTTCTTTTTTCTTTTCTCTTCTCTTTTCTCTCTTCTTTTTTTTTTCTGTTTTTCTTTCTTTTGACATATTACTTTTATTTTTTAATCCATATGTATACAAGATATTTTAGACAGAAGGTAGTGCCAGGTGTGGGCCCTGGGAAGTCGGGAGGATTAGGGATGGGGATTTGGGGGTGGGGTGGGGGGGTGTTAACATAGTCTCAATAAGAACAAGAATGTATTTATATACGGTGGTTCTTTTTTTCTTTCTTTTTTTTTTCCCTTGGTTCATTTTACTTTTATCAGATCAAACAATACTCGAATAAAGGCATACACCAAGGAGGGAGGTAGAGGGAAAGAAGAGGGAGGAGTAAGGAAGGAGTAAGGAGAATGTAAGGAGGGTGTGTGGGGAGTAAGGGGAGAAGGAAGGTTCGAGGGGAAAGGGAAGTAGGAGGGGAGTGTTAGAGGGAGAAAGGAAAGTTGGAGGGGGTAGATGGGGTGTATGGAGGATGGAAGGGTTAGGTGGGGTTGCGAATGATGAGTTGTGTTTCCTTTTTATTTGTTCGTTTTATTCCCTTTTTCTTTTTTTCTTTTCTTATAGTAAATACCCTGTATATAAGTGATTGCAAATGGAATGTGAAAAATGAATAAAATATATTTAAAAAAAAAAAAGAAAGAAAAAGCACTTTTGGGACAACTATGACCTGGGTGATTGAGAATGTCCATAGACGTTTTGAGTGTACTAATAGAATATATGAGATGACCTTCATTTCGTTTTTGATTTTAAAAATTTACAAATTTTTACAAATACAAGGTATTTCTAGTTAGTTTAAAAAGTTGAAAAAATAAATTTGTACATAGAGTTCTGAAGTCATTTCCCAAATCTAATAAAATAAATAATTTTAAACAAACAAACAGAACTGTTATTAATAACTCATACTGCAATTCCAACTACATTAAAAATTGTAAATAATAAAATTCAAAACAGCAGCTTAAACTATGAAAAAGCAATGAAATTAATGTACAGTATGATTTGTTTACAATAAAAATAGCAACCCGAGGACTGACACAATTGTCAAATTCTAAATTTACCTACCATCAAATTTTGCAATTAAGATTTATAAAACAGTCATACTTTCATTCTCAGGAACTATTTGCAACCACTTCCACCAGTGAGTTTGCTTTAGTAAATATATAAGCTTTAAAAACATTTTGAAATGCACCCAAATTTACTCGATCCTTATCAGTTTTATACTGCTGGAACCATCTCAGTCTTTTATCAACAGCATTTCAGTATTGCAGCATTGAAGTTGACCAGTGGTGGAATTCAATTTTTTTTACTACTGGTTCTGTGGGCGTGGCTTGGTGGGCGTGGCTTGGCTTGGTGTGTGTGGCAGTGGAAGGATACTGCAAAATCCCCATTTCCTCTTCACTCCTGGGGAAGGATACTGTAAAATCTCCATCTCTACCCCTTCCAGGGCAAAGATACTGTAAAATTCCCATTTCCACCCCACTCAAAGCAAGGATACTGTAACATCTCCATTCCCTCCCAACCCCACTAACCTGCTTTCAGCTCGGTTCTCCTGTGCAGGGCAACAGAAGAAGACCCAGCCAATCAGTTGGAACGCCGACCAGCTGAGACTCAGGAGGCAATAGATGGGGGCTGGACCAGTCAGAGGTGGCATTTGCCAATTCTCTGAACTACTCAAAATTTCTGCTACCAGTTCGCCAGAACCGGTCAGAATTGGCTGAATACCACCTCTGAAGTTGACTCAATAACACTTTAAATCATAATTCAGACAGTATAGTAACTCATAAATGAAGGCAAATATACATGTCCCAGGATAGTGTTGCAGTCACTGGGACCTGAGGTTTAGGCTTCTGAGCATTCAGACTCATGCTGGAGCCCATCCTCAGGGAACTTCACTGTCACCAGAATATGAGAATAAAATATATAAAATATAAATACATATTCTGGTGAAAGAGAAGTTCCCTAAAGATGGGCTCCAGGTTGGATCCAGTTTAGTCACTCTTTCCTGAGTTAGAAAAATAAATTGAATACCATATCAAACAGCTGAGGGTTTGTTTTGCGGATGTCTTATATGGATTTGCCCACTGCTTGCCTTGTGCATATGAGCTGAGGTGGTGCAGTGGTTAGAGTGCAGTACTGCAGGCTACTTCAGCTGACTGCTAGCTGCAGTTCGGCAGTTCAAATCTCACCAGCTCAAGGTTGACTTAGCCTTCCATCCTTCCGAGGTGGGTAAAATGAGGAGCCAGATTGTTGGGGGCAATAAATGGCTTACTTTTTTTGCAAACTTCTGCCTTTTAATAAAACCTATTAGTCACCAAAGGTATTATTGTAGACTAATATAACTCTCTTCCTACATGGTTGCACTATGGTAGCTTTCTGCAAAGTGATCTCTCCAGGTTGTCTAGATTACAATCACCCAAATGTCTTTAGGTATGCTGAGTTCTGAAAGCTTTAGAATAGGGATGTCAAACAGCATCATCACATGATGTATTGGGACTTTCCCCCCTTTCGCTAAACCAGACAGGGGCGGGGCCAGCATGAGATGCATCTGGCCCGCGGGCCACAAGTTTGATGCCCCTGTTTTAGAACATAGAACATAAAACAATATAGTTGGAAGGGATTTTGGAGGTCTTCTAGTATAACCCTCAGCTCAAGCAGGACATTCCAGACAAATGGCTGTCCAGTCTCTTCTTGAAAACCTGCATTGATGGAGCACCAGTGGTGGGATTCAAATAATTTAACAACTGGTTCTCTGCCCTAATGACCATCTGGGTAGGTGGGGCTCGGTGGTCATGTGACTGGGTGGGCATGGCCAACTCAAGGTCACTCAGGTCAATGGATGTTTCGCCTTAGCTGTTACAATGTAATAAGGGTTAACCAGAGAGGCAGTTTCTGTAAGCAGGTCAATAAAGATTAGGCTAGAAACAACAGCAGAATGTTTCCTTCCTGCCTTCCTTACAGGATTAGTCCTGTAAAGTGGAAAAAAAACAAAAGGAGATTTCTTCCAACAACCGGTTCTCTGAACTACTTAGAAAGTTACCAACCGGTTCTCCCGAATAGGCGCGAACTGGCTGAATCCCACCACTGCGGAGCACCCACAAATTCCAGAGATACTCCATTCTGTCTACAAATTATTCTCACTGTCAGGAAATTTCTCTTTAGTTCTAGCTATTAGAAAACTGCCCTGTGTCTATTTCTCTTCCCTACAGGAGTTTTTAAACATTAGTAGTTTTGGTGCCTTTCACTTAACAGCTCTCAACTTTCTTGAGAATGCCATAAAAATATTAAAATACTTGTAATTCTAGGGTTCTATTCTCCTGTCTAAATTGGAATCATGTCAATCAATTTTCCAAAACACTCTCTCTTTAACCAGCTTTACCATTGAACCTTGCTTACTATGCTCATAAGTGTTTCCCAAAGTCTCCAAAAAGGCCATATCATGAGTTCTGTTTTACCACTGGACAAAAACATTAACCATAGAATAGATGAAAGCAAGAACTATCATAAATATTGTTAAGAAGAAAATAAATGGGCCAATTATACCATCATCTCTCCTGTATCTGCATTTTCCCCTCTCTCACATGTTTATATGTGTGGGAGAGTGCCAGCAAGATTGAGAATAGGCGTTGTCATAGCAACCGTAGCTCTGTGGACCCAATTTCAAATCTCTACAATTAAGCTGGCAATGTGCAATGGGACACTTTCCCCATCATGAAGAATTATTAAAGGTAGCAACAATGAGGATATTAATTCTAGAAAGTGCTTAACAACTAGTCATCTTAGCATGAATATGTACCACCATGGGCTGGAAGAGATGTGCTTTCTCTCTCTTCCTGGTTCATATGAGCTCAGGTACTTAATGAATGCCTCTCAGTTGTACATGGCTACAAGGTTGACAGACATCAGTAAGATTGCAGAAGATGGGTTTCCTTCAAAGAGTGAAATTAGTGGAACAGAGGTGGTTTTCTACTGGTTTGGACCGGTTCATCCAAACCGGTAGCAGAAATCATGGGTGACCCCTCCCACCCACCACGGCCCTAGGGCATCCCATTTAGGCCTTCTTTTCACCAAAAGTGCATGCGCGGAAGGCTGTGCTCTCTCACATTTGTGAACTGGTAGGGAAGATAAGTGTATACTACCCCTGAGTGGAACTATATGAACTCAAACAGAGGTGGTATTTTGCCGGTTCGCTCAAGTTTGAGCGAACTGGTAGTGGCGGTGGGAGGAGGTTCCACCCACCCACCCAGACGTCATCACGGATGCTCTGCACATGCGCTGAAGTGCCCCGCGCTCGCTCCTGGTTGCAAACCAATAGCGAAGATGATAGCATTTCATGCCTGAACCCAACCACTTCAAGTCAAATGCATGCTAACTTGATTACAACGCTGTCCCAAAGCCTTATGCTGCCTGAGGGGAAAGGCAACAAAAGGGTTTTTAACTTTGGGGTTGAAGAGGTAGCATCTTCTTCCAACTCATGTAGGCAGGTCAGTTTAGAGAAGCAGCACAGCTCTGCCCTCTGATGGAGTGAAATGTCCAAAGGCTGTTGCCTCTCACTGATGAATAGTAGGCCTGGTTCTTGTTGACCCACAAGGAAAAAACATTTAGAGTAACATTGCTTAAAAGCAACAAGACAACCACATGATTTTTTTAAATGTACCATTCCAACATAGTTGAAATCTCTTTGTTTTTGCAGTTTGAACTCACTAATTCAAATGCTGTCCTCTGAAGAAACAGAAAAGGCTTTGCTCCATTATTGATGTGATGACATGGTAATTAATATTATTGTTCATCACACACAGTCAGCCAGATGTTCAGACAGGATATGGCATTTTTGTTGACCTATCAAGTCCTTCCCAAGGTCCTGAGATGGATAAATATTATTATTAATGTTATTAAGTTATTAAATTTAATGTACCTACTCCAGTGGACTGTGGGTGGCTTACAAAATATAATACTAGATTAAAACGATTTAAAAAAAATCATGAACAAAGCAAAACAAGACAGCCTAAAGTAAACATAACCTTTAAAGGAAAGTATGACAAGGCCTTCTCCAAACACATTAACTTCAGACCTGGGACCAAAGCCAAGTTTTAAAGAGACACGACAGGAGTCCACAATTCCCATCAGCAAAAGTACATCATCAGGGATTTTTTCTTTTCTTTTTGCAGCAGATAGAAATCTCTCCTCTTAAAAATGAATGGTCAGGGCGCACTTTGAAGACGGTTGCTTGAGTTTTAAAATGTGAAATAAAACTTGAAGCATTTGCAAAGTTTAAAAACATTCTTATGGCCTCTTAAATGTAATCCCCCACCCCATAAATTCCCAGGGACCCAAAGGCCATAAAAGATGCTGGTGTGTCATATGTTTTACTCATTTTGATAGAAGATAACTATAATATAGTCCAGTGACAGCTAACCTTTTTCTAAAGGTGTGCCAAAACTGTGCCCACGCACCCCTGTGCGTACCCTCACCCCCGCACATATGTGCACTGCCCCCCGTGTGCATGCGTGCAAGGCCACCACCACCATGTGGGGGGAGTTTTCCCTATCTCCAGAGGCTTTGGAGGCTTTCCTGAAGCCTGGGGAGGACGAAAACAGCCTCCCCGGCCTCCAGAAGGCTGAAAATTAGCTGGCCATTAGCGTCTGTATGTGTGGCAGATCGGAGGGTTGCCATGCCAGCAAATAGGACTCTGCGTGCCACCTGTGGCATGTGTGCCATAGGTTCGCCATCATGTATATAGGTTCTTAAATATCTCTTATCCAGAAAAATAGCTGACATTGTTTTGTAGGAAGTTAGTATCCACCTCACTCCTAGAAAAATGAAATATTTTAGGAAATATTAAAAAGCCAGAGTATTATATTTCCCAGGAGAATATGTTTTAAAGACAAAGCGGCTCCCTGCAGCTCCCTGCCCCCTCCCCACCTTTGTCAATGGGCCATTAAGGCCTGAGCCAGTCTATGCTACAGAACAAAGATCTATCTACTTCAGGCAGAGCCATAATAGGAAACCCAAAGCCATTACAGCAAGGCTCAACCAAACTTGGACAGCCTACCAAGTTAGCTAAGACTCCCGCCCGCTGGAAATCTGACAGCCAGTGGGATACATTTCTTGTACAGGAACAGGAAACTCTAAGATCCAGCCCAGAGAGGGCATAAAATCCAGGGACTCTCAGCATCTCTGCCCCTTTTTTTTTCAAGATCTTCAAGGCATGTGACCCCCTTTTCCCCAGTACCTCAAACCATCATCCCATCAATAAACCTTCTTTCTAAGCAGCCACCATATTTCCAGTATCTTTCTCCCCACTTGGAACTGAACCCAGAAGGATATTTCTTCCAACAGTTTCAAGAAACATTCTAGAATACCTATAAACAAGAGTTATAGTAAAACAATTTTGCTGTTCTTTGCATAGATTTGAATAGGATAGATCACTGCAGGAGGAGGGATCAGCTTCCTCACAGATTATGATTTCCTCAGTCTTCTTGCTAATCCTTTCTAACTTGTCTCCAGTTGCCTACCACAGCCTTCTCCAGTAAGTCATCCACATACTGCAAACTGGGATTTTTCGATGTCCATTTATCCCGAATGTACCAGATTAAGGAAGACATGAATATCAAAACACATCAGCTTCAACAGCAAATGCATTTGGCCTATGATACACAGGTGTTTTGTTTTCGATTTGAGTTATGGTTTGTGCTAAACCCCTGTCCTATTTATTTCTTACAAAAGATTCTGGAGAATATGTATGTAAAGTATTAAAAATAATTTTAACCCAGCAATGCAGCAATATACTGTAATGACAAAGGTCTTGGGTAAGGTAGGCATGGGAAGGATAAATGCTCATGGCAAAATAAAAGGGCCCAAGGCAGAAACAGCAGGAGAGCCAGCCAAATGGCTTGCGTACAAGCAGGAACAGTGCTGTGCTTGTTCAAAGTCGTTCTATTTGGGCTGTTTGCTAGTTCGGTTTAATGAGCATCAGTTTCACCTTGTCATTCTAAGCAGCATGACCTACTCAAAGCTGATTTTGTATAGCGGTGCTTAATCATAGCCTTGGATACTAGCTACTGCTCTCTTCAGCCAGCCAAATTGTAGCACAGAAGACACTTCTCTACAATTTCCTTTTTCTTCTGGGTTTACACGTGGAAAGAAAATGTTTCGACTAAAAATTTCTCATGATGAAAAAGAGAACTATTTTCTAAAGTTGGATATGGCATATAAATTTAAATAAAATCTAAAAATAAATTAATAAGAAAGGTTTTTTTTTGAAGATAGATGGAAGACATTAAGCTTGTTGATTAGAAAGGTCGGCAGTTCAGTGGTTCGAATCCCTAGCGATGAGTAATGGAGTGAGCTCCTGTTACTTGTCCCAGCTTCTGCCAACCTAGCAGTTCGAAAGCATGTAAAAATGCAAGTAGAAAAATAGGAACCACCCTTGGTGGGAAGATAACAGTGCTTTGGAAGATCAAACTTCAGTCTCAATTTTGTGTTTGGTGTTTAGTCATGCTGGCCACATGACCATGGAGATGTCTTCAGACAGCGCTGGCTCTTCAGCTTTGAAATGGAGATAAGCACCACCCCCCAGAGTCAGGAACGACTAGCACATATGTGCAAAGGAATATTTATTTTTATCTTAAACTATAGGAAGAGACATCTGAGGAACAATAATCATCCCTAACCATAACACGGAAGATCTCATGAAGATGAAAGGTAGAATGGATGGTATACATTTTGAATTTAAAGGCAGAAAAGCTGTGCAAATATAATTAGTCCTCAAACTGTATATCTTTTTCTTCCTTAAGTTAATCTATTGCTCATAAACTGGAATCTTATTGCACACTTGATTGATGCTTACCTTAATTTTCTTGATTTTTCTATTTCTAAGTCAAATTGATTTCTAAGTCAAACACAATTATTTCTAAGTCAAACACAACCCAAATCTTTAACTATAATAACAAATTAGAGATAACCACTACCCCAATAGCAAATAAAATAACAGAAAATGCTATCAAAATGGTGTAAACAGACTAACATTTTGAATCAGAGGCCTAAAATAATTTTTATTTGCTGCTCCAACCCCATAGGTATTAATAATGATCCAACATACATATGGCAAAATTGAGACTGCAGTTTTATCTTCCAAAGTCCATCTACTTGGAAATAGATCCCATTGAATTAAATGGGACCATTCAAATAATCACGCATGCAATTGCGCTACCAAATTCCAAGTGAATTATTACTATACAGTTTTCATTTAATTCACTGCTATAGTGGAGCATCAAGTGTTAAAGAATATCTACCCATCACACAACATTTTTACCTTATTTCTGAAAGATTATCATTACTTTTGAACTTTTGAAGAAATGGGATAGGTTTCTTAATCTTATCCTATTTGTCAGATCCATACCCAAAGATAACATAGTGAAATCCAATCAAATCCAGTCAAATCTATCCTGAGAGATTCTATGTTATGGTTACCCTGAACGTCTCCTCCCTCTGCCATCCAGCTAGGAATTGTGCATAGTTTAGGATTCTCTCTGATGGCATGTACTCCCTCCTGCCTAGAAAAGCTATGGCTGCCCAATCTCCTCTCCCCTACTTCTTCAGGTGTGCATTCCATCACACTTCAAAAGTGAGAAGTTTGAGAAATTTGGTTCCCTGTAAAAGGAAGTCACTGTAAGCTTATAGGCATTTTGACACATTTGGGTTTACTTACAGGTGCCCAGGCTTTAGCTAATTGGAGGTACACAAGGCTATTATATAAATTTGTCAACCACTGTTTCCAGTGTCAACAATTCCACCTTGATGTCTTGTCTTCTTCTCCTCTCCTCCTCCAGCTTGGCCAGACTCTCATTTTTAATTTAATTTAGGAGACAAGCAGATTAGCCTTGTTCTCAGCAGTATAGATGCCAATAAGTAACACGATTGTACAGAAGACAGATAAAAGGGAACCAAACAACAGAGATGAGCTGTCCAGGACTTCTACTGTAGATAGACTTCCAGAGGAGGCACTGAACAAAGCTCTGCAAAAGCACCGTCTATCATCAATCAGTAGATCAGTTCCTTGGAATCTCTCCAGATAAAAAGAGGACAAGAGAATATCCACCTGTGCTCCAGAGAGCAGGAGAGTGGTTTTCCACAGGTTTGAGTGATGGGAGTTGAAGGGATTAGCCATCTTGCTCACAACCACAGCATAAACTTTTGACACTAAATTGCAAATCTCACTTCTAAATCACTTTTGAAAATGGTCTATTAACTGTCCTAAAGCTATCAGCGACCTTTTAGAATGACACATTTGAAAAGTCATTGTTTTATTGTTTTATCTTCAATTCTCAAAAAAAGAAAAGATTTTTTTTATTTTATACTCTGCCTTTATTGTTTTTATAAACAACGCAAGGCAGCAAACTTATCTAACGCTCCTTCTTCCTCCTATTTTCCCCAAAACAATACCCGTGGGAAGTGAGTTGGGCTGAGAAGGAGTCACTGGCCCAAGGTCACCCATCTAGCTTTCATGTCTAAGGCCAGACATTAGCTCATAGTCTCCCAGTTTTTAGCTTAATGTGTTAACCACTAGACCAACAAAAGGCTAAACAAGATTTTGATCTAAGAAATTTGTAAATGTATTTACAAGGTGGCTCAGTGGTTAAATGCAGCACTGCAGGCTACTGCTAGATCAGCAGGTCAGCGGTTCAAATCTCACCGGCTCAGGGTTGACTCAGCCTTCCATCCTTCCGAGGTGGGTAAAATGAGGACCCAGATTGTTGGGGGCAATATGCTGACTCTCTGTAAACCGCTTAGAGAGACCTGAAAGGCCTATGAAGCGGTATATAAGTCTACTGCTATTGCTATATTAATGGTGCAGATAAATTTAAAATGTTGGTTTTTATTATAAAAGATGGCATTAGCTATAAAAATAAATAACTTCTCATGGGCAATAGATTTTTGGGTATCCTGGCAATTGTAAGTCATAACAAAAAAATAACTGATGGTTTTAGAGACCGCACCGGAGAAGATGAAAAAGTACAAACTTGATGTCAACCCATCCCACTTGATCAGACAGGAGGAAAGGGTGCATGATAGACCCCCTCAATTAAAGATTTTGACTGGCAAGATTTAGGAAGAGATCTATTGCTCCCATCCTGTGGAACATCTTACCTTCAGAGGCGAGGCCTTCTGGCTTTCCAGAAAAGCATGAGGATCTGGTTCTGCCAATTGGCATGGGGTGGGGGATCTAATAGTGATATGCAACCTCCTCCAAGCTCTGTAACCTTTAACCTTTACATTTCTAACCACTAATTATAACTTGATTTTAATTCTATTTTAACTCTAATTTTTTTTATTTTTTTACTGTACATTGCTCTTTGTTTTTTTATTTGTAGACCACCCAGAATGATTTAGATGATATGGGAATTGTAGAAATTTGATAAAAGAAATAAATAATACTTGGACTTACAAAACGAAATAAAGCATTATAACATCAGAAATATTAAAGGAGAACTTTGAATAATGAAGTCAGACGTTAGTAACTGTAATATCAACATCATCAGAAATGATGTTGCTTCTATGGACAGACTATGTCTAAAATATGTTAATGAAGCCATGGAACAAATTTTATCTGAAAACAATAGAGAAAGTACAGAATGTGGAACTACAAATGAGAATAATTTTGAAAAGGACTTTTTATTGGATATACAAAAGAAACTGCCTAAGTTTTAAAAATTAAATGGAAAATACAAACAATAAATCAAGAAAATAAGTTGGAAAATATTTTCTTATTGGATATACAAAAGAGGATTGTTAAAACCTTGAAAAGGTCTGTGGAGTAGGATAAAGAATCAAAGAGAAATCAAATCCTACAGCAATATTTGATTGAATTGATGTTTAAGATTGTTAGGAGTAAAAGGAAAGAATGTTAGAAGTTAAAAATAATATCAAGTACAAATAATATCTGACTGAATTAAAGATTGAGACCCTTGCAAGTAAAAGAAAGGAAGACAGATAATGGTTTATTTGATAAAGGTTAAAACAAGATATAGTAGAGTACCGTAGAGTTGCTACTTCTGGCAGCTCTTTATTGGTCTTTTGTGGAATTGAAAAAAATGGTAATTTTATTAAAGATTATAATTGCAACAATAACAATTAATACAAAGTGAAAAAAGAAAAGAAAAAGAAGAAACAACAGGAAGGAAAGGGGAAAAGGAAGGGAAGAAAAGATAAAGTTGGTTTATTTGATCATGTTTAAAATAAGAACTGTTGTTACTTTTGGCAAACCTTTTATGGACTTTCTGTTGATTGTTGATTTTATGGCTTTGCTTATAGATAAGGGATTGCTATGGGATGAAAAGATATCTGTAATTTTGTAGGGGCTGTAGAGTTACTAAATTTGTTTATATTTGTGATAAAGGTTGGAAGTCCCTTTATTATATTCTTTCTTTTTCTACTAGCTTTTTTTGCATGCATGATTCTTTTTTCTCTTCTCTTTCTCTAAGTTTGGTTTGTATTAGCTTTTGCTACTGTAATCAAGATTCTTAATAAAAATTATATTTACATTAAAAAGGATTTCTACTAGTGATCACGCACTTCCTGTTCAATCTGCTTGATGAACTTCTGTCTGGAAGCATATTTTAAAATAGTCCAATAGTCTATATAAGATATTGCCATTATTCAGTTGTTTCTGTCTCAGTGTAATTTCTGAGAAAAGTCACATCACATCCTTAATATATGGTTTGTTTAAACCTGATTTATTGCATGGTTTATAGGACCATGGTTTCCTCTGAAAACCACAGCTTATCTTCACATAGCTAGTGAGAACACAGTGTCCTCATCTGGAAGAAAGGGGGAATAAAAGTAATGTATTTTTTAGTCATTCAAAAGAAATCAATGTTCTTAACAAAAGGACCCTACTAGACAATGTGAGAGACTATTAAGATCATTTTCAATCACTTGCATCATACTTCCCTTAATCTTCAAATCTGCTTGAAGAAGGTTTGCTTCAAATTCATGCTTAGCCATAACTTATAATTTTTCTCACTGTTGCCTCTGAAGCCATTTAGACGTCAAAGAAAGAAAGATTTATGAGTTTTATTTTCCAACTGTGTTGCTAGAGCACTCAAAACAACACAGGGAAAAGGATAAATTCTTCATTCCTCTGTCCCTCATGCTTCTGGCAAAACTTCCAAAAAAGAACAGATATATCTCTTTGATGGAGAGAATTGTGTGCAGATAAAACTCTCATATCTTGCCAAGAAAAGCAAATATGCTGAGTCACTCATGCATCCATTTTAGATGTTTGCTAAGCAATGCCTGGAACCAGCCACCTTGAAATTAGTTCTCCATCTGTCAAATGATAAGATGAAGTACTGTTGCATAGAATAATTGGCTTAAACATCATTCATATACATACACACATAAAAGTACACATACAGGCAGACATTCTTCTATCTGAAGCTTAGTGTTCACTGAGGATAATAAAAGTCATGTCGTATTTTAAAGAGAGGAATACAAATTTACCTGTCAAGAATGGAAGGCTGTTCTTTTATATTTCTATAGACATATAAAGTTGTTGATGAAATTCACCTGTATTAAAACGTCCCCCCCCCCCCAAATCTGATCTTCCAGTATCAAAAATGAATTGGGCTTTCTTATTGGATTCTTATTTTTTTCCTTTTTCAATGTTATAACAAGATCCACAAATGAGGTTAAATCATAGTTTGACAAATTGTTGCCACAATTATTTGTTTGTTTATTTGTTTGTTTGTTTCATCAAGCTTGTAGTAGACAACATATATATGTATAAACATGATTTTGGATACATGAAGTGGATAAAAAGAAACATTAGGACAGGGACGGTAGGCATCCTGGTGCACTTCTGTACGTGCCCCTTACAGATCTCTTAGGAATGGGGTGAGGTCGACAGTAGACAGTCTACGGTTAAAATTTTGGGGGGTTTGGGGAAGAAACCACAGAGTCAGGTAGAGCATTCCAGGCATTGACCACTCTGTTGCTGAAGTCATATTTTCTGCAATCGAGTTTGGTACAGTTTACCTTAAGTTTGTATCTATTGTATGCTCATCTAATGTTGTGGTTGAAGTTGAAGTAGTCATTGACAGGTAGGACATTGTAGTAGGTTCATGCTATATGCTAAGTTATAAATCATGATATATCTACTGTGGCTAAGTTCAAAAGGTACACTAAGCAAAAACAAAAGAAACCCACATTACAATTTATCCAGTCTATGAACAGACCTTCTCTGGCATCTGTGTTAAACCTCATTTTAACAGTAGTGAATTGCAAACCAGAGTTTCAAGTTAATTTTCTTATTATAATAATAGCTTCATGTATGAATTAATAAGGAAGAGTAACTCTTCCTTATTAACTTATCAATAGAGCTGTTATTGTAATAATATGGTTCTATAGCTGTAAAATATATACTCATCTTTAAGGCATAATCTAAAATCATATTAACAATTTTTTTAGATCACCCCCAAATGTGCCAACTAACAGGATGGGATAAAATCATATGAGTTAGAATAAAGCAATTGGGTTTTTTTTAAAAAAAAAAAACTTGCTTCTTAATCACTGCCAGAAAAGCACTTTTTGCTTTGTGCTTCAGACATAGACAGAACATATATTCTGGTGCCTTCACAGCTCACATTCTCCTAATCTCAGAGGGAACAGAAGTGGAAATGCCAATCAGTTGTCTCTGCTGATGATCTCCCATTTTCCTGTTGAATCAAAAAAAAAAATCTTTACTCCTCCAAGTCATCCGTTCCAATTTCCCAATTCAGATCACATAAATTGGGTTAGGTCATAAATAAATCAAACTTTTATTTTAGCATGGTTTATTTATTTTCTTCAGGTACCGTAGTTGCTCCTTGGTCTTGGTTGAACTTTTTTTTAAAGAGAGAGTTGGATTTTATTACTTGTATGAGAGACCAGTAGAAAATCCCAAGGTGCAGGGTAGATTGAAACTAAAAGGAAGAAAAATCCAATTACTTCTATGTGGTAGCAGAAAAGTATATGGACACATTTCTTGGAGTCAAGCCTGATTCAAAAGACTATTAGATCTAAATTGGAGAAATAGATGTTTTTCTCCAATTGTACCCTGTTATTCTACTCTGCAATTATCTCAAAAATGCATTTCTTCACATTAATACAGTCCTCTGTGATTTCTTATTTTCAAATAAGAGAACTATTTTTCACAGCTCAATAATCTATAGATTGTCATAGTGGCGTAAACTTTTTGGCATCACTTGTGATTTTTGTATAAAGCACCTCTTCATTGCATGATTTGATGCTGTGGAATGTATCTCTATTTTATGTTTATCCTAAAGTTCTGATGTCTGACCAAGGTTTATTCATCTGTACTAAATCTTTTGTAAGATTAGAGTATGTTTAAATTGCTATCACTTTTTTTTTAGCTTTGATGTAGTTTTGCTTTTCCATTTCCAGGCTCTTCCATTATTACATGGAATCAAAATTAAAATGGAAAAGCTAAGATGACTCAAAGTTTAACATTTAAAGCAGAAATGTATTAACAAGAAAATAGAAGCCCCCTCTCTTCATCTTCTGTGCCTCCATCTAACACTCAACCTCCATTGAAATACTTCAGCAAAATATCAACGGGTGTTGCTTAGGCTACTCATGCTATATTGTCCACTACAGATTTGGATGATTACTATGGCAATGTGTTGACCAACTCCCCAATATATAACCATGGTAATGAGCTGCCTGGATTTCTCAGAAGGGAACTAGGCTGATAATGAAATTCCAAGCTATTTCTGGTTCTCAGCCTAATCTAACTCCTATTCATAAATTATCAGCAGAATGATATAAGTAGTATCCAATTCTGATTTAATATTGAAGGAGATTGGCTGGGTCAAAAGACACATCACATCTTTTAACAACATCTTTTGTCCTTATTAGGCTCAGCAGTCAGTTTGATTCCCTTTAGCAGGAAAACACCAGAGGAGAAAGATGTTCTCTGAATTTGTAGGCTTGAAATAAAATCCAGAGTCATTCTGATCCATTGCTCATTTTGCTTTTCTTGAACTTGAGTACTGCAGGAGAGGAATTTTGGCTGTTCAGAAAGCAAGCAACCTATAAGAGATCATTACGATAGCTATTTAGTCCCCCTTGGGAAGAATCTCAATTTTATTAAGAAAAAAAACTTTGTTTTTACACAAAGTCTCCTACTGCTCCTTTCACAAGATCCCACCCTCTTGGCAACTGTCCCTTAACGACAACTGACAACGACTGTCTTCAAGAGAGAAGTGAACAGATTAGCTACAGGAAGAAATGTGAAGTTCACCAGCAGCTGAAAGGGAAGAAGAGACAGAAGGCAACTGTGTCACAGACACGAAAGCATCACTTCATGTACTGAAAGGCAGAAGAAATCTTAGCATTTTAAAAAAAAGTATGTTAATTTTTATAAAAGCAAGGACTTTGGATTGAGGCTTCTGTACTATTGTAATTATTTTCTTGCTATTTATATTATTGGTTACAGCCCTTTTGCTCTTCCATTTCCCTCTTGGAAATCTGCACCAGAGGGAGGCAGGGGTCAGGGAGATGCATTGGCCAGTTTCTATGGGTAGATGTCACAGCAGAGTTCTCAAGTCAACCTCCTAGATTTTAAGTTACAAAGCAACAACTCTGCAAGGAGGAGACTGACAGCTCTATTTTGGAGTGAACTAAGATGAGTGGGTAGCTCTTCTGCACAAGAAACCCCAATCAAGCATTCTTTCTCAGAGTCCAGAAGACAAAGGGGCAGAGTGCTGATTCCTGAAGAATAAACTTTTGGCCATGTGTGCCTCCTGATTCAGCATAGAACAATCACTGAGGCACAGTTGCCCTTCCCTCCCGGGAACCTGGTGAAGGGGTGTGGGGTGTGGGTGGAGTATTGGGCTAAGGAAGCGAGTGACTTGGAGAAGAAGCATCTGGCTCCGGCTGCAGCTGCAGCGGCTGCAGCTGCTGATTCAGTCCTCTGAACCAAGGCTGCTGGCTGCACCTGAATCAAAGATTTCCCTTCTCAAGGAAGGAAAAGGTAAGTGATGAGCTTTGTATCTTTATTATACCTTGGAACAATAGCTCCCAGCAGTAATGAATGTTTCAAAAGGAAAGCATTTAAAGACTTTCTAAGTAAGGTGTGTGTGTGAGAGAGAGAGGGGGGGAGGGAGAGGGAGAGAGAGAGAGAATGGATTTAGATTTGCAAAATTTATTGCTGGGTTCATAACTTAACCATTCAGGAATGACAAAAAAGTGGGAAAGAACAGGGGCTTGCAATTACAATTCCTCCTATAAATGCTGTGCATTTGTTTGCTTTGGATGCTCATGACAGAACAATAGTCTGGGAAACCAGCTATTTGGACTCAGCGAGAACTCGCTCTCTTTTCAGGCTTTCTGTCTCTCTGCATGCCGGTTTTGAATGGGTCATTTTTATTCTCACTATGTGTTTTTAGTATCACCAATTTATGGATGCATGCTATTGAGAAGATAACTGCTTCCCACTACACTTTGACTGTAGACATAGACTCAAAATATGGTACTAAAACAATTAATGGTTCAGAGCTTCTGTAGATCAAAGGCACAATAAATAAAACTGGAAAATATGTTACCTAAGGATCCATTATAGAGGGTTGATTATTTACATTATTATAAATTAAATGGAATAAAGAGATTAATAAAGATTCCACAATCTTTAGAAAGTAAACCAACTATCTACGGGCTCACTGAGTATCTCAACTGAGAATTCTTCTCTTTTTGCATCATCATCTTCATGTTTCCTAGAAAACTAGCTGAAGTGTTTGGAAGAAAATACTGTCATTGAACTTGTGGAAAAGGTTGTGATCTAATAAATTGCCATTAAAAATAAAGTAATGGAATTAAAAATAGAAGCAGGGTGGTGGGGGGGACAGAAGTTAAACTTGTAGCAATTAAATACTCCAGCATTCTTCCTTTACCTCTTCAGTGCAACACAAATGCACACACAGCTCCCCAAACATTAACTGAATCACTTAATCAGAAAAGCAGAAAAACAGAGAGGTGAGAAATTGGAGGATAGGCATGGTGCATGAAAGACTAAGCTATCTTCAAGTATGGCTTCTCGTTTTTTATTGGACTTTTGAGAAACCACACAAAAAAGCAGCAGTAGATGTGCTGAAGGATCTGAATTGCTTTTGTAGCAGATAAGGTGCCCTTTTGGAATCAGTAACAGAGCAAATGGAATTGGACAGCCAAAATGAATACAAAGCAATGCTAATTAATTTGTAGTAAGAAGCAGTTTTCCCCCCTTCGCATAGATCCCTCTATTTTTTATTTGATATTTTACTGTCTATATACTACACCTCATAAGATAGTAAGAAGTCCAGTTGGTGCTTAGACGCTGGGAGGAATCAGACAATCTCAATTTAATAGTGAAGTACCATTATCATTACTGACTTTACTGATCGAGGGCAAATCATTCATTAGTGTTTTATTTCCCACATCTAAAAATCATATCGCAGATTAATGTTGACAAGGGAGAAGTTATGGCTATTATTTTTAAGAGCGGCAGGTTAAAAACTGCATGAGATGATGCAAAATGTTTAAATTATGAATGCAGCACTTTGCTGTTGAGCTGAAATGTATTTATAGCAATGAAAGATCTAAACCATGAAGATAAAAGTATCAACAGCTGGTTAGGACATAACCAGCAATTCTGCAGAATAGACTCTTAAGGTTTGTGTTTTGTATCTATGTAGAGAACATTTCAAATCAAAAGGATGAGACAAATGTGTTAAGTATTTTGAACAAGGCACAAACAATTGTTACAGTGAGGCTGAAGAGCAGAAAACAGCTTCAAAATGGACTTTTGATTTCCTGAAATTCAGTATTTGGAGCAGATATAAACTTAAGGTCTGACCCCTGAAACTTTCTCTGTGTGAATTTAAACAAAGATAAAATACTTTTGTATTAAAAAAAACCTGAATGGGAAGCAAGGAAAAGATTTGATCCATATATTTTAATTCAGAACTTTGATCACTTCTATAAATATATAGGATAAAACATTCTGCAAGATCATAGTTGGAAGGCAGAAATCCTAAGACCAACCTATGAATAGATTTACAAATAACATGGAAGTAAATGTTTTCTGGTAAGCGTATCAGCATGATACTAATATTTGTATGTTAATTGTACATTTAATACATTTTAGAGGCATATATCTAAAAATGTAAAATCTGGGTTCTATAATGATTAGTTGACGGTTTGATCTTTTCTGTCAGACAGAATTGTGCGAGATGTTGCCTAACCACAAAATTGTGGCTTAAGAACGATTTATGAATGAGGGTGTGCAGAAATTTCATGTGGGAATACACCACATGTTCACTAGAAACTAACAGATATGCTAGAAAATGATTTTTAAAGAACTAACTATAGGAAAGATCATAACAGCCAAAGACTAAATAATAAATAATAAAGGGTCTAACATCTCCATCTGGTTCATTAGGATCAGAAAGCCTATGTTTTCTAAATTCTGAAGAATCTTGATGAGTCTGTTTAATCAAGCCTGTGTTATGGCAACTGCCTCTTTCTTTTGAATAGAAAACAGCTTGGTAAGGGAGAGATTGCTGACAAGTGATTAAGGTGATTAAATGGTTGGTTTTAAAAGCTTTAATTATCTGATGACCTTGTTTATGAGCAATGAGAGGGCCCTTTGCAAGAAGAAAATTAGGCACACTGGGACTTAATTGGGACTGAGGTTGCAATCAGAAGCATATTGATTGAGGAATAGAACTTCCAAAACGGGACCTCCTTCCTTATTTGGAATCATTTGATGTGAATGAAAATGTGGAATGAAAAACCTAGGTGCAGACCATCAAATATCTCTAAGAAATACATTGTTTGTACTCTTTAGAGATATTTGTATCTCTGTAAGGATGTTTATTTACATGTTTTACCAAGCCTATTTGACATTTTCTGGTCTGTACTCCTTAGAGATATTTGATGGTCTGCACCCAGGTTTTTCATTCCACATCTTCATTCTTATCAAATGATTCCAGCCAGTATGAAAGGCTATACCAACACCAGGCTTAGGCAACAAGCCATTCGTAAAAGGATTAACAAATGTCTATGGAGATTTTCAGTCATCCAAGTCATGGTTGCCCCAAAGGGCCTTCTTTAAGAGGCAACTGAACTTTCTGGTTTTTCTCTGAAGGCCTTTCATTTTTATCCAAGAAGCTTCTTCAATTCTGACTAGATGGTAGGAAATGGAAGAATTTATACTTCTGGCAGACAGCTGGTCATTTGCATTCTTTAGCAAGACATCATTTGTCTCTAGTCTACAACACAGTCCTTTTAATAGTTTCAAGAAGGCTCCACACCCATTTTGCACCACTCAGGTGACCCTCACAACATAGCTAAACCTCCAGGTGGCCTTAATGACTCGCTAAAAGAATGCAAATGGACAACTGTCTGCAAGGAGTATAAATCTTTCCATTCTTCACCATCCAGTCAGAGCTGAAGAAGCTTTTTTGATGAGAAGCGAAACATCTTCAAAAAAACAAACAAAGCAGAAAATCCAGTTGAGTAGGTTTTCACCAGATTTGAGCCAATATGATAGTTCCAAATAAAAGTATTATTTGAGGAATCTACATGCCTCGGAGTCTCGCTTGCTATGGATTTATTACTTGGAACCCTGACATGGTGCCCACCCAGTAGAAAACCTCTGAAGATTCTTGATTCTGTCTTTAGGATAGGATAGCTTTTTTTGCATAGGATCACTTTTCAATATATTGCTTATTTCTTTGATTTTATCTCACCTTGATTTTTTTGGTCAGCTGAAGGTGGCATATATATATAATGCTTCCATTTATCTTCCTTACAACAATAACGGTATGAGAGAGATTGGACTAAGAGGGATCAAATGACCTGAAGTAACTAAGCCAGCTTTTATGACCAAGAAAGGAATAGAAATCGCTTTTTTTTCCAGTTTTTAGCCCAGCACTGTTCCATCAAACTAGTTTTCATTTGTTATGCCACTGAGTCAGAACTGGCTGTCCCCTGGTTGGATGGCATATATACATAGCATGAATCAATCAGCATACCACATACATTTCCTATGGTCGTAGTACATGTCTATTTCTCAATCCTTCACAAACTGTTTGTTAGGAATTGTTTCAATTGTTTGAAATAGATGTGTTCTTTTTCACATCTGCAGATTTCAAAATATTGAGAACTGGCAGGTAACCCCTTGAGTTGATCAATATCCCCCCTCCCCAGTCAACCATTGATGTATGAAACGCATAATTCAATTAGTGCCCTGGACCAAGTTTCTTCTGCTCATATATAAAAGAAACAAATTTCAACTATTCCATACAAAAGAAAGACTCTCTCTGCTCCACATCCCATATCTTTATTTCATGCTGTGTCCATTTATCTGGTGGTATAAAAAAAAATCTAAGGAGTTATGAGGTGGTGATGCTACAAGGCTACCCATACCTTTTTGCATTTTCAAACCCATATAATAAAAGACAGATTTGGGATCACCATGGAGAAGATCTATCTATATGGTCACTAAGAGTTGACAACAACTTAGTGAAATATAATCATACTAAATTAGTAACACGTCTTTTGGAAGCTCTGTGGGGAGGGAAGGAAGCAGTGGTTGGATTGAATCCAGCAAGCAGGAGATACATTGAATCAAGAGGTCCATCAGTAGAAGAGCAGCTGCATGTGCATTTCGGGTGCATTACAGTTCCAGACACACAGTAGCTGATGGAGAAAGGAATCCGTTTCAGAACATAGTTAAACTTTGCAGCTATCCAGAACTAATTTTGTACTGATAAAGTGACTGCTTATGGAATTGTCCTAAATTAGTCTGGACAACAAGAATTATTTTCAATCCTATCAATAAAAAAGATAATAAATGAATAGCTAGTAATCAGACGCCTTTCCATAACATTAAAATACTTCTGGCTGACTCATCATTCAAGCCCACCTGGTGAAATGACATTCAAACAAGGGACTGTTTCTTGTCTCATACTACATTTTAAAATGCTGAAAATGATGCAATTGATTTACACAAAAATTAATTACCTGAAAGTCTATATAACCCAAATCAATCCAATTCACAATACGTTGTGAATCTAATGTAGTCTGGAATACTCTCTGAAATAAGAATTACAACAGTTGTCCCTTCCTTACATATTCTGCTTTTTATATAGTACTATACTATACCAGAAATATCTAAATAACATTCTGGATTTATTCAGGGATAATAAACAGTACTTATAGGGCCATCAGTTGAATTTTCTTTCCCCCCACATGCCATTTGCTAAGATTTCTTTTTCCTCCCTTAGTGATGTTTACTTTTTTGTTACTGATACTTAGAAATGGTAGGCGATGAGTTTATACGTTTAACTACTATAAGCCACAATTAAGCTACAGTTAGTCCACCATTAACCACTAGTGCCATATGCATTGGTGTTATTCCATGTCCTTGCCTTTTCCACACAATATTCCTTCTCCAAGATTTGAAAGATATTTGTCAAAATAAAGCATCCAAAGATACCTATTATCTGCAAAAAAGATAATATTGGATTTCACCGTCACTGAAAAGTATTATTATGATGATGATGTTTGGTCACACAATCACCCAGATGTTTAGACTGGCTTTGACATTTTCATCAAGTTATTCCCAAAGACCAAGGATAGATAAATGTTATTGTTTGATGATACTAAAAGTATCATTGCAGGATGGAACTTAAACATAAAACAATAAGATTGGAAGGAATCTTAGAGATCTTCTAACCCAACTCCTGCTCAAGCAAAAGACCTTATATCATTCCAGACAAATGGCTGACCAATCTCTTCTTGAAAACACTCCAGTGATATAAGCTGTAAGCTGTTCCAATTAAAGCTACATTTTGCAATTTACTGGTGGTGATTTTGTCAATGCTGATGGTGTGCAAGTAGTGCTCCGGATATTTTGGATTGTACCAAAGGAGGCAATTACTATTGATACTATCCTATCTTTTATTTGCCATAATCGTTCAATTTCTGCTCTTTCCATTTTGTCATTTTCTCTAATTCTCTCTTTTGTTCTGCTGTCTCCAGGTACTGCCATGTCCACTATCCAGACATTTTTGCCTTTCTTATCAACAATTGTTATGTCTGGGGTGTTATGTGGCAGGTGCTTGTCTGTTTAAATTCTAAAGCTCCTAAGTACTCTAGTTTGTTCATTTTCTATTACTTTGTCTATTTTGTGGTCCATCAGTTCTTACTTTGTAGGTAAATGGTATTTCTTGCAGATATTCCAATGCACCATTGTTGCTACATTGTCATGCCATTGTTTATAGTTAATTTTTGTTCCACTATATTACTCTGATGGCACTGTTATTTTCTCTATCATTGGTAACAATTGTTCCTTTTTTACATCTTTTCAGATCTGAGCAATGATGAAGACCATGTCCAGTGGGAACTGCACCTTAAATGTGCCAGCCAAGAATTCCTACCGGATGGTTGTATTGGGAGCCTCCAGGGTGGGCAAGAGTTCCATTGTCTCTCGGTTTCTCAACGGCCGCTTTGATGACCAATACACACCCACCATTGAGGATTTCCATCGCAAAGTTTACAACATTCGAGGTGACATGTATCAGCTAGACATCTTGGATACATCTGGGAATCATCCATTCCCTGCCATGAGGAGGCTCTCCATCCTCACAGGTTAGAAACATACACGTGAGGCTTAACAGTGGCAAGTTAAGTTTGTCATAGTCAGATCACTTTTTGGGAGAAGAAGCAGGCTGAGGATGCTTGGGAAAATCCAAAGTTAAAAGGAAAAGGCAAAAATTGCCCCATATATTAAGTCTAAATCCTGTCCTTAGGAGGCAACCACCAATTTCCCAAAGACTAAGTCAGATGCTTTTGGACAAGAAGACTTTGGCCTTGGTTTTCTTGGACAGACAAACTCTTGTGGCATGACAAGTTGCTCAGAAAATTCAAACATATTTCTAGAGCAGCATGCGAGATAACATTAATGTCTATTGTTCAAAGAGGATAAAACCATATTTGGTTGTATGTGAGGCCACCAATGATCTTTGGTATGTGAGTCCAACGATGCATCTGAAGTGGACATTTCCATTCACAGCAATGGAATTTTTTGATATTTATATAGAAATAGTCCTCGACTCGTGACCACAATTGAGCCCAAAATTTCCATCACTAAGCCAGACAGTTGTTAAGTGACATTTAATAACCCTTTTTTTGCCACAGCTGTTAAGTGAATCACTGCAATTCATAAGTTAGTAACACGGTTCTTAAGTGAAGCTGGATTCCCCATTGACTTTGCTTGTCAGAAGGTTGCAAAAGGTGATCACATGACACTGGGACACTGCAGTTGTCATAAATGTGTGCCAGTTGCCAAATGTCAAAAATTTGATCATGTGACCATGAGACTGGTACAATAGTAATAAGTGTGAAAAACTACCATAAGTCAATTTTTTCAGTCCCATTGTAACTTTAGATAGTCTCTTAAAAAATGGTTTTAAGTGTATTACAATTGACTAAAAATAGACATGCATAATACATTGAAACCAACTGATTCAATCTTATTTTTAATATAAGTGGATCACACAACTTCCTTTTCCAGGCTTATCTGCATCAATCATTACATGAAGCACTGCAATTGGACAATACTATGCATCATCATTTTTTACAGAATATATAAAACAGCAACCACAGTCAGATAGTTTGCTGTTAGAATTTATGAAAATTAGCTTCCAAACAATAACAAGGGAGCAATATATAGAGATTGATATATGGAAAATTGTAAAAAGTAAAAATGGAACTTGAAGAAAACATTGGAAGATTGGGCAAGAAATGTTTTAGATACTGAATGCATTAAACTTCACAGGTTGTTCAGCATTTAGTTCTTAGAGCTAGACAAGATAGAAGAAAAATAATACTAGTAATAGTATCAATTCAATTTTTCACTGAAGAGGATACCACTACAGAAAAATAAGGTTAAAATTCTCCCTGGTGACATAGAAGCTTTGCAACCTGAATTCATTGCACTGCATCTATACCTGTGATGGCAAAGCCATGTCACCCAGCATGTGCAGCCTTGCCTGTTTGTCTTCTGGGTTTCTGGCATGAATGCGCACGCAATGATCAGCTGTCCTTTACGCACATGGCAGTGCTGAAAACCGGCCTGCGCATACGTGCCAGCCAGCTGATTGTCTGACACACATGCACGCTAGAACCTTTAAGTTTGGCTTTTCCGGAGCATGGCCCAGATGAGCTTGCACGCAATGCTTCCATGCAACCTTTTCAGCGCTCAGTGATCTATACCTTAACAGGTCCCTTAGTTCTGTGAATTCTTAAATAATAACTAAATATCCTGAATGTTTTTGTTTTATTACTACTGTCCTCCACCCTAACACTCTCCACCTATGCTAGACATTAGCTCTCACCTTCCTAGGTAGCATAGATTTTGATTAGAAAGTATTAGGTATTATGGGCTTTGAACTCTGACAAATAGAAGTCATTAGACTGGCAAATTCTGCCAAAAAATCTATAGAATTTATAATAGTTTTGTTGTCTACTGTTTTTAAACACATATTTCTGTGTGATAAAATTGTAACCAACTGCCTTTATTATTCCTTGTTGAAATATTGCAGGAGATGTTTTCATTCTTGTATTCAGTTTGGACAACAGAGAATCCTTTGATGAAGTGAAGAGGCTCCAGAATCAGATCCTTGAAGTCAAATCTTGTCTGAAGAACAAAACCAAGGAAACAGGGGATCTGCCTATGGTGATTTGTGGTAACAAGAGTGATCACGGTGAACTCTATCGCCGGGTGAGTTCTGATGAAGCTGAGAAGCTTGTCTCCAGTGATGAGAACTGTGCATACTTTGAAGTCTCGGCCAAGAAAAACACCAACGTGAACGAGATGTTCTATGTTCTTTTCAGCATGGCCAAATTACCCCATGAAATGAGTCCTGCTCTTCATAGGAAGATCTCTGTGCAATATGGTGACGCTTTCCACCAAAAGTCCTTCAGGATGCATAGGGTCAAAGAGACAGATGCCTATGGCATGATTTCCCCCTTTGCTCGTCGACCCAGTGTCAACAGTGATCTAAAATACATAAAATCCAAAGTCCTCAGAGAAGGGCAAGCAAGGGAAAGAGAAAAATGCACTATCCAGTGAAAGACACTCCACTGAGAAGTAGTCCATAGCATAACTGCAGTGCCTTAAAAAAGTGGCTGAAGAGAGACAGTCTGAAAATATTTACTGAGTTATGGCTGAGAACAGCGGTCATGAAAATACTTTGGCTAGAGCATTGTACCATTTCTGTAAAGATATAAATAAATTAAAACACAGCATTGTAAACACTTGAAGCTGCTATGGTAGATACTGTAACTGCCATATACAGCCCTTATCATTATTTCATCTTTTGGTTTTTGTATTTTTTTTAAACAGAAAAAAATCCTCTTAATTTTCTCTTTTGGTTTTCCTTTGTTTCAAGAAACTTCAAGGTATAAAGAAATTTGAACTTCAATTTTATACAAAGACAGTTAAAAGACGGGCCTGATTTGTACAGGTTTCTTAAGCAGCCATCATGCAGGAGACAATCTGATAACAAGATGAAAATTGAGTGTTGTTTTCCTCCAATTCTTCAATCGAAGAAGATTCAAACATTTTGAGAAAAATATACTTCTTTGTGCCAATGATAATTCTTCATTGTGCTACAAATACTACATTTCATAATTTTTCTCTGTTTTTTTGTAAATTACAAAGTGTTTGTTTTAATTAATGTGTGAATTAGTTGTCAAGTATGATCTAGAAATACCAGCTGATTTTCAATTACATGATATGTAAATAATTGAAATGTATGTACTGTAAGAACCAGCACACATGTTTCATGTGATTTTCTGTTCCTAAAAAACATCATATTCATATACTTCGAAACTTTTATTGTATATCCAGCCAAATTCCATTCATTTTTATTCCACAATAATGATTATGCTTTCTACCATACTGGTAATAATGACATTGGATGTGCAATGCCAGGTGTTATGCTCTGTCCTCCAACTTTCTCACATTAAAATTGTAAACCTGTGGAGATGAAGCTGAAAGTAAGCCTGAGAGTAAGTCCAATTGAACAGTAGAACTTTATATAAACACACATGAGATTGTGGTATAAACCGTATAAGGCTCTAGGCCAATCTAGACTAAAAATGGGAGTAAAAATTTAAGCATGCATTGTTGAACAAAGCTTGCACTTAAGGTTGAGCAAGTTATATTAAACAATGATATTTATTTCTCACTAAAAATATCTGACCACCAGCTACATTTTTCTCATGTTCAAATGGCTGAGAAATTATTTATTTGCAAAAGGAGGGTTCAGAGTTTAAATTTAGCATGACTGTCTTCCAAGCTGTGTCCATTGTCCATGTACCACAATACTGAGTGCACCCTAATATAGAGTGAGTGAGAGCTTATATACTTTTATAATAAAAACATAGCTTTTCTTTCCTCAACCTACTGCCCTTTAGATCAGTTGGAATTCCTTGGCCTTTGCTTGGAATTGGTCCAAAACATCTGGAGGGAACCAAGTTGAAGACATCTGTTGCACCTGTTTCCATTTTTTTTTAAAAAAAAAACCTTAATATTGTTGGATTTCTTCCAGACAATCTGTTTACCAGAATGTTTATGGAGAAAAAAAGCGATGTCAGAATTAGCTTTGTTTGTTACTAAAAGCCTACTTGATTATCTTATCTGACTCTTAAATAATTCTTAGTATCTATAGTATCCATGTGAATAAGAATTCGATTTTGTTCTGAGCCAGCTGCCTAAATGTCTTTCCTCCTTTCTTAGTGTTCTTTTTTTTCTCTCTCTCTCTTTTCAGCTATGATAATTTTCAGCTATCATAATGGTCATATATCAGAACAGAACTGAATTTTGCATACCTCAGAATTACTAAAAAGGTTTTAACCCATTTGTCTTGAATAGGGAGATATTGTAAGGAATAATGGGAGTACAATTGCGCTAGCCCAGGTCCCTCCTGCCCCCATCAGTCTCATTGACGTCTGTCCGTCCTTCCTTCCTTCCTTCCTTCCTTCCTTCCTTCCTTCCTTCCTTCCTTCCTTCCTTCCTTCCTTTCTTCCATCTTTCTTTCTTTCTTTCCTTTCTTCCTCCCCTCTGCTCTCCCTCCCTCCTCCCTTCCTTCCAATGGACTAATAGAATTTTTTATAAAATTACCTCAGACATGAATGTGTACTGTAATGTATGTGGTTGTATATGAACATGTGTGCCTAGCAGGGAGAAGAGACACTTCAGTCTCCGTAATGTTAACCTACTGTCCACAATTTAGATTTCTAAAATGTTCTACCAGCCCTTGAATATCACACCTCTGTGTAATATTATACCTCATACACTGTATATATGTGAATAGTACTGTGTGCTTTAGTTGGCAATGCAAGCTTTACTGGCATAAACAAAAGTTCACTCTGATGTCTAATAATTAAGTAAGGTGAGTATATGTAGAAGTTCTTGTGGGACTAAATGGTCTCCCATCTACTTCTACAAGATTATATACTTCCTTGTTTGTTATATAAAATTCAGTATTGCTAATTTCCTAATGCCATTTCAGCAATTTATGTCATTTTGAAAAGATTCTGCATTTGTATAGATGTTTCTCTCTCTCTCTTTCGATAAATGTGATCTATTTATTAACTGTGTCCTGGATTGATTTATTTTTATAAAAATATGATCAGGTAGCTGATTTGCTCTGGATGGCCAGCTGTTTAATAGCAAATTACCATGCATTGAATCACACAATTTACAGAAGTCTACAAGAGGGCAAGTGATGACTTACACATTTGCATCAAAAATTGTGATGCAAAATTGTGTGATTGTGTGCCATCCTACACATCATTGTAGTATATTATGGATGCAACTGACACCATTGTTCTAATATAGATTCATAAGAATGTTCCAGTTAAAAAATAACGATTTAAATTAATGGATGGATTCTTAACAATAGAAAAACAATTTCCCTCACTATAGACCTTGTAAGGTTTCTTATCAAAGGGGAACCCACATCCATATAAATGTAAAAAATAAATAATAGTCCTTTACCACCACAGGAGTTAATGCCCATCAAAAAAAAAAAAGCCCATCAAACTTGAACTAGGTCAATCCTGATTGAAGGATAACTTTGGAAATAGAAAGAAAATTTGCTTCTGGAGAACCAGAGAAATTTGTCCGAGGCAGCCTGAAATCTGAGACACTATGACAATAGATACCTTGTCCTGGTTTCTGTAGCAACCATCATTTCCTAAGCAATTCCACAAAATGATGACCATACCACCAGTCATGCCTGCAGGACAAGAAAAGCAGGAATATTGGAATCTGACCTGTGTCTTTTATCTACTGCCCAATAGAATAACTTCAGACAGTTCCTCCTTGGTGGAGGAACAAAAAGGATAAATAATGTTTACTTCTTTTCCCTTCCTTGCTGCTCTTATGTCGTTATCACCTGAAGCCATTCTTACCATGAGTGGCTTGCAATTATTGCTACAATTCTTAATTAACATGATCCATCAATTGCAATTATATTAGCAAGAGTTACATGAAGCAGAATCTACAGAGCCTAACAGGGTACAAAATTAATGAAATTGGGACTAGGGGAGATGGACCCCCCCCATTTCAAGGTATTAAACATTGCTTCATCCAGCTAATGTTCATATCCACTTACATGGGGAAGGGGTCAGTCCAGAAGCAAAGGATTTGAGTTCAAAGTCACAGTAAGCTACAAGTCTTTCATCACACTCATCATTAAAGTATTTGAGAGATGTATAACCTTATGTAATGAACTGAGATCCCCAGAAGAAAAGTGAGATAAAATAAATATGTCTTGCAGACAGAAAATAATGATCCTTTATTTGCAGGGGTGAGTCACATTTTCTGTGGTTTCTTATTTCTCTCTCTTTGTTTCATTTGTGCTTGCTTACTGCACATTTGTCTGAGAATTTTTCTGAGAAAAATCCTAGCACAAAATTAATATCTCTATTGAGATGTAGGACCTTTCTTGCCACAGTCGTTAAATGAATCACTGCGGTTAAGTTAGTAACAAGCTTGTTAAGTGAATCTGGCTTCCCCATTGGTTTTGTTTGTCAGAAGGTCTCAAAAGGTGATCATATGACCCTGGGACACGTCAAATGTTATAAATATGAGTCAGTTGCTAAGCATCTGAATTTTGATCACATGACCATGGGGAAGCTGCAACAGTCATTAGTGTGGCAAACAGTCATAGCTCACCCTCTTTCAGAGCCGTTATAACTTCAAATGGTCACTAAATGAACTGTTGTAAATTGAGGATTACCTGTATTTGTCTTATATTAATATTTTTGCTAATACATACTCTGGTGGTGCAGAATGCAGTATTGCAAGCTAACTCTGCTCACAGCCAGGAGTTCGATCCTGATGGGCTCAAGCCTTCCATCCTTCAGAGATCTGTAAAATGATGACCCAGATTGTTGGGAACAAGATGACTCTGTAAACCCCTTAGAGAGGGTTGTAAAGCACTATGAAGCAGTAGTGCATCTGTTAAAAGACTGCTAACTTTGCTTTAAAAGGAAAAGCAGACAAATTTCTCTTTCTCTGATAGGTAGTTTAAGAAGTATACACATTAAAAAGTACTGGACAGAGAAACAACAAATGCTAAGAATATACAGTTATCTCCCTGATCTTACTCAGAAATGTCTGCTGAAGCCTCTATTAACTATACTCTAGTTCTATTATTGTCTGGGTATTTATACATGACTTCCTTGGGTTCCAAGACTGTAATTCTATTATCCATCCCACCTTATTAACTCTTGGGTTTACTTTTTAAGTACAGTTCCCGTGTTCATAACAATTTCATAACCTTTCATAGCCTTCACCATATGTTTAAAATATAAGCCAAGACAGAGTTTTAATCTGAGCCACATCTCAGATGATTTAATTCTGGAATATCTGAATTCATACAACTTGTGCTTGCATTTGTGTTTTGTTATTAAAGATCATGCCCACATGGACAAGATAAATAGCATTAACAGATAAGATTTCCAGATCTCTGCAGAATGAGTTAAAAATAACTTTAGCCCTAATTAGAAATTTGCTTTACATGCCATAGTCTATTAAAAAGTCAGACTTTCTTCGCTTGCTACCTCTTCTCTATTTTGTTCATCAAATTATATTATTAAGTCTTCATTTTCATGTAGCCAAGAAAAAAATGTCTAGAAGGTCTGAAAAAATGTACCAGAACCCGTACACGGTATAGATTTTTAACAAACATGGTCTAAAATCTATTGAGAAAAAAGAAATAAAAAAATTAATAACATCTCTACATTGATCTTAGCTTCTTCTTGCTAAGTTAACTTTAAACAATTTAAATCATTCCTGATCTTAAGCATAGGCTAACTGGAATTTCTTGGTCCCGCATTTATTTTGTATATAGTCAATCCATTTTTTCCAGTCTCGTTTATATCTCTCAAGAAAGGTGGTATAGTGACCAAAGTTACAATGGCATTGAAAAAGTGACTGATGACCATTTTTCACACTTAGCGACCATTTTCACACTTAGCGACCATTGCAGCATCCTCATGGTCACGCAATCAAAATTTTGATGTTTGGCAACAGATTCGTATTTATGATGGTTTCAGTGTCCTATAATCACCTTTTGACAAAGTCAAATGGGGAAACCAGATTCACTTATGTTACTAACTTATCAGCTGCAGCTATTCACTTAAGAACTGTGGCAAGAAAGGTGATATAGTGACCAAAGTTACAATGGCATTGAAAAAAGTGACTGATGACCATTTTTCACACTTAGCGACCATTTTCACACTTAGCGACCGTTGCAGCATCCTCATGGTCACGTGATCAAAATTTTGATGTTTGGCATCAATTACAATTTATGTTTGTAAATTGTAGTTATGTTGAAATAAAAAAAAATTACAATACTATTTTTGTGTTGTATGAAAATTTTTGTTGCTCCGTATAGAATTTTTAATCAAGCCCCCCCGCCCCCCAGTCAAAGGTGTCCCTCTTTACCAATCTGAAAATCTGGTCACCTTATTTATGTGTTATGTTTAGAAGTTCTTGCAGGAAACCAGAAAGACATGAATCTTTGACATTCATACATTAAACCAATAAAAACAAATATATGTAGCTCAGGATTGAACTGCAGAGCACTAAGGACTCCACAGACATGAATCTGTTACGTATTTCCTCCAAACACTGTGGGCGCTACTCCCATTACCATACTTCCTTAAGGACCTTCCCTCATGTCTCTGTCTGATCATGTCCAAATGCAATTTTGTCCCATCAACTTTCTGAAAAATGTCAACCTCCAAATATCTAAACAGGGAATCAACTCAGAAACATTCTCAGTCTCAATAGAGGAGAAGGCCTCATCAAAACTAGCATCTTATTTCCCACAGTGGGCACCTATTTCCTTCTACTGTATGAAAGTGACTGAGGTTCAGCAGTTTCAGACCTCTGTGAATCTATTTCTGGTTTTGCAGTAGATTGGAAGCCACAGTAAAACTGGTCTTTTCTTTGAAACTGTGGAGCACATGAATGCACACAGCAGGAAGTAAGAACACAGATGGGTGCAATACAAGAAATGCATTTTATTATCCTTTTGGGTGGAATGCGACATGGGGGGTGTTTTTACTGCAGGATTTGCAGCTGTTAATTAAATGATATCCTTTACTCTTTGTTCTCAGCATTTTGGGATTGGCAGAAATAAAAATGAATGCAATTCACTTTCAAGCCTTTTTCGACAGGCTGAGTGGCTATTCTTCTATTTCACTGAGCAACTTGAAGCTTCAGTATTATGGAAGAGCTGGACAGATAGACAAAGTTCACATATTCCAACATATATTTTTTTGCATTTAATTGTTTCAATCATAAATTCTTTCTCATAAAGTAACCTTATCTGCTAACAAGAAGTGAGAACTTTTGCCAGTTTACTATAGTCCAGTTGGGTTGTGGGGTTGGGCCTCCTGTAATAGCGTTGTAAGTTCTCGGACTTACGAATGACAGCTCGGCAGCAGCCAGGCACGTCTTAGCCAATCAGACGCGCCTGCGAGTTGCCGGGCTGTCATATAAAGGCTATTGGCTCGTCCGTCTGACAGCTCTGTATAAAAGGCTGTCAGACGGAGGAGAGGTGCCGGTCTACTTACAGCTACTGTTCTTGCCTGTAATAAATGGTTAATGAAGGTTACCTCAGAAGCCTCTTTGTCTTTACTGCCGCCGATCTAAGACTGGCGACGAGCAGTGGGATCTCCAGCTCTGAGCACGACCTAGAGGGCAAGCAACGATCGTGTTAGGCGGGTAGACCGGACAAGAAAACCGTGCTTCAAATCGCCTCAGCCGCCTCGCCGCCTCAGCCGCGAACCGTTATGGCCGGCATATCAGCCTTCGCTCCGTTTGGAGCTGCCAGAGAGTCCTGGGCCGCATTTTTAGAAAGATTTGAATGCTTTCTCATCGCCAACAACCGGCAAGACTACTCTCAGGCCAGAAAGTGCGGGTTTTTCTTAACCGCCTGCGGTCCTGAGATGTTCGCAACGGCCTGCTCATTCGCTGCCCCTAGGGCTGTATATGATCTGACCTGGGAAGAATTAACTGAGGGGCTCCAAGCTTACTATGCCCCAACCCCATCTCAGATCGCCCGCCGTTTCGCCTACCGCAGGTGAGTGCAGAAGCCGTCCAAATTGGTGAATCAATTCTTGCAGGCTCTGTGAGTCGCCGCGGCGCAATGTGACTTTCCTGACTTGGAAGACAACTTAGCGGAGCAATTTGTGTGCGGCCTCAAGGATATTTTCCTGAGGCGCCGGCTCCTTGGGAAGCCTAAAGTCACCCTAGTCTACGCCATTGACGAAGCCAGGGCCGCTGAACTTGCCAACCTCTCCTCAGTAGAGATTGACCATTATCTACCTCAAGCAGCCGCTTCCTCCCTTGTGCCTGCCTTGCCAGCTTTGCCGAGGCCTGCCCCCGCACCACCACAGCCATCTACATATATTACTAACTTAATAGATGAACTGGCTCCATTGCCTGAACAATTCTATACTGACCAGGTGGATCGCCTACGGGCCACCCCTCGCCGGCCTCAACAACAGCAGCCGGCGCTGATCCGAGCTCCTACAGCCTCTCCTGCTTGCCTCGGCTGCGGAGGCTCTCACACCCGGTCTACCTGCCCTTTCAAGACTGCCGTCTGCCGCCTATGCGGCAAGAAGGGTCACTTGGCGCAGGTCTGCCGGGCTGCCCTGACTCCTCTCTCACCGGCCGAACAACCTCCAGTCTACGGTCCTCCTCCTCCTCCTAAGAATCAACCGGCCAGATGCCAGCAGCCACGCCATGAAGACTGCTATGCCCTGACCGAGAATGTGCCTGCCACCCCTGCGGTGTCCATCAACCTGGCCTCAGCGGGTACGCAGAAGATCACCATTACAGTCACCATTGAGGGCTCCCCCTGCTTGATGGAGGTTGATTCCGGCTCCTCCCGCTCCCTCCTCTCCTGGGCTACATTCACAAAACTTTGCCCCCATGTGTCCAAGTCCCAGCTTTCTCCAGCGGACACCATCTTAAGGGAATACCAGGGGTCGAATATTACCACCCTGGGGTGCTATGGGGTGCGGGTTTCCTATGAGAGCCAGTGTGCAGTCCTCCCAGCCCTCATTGTTTTAAAACCGCTTCCCTCAATCCTGGGCCTTGATTGGTTCTCTCCTTTAGGGTTATCCCTGACAGGAGTGCACTGTGCGGTGGACACGCCCCCTGATGTAGCAGCAGTCCTCAAGGACTATGCTGACATCTTTAATGGACAGCTTGGCCAATACAAGGGCACCCCTATCTCCCTTAACTTGGACCCCCAGGTTGCCCCCATCAGGCTGAAGGCCCGCAGGGTGCCTTTTGCCTTGAGGCCAAAGGTTGACGCCGAGCTCGATAAGCTCTTGGCGCAGGGAGTGCCGGAGCCCGTTGACCATTCACGCTGGGAGACCCCCATAGTCATCCCCGTGAAGGCCGACGGGTCCATCAGGATCTGCACCGACTATAAGTCGACGATCAACCTTGGCCTCCAGGCAAACCCCTATCCAGTCCCTGTCGTGCAGCATCTGCTCCACTCCTTGGGGTAGGGCTGCATTTTCTCCAAACTGGATATGGCGCAGGCCTACCAGCAGCTCCCTGTGGATGACGATGCGGCGGCTGCCCAGACCATCGTCACCCACCCGGGGGCTTTCCGCTGTCGCCACCTCCAATTCGGCGTATCCGTTGCCCTGGGGATCTTCCAGAGCCTCATGGAGCGCTTGCTTCATGGGCTCCCTGGCGTCGTTCCCTACTTTGATGATGTCCTGATTGCTGCAAGCAGCCGCTCAGACCTCATCAAAGTCTTAAGGAAGGTCCTCGACCATTTTAGGGGCGCAGGATTAAAACTGAAGCGCAGCAAATGCTCCTTTGCTGTGCCCCAAGTGGAATTCTTGGGCTTCTTGATTGACACCCAGGGAATCTACCCCACCCCTTCCAAAATTGCCGCCATAAGGAACGCTCCCCCCCAACCTCAAAGGTGCAGCTCCAGGCGTTCCTCGGCCTCCTAAATTTTTACGCGCCATTTATCCCTCACAAGGCGTCACTAGCCGAGCTTCTGCATCGGTTGCTCGACCGATCCACGGCCTGGCGCTAGGGCAGCCGCGAAGCGCATGTGTTCGCGGCTGTCAAATCCCTGCTGACGTCGGAGGCAGTCTTAGTCCAATACAGTGACAAGCTGCCCCTGACTTTGGCCTGTGACGCCTCCCCTGTGGGTTTGGGGGCGGTTCTGAGCCACGTCCTCCCCAACGGCTCAGAAGCCCCCATAGATTTTTACTCCCAGACACTTTCCTCCGCCGAGAGGAACTACAGCCAGATTGACAAGGAGGCTCTGGCTGCGGTGTCCGGGGTTAAAAAGTTCCACGACTATCTCTATGGTCGGCACTTTACACTATACACCGACCACAAGCCTCTCCTTGGGCTTCTGGCACGCGATAGGCCGACCCCCCCATCCTCTCCCCTAGGATGACCCGCTGGACGGAGTTCCTGGCTGCGTACTCCTACGCGCTATGCTACCGTCCGGACAAGCACCTAGGGCATGCCGATGCCCTTAGTTGCTGCCCCCTCCCTTGCGAGGACCCCCAGCCGGTCCTCTGCCTCTCGGTCCTCTCCATCGCCGAGCTGGACCTGCCCCTGACCTCCACTGACGTGGCCTCCCACTCTCGAGCTGACCCTGTCCTTTCTCAAGTCATGGCATGGGTCCTGAGAGGTTGGCCTACAGAGGCTGTCCGCCCGGACTGCCAGGCCTTCCAAGTCCCGCCAGCTGGAACTCTCCCTCCACTCCGGCTGCCTCCTCTGGGGCGACCGCGTGGTCATCCCATTGGTCCTCCGCAACCAAGTCCTTCAGCGACTCCATGCCGATCACCCAGGGTCGCGTGCATGAAGGCGCTGGCCCACAGTTACGTGTGGTGGCCCGGCCTGGACTCCGAGATTGAGGCCTGGGTCACCCGCTGCGTCCCATGCCAGGAATCCCGCCCATCTCCCCCCTCCTCCCCCTCCCGGGAGTGGGAGATGCCCCATGGGCCCTGGTCCCGCATTCACTTTGCGGGCCCCTTCCACGGCCAGGTATTCTTGGTGGCTGTAGATGCCTACTCTCACTGGGTGGAGCTGGTCTTAATGCACTCCACCACAGCCGAGAGCACGGTGTGGGCCCTGCGACGGTTGTTTGCTACCCATGGTTGCTGGACACAGTTGTGTCCGACAATGGCCTGCAATTTACATCTGCTGTCTTCCAAACATTCCTGGCCGCCCAAGGGATCTGCCATGCGCCAGTAGCCCCTTATCATCCGGCCAGCAATGGCCGAGTGAAAAGGGCGGTCCGATCGGCCAAGGAGGCTTTGGGCCGCATGAACCGAGGCAACTGGCAGGCAAGGGTGGACGCTTACTTAATGGCACAGCACTCCACACCTTGCCCACTAACTCGGCAAAGCCCCGCAGAGCTGCTGATGGGTCGTCGCCTGCGGACCACCCTGGATAGACTACACCCCCTCTATTCAGGAATTCAGCCTGGCAACCTGGGGTCTCCCTCCCGTTCCTTCCTTCCCGGGGACACTGTTTGGGCTCGCAACTATTCTGGGGATCCTCGGTGGGTGCCTGCCACCATCACCGAGATAACAGGACCCGTCTCCTACAGGGCCAGAATATCCGATGGCACCGTGTGGCGGCGGCACCTGGATCAGTTGAGGAGCCACCATGACCACGAAGATCCAGCTCAAACCGTCCCGCAGAGGCCGGCCACCGACGCCTCGCAACTGGCCCCAGTTCCGCAACAGTGGACGCAAATAGACGATCCAATGGCCTTCCCCAATTCAGGCCAGCCTGCCAGGGCCTCCAGATCGCATCAGCCCGTCGTTGGCCTGTCCTCCGCCTCTCCATCCGAGCCCACAATAAACTTTCCCAACAGTTTAGGCCTTCTCAGTCCCAGTTCTCCCCAGTCCCAGGCCGCCTACCGGCCTATTCCAAATCCACCGCCATCCTCGACCGCGCCCCCTTCGGCCAGCCTACCTCATCCTTGAGTTCCGCCTTCCCAACCAGGCCGCTCTTCTGACGTCACCTGGAGCTCCACTCCCCACAGGGAGGAGCTCTTACAGGGACATCCTCTCCAGTCGACGCCTGCAGTCCAACTGAGGCGTTCAGGGCATGTCCGCCGTCCCCCCACCTACTTACGCAACTACGCCTGCGCCATTTCTGACGCAGGCGCATCGCTGGGGGGGGGAAGGAGTGTAATAGCCTCGTAAGTCCTCGGACTTACGAATGACAGCTCGGCAGCAGCCAGGTGCGTCTTAGCCAATCAGACGCGCCTGCGAGTTGCCGGGCTGTCATACGAAAGGCTATTGGCTCGTCCGTCTGACAGCTCTATATAAAAGGCTGTCAGACGGAGGAGAGGTGCCGGTCTACTTACAGTTACTGTTCTTGCCTGTAATAAACGGTTAATGAAGGTTACCTCAGAATCCTCTTCGTCTTTACTGCCGCCGATGTAACACCTCCCCTCACCTCCAATGTGATTCTTGATTGTGTTTTAAAATTTCTCTTCACATGTTATCAGTTGGAGTAAACTACAACTATACTAATTTTAGGAAAGTGTATATGAAGCATTTGATGTAGAGTGTTCTTAAGTAAGCTTGGCATTTAGATGTGGTAGGTCAAGGTGTCCCTCAACAATGGCCTGCTGCCTCTGGTCTACTTACTCAATAAATGATGATATTGTTAAAAATTCATTGTTTCAAGCCCTATTCTGGTTCTGGAAAAACACAAAAATCTTGTGCAACGGTTGTTCTATTCTAGGTTATTTCTTCTCTCTATATATGGCACACTTGTCCTTTCCAAGCTGAAAAATTACTAGGATTCTCAAACATTATGAAATGCATTTTTAAAGAGGTAGCCAGGATTGCATAAAGCATTCCAAATAGAACAATATTGTAGAACTGATTTATATAACGGCAGTATAATAATGGACATTTTATTTTCATTTCTTTTCCAAGGATACTTAGCAAGTAATTTACCTTACCTTCCTTTCTATAACACAGAGTTGGCATCTCCTTGGCTGAGCCTTTGAGTCTTCCTCAGTGATATAGTAATAGATTCCTTCACAATAAACATGTCAGCTGATCTCATAACAGTGACATTGGAATATTGCCTTGGGAGCTGAACATCATGTTACTAAGCTTGGAGGCTGGGAAATAACACAGGAAAGGCAACAGAAATAATATTGTGGCATTGAAGAAACAGTTTCTTTATGAGGAGGTACTATATATAAATCTTGCTTCCTCGGTGTCTGAGCAGGGAAGAAACACTATAACAAGGAAAACTATAACAACTCCGAAGGGACTATGAAATCACCAAACAAGGAAATGAATCAGATGCATTATGCTGTTATGTGTGGAATAATAAATTATAAGTGAATAAGAAGTTATAAATTAGAACAGAAAATAAATCAAATAAACTATGGTCTTTTTTAAATAATAAATTATAAATAACTTTAAGTTTTCTTTCAGGTTTTTCCTAACATTAACATTACTTTGTTTGGTTAACATGTAAATGTTGTGGCACAGAGACTGTTTTGTTTTTGTTTCTTCTATTGTTATATTACTAAGGATAAATAATGGATCACTTTACTTCATCTTTGGCTTCAGCTCTATCAAAGAGAAGTGTGCTAGCAGTTATACAACTAGATCACAGATGAAATTGATTGATGTATGGTATCTTCTCCAACATGGTATCTTCTAGATGTGTTGCACTTAACACATTTCCAGGCTTGTCAGCTGCATATTATGGGGATGGAATTGGAGATTGGAAAAGTTTGATATAAGGACCATTGAGGTCATAATTTTCATAAATTCTGGTGACTTCTGAAAGCACAAGTAGTTCCCCATCTCAGAGGTGGTCAACTGAAAGTCCAACATGTAGCTCCCAAACCACTTTTTGTAGTCCTCAGAGAAACTTCTAATTATAAAGTTCTTGACAGAAGAGATTTTTAAGTAACTTCTATTCATGTAGCATCTATTCATGTTTCTAGGCTTATTTTATGTTATTTTATTTTCATTGCTATGCTGCTCTTCCTCTTAGATAGACCACGGCAGTGGTGGGATTCAGCCAGTTCGCACCACTACTGGAGAACTGGTTGTTACCTTTCTGAGCAGTTTGGTGAACTGGTTGTTGGAAGAAATCATTAGGGCAGAGAACCGGTTGTTAAATTATTTGAAACCCACCACTGGACCAAGGTATTATCCAAAATACAGTTCTGTACAATACACACACACACACACACACACACACACACACACAGACAAACACACCTGATCATAAAGTGAGCATCCTGCAACCAATGATAGTTACAGTTAGATTGTCTTTTCAGTGGCTATCATATTAACTGCTACTCCTCCATTCTAAATGGGTTGGATCCTTCCATCAACCCCAGATTGAGTGGCACATACCATCATCCAGCCAGCCATAATCCAAACCAGCCATTTTCATCTTTGATGGGAATCTACTTGATCCCATACTTCAGTTAAGAGAAAGTCAGTGATCATTGTCTCCTGTTCAGACAGGCATACCTAGAATACATTGAGAGGGGGAATATCATACATATATTTCTGGGCAGTCTGGTAGCAAATAAGAAAATAATATATACAATTACTACAGGCATGGAAGCATGTTATTCCTTATATGCAGAAGGTACCATGTTTAATATATAGCATCATTAAGAAAGACAGGTACCTGTGTCAAACTATAGAGAACCTCTGCTGGAGAGTATAAATTGACTTTTCCCAACCTTTTGAGATGTTAATCAATGGTCATGTTAACCCATCAGAAGGGAAGAAAGTTTGTCTCAGAAGATACCATCTTAGAAAAATCTATCAAAAAGAAACAGATAATTTATTCCATCTTGGAACAACTTTTTAAATTCTGCTTTTAATGGTGATGGAGACAGAGATGGAAGTCTCTTGGAATATAGAGTCATAATATTGATTGTGTGAATTCAACCTTGTGAATGGTAAGCCATGGTTTGCAACAGACAATTATATGAACTCAAAATATAATTTAGTAAATCTTGATTAAACAAACTCTGGTTTATGGTCATATATGACCCTCATCCAACTGTAAATTGAGATAAAGAGCCGAGGTGGCGCATTGGTTAGAGTGCTGTACTGCAGCCACTTCAGCTGACTGTTATCTGCAGTTCGGCGGTTCAAATCTCACCGGCTCAGGGTTGACTCAGCCTTCCATCCTTCCGAGGTGGGTAAAATGAGGACCCAGACTGTGGGGGCGATATGCTGACTCTGTAAACCGCTTAGAGAGGGCTGAAAGCCCTATGAAGCGGTATATAAGTCTAACTGCTATTGCTATAAGGAATAAGAATTCTAAATAAATATTGTCACTTTTTTGCCTCAGTACCCACTGAATGTTACAAAATTCAGTTCTATCCATGCTTAATTGCTGGAGACGGTTCCCTCCCATATTTAAGTCTTTGTGGTGCAAATGTCCTTTGCACTCTGTCTTTTTGAAATAAATTAATCAGGACCCAAACTTTCTAATTCATGTTTGCAGTGTCTTAAAATAAATAATAAAAACAATGAGGCAATCAGAATCGAAGCAAAGACCTTGATAGAAATCATTCAATGTTTATCAGGTTCTTCATTCTCTTTTTCCATTTGCCTGGTAGTGATTATACATGGTGTAATTAAATTCATAACCAAAAAGAAAAAAAGAAAGAGAAAAGAAAGAAAAGAAAAGAAAAAAAGTAAAGAACACCAACTCTTTTTCTTCTTCAGATAAGTTATCCCACTTGTATCTCCAGGTTCTACAGGCAAGGAGTCATTTTTTTTTTTGTTACTGCTGTTGTATTGTGTTATTAGAAGCGACCTTGTATAAATAGTTGTTAAATCTTTTCTTTATCTGCTACAGTAGTTCTTCCCAGCTATGAGTGAACATTGTCAGTTACTGTACTAATATTCTTCCTCCCACATAGCTGATTAGTGTCATTCAAGCCATGTGCGGAGGTTGAGTACAGAAAGAGTAAGAATTGCAGCATGGCAGGGATGTTAACATGGAATAGGCAAACTAAGAAATACTTTGTAGGTGGAAGAGAAACACAGTGCGGGCACAGGGAACATTTCCCACAAAGCCTCTGAAGTTCATATTGTTGTTTGGAGGAGAAGTAATGGGCTTTACAAAGTACAGTGAAGAATAATTCCTGAACATTTGGGATTATGAAAGTGAATACGGCTAGCTTGCTAGATGATTGTAAACTAGATTTTGTAGTTTGATAAGAAATGAAGAAATAAATCAAGCACATCTGTTCCACACAGGGCAAAACTATCTAAAAGCTAAATACCTGAAAAAACAAAAGAACGGTTTTGATACATACTCACATATACAAACTTATTTTGGAAGGGGGAGGACTATGGACCTGAGTAACTACTAGTTGCAAAGTTACTAACAAGAAGGAAGGAGTCACTGGAGAAGAGCCTAATGCTGGGAAAGATTGAGAGCAAAAGAAGAAAGGGACAGCAGAGAATGAGGTGGCTGGATGTAGTCACAGAAGCAGTAGGCATGACCTTAAATGGACTCCAGAGGATGGTAGAGGACAGGAAGGTCTGGAGGAACATTGTTCATGGGGTTGCGATGGGTCGGGCACGACTTCGCAGCTAACAACAACAAACTACTAGTTGATTCACAGGGAGAGAAGTTAAATGATGCCTTCCCCATGGAAATTAGCCATGACAGAACAAATACCTATAAATGAATGGTTAACACGTCACATCATCACAATTTTATGGTACAGCAGGGATTAAAAAGCTGTTGGATTGTGACTTCATTCATTCCCAGAAAGCAGGGCAAATTATGGGAATTGCAGATGAAGAAGGAGCTTAGATGTCCAAAGTGCAGGGACACGCGGTGATATTTATTTATATGTCACTCAGCTCCAAACAGTGTTATTTTCTGTCCTACACATGCTTAGCCCTGTAATTTATTTTTTAAAATCCATTTATATGATATTCCATCAATAACAGTGGCTTTCCAACTCAGCAATAGCCAGAGTGCTTTTCAAAATTTATATTCTGTTACTGGAAGATAAATAGGTGAACAATGTCTAAGATGTCTTGGTTGTTGATATCTTTGCTATACAGAATTTCACTATATGCCTTCCATCTTTCAGCTGATTGAAATCAGTTATGACCCGCCCATTGGCATCCTTTAGCAGGCCAGTTCAAGGCTGATTTTTCCTCCTCAGAATTTGGAGATCACTTCGAAGGCTTTCCTTGAAAAGTAGTTTGCAAACTTGTAACTTTTTGAAAATACGAAACCATGGTCTGGGCTATGATGGTTTCTTTATCTCCCACTGCTCTAAACCTGCCAAATACCCTTGTCATAAGGAGCAGCTGTCTGGAATACTTGTCCGGAAAAGAACTGCATGGAACACCATTCACCAGCTGCCTGTTCTGCCAAGGTTATTAGCTCTATTCTCAGTAGAATCATCTTCAGTTTGCTGTTTCTTCCCTGGAAGTCCCGTTCCACTCCCCCTCCCCCCCCGTTGGATCTTTTCATCGAAAACTTTAATGGGCATGAGAAGGTAGGCAAGAAATTGTCAGCTGATGAATCCTTTCTACAGTTTACAAAGCCCAGTGCAATTTTTATTCCAGAGATCAGGACATATATTTATCTTGTACACAACTCAAAAAAAAAAAAAAAGCAAGTTAGAAAGGGGATTGTCTTTTTGATTGACAATAACAATGACTCATCGGTGTCTGCATACCGGTAGTTATATAATGCAAGCTTTCTAACTAAAGCCTTAAAAGTAGAGCATATATTTTTTAAATATATTCTATTCTGAATATATTGCTCAAAGGCAAAATGTATTACCATTCATCAAAAATGAATATATTTTATACATTTTAAAGCATTTTTATTTTTTAGTTATTTATTTTACATTAATAACCAGGAAGTCATCATACAATTAACTTTAGAAAACAAACTGTAGCCCAACAGCTGAAAATTACGGAAGGCAGAGCTGAGAAAGTGGAAGCTTAGGGTTGTAGCTTAGTGGTCAAGTATCTGCTTTGCACATGGAAAATGCCAAATTCAATCCTCAGCATCTCTAGGCAGTGGTCAAAATCAAATCTGTCTGAAACCTGGGAAGCTGCTGTCAATCATTACAGACTTTGTGGGATCTGAAGGACCTACTTAGCCTTTTCATGATAAGGGTGCTTTCTGCCTCCAAAACACAGACGAGGGTCAGAGGTGGTATTCAGCAGGTTCTGACTGGTTCTGGAGAACCGGTAGTGGAAATTTTGTGTAGTTCAGAGAACCAGTAAATTCCCCTCTCTGACTGGCGCAGTCCCCATCTATTCTCTGCCTCCTGAGTCCCAGCTGATCGGGAGGGAATGGGGATTTTGTGGTAACCTTCCCCCACCATGCTCACCAAGCCACACCCACCAAGCCATGCCCACAGAAGCAGTAGTACAAATTTTTGAATCCCACCACTGATGAGGCTTGAATAATCATCATTTAATAATTTCCCCCTTTTGTCAAATTAGAAATAATACAGTGGTGGGTTTCAAAAATTGTTTGAACCTACTCTGTGGGTGTGGCCTCCTTTGTGGGAATGGCTTGCTGCCCATGTGACCAGATGGGAGTGGCTTGCCGCCCATGTGACCAGATATGAAGATGCCGACAACACTTGTCAGAACCACCTTAAATTACCTCACACACAGCACTGGCATGCATAAGAATATGATGTAAACTTGTTTTTTAAAAGGCATCTTTGGTTTGTGTTAAAACAACTTCAACACACGCAATGTTCTGATTGCACTTCAAATGCATTAGTCATCCTTACCTTTCACAGAGGCACTGAGTTTTATAAATATGAGCATGATAGTGTAGAATAATCATATCCAAGGACCAGTGGTGGGTTTCAAAAAATTTTGGAACCTCTTCTGTAGTTGTGGCCTGCTTTCCGGGTCCACTGGTGGAACCTCTTCTAACCAGTTTGGTAGATTTGATGAACCAGTTCTACTGAATAGGTACGAACTGGTAGGAACCCACCTCTGAAATAATAGTTTAGTTGCAACCTTTGGAGAAGGTCTGAAGGCAAGGCTAGAAAAAAACGTAAGAATTTATCTATTCAGTTTCACTCCCTGCAGATTTGGTGGTGAATTTCAGAAGGCCAAGTGTATCCTGTTCTAATGTATATGAATCAAAACCTGTAACAAAAGGCATATATATAGCTAGTCCTTATGATCACAATTGAGCCCATAATTCCTATTGTTAAGTGAGACATTAGTTAAGTGAGTTTTGCCTCATTTTGCGGCCTTCTGAAATGCAATAGCACTGAGACTTATATATCATTTAACAGTGCCTTACAGCCCTCTCTAAGCAGTTTACAGAGTCAGTATATTGTCCCTGACAACATGTCCTCAATTTACCGACCTCGGAAGGATGGAAGGCTGAATCAAACTTGAGCCGGTGAGGATCGGACTGCCGAACTGCAGCCAGCAGTCAGCAGAAGTAGCCAACAGTTCTGCATTCTAACACTACACACCACAGTTGTTTGGTGAATCGCTGCAATTGATAAGTTAGTAACCCAGTGAATCCAGCTTCCCAATTGACTTTGCATATCCAAAAGATTGCAAAAGGTGATCACATGATCTTGGGATGTTGCAACGGTCATAAGTACAAACCAGTTGCCAAACATCTGCATTTTGATCCCCAAGCATTTTGAACGTTGATTATGAATTTTGATAATGGGGATGCAACAAAAGTTGTAACTGTGAGAAATTGTCATAAGTCTCTTTTTTCAGTGCTGTTGTGACTTTGAACGGTCACTAAAAGAATTGTTGTAAGTGGAGGACTACCTGTAGTGCTAGTGGGAAAAAAACACTCTAAAGTTCCTTTATTTCTGGCATTGCTAAACCTCTGGGAATTAGACATCTGGGTTCAGGTACTGTAGACCAGTGGTCTCCAACCTTGGCAACTTTAAGACCTGTGGACTTCAACTCCCAGAGTTCCTCAGTCCACAAGTCTTAAAGTTGCCAAGGTTGGAGACCACTGCTGTAGACAAAGTTATATCAGTCAATTCAGAAGTCGTTTCTGCCCCTTTCTTCTCATTGGAATGTGTATTCAGCAAACCATGAGAAAACAGCAATTTTGCTCTTCGGTGTTTAACAAATAAAATTAATGCCCTTTCATAAGTTCTGCCAAAACCCATAACTATCTAAGTCATTGTCATAATGCTGTCTAAAGGCTCTAATGTAAACTGTTATTGTCTTACAAAGCTGCTATCTCTGTTTTCTTGCTTCTCGGTGAGCTTGGAATAATATTGCAAATGAATCACACAGGATTATAGCTTATGATCAATGTTTGGTAACAATCCTGGTCGAGTCTGAATCTTGGCAATTCTATGGGCCAGGTCTCTCCACATCTTCTGATTGTCCACTATTTCTTTCAGTTTTTCTATGTTCTGGCTGGTGTCAACCAGATGTCCAGCCACCGTGTCCTTTGATGGCCTGGTTTCCTTTTACTGCTGACTCTTCCAAACGTAATTGCTTCCTCCAGTGAATTAATGGCCAAAGGAAGTGAGATGCAGTTTCTTGATTTTAGTTTCTAGTGACAAGTCTGGTGTTATGCATTCACTTCAGGGGTGGGTTCCTGCCAGTTCTTCTTCCATAGAAGAGGTTCCACAAATCTACAGTGCCGTTTAGAACCGGTTTCAGCTCCCTCCCCCCGCCCGTCCGCACCACGCTTGCCCTGCCCGCCGCTCACTGATTGGCTGGTTCACCAATCGCCCCGCTTGCCTCTAAGAGTCCTATCTAAACCTTAAAATCTTAAAGCTGAAAAATTTGAACATCCCTGGGTTTTTTTTCTAAAGGGTTAAGGGTGCGAGGGTCTTGTAACTTGACAGCTTTAAGACTTGCATGCTTCAAATGCCAGAGTTTCTGAGCCAACATTTAGGTTGCTAAGCAAGAGCGTTGTTAAGTGTATTTCATCACATTTTACAAGTTGGCCACGCCCACCCAGTCACATGACTGCCAAGCTACTCTCACCCAGTCACATGGCCAGCAAGCCAGGTTCTAAAAATTTTTGAAACCCACCACTGATTCACTTGTTAGTCACATTTGCTGTGCAAGGAATAGTTAGGAGCCTTCTCAAGCACCACAGCCCAAACAAGTTGATATTCCCTCTCTGTCTTGCTTTTTTAAGGTCCAACTTTCACAACCATAGATAGCTGCAGGAAACAAATAGAGCAGGGGTGTCAAACTGGATTTCTTTGAAGGCTGGATCAGCATTTTAGTTCTCATCTACAGGCTGGCTAGTGGGGGCAGAGACAGGAAGGGACACATCCTGCAGGACCTTGCTGGCCAAAATGGGGTGTGGGCGGAGGTCTCGTGTAGCCTCCCACACCCTGTTTTAGCTTGCATGATGCTACAGAAGGGCATCCAGGCCAAAAACAGGCTGGGGGACCCACACAGCCCCCCATACCTTATTTTGGCCAGCAAGGTGTTATAATACAATAGCAGAGTTGGAAGGGACCTTGGAGGTCTTCTAGTCCAACCCCCTGCCTAAGCAGGAAACCCTATACCATTTCAGACAAATCCATTTCAGACATTTCCAACATCTTCTTAAAGACTTCCGGTGTTGGGACATTCACAACTTCTAGAGGCAAGCTGTTCCACTGATTCATTGTTCTAACTGTCAGGAAATTTCTCCTCAGTTCTAAGTTGCTTCTCCTTGATTAATTTCCACCCATTGCTTTTTGTTCTACCTTCAGGTGCCTTGGAGAATAGCTTGACTCCCTCTTCTTTGTGGCAACCCCTGAGATATTGGAACACTGCTATCATGTCTCCCCTAGTTCTTCTTTTCATTAAACTAGACATACCCAGTTCCTGCAACCGTTCTTCATATGTTTTAGTCTCCAGTCCCCTAATCATCTTTGTTGCTCTTCTCTGCACTCTTCCTAGAGTCGCCACATCTTTTCTACATTGTGGCGACCAAAATTGACTGCAGTATTCCAAGTATGGCCTTACCAAGGCATTATAAAGTAGTATTTAACACTTCACGTGATCTTGATTCTATCCCTCTGTTTATGTAGCCTAGAACTGTGTTGGCTTTTTTGGCAGCTGCTGCAGGATGCCGTCCAGGCAAAAACGGGCTGTGGGGGAGGCCGCACACAGCCCTCCCCATGCCCCATTTTGGCTGCCAGAGGCACCACTAGCTGGTCCTTTGCTATTTCCAGGCTGGCCATGTGAGCCAGATTTAAGCACCTTGAGTTTGACACCCTTGAAATAGAATGAACTAGCCTGCACTTTGGTTGCTGGGCTGAAGTCTTTCCTTTTAGATATTTGTTCATGTTCATTATTGCTTTGTGACCAGTGCAATCAGACTTTTTTTTTAGTACGCCATTAACTGGTTCATCAGCCAATTGCTTGACCTTAGACAACACACAGGTAGATTAATCTTGGTCTACCTTTTGCCTTTTTTTTTTTTTCAAGACCAGATTTGAAATGTATTTTTCATGGGACATATTAGATCAGCATGGGAAGAATAGACTCCAGGCACAGAAAACTTTCAGCACCTTTTATTTCTCTAGCCGCTGCAATACGAACTGCCGACAGGCTGCCGGAGCTCTCTATTTATTGAGCTCCGGCAGACTAGCCAGCCAATGACAGCAATTCAAATTTCCCGCAGATTGGTGAACCAATCCGCAACGACATGCAAATCATATGCGACATATGTCCATACGTAACAGGACACATGATACCATTGGTATTTGCTGATATTTCATTATATTGCATTGCTTTCCTAGAAGAAGAGAATGGAAAAAAGCACATTTCTTTGGGGGGGGGGGAACCCTTTGAGACATGTCCATGAAGTCAACAAATTCACACCTTAAACAAAAAAAAAATAACTTTACCTTTTTATAAAATGTTTCATAAATATGTACAGTCTATTATTTTTGTCATTCTTTGCAATTTTATTGCCAGCCACTCATAGATCTTTTTTTGGAAGAATAATCACATTACATAATTCAAAGCAATACAATACAGAATAGCTAGAGGTTCTGTTTAATTCTGATAGGTTTCCCACATGCATTATAATATAATTATTGGCTTTGAAAACTGATGAAACAAGAGAGATTTGGATGAAATTGGAAGTAATGTTTATTCATTTTCTTCTTTCTCACCATAATTCAAGTTGAGGGCGAACAGTATTATAGAGAACAGTAAAGTTGGAAGGCCGCAGAGTCCATTCCTCTGCTCAGCGCAAGAATCCAAATAAACCTATATTGACCACATAAAATGAATTCCACCATTTCCACAAGTAACCATTCCTACATGCCTGGAATGCTCTACCTGACTCCATTGTTACATCCTCTAACCCTCCCAGCTTCAACCTCAAACTGTCTACCGTGGACCATTCCTAAAAGATCTGTAAAGGGCACGTGCATAAGCACATCAGCAGGCCTACCATCCCTGTCCCCATTTATTTGTATTCATTTCTTTCATTCATGTCCATGTTTATATTTATACCTACTATCTTGTACATGTTTGACAAACTAATAAATACAAATACAATACAATAACTGGTTATATCTAATAGCTTTTATTGTTAGGCAGTTTTTTCTAACATTCAGTCTAAATCTGTCAATCTTTAATCTGATTTCGTTATTTTTTTGCCACTCATTCCAGCAGAGTGCATGACCTCCTGTGTGCCACCTTTTGTTTCTTTGAAGTGTTAATAGAAATAATCTCTGCAATGATTCATGCACAGTCCAGTAGCTAAGATTGCTGAGGGACGTGATCAATACTTATTTATTGTTTTATAGGCTTCTCCATTCTGAACAAAAGAGACTTGGAGGAAAATGTTGTCAGGACCAGTTCTCAAAATGATTGTGTTGATCAGACATTTATTTTAACAATTGTCCTGAGCAGACTGGTTGCACAAGTGCTAAGTTAGTACAGCCTTCCCTAATTTAATATTCTTGTGTTATGCAATAATACCTACCTATAATTTTGGGAGTTCTAGTTTCAAAACAACTGAACAGCACAAAAATTCGGTATAAGCTGAATTCGAACTAGACATGAATAGGGATTCTGTTTAGTCCATTTTTAAAAGAGGTTATCCCAACTGATGCATTTATTAATGGGGTGAGAAAAATATAAAATGAGGAGTGGGGAATTAAATATGATTGAAAGAAAAACTCACATATTAATATATTGTTCATTAGAACCATGTCAAATCCAAGCTACTGTTTTTTAATGGTCAATGTGCCTTTGAGGATTTTATTAATGACTATCAATTTCAGCACACCGAGTTTGGGATATTGTAGGGGGTACGTGCTAGTTCAGGAGTGTCAAACTCAATTTCATTGAGGGCTACATCAGGGTTGGGTTTCACTTCAGGGGGTTGGGGTGGGCGTGGCCAGGGGTCATGGCCAGCTGAATGTCACTGTGGTGGCCCGAGCACTCTGCAAGCAAAAACGGGCTCCTAAGCTCCTGCAACCCTCTGCTAGTGAAAACAGAACTCGGGCAGGCCACACATAGTCCCCCCTCCCCGAGCTCTGTTTTCACTGGCAGAGGCACCACAGGACAATCCTTTACTGTCTCCAGGCAACCCCATGGACGAGATCTAAGTAACCCATGGGCCGAGGCTGGATCTGGCCCCTGGGCCTTGAGTTTGAAAACCCTGTGCTAGCTTAACTTTAACATATTATGAAAGGAATATCCTTTATTTTATAACAGATGCAAATACCGTATTTTTAGGAGTATAAGACACACCTTTTTTCCCTCAAAAAAGAGGCTGAAAATCTGGGTGCATTTTATACACTGAATAAAGCATTTTTTGCCTCCTGAAACCCCGCCTCTTCACTTCACCTCTTCAATGGCCATGCATAGCTTTTAGAAGGCTTTCAGAGAGCTCCTAGGGGTTGGGGAGGGCAGAAAAAATAGGCCATTTTTTGTTCATTCCCCCCCCCCAGCCCCCAGGAGCACTCTATAAGCCTCCTAAGGGCTATCCATGCCTTTTTTTTGAAAAAAAAGGACCCATTTTTGCAAAAAAAAAAATGGGGAGGTTTGCAGAGTGCAAAAACTTTTTTTTTAATTTGCCTCTTCAAACCCTTGGTGCGTCTTATACTCCGGTGCATCTTATACTCTGAAAAATATGGTAATCTGTTGCAGTCCAGGAGTTTTAGACAATCCTTCTACAATCAAAAGCATATATGCCAAGGCTGCCTAAAGTTGAAATTCAAAACATCTGATTACCAACAGGTTGCTCTAGACTGAGGCATTTCACTCATTGTTTATTTCACAAAACTGACTCAAGGTATATGTTTTATTGCCTTGTGGCAAATAAATATTACAACATTACTATATCCTGATTCCTTTTAAATTTCAAACTATGGTAATCTTTAAAATGAAACTAACCATCTTTAGATAGGAAGCACAAGAGTACCCCCTGCTGGATAATTGTTTTTGGACATGCTGTAGATTATTTGCAGTTAACAGAAGGAGAAATCTTTCACGTGAAACATATAGTTTTCCCCAATTGAGATGCAAACCTTTGGTAAAAGCATAATCACTTTATTAACTTTACCAACTTTATTCCTCCATGGAGATTCGTACCCTCACCACCCTCCAGACCTTCCGCACAGCCCTCAGAATCTGGCTATCCCATCAGGCCTGGGGCTAAGACTGTAACCCGCCCGAATGGTATGAATGTTGTGTTTTTAATTATGTATTGTCTTATATGTTAAAAGTTTGTCTCCCCCTCCCCTTTGGTTGTGAGCCGCCCTGAGTCCCCCCAGGGAAAAGGGCGGCATACAAATAAACTTCAAATCAAAATCAAATCAAAATCAAATCCTGATCAAGCTCAGGAGAAATGGGATGACTTTGATAAGTAGAACAGATGCCATCAATACCCACAACTAGTTGGCCAAATAGCTGCTCCCTAAATATTTTTTCCTTTTTAAGTGCAAGGGGATGTAACCCGGGGTGTCAAACTCAATTTCATTGAGGGCCATGGGGTTGTGTTTGACTCAGGGTAGATGTGGCTAGCTTGATGTCACTTGTGTCGGGGGTGCCTGTCATGTGCTACCCAAGCGCTCTGCCAGCGAAAACAGGTTCCCGTGGGCCTCGTAACCTCTATTTTCAATTGCAGTGGCCTCCTGCAACCCTCTGCCAGCAAAAATGGAGCTCAGGAGGGCCCCAGTTTTCACTGGCAGAGGCATCATGGGCCAGTCCTTTGCCGTTTCCAGGACAGCCCCACAGGCCAGATCTAAACACTCTGCAGGCCGGATCTGGCCCCGGCCCTTGAGTTTGACACCCCGCCCTAGCCAAAATATTAACATTCGCAGAAGTATAAATGTAATAGTATGCAACCATCTGTGAACAACAGACTCGTGCATTATGTGACGTGTAATGACACAGAAGTCTAACTCCTCCTTAAGAACAACGCACTTTGTAAATTAGCCCAGTTACTGCCAGTCTACAGTATCTGGTCTACAGTATTAGAAACCAAGCTATTTCTCACTGCATTCTGATGTTTAAAGAAATATAAGGAACCCTTTACCTGCAGGGGCCAGGCAGGAAATAACTTAGGAGAGGAGATTCTTTTAATATATCTTAAAAATGAACCAGTGATAGAACCAGTGTTGGGCTCCTGTTTGTTCACACCAGTTCTTGCAAACCGTATGTTAATTTTCTGAGCAGTTCGGAGAACCTATTGTTGGAAGAAATCTTTTCCCACTTTACATGGCTAATCCTGCAAGGAACATGGGAAGGAAAGATTCTAGTGTGCCTGTATTTCTATCCTAATCCTTATCTTAATTGCTGCCCCTGCTGCTTTAAGTGTTTTCAGAAACTGCCTCTAACAGCCTTAATGATCTTGGCAGTATGCCCAAACTTTCTGTCTGTAGCTGAGCTTCTCCGGAGGTCACACACACACACACACACACACACACACACACACTGGAATTTTTTGTGGTACTTTTATTCCTGGGCCTTGAACAGCTATTTACAGAAGGGTTGGCATAACCATAGAAGAAGTGGCTGAGAGGCAGGATGCAAGTTTGGCATTCTGTCTGATTTTTTTACCGCCTTTCTGAGGGCATGTCGTTTTTCCTTAAATCTGGATGGTTACCTTAGGATATCTTGTGAGGTGAGTGACACCAGCTGGTATTTTAAGTAGTACAAATGGATCTAATCAGTGGTGGGATTCAAATAATTTAACAACCAGTTCACTTCCTTAATGACCAGCTGGGTAGGTGTGGCTCGGTGATCATGTGATTGTGTGGGTGTGGCCAACTTAACATCATTCACGTTGATGGGTGCTTCGCCTTAGCTGTTACAATGTAATAAGGGTTAACCAGAAAGGCAGTAAGCAGGGCAACAAAGATTAACTAGAAACAATACCAGAATGTTTCCTTCCTGCCTTCCTTACAGGATTAGCCCTGTAAAGTGGAAAGAAACAAAAAGAGATTTCTTCCAACAACCAGTTCTCCGAACTGCTTAGAAAGTTAACAACCAGTTCTCCCGGATAGGTGCGAACCAGCTGAATCCCACCACTGGATCTAATGATTACTTCTCCTGGATGCTTTGTCAGTTCACTGAGCACAGGAGTCTCTTGTCTATGGGGATTCTTCAGTCATCCAGGTCATGGTTGTCCCAAAGGTGTTTTTTTCAAGAGGCAACTGACCTTTCTTGGTTTCCAGAAAGTCCAGTTGCCTCTTGAAAAGGCACCTTTGGGACAGGAGTCTCTTGCATTGCTTCAGTGTGGCCAAGCTACATGATTGCTCACTGATAATAAGTGAATCCTCCTTCCAATTTGTTATAGTTTGCTCTCATGACACCAAATGTAGAAAATTAGTACCCACCCTTCTCCCAGAAGAATGAAATATTTTAAGAAATATTAAAAAGGAAGAATATATTTCCCTGGATGAGAAATGGAGAAACATATTTTCTTAGAGGGAGAAAGCAGCTCCCACCTTCCTTAATAGCCCACAGCAGATGTCAGCACTTAAGAGATAAAGAGATAGATAACTATATTCATAGGCAAAAGATCCCTGCAACAAGGTCTGAACAAAGACAGAATGTGATTAGCCCTCACTCAAGATGTTAATTTGTTAATTTGTCTCTTTAGCTCGGCATTTGGTAGCCCAAATATGCCCACCCACTTTCTGCAGAGCTTAAATGACCTCTCTGAAAAGGGTTTCACTTTATGAGCAAGAGTTGGCTGTATTTTAACCAGTGGTGGGCTCCTGTTTTAATTCCTCAAGGTGCTCTGGCACCCTGCCTGATTTGTAACTCTGGTTGCAGGTATTGCTGAGGTAAAGGGAGGTATTCAGACAGAATGGTTTAGCTTTCCATGACAGCGGTGACTCATTGATCTTCAGAATGCATTCACCCATTTCTAATATAATGATTGGTATTTAGGGCAGCTTTTTGCAACCAAAGAAGCTTTTTGTATTTTTGTATAGGTAATCCTTGACTTACAACAGTTCATTTAGTGACCATTCAAAGTTACTGTCAGCGTTCCAAGTATCGTGTAGAATTAAATCAGAGTCCAAGGCAAAACAATCCTTAAAGTTCCAATTTAATAAATCAGACATCATAGCACATCTGTGGAATCCCAATTCTGGATGTTACATTGGATTCCCACCCAATTGAAAGTTCATGATCTTGTCCCCACACCCACAAATCCATCACATGGTCCAATCTTCTTCTTCCACACTGGCATCTCTACCCAGCTGTTTCCAGTCAGGAGCAAAGGTGCGGAGATAAAAGATGACCTTGGGCTTCTAGAAAAGAATGACAACAACACATTCCACCATTCTACTCCTTTCTATTCCCCCCTCCCAACTACTACACTAATGAAACAGCATAATGAAATAAGAGAGAGTGTGGCAGGCCAACGATCCTAAAAGGGATATAACTGCAGGCCTGACAGTTACAATGGCACTGAAAAAAGTGACTTATGATTATTTTTCACACTTACGACCATTGCAGTATCCCCATGGTCATGAGAGGCCGGACGAGGCTAAGCGCCCCTTGCCGTGAGCAACCTCAAGTTGGCCATGCCCACTCAGTCACATGACCACCCAGCCACGCCTACCCAGATGGTCATTAGGGCAGAGAACCGGTTGTTAAATTATTTACCACTGACTAGAACTGATTCTAGATAATTTCCAATAACCCTTGGAGTGGCTCTCAGTTAGTGCAGCAGGTCCCCATCAGCTGCTAGGGAGCTATAATTTGTATTCACTGTGAACCCTGGACTATATTTCCAAGTAGCTCCACATAGAGCAAGTTACTATACAGTAATCAAGCCTAGTATTTTATGCCAGGCTATAAAATACAGTTGTCTAGTAGTTAATTCATTTAAGCTCAGCCTGGAGTAATTACCTGGGGTGGGTATATGTATATATTTGAGGAGAAACTCTTGGAAATAGATTGTGAATAAAACTTTATTAGAAGGAAGGAAGCTAATTAAAAATAAGTGAGCTCTTAACTGCTATCTGCTTTTTACAGCAGAGAATTTTTCAGGTAAGCAAAGAAGCAAATACTTTTCACATTTGGAATCTCCTGAGACTAATTATTTCCCCCAGTTAGGTTAGGTAAGGCATTTTTCACTTTTTTGGGGAAGTGTTAAGGGCATTATTTCTTGAAGGGTGAGAACGTAGGAATGATGCTCCCATATTTTGACATGGTGGGAAGCAGCAAAGATGATGCATGGTTCCTATGTATTCCCATCACGAAGCAGCTCACCCACACAAGGAGACTTTTCCCATGAAATGTCACTGTCATCCTTCTGCAAAGGTCTGGTTGAAGATTGGAAAAAAGAATCTGTCTGTCACTGAGATCTAGCTTGCTTAAACTACAGCCACAATCAAGCAAGGCAGGCAAAATATCCATGGTTTATTTGGCACGATTCTCCTTCATTCCCTTCCTGTTCTGGCTGTTCTTTCTTTGTGTTTCTACACAGTGATGAGGAGTTTAGATGGGGCCCCAAAACAATCCAAGGAACTGTAGGAAGTTAGCATCCATCCCTCTCCTAGAAAAATGAAATAGTTTAGAAAATACTACAAGGGCAAAATATTTCCCCTAAAAGGGAGGCAGAAACTCACACACATATCCTTTTGTCAATGGGCCATTAAGGCCTGGGTCAGTCTATTCTACATAACAAAGATCTATCTCCTTCAGGCAGAGCCATAATAGGAATCCCAAAGCCCATCCATTACATCATCATCCAGCAAGAGTCAACCAAACTTGGGAACTCAGGACAGCCTACAGAGTTGCCTCTACATGGCCTCATAGGAATCTGGTAACCAATCAGAATACAATCTCAAATTCAAAGCCAACAGAAGGTATAAATCTCTCACACTTACCAATGCACCTTTTTTGCCCAGGACCTCAAAGCATGTGGTGCTGTCCACCATTATAACCATCTTTCTAAACAGCCACCATTGTTTCCAGTGTCTTTCTCCCCACTTGGAACTGAACTCAGATGGACATTTCTTCCAACAGAATGATCACTAATCCACACAAACATATTTCCAAATCATGCTTGTGCACACTTGCAATCAGTAAAGCACACACAAGTGCTGATTTCAGCTGTAGCTTACTATTTAAAAACAAGCCATGGTTTAGTAATTCACCCATAAACCATGCCACTGCTGAGTGCAGGGTATGTGTCAAGTGATTTATTGGACACGCATATTATCACAAGGTAATCTGGGTAATTATTAACATTCATTTAAGCCTTGCCCACACTGGGGTAGAATGAAGGTGTTTGGAGTTGGTTGTGGGACCACGTCAGGAAGATGACTAAAGAGCCGAGGTTTCTTAAATTTTATTTATATTTTATTTATATTTTCATAACTCTGTGATTATATTGTTGTTTGAGCTACCCAGGGTTGTGCTTTAACATGGATGGACATATAAATAACTAAATAATTGAAAATCACAATTGAATTCCCTTATGGCAAGAGGAAGGTTTGATGCAAAGGTTTATATTCTGAAGCTGTGTTTCAAAGGCTCATGCCTAGGTAGATGCCTCTTTTTTTTACTTCTGGGTTTCTGTATCCTTAATATCCAATAAGTACAGGATTCTATGAGGTTGTGTTCTTCTAAATAAGAAACAAGCCATGGAAAATGATTCAACCAGTTTGGATTACCTGACTGCATAGTCACTGTCAAGGCAACATTTATTTTGTCTTTATAGCTGATAATATACAAGATTATTTTTCTTCCTCTCTCAGATGTATACAGAGGTTATAGGTCAAGCACAATGATGGCCACAAAAGTATTATCAAAACTCGGCGTTTTTTAATGTGCAGCATATATTTTAAAAGGTAGAATTTCAATTGCACCATCGTAGCTGCCATCTTGACCTTTTTTTCATCATGTCTTGTGAGCTGGAACTCACATGAGGATTATAACCTTAATGGCTAATAGACTATATGCCTAAGGAAAAGCACTGATAGAAAGTTGTTTCTAGTTTAGCTTGGAAGGTCTTATTGTAGGAGAAATGTTTGACTGTCTCCCACTATATTTCCCCTGCAACTTCTTTTAAGTTTTTTTCTTTTCTTAAACTTTCCCTCTCCTTCCACCAGATGGCAGTAAAAACATACCTGTCTTGCAAGCTTTCTGACTCTGTGTGAGGCCTTCAATCATCTCCCTGCTTTGAATCAGTCTCCCTTCCTGCTATGTTAGTCTGCTCTACCCTTTTTGATAACAGCTTCTAAGCCCAACTATGCAATGCCTCCACAGTACAAAGATGACAAAAATAGAGAAATCGGATATATTTCACATATTTTTTTAATTATTGATTTTAGAACAATTAATTGTTAAATAATCTCTCACTATAGTAATTAACCCAACAACAAATATATATCATTTAAATAACATGCAAACAAAGATCTCAAGGGTTTTTTAATATCTTTTGAGCAATATCAAAAGATTAAAATACATAGAGGTGGGACAGTCCAGAAGAAATACTTAAGGGTGAGGAGAGGCACATGTTTTAGTCAGAGGTGGGTTCCTACTAGTTCAGACTGGTTCGGCCGAACCAGTAGTGGTTTGGTGGCCTGGATCACTGGAACCGCCAGTGACCCAGGCCTGCCATGCCCCTGAACAGGTTCTCCTACGGGGGCCGCCATCTTGAAATTTGTAATTGCACACATTTAATTTTTTTCTCTTTTTAACGTTTTGCACATGCGCAGACCTATTTTGTGCAAATGTGCAAATGCGCAAATGCAGAGTGCAAATTTTTGCACACACCGAACCAGCAGTAATGCCGGGAGCAACTCACACCTGATTTTAGTATACAGTAGCCTCCAATCTTTTGGGCACCAGGGACCGGTTCCATGGATCAGAGGGGGCATGGTTTCATGTGCTACCTACATCCTGCGGATGAGTCTCCGTTCTTTTGCACTGCTCAGTTTCTGGCATGCAGCGGACTGGTGCCAGTCCATGGACTGGGGGTTGGGGACCTCTGTTTTAGTCAAGGTCAAAGCATTCTGACATTCCCAATGCCATATAGTTCTGGACCACTCCTCTAGCCAGAAGGATAGAGAAGTTTTAATCAAACAATATCTGGAGTTCCAAGGCTGGGGAAGGCTGCTTTAAATGTCCTTATATCCCTTGTCCAAACAACATTTGTAGATAGGGATTATGTGGGTCAAAGGCACTTCCATAATAGCTCTTCTTTAGGAACAAGTGATGCTTCTTAGGAGAAGGAAATGGTTCATTTATCCAAATTGCATTGTACTTCTTATTCTGAGTTTTGGAGCAAGGTAATCAGATATGTTCTCTACCCACCTCCAACAGTTCTATATGCATGTTTCTTCTTCTTCTTCTTCTTCTTCCATTATATCATGTCCTTATTTCACTGCTGGATAAAGTTCATGCTCTTTTCTTGACATTTGCCCAAAGCAATCATATTGGAGAGGCTATGGAAGAAGAAATGGCCCAACAAAATTTGTGACAGAGTGACAATTGACACTTGGGTCTTCTTGATCAAAGGCCATCTGCAACAGATGTCTTTTTTCCTCCCACTGCAGTGCTTGACATTGGTTTATTCTTTGGCCAAATTCATGATGACTGGTCATATCTATCTACCTCTACTGCAGCTAGACTGTGAGAAAAAACAGAGCTACTCTCACATATCAGCCATTGTTAAGATAACCCATGAGCTCACATGAGCCAAGGAGATGGGATTGCTGTCACGTAGGAATTCGGAGAGCCTGTTTCTTCACAGAGAGGGTTTTAATAATTTTCCATTTCTATGAGAGTGATCTTTTAATCTAATCTGCACTCTTGACAATGTCCTAGTTTAGAACAACTCAGGAGCAATGGCTTGAGAATTTATGAAGTTTTAATCTCAAATTTCAATAATTGCATTTAAGGGACTTCCAACATGTTCTGATTTGGCAAGTTTATCCAAAGCTGTGAAACAAATGCCAAATGGAGCTTCATATGCTTCATGTACACATGATACTGGATATAATCAATAAGGATTTCCTGTTGTCACCAAGCTCTGTCCATGAACATTAAGATATAGGAAAAATCCCCAGAATTTGTGATCTGCAATAACACAGTCCAGGGATAAATTTGTCATTATGAAGGCTGCTTATAAGTCATCCCTAGAGAAACAATGGTGAGAACAAAACAAGGTATTGATTTGAATAAAGGTCCAGGGGCTAAAAACACATTTTATAAACACTACTTACAACAGTTCATTTAGTGACCGTTCAAATGGCACTGAACAAAGCGAGTTAAGACCATTTTTCACAGTTACATTTTCAGCTTCCCCATAGTCACAATCAAAATTTTAGCAATAGCAATAGCAGTAGACTTATATACCGCTTCATAGGCCTTTCAGGCCTCTCTAAGCGGTTTACAGAGAGTCAGCATATTGCCCCCAACAATCTGGGTCCTCATTTTACCCACCTCGGAAGGATGGAAGGCTGAGTCAACCCTGAGCCGGTGAGATTTGAACCGCTAACCTGCTGATCTAGCAGTAGCCTGCAGTGCTGCATTTAACCACTGCGCCACCTTGGCTCTGATGCTATGAAATTCAGATGCTATGAGAGCTGCAGTGTCCAGGGTCATGTAAACATTGTTTGCGATCTTCTAACAAACAATGGCCGATTCACTTAACAAATGTCTTTCTTTACAACAGAAATTTTGGGCTCAGTTGTAGAGGACTGAGGAGGACTCTACCTATATTGTGAAAGTCGAGGACTATCTATATTGTGAAAGAGTGAACTCACCACCCAGAGTTAATAGGTATTTCTTTTTCCTCTTGGGATCCAGTCCACCCCAGAGGCTGCCTGGGAAGGAAGTTGAAAACAGTTACGCCCTCTCCTTAATTAAAATTAATCAGCCTGGCCATTACTTAAGAAGTCTGGAAAAATAAATCCATGCACCTGGGGAGCAGCAAATCTGGAGAAAGTTGGAGTAGAGCATGGTCTTCTGATTGCCCTTCACACACAGCACTACCCACAAGGGAGTATACATTTAGAACAGTGGTCACTTGACAGTGTAATCCAGGGATTAAGAGCACTGACTCACACACATTTTTTCTTCATTAAAGGGACCAGCCATGACATAAAAATATTGATGTTTATGATTACATCCATTGTCAATTCCAGTCACAGTCCACATACAGTATATCCCTCATTGATCAGTGGTGGGTTTCAATTTTTTTAGAACCTCTTCTGTAGGTGTGGCCTGCTTTGTGGGAGTGGCTTACTTGCCATGTGACCGTGTGGGTGTGACTTGCTAGCTATGTGACCGGGTGGGTATGGCCAACTTGTAAAATGTGGTGAAACTCACTTAACAACGCTCTTGCTTAGCAACCAAAATGTTGGCTCTGAAACTGGCATTTGAAGCACCCAAGTCTTAAAGCTTTCAAGCTCCTTGTACCCCTAACCCTTTAGAGGAAAAAAACCCAGGGGTGTTCAAACTTGATAGCTTTAAGACTTGTGGACTTCAACTCCCAGAATTCCTCCTCTCACTCTTCATCTTGATGATGTACGGACTGGCGGGGGGAGGGAGCTGGAACCGGATCTAAATGGCACTGTAGGTTTGTGGAATCTCTTCTATAGAAGAGGTTAGAACTGGCAGGAACCCACTCCTGCTCATTGATGCACCTTACCAGTGGTGGGATTCAATTTTTTTTACTACCAGTTCTGTGGGCATGGAGTGGCTTGGCTTTGTAGGCATGGCTTTGTGGGCATGGCAGGAGAAGGATACTGCAAAATCCCCATTCCCTCCCCACCCCACTGTTTTCCAGTTCCGTTCTCCTGTCAGGGCAACAAAAGAAGATCGGCTGGGAGGCAGCAGGGGCGGGGCCAGCCTATTTGCCGGTTTTCCAAACTACTCAAATTTCCGCTACTGGTTCTCCAGAACCTGACAGAACTGGCTGAATACTACCTCTGCACCTTACCCCTTTTCTGCAACTCTGAGATAACATCAGAGTTGTCCAATTCACTCATTAATTTAATTCCTACAAACTGGTCATAAATAGGATGAATCAGTTCAGAACAAACACTGAACAAAGCTGTAGAAGGGAAGTGGTTATTTTGCAGCACCAAAACAACATCAAGGGCAGAGAATAGTCATCAAATTAAGTGCCAATACTTAGGAAACTATGAGCCTCTGTTTTTGATGAATCTTATTAGAGGCTGACCTTTCAGGCTTTGAGATTTACGCAAGACTTCAAATCCATAGACCTTGGGAAAGCAAACTCTTTAGCCCTTCAGTCTTGTCAAGTGATCACATTATAAAACACAACTAAAGGGGAGGCAGAACTGTTTATTGTGTGGCAATAAATCTTTTGAAATAGTATCCCCCTGAGATTTGGATGGCCCCAAACCCATTAGACTTCCATAAGGCCTTGAATCATACTCTTCCTCGTTGCCCCAGAGTATCGCACTTGAAATATTTGGGGAATATGGTTACGATAATGGTTTGACCTCAGTGGTATTCTGTTTTTACTTGTATTTTGTTCCTGATTTTATATTTGTGTCAGTGCCTCAGAATTGCAGTCTAGGGGCAGCCACATAAATCATCTAAGTAAGTAAAAATTTACTTTTTCATGATCTCATATTATGGCTATATGCCGATCATTTATTAAGGATTCTACAGTAATTTAAACTGATGAACTAGCAATATTAATAATATTGCAATAGCATAAGAGTGAAGAGAAGAGTAACAAAGATGATTAGGGGACTGGAGGTTAAACATATGAAGAACAGTTTCAGGAATTGGGTATGTCTAGTTTAATGAAAAGAAGGACTAGGGGAGACATGATAGCAATGTTCTAATATCTCAGGGGCTGCCACAAAGAAGAGGGAGTCAAGCTATTCTCCAAAGCACCTGAGGGCAGAACAAGAAGCAATGGGTGGAAACTAATCAAGGAGAGAAGCAACTTAGAACTAAAGAGAAATTTCCTGACAGTTAGAACAATTAATCAGTGGAACAATTTGCCTCCAGAAGTTGTGAATGCTCCAACACTGGAAGTTTTGAGGAAGATGTTGGATAACCATTATCTGAAGTGGGGTAGGGTTTCCTGCCTAAGCAGGGGTTGGACTAGAAGACCTCCAAGGTCCCTTCCAACTCTGTTATTCTATTCTATATGCAGTATGATGATGATGATCCTTTAGGTCTTCCAACAGTACACCCATCACTGTGGTAAGCTCATCCATCTCACTGCTGGTTTTGTTTTAAAAAATCTTGTCTTTTCTTTCCCAGCATCAGAGAATTCTCAAGACAGCCAGATCTTCTTATAATGTATTGAACATGTGAAATTTCCCCTCAATCATCATGAGACTGCAGACAACAATGTTATAAATAACCCAATTCTGATGTTTTTAAGATATATTGGTAGTATAACTCCCAGAATTCCCAACAGAAAAAGCCAACAGCCATGCTGATTAGAAATTCAGGAAGGTGTAGTTCCGGCATACAGTATCTTAGGGGAAGCAGGTTGTTGATTTTCATCAAGAGACAGTCAATTCTCCACTGGCTCTTTGAGGGGGGAGCATAGAGAGCTGTCAAGATGGCAACTGCAACCTTGGAAGTGAAATCACCCTCTTGACTTTTGTGATTCCCATCAGGACTCCATTGCTCCCTCAGAGCATCCTTCAGCTATGCTTTTACTTCAGTTTTGATACACTGGGCACAGCATCTCATTCCGCAATGGACTCAACCTGCTAGGCAAGTATTTGTTTTTATTTTCTGACAAGACTCCTGCAATAAGCCTCCATCTCTATTGCATGCCAGAAAAGTTTCATCTGCTGCATTTACTTGTCACACAGAAAAGTCTCATGTTCCCACAATGGAACTGATCACTAATCTTTCATCTCAAACTCCTACTTTACAAATGGTTATTGCCAAAACAGCTGCTGGTTATTACATTTATTTTTACACAACAACTTTGTATTCTATAGATGGGGGAAGGGAAGTCATTTTGGAATGTAGCATGCATTTGATCTTAACCCTGCTCAAACTCAGATTCCAAGGGGTGTTACAACCTCTCCCAACCCTTGGAAGACAGCAAGGAGAAGGCCATTAAATCTCTCCAGCCCAGAGGTGGGTTCCTACTGGTTTGGACCCGTTTGGCCAAGTAGGTAGTAACTTGGCCTGCCCTGCCCCTGAAACGGTGCTCTTGGCAGTGCCATAGGTGCCACCATCTTCTTTTTTGCTTCTGTGCATGCGCAGGAGCTTTTCCCCATACTGTGCATGCACGCATGGCATGCCTCAAGCACGCACACATAGCTAGCATCAAGCGCATCCCTGAGCAATTGCCGTAACCCACCCCTGTTCCAGCCCAATGTAGGTAATATATTTATGAATGAATTTCATATCTTATTATTTTCATCAAAAGATGAAGTAATAACTGGAGGTGAGTAGGAGATTTGGAATTGAATAGTAGTATGTGGGTAGGATTTTAATTCTTCTATCTTCTCCCGCTGGAAAGTTTAATACTTTAACAGCTTATGTTTTATATAATTATCTAAAAGTTGCAGCTATTTATTTATAGAATTTATTTATATTGCCAATTGTCAATGGATAATTCTAATGCTAACAAATATATCAAAATGACACAAGCTGGTCATATATTCCAGACCTACAAGTATTTGAGTATTTGTATCATAGCTAGACAAACAATAGTTCCAGCTCTACATTGCGCCTCCAAATTTAGAGGTAGGGAAAACTCCAAAACTACCTTCAAGCAAGCATAGCACAATTTAAAAAACAAATAAAATGCTACAGCTCTCCTCAAGCTCAGATGGGGGAAACATTGAAACTTCTGGTCCTATAGACAGGTGTGATCCAGCCAGAATCCCTTTCTGGTCTTCATATATCTGAAAATTGCCAGATGGGCTGAAAAAAATTAGCCCAAAATAACGTAATGTTTATTCAGCCTTCAGCCTTGCCAAGAATTGACTAACCAGCTACCAATCTCCATATTATACAACAAGAAATCCAGAAGCAAACTGCCTTTAATAATCTAAGGTAGTCTTAATATCCTTTCTATACCCAGCTGCTATTCAGCTGAGACTGACATGAGCATCTGGTGCTGGTGCAGAATTTAACTCACTCACAAGCCCAGTCCTGCTTCCATGGCAGCAGTTGTCCTTTGGGCAGAGAACAGTATTATATGGACAGACCATAATGAGCATTTATGTAACCCACTGTTTCTCTAGCAACTCAAGAAACACATACAACCCTATCATTTCTCAGCAGTCATAGAAAAACTAGAATAATCCATTATAGTTTGAACAATGTGGTGATCAAAGGTAAACTATAAAATCTAACCAATGTAAACTGTTCCAGAATGAAAAAATTCAGAGAGATTTAAATACTTTCCCTTCCCTTCTGGCAGCAAGTAACTTGCATATATGGGAGGCCCTGGTTAATATTGCTGAGTGTGCGATGGAGTAAAGAATTGTGAGAGTGGCTGGGAAACTGTCACAGAACTGTCAAAGCCAGATCTGGAATTTTCAGTGAAATGGACAAATTTAATTTTCTTTTGGAATATTGTATCAGATTTACTGAAAAACATAAACTCCCATTCAATATTCCTAGTCCAGCTTCAGTTTGGGAAGATTTTATGAATCTGCTTACTACTAATCAGGGCCTCACATATATGCAAGTTACTGACACTCTAACCTTTGAAAATCTGGCTTCCAGTGTCATAAAAGAATTTAAATGTATTAGTCAATTGCTGAAGTCTATAAAGAAACCTGGAGAAGACGTTCTACCCCCCAAATTCTTTAAGACATATATTGATTGGTGGGCCCCATTGGTAGCAGGGTTTTTCTCCCTTCTACATAAATGAGGTTGCCATTATGATTCCCATATATAAAAGGGGAGACAAAGCTGACAACCAAAATTTTAGACCAATAAGCCTAAACTCTAAAATTATGATATGTACCAAAAAGGGCATGAAATATAATTCAATGTCAATGTGTAAATGGAAGCATTTCATCTATGCTGATGGTATGATTCTAATGGCTCATTTTGAAACAGGCCTGAGAAGACAGCATATTGAATAAGTGAATTCTTGTACTGATTTAGAAGTGGTTTTTACCAACACAGGGTCACTGGTAAATCATTTTTTAAAAAGCTTGTTAAGGGCCAAGGCAAATACTAAAAGATGACATTATATTAATTATAATTACCCAAATACCTTGACCATATTTAGGAGAAAATAGTCTCAATGTTGATTATGGTATGGAATTGTGGGGCTTTACAAAATATATCTGACTTGAACAAGTTCACAAACCTTTTAAGACCTGTGCTAGCAACTGATGTCAGCTCCTGCAGTTAGAACAAAAACAGATATCCATTCCATATATAGCCAATCAATAATTAAACTTGTCACATACTGCCAGAGGATCCATACAGTGGATCCAGATAGGGTAGCCAAATATGCTTAGTAGATAAGTATGGGTGAGTCCAATTCCTGGGTAAGCTGACTTACCAAAGTTATTTCACAGCATGGATCTTCTTGCCCAGTACACTTCAACTACCCCCTAGACAGAGGAAATTTTTAAACAGAGATTCTTTGATATCAGTGCCCAAACTGACATGGGATTATTGGCAAAAAAAAAAGTAGATCTTTAAATTGGTTGCTAAGAAGAAAACTATTTTTTCATCTGAAAAATACCTGTCAATGTGTTTGACACAATTCTTAAGAAAGAGCTATTCTAGATCAAGGTTTCAGTTGTTGGCTAAACATGGGTGCTTCCATTACCTACCATTATCTGCCATATCAATAGATGACATACCACATTTATATGCAATACCTCAGTATCAAAAATATTGTTCATGTTTGGTTGAGTGACAATTATATACCCGTCTTAGGTTTAGATAGGGGTGCCCAACATTGTCAACTTTAAAACCTGTGGACTTCAACTTCCAAAATTCCCCAGCCAGCCATTCTGTTACTCATGCTGACTGGGGAATTCTGGGAGTTGAAATCCACAGGTTTTAAAGTTGCCAGTGTTGGATACCCCTGATTTTGATATTTAACAACCCTACTTGAAAGAACAGCTCTCTAGGATCTGAGTCATGATTGTCCCAATTTTCTCCTGAGCTCTAATGTTTTCATTATGAACAAAATTCTTAAGTTTACAATTAAGGCACTTCAGCTAAAAACCTGTTAATTTGAACAGATCAGGGTATCCTGTAAGGCAGTGGTCTCCAACCTTGGCAACTTTAAGACTTGTGGACTTCAACTCCCAGAGTTCTTCAGCCAGCTTTGCTTTGCTGGCTGAGAAACTCTGGGAGTTGAAGTCCACAGGTCTTAAAGTTGCCAAGGTTGGAGACCACTGCTGTAAGGTGATTTGTCTGATGCCAAATCTTTGTATTTATCACATATGAATTATTATTAGTGTATTATATCTTTTTTACCCTGGAACTAGATTGTCTATTTTACTTTTATTTTTTCATATGGTCAAGTAATTAATAAACTACTATGGTCATAAGACTAATGAATTAATAACTACTGTGTTTCCCCGAAAATAAGACAGGCTCTTATTTTCTTTTGACTCCCAAAATAAGCACTTGGCTTTATTTTCAGAGAGGTCTTATTATTATTATTTTTGACTTTTTTTATTTTAATTCAACAAAAACACAAAAAAGAATCATCCTTCATTACATCTTGTAGAAAGTGTGTCGATTGGTTACAGATAAATTTCGTGTGTTTCTTCCACAGTCATTACTTATATTTCATATTAGATTATACACTTTAGGTCACAAATCTTTGTATATTTTACTATCAATGTACCACAATTCTCATTTGACTACAATTATTTGAACATGCTTTTACCTCAGATCATTCATACTTAAAGACACAACCACATAGGTCTTATTATTTTTGAGGTGCAGGAGGTGGCAAGCGTGATCACCTCATGGCTGCTGCTGTGGAGGAGGGCTTATTTTAGCACATGCGCTCAAAAGCCCAATTGAGCTTATTATCCGGGAGGTCTTATTTTTGGGAAAACAAGGTAGTCGTAGTAGATTGTCCATTAAAAATGACATTCTTAGAAGTATGGGAAAATTTTAAAAAGAACCATTTTTGTGAAGTGGACATCCAGAATCCCCCTTTTTCTAATACAAACAAGTAAACAAACAAACCTTCATTACTGTGAACTGGATTTTTCATTAATTTGCTGAGTTTTCACATTTTTTACCATGACACAGGAAGATAGTTTTTCACATAGCAAAAGGAAGAAGAACAGTTTGTCAAAGATTCCAGTATAGAAAAAAACGATCTTCTTCTGGTTTCTAGAGTCTTCTCATGACGTATTAATCCAAGCATGGATCCGAGTAGAACATACCTACTTGTACCTACTTTCTCCAAGAAGCCTTGCTAGACATTTTCATAGTTTTAACATAGAACATAGCATAAAATAAATGAGGAATAAGGAGAGATTAAGTAAAATGCAATCTCCATTTTTAGGCATTCATATAATATTACTTATTTGCCTTTTGGAAACAGATGTTGCTTGTCAATAGTCAATAGCAATAGTTGGGCTCTCTTAATTCTTGCAGTTTCTGAATTTAGATTTGTTATATTTATACACACACACACACACACACTTTTCTACAAGTATTCAATGTGGTATTGAGCTCCCTCCTCCTATTTGTCCTCACAATAACAACCCTGTGAGAGAATTTCTACAGCTCACGATGGAATAGAATCTAGACCATCCTGCTCCTAATCCAAAACCTTAACTTTACACTTATGGATACTTGTATTGTTCAATGAAGTACCTTTCAGTAGTAATCCATTATTATAAACCATTTAACTCTTAGCCCACAAAGTCAGAGGCTGAGGAAAACAATGGATTCTCACTTATTATCTCTTGGTGTTTGGAGAAAACATACTGAAACAATGAGATGGATCTGCTCCATGAACAAGAGAAGGTTTTGATGGGCCAGCTGATGGACCATCTCTACAGACACCATAAACCACAATTTGAAAGTCATTGATTTATGGATTTCCTAGCTTTTGATTTTACAAAATTACTTGTAGTTTTACCTTGGCCCTAGCCAGTAGAAATACCTTTTCCCCCTCTTTGCTTGTACAGGCAAGAGGAAAATCTTGTACAATATACAGAGCAATAATCAAGTCTATTCTATTCAAGTCAATTTAAATAACAAATTATGCTATATCTGTCAGGGTTCCAAGTAATATACCCATAGAAAACAAAACTCCGAGGCAAGTGGTTCCTCAAATAACAAGTTTATTGGATATATCATATTGGCACAAGCTGGTGAAAACCAACTCTAAAGGTTCCCACGGTTTTCACTTAATCAAAAGTAAAGGTTTTCTACAAAACCCCAGCTATCTCTATTCCCCCCTCCTATCTCCCAGCACCATTGTGGCAGCACTGAAGTCTCCAAGATGGCCTCAATCAGGCTAGCTTCAGAGTTGACAATATCCCAGTCAAGAACTAGAAACCTTATCTTCACTCACCTTCCTGAATAACTTGTTCACTTTTCCTTTTTCTGAATACTGACATATTGTAGAGCCAGTCGTGGACTAGGCAATATGTAAAGAGTAAATGCAGCTGTTTTTATTATACATGATTAATATTTTATTAAGAAGTGCTGAAGATCAAAAAGAACCGCAGTTGATAACCCAAACCACACATGAAGTTGGCAAGCTTTCCATCACACTTAAAGCTGCAGCAGCAGCATAGAATTGTTTTTAGACAAAGGGATGTGCTTCATTTGAGTGTTATCAGAATCATACTCATAATAAACTGGGCAACTTTTAATTAAAATGTAATTCAATTTTAATTTCATTAATTACATGCAGAACACTGGAGCAGATGATTATCCATCCCAAGGCAGATCTCATTTAAATCAGTGAACCACGAATACCGCATGGCATCTGCTCCCCAATTTTCCCTCCCTGTTTGTCATCAGAACCTGGCTGTAGGTGGTGATTTTGAGGAACATTCCACTGAACTAAAAAGTTGTGTAATCAGGGGTAAAATTCAGCAGGTTCTGGAGAACCAGTAGTGGAAATTTTGAGTAGTTCAGAGAACCAGCAAATACCACCTCTGGCTGGCCCCAGAGTGGGGAGGGAATGGGGATTTTGCAGTATCCTTCCCCTGCCACATCCACCAAGCCACGCCGACAGAACCAGAAGTAAAAAAAAATGAATTTCACCACTGGGTGTAATGATTACATATCCAGTCCTATCACCTCCAACTTTCTAGGTTTTTAAACCTCCCTCTTGACCTCATTAGATATCCTACAAATGTATTGGTTTTATTCCCTTACGTCTCAGCCAAAATGACCTTAGCAGACATTAGAGATTTTGAGCAATATATCTTGCCACCTTCAAGTGTAACATTAACATAATTCAATTTATTCAAGCTATTTTCCTGTCATGACATGAAAATATTCTCCTAAACTGACCACACACCTATCCACACTAAGTCTTCTCGGTGGTGACATCTTTTTTCCTTACTAGCCCTGGTATCCAAGTTCCTTGTATTTGCTGGCCATATCATTACGGAACAGCTCCAAGGCTTTCCTCATTGCCTCTTGACAATCAGCCCCGAATTCTGCAGAATGTTTTTCAGCAATGACACCAATGATGATTTCAGAAATAAACTACATAAGAAGAATTGATGGTGGTATAGAGAAATAAGGGCAGGAATAAGAAAAAAAGGGAGGGAGAGACAAAAAGTGAAAATATCAAGTAAATGTCAAACACCAAAGCAGCAAACATGATAGCTTTACATTAATTTTGGTCAGGGCAAGAAATGAGAAAACATAAATAATATATATTTAACATTTTTCTCTTAACATGTAAGTGTCTCAGACCTAAGTCAAAGGTTGGCACATCCATATCTCTACTGGTGGGACAGAGGTACAAGGCAGAGGTGCTATTCAGCAGGTTCTGACCAGTTGTGGAGAACCAGTAGTGGAAATTCTGAGTAGTTTGGAGAACCGGTAAATACTACCTCTGGCTGGCCCCACCCCCATCTATCCTCTGCCTCCCGAGTCTCAGCTGAATGGGAATTTTGTAGTATCCTTCGCCTGGAGTAGGGTGGGAATGGAGATTTTAAAGTATCCTTCCACTGTCATGCCCACTAAGCCATGCCATGCCCACCAAGCCATGCCCACAGAATCGGTAGTAAAAAAAAAATTGAATCCCACCACTGGTACAAAGTTCTCTAGATATTGGAGCATTACAGCTCTTTTACTCTTGGCTATCAGAGTGAAGAATGTTCTAAACTACAATTCCCAACAGATATGAAAGAAGCTAGGAATTGTAGTCAATTGACAACTGAAGAGATGCATATTGTAACCTCATACATTCTTTATGTTTGAATGAAAAGATCTCTAAAGAGGTGCAGTCAATGGTGGGATTAAAAAAAATTACTATCGGTTCTGGTGGATGTGGCATGGCTTGGTGGGCATAAGTGGTGGGATTCAATAATTGAACAACTGGTTCTCTGCCCTAATGATTTCTTCTAACAACCTGTTCACAAAACTGCTCAGAAAGTTAACAACTGGTTCTCCTGAAGTGGTGCGAACTGGCTGAAATCCCACCACTAGTGGGCATGGCACAGAAAGGATAATGTAAAATCTCCATTCCCTCCACACTCTAGGGCAGTGTTTTTCAACCACTGTGTCGCGGTACACTAGTGTGCCGTGACATAGTGTAAGGTGTGCCGTGGGAAAAACACCCCCTATAGTCAATATAGGCACAGATTTAAATTTTTTAACCATTTTCTAATGGTGGTGTGCCTCGTGATTTTTTTCATGAAAAAAGTGTGCCTTTGCACAAAAAAGGTTGAAAAACACTGCTCTAGGGGAAGGTTACTGTAAAATCCCCATTCCCTCCCAATCAGCTGAGACTCAGGAGGCAGAGAATAGATTGGGAGGGGGGGCAAGATAGTATTTACCGGTTCTCCAAACTACTCAAAATTTCCACTACCGGTTCTCCAGAACTGGTCAGAACCTGCTGAATACCACCTCTGGGTTCAGTACATTAGAAGGCTTTGCTAATGCCATCAATGTTATTGCTATCCGGGGACACTAGTAATGGGAAAAGTTATTTCTTTCTCATGGGAGAGAATGAGGAAATATGCATTTATTTCTACTGCACTTCCTGTGATCAGGGGTGATGTTATTGTTGCTCCACATCCTCTTCTTGGTTTCCAAGAACAGAATATCCTTTTCCCAGGACAATTATGTACCCTGTTGGTATTATTGCATTATTGAATTAATGGACCCAGATACATGCACTAATAATGCTATTACTCCTGAGTTGAGAAGTTGTGGCATAATTCATATTTAAGATAACATCTAATATTTTGCATTACTATCATGGCTGGGTGCGGAATTCTGGAAGTTGAAATCCATGCATTTTCAAGTTGCTAAGATTCAGAAGCACTAATGTAAACTGAAGCTTGAAACAATTCAATCAGAATAGAGCTGGAAGGGACCTTGGAGGTCTTCCAGTCCAACCATCTGCTCAAGCAGGCAACCCTATTCCATTCCAGACAAGTGACTGTCCAGTCTCTTAAAAACCTCCAATGATGAAGCACCTACAACTTCTGACAGCAAACTGTTCCACTGGTTGATTGTCCTCACTGTTAGGAAGTATCTCCTTAGTTCCAGGATGCTTCTCTCCTTGATTAGTTTCCATCTATTGTTTCTTGTCCTGCCCTCAGGTGCTTTGGAAAATAACTTGACCCCTTCCTCTTTGTGGCAATCTCTCACATACTGGAATACAACTATCATGCCACCCCTAGTTAAAATGTTTCTTTATAATTGAGGTGTAATTTTATTCTAAAACTGTCCAGGCACAGATCCTTGGCATTCATGAACCCTTCTGCTTTATACCTGCTCCTTTGCAACTTCTTCAGTATTTGAAAATTTGCAAAGCTAGGAGAAACGTGTTTATTATTTGTATCAGCGACTCAAAAGTAGAAACATTTTAAAAATGTTTCTCAAGCAGAATAATAGATTTATATCTTCTTCCTTTCTCTGTAGTGGAAACAATATAGGAAGTAGTACTCACACTTCTGCAACATTTTTCCCCCTTAACTAGAATTGGGATCTATTTCATTCCTGAAGTTAAGTGAGCTTTGTAAAATAGATCATCTGGCTGAGCCATACATTCCTCCTCTCTCTGACCTTTCTTTCTAATCTGTTAGCTAAGAAGTACATATTGAACCTTGTCAAAGAAAAAAAAATGTTTTCATTTTATTTTATTTTATTATCTTTTGGAACAAGTTTCCAAAAGATTGCAAACCTTCCTATTGGGGTTTTACACAGCAGAGAATGGGAAAGAAATGTAGGAGTAAGGGTTCGCTACATTTTCACAGTTTTGTTGTGATTTTTAAATGTGCATTTTCAATTATCCCATATATTAATATTTTACATATTCTATTGAAAAGTAACAAGAAGCTGGGCTTCCAATGTGAGTCATCTGACACTTCTGCGAATAAGAGATGACCACTGTGAGGAAAGAAAGATTGGCAAGTAGACCAGTCCTTTAAATCTCTCCAGAGAGCAAGAGACCAGGAGATAACTCAAGAGTGCTCTGTATTACAACTTCTCACGTAAATCAGTGGTCTCCCACAGGTTTGAGCACCGGGAGGCAAAAGAGATGACAAAGAGATGACATCTTTGCTCTCAGCAGTGGCAGAGCCTTTCATGAGGAGGCTAAGTCAACCAAACTCCCTTTCTAATCTCACTCAGAAATGTCAGTTTAGCCATTTTAGAGATATGGCAGACCTTCAAAGTGGAAAATTTGAATACTTGGTAAGTTTTACCTTCTGTGGCTTTAAGAAATTTTGAGCAGAGACTTACGACTTTAAAATAATGTACTGTACAAAAAATGTAGCAAAAAGCAAAACAAAAAGGTTATTAATTTAAGAAAGTTTTAAATGGATTTGGAGAACAGAGAGGTTTCAGATTTGGTTATTTTGGGCTCTGTGATTTGGGGAAAAAAACCAGTATACAATTGAATAATATACCCACTAGAAACAACTGAAATGGAACTAAATCCATTATTAGGAAGGGAGGCTTGGTGAAGTTTGAAAAATGGACAATAAGGGAACTAAAGGATCAGACAGAAAAGAGTTAAAATGGCTAGGTTGACTATAATATTGTTTTATCTTAAGGAATTCCAAACATTGAAAGAATAATACAGGTAGTTCTCAAATTACAACCATTTGTGTAGTACTGTTCAAAGATACAATGGCACTGAAAAAAGTAACTTATGACCAGTTTTCACACTTATGACGGTTGCAGCATCCCCACGATCACGATTTACACTTGAATGCTTGACAACCGATTCACCTTTATGATGATTGCAGTGTCCCAGGGTCATGTGACCAGAAGTGGTATTCAGCAGGTTCTGACCAGTTCTGGAGAACCGCTAGAAGAAATTTTGAGTAGTTCGGAGAACCGGTAAATACCTCCTCTGATTGGCCCCGCCCCCATCTATTCTCCTCCTGATTCCCAGCTGATCGGGAGGGAATAGGGATTTTGCAGTATCCTTCCCCTGGAGTGAGGTGGGAATGGGGATTTTACTGTATCCTTCCCCTGCCATGTCCACCAATCCACGCCCACAGAACTGGTAGTAAAAATATTTGAATCCCACCACTGCGCATGACCATCTTTTGCAACCTTCTGATAAGCAACGTCAATGGGGAAGCTAGATTCACCTAACAACCATGTTATTAATTTAACAACTGCAGTGATTCACTTCACAAATGTGGCAAGAAAAGTTGTGAAAACTCACTTAATAAATTTCTCACTTAGCAACATAAATTCCGGGCTCAATTGTGGTCATAAGTCGAGGACTACCTGTAACTAATGTCTCCAAAAGGATATAAATTTCAATGGATAAAAACTTTTTAAAACCCCTTTTACCTGACATAGAGTTTGAAGGCATGGAAGTAAACAAAATTGAGATTGCCAAAATAGGAATACAAAAGATTAATCAAGGACATGCAACATCTCCAACACGAAATCCACAGACAATGTTTCTTTCTGGGGCTTACAAAGTCAGCTGGTGAAACGTTTGAAGACGCCTTCTAAATGCTAAAGAGTGATGAAAGATCAAAGCCAGTGGTGCCTTAAGAATGATTTAAAGGTCAAGATTGTGCAGAGCAGAAAGGAGAAATATAAAGTTAGACTATTTGACCATGGATAAACTATTTTATATTCACTATTGAACTGCATGTTTCAATGTCTGCATATGAACTGCATATACATGTCATTGTATATTTATTTGTTAGATTTAAATTCTTATTTTTCTCCCACTAGTAAAAGGCAATCTATTTCTCCCTCCAAAATTGAGCTTCTATGGTTTACAATGGCCTTGAACTCAGGTCCCTTTGATTATAATCCAATATTTAATCACTGTGCCATGCTAACTGAACCCTCAATAATGTACTTTGAGCTGATTTATTCACATGGCGTCTCCTTCCCAGTGCAACAAATTAGAACTACTGTTAAACTGGAATGGACATTAGTCTGCTCTTCAGCTACTAAAAACTACAGCTTTCTCTTTTTTCCTTTTTCCTTTTTATTAATCAAAGGGTAGCATTTTCAATCAAATAAGGGGGGTAGCACTGAGGTCCTTTCTGACTTGCTTTTTTTCTTCCCTTGCAGACATTTCATCACCCATACGAAGTAACATCATCAGTGTAGTGACTATCATTGAAGATATTACTTAGTTTGGTTAATGAAACCTCTGCCAGAAAACAAACAAGCACAGACAGCACCAAGAACCCCTCAATTCAATCCTGAGTTACAAATATTATCCTTTAGGGATTGCATTGTCCAGTTTCTACTTGGGTAATCCATACTTAGCATTTATCTGGCAATAACTACTGCCACAGTATGATCTTCTGATGATTTCTCAACAAATTCAATATCAATTTTATATTCCTAGGGCAAGACTTCACTGTATGGGCAGTCACTACTAAGTTTGATGGTGTGGCAGCATATTTACTTCTTTTTCTATTTAGAACATAGAATATGGGATCTTGAGGGTCTTCTAGTCCAACTCCCTGCTCAAGCTGGGCTAGCATCAATGGTCAAAAAGTCTAATTGCAAATAAGGCAGAGATTCTTTGTCTTAGTAGTAAACCTGGACCTTCACCATTTTAAAAAGTAAAGTCCCCTCTGTTGATTTTATAGATATCTTCAGGGGTGGGATTCAGCCAGTTTGGACCGGTTCAGGCCAACCGGTAGCTCTGACGATCAGCTAGGGAGAGAACCGGTTCACTCCGATGATCAGGTTCGCCCACCAACCTGCGCTTTACTTACCTATATCCCCTCAGCTGATTGCCACGCCTCAACTACGTTACTCCCCAGAACAGAATTTTTAAGTTAGACTTGAAGACAGCAGATCAGAAGAGAAAGACCCGGATAAAAATCACAAAATAAAAAAAACCCTGCAGATAAAAATAAAATGGCTGTGGCAAAAAGAGAGCAAAGGGAGTAGCAATAATAATAGGCACCTTGGGTGTAATCCAGGGGTGGGTTCCTGCCAGTTCTAACCTCTTCTACAGAAGAGGTTCCACAAATCTACCGTGCCATTTAGAACCGGTTCCAGCTCCCTCCCCCCCCCCTCTGCACATCATCAAGATGAAGAGCGAGAGGAGGAAATCTGGGAGTTGAAGTCCACAAGTCTTAAAGCTGTCAAGTTTGAACACCCCTGGGTTTTTTTTCTAAAGGGTTAGGGGTGCGAGGGTCTTGTAACTTGACAGCTTTAAGACTTGTGTGCTTCAAATGCCAGAGTTTCTGAACCAACATTTTGGATACTAAGCAAGAGCGTTGTTAAGTGAGTTTCACCACATTTTACAAGTTGGCCACGCCCACCCAGTCACATGGTCGGCAAGCCACTCCCTCAAAGCAGGCCACACCTACAAAAAAGGTTCTAAAAAATGTGAAACCATCACTGCCCCAGAAGTAACGTGGAAAGTAAGTTTTGTTAAAACTGCTGAGGCATGTGGGACGTGCATCAGGTGCAGGCGTGTGCAGAGCACATGCAGGCACGCAAAGCACGCGATCACCAAACCAGTTTTTAAACTGGCAGGATCCCACCACTGGATATGTTCATATAGTGTTCTTGAACAGCAATGATGCAGAAACTATTTTTCACTGCCTTCTTCTTGGACTTCCCAATCTAAGCTTCTGTCTTGAGATTTTCTGAAGCTGATCTATTTAGTAGTTAACCCAGCAGGAACTTGTTTTGTTTGAGGAAATCAGCCAAGGTCAAAAAGATGCTATCAGACCTGTAATGTCATTGTCTGATGAAAAATAAATAAACTTTCCCTTGAAAGATTATTTTTGTCAATGTTATACTTCTAAATTGCCCCTTTATTTCACCAAAACTTCCTATATCCATTCTAAAATTTAGCAAGCAGGCCTACACATGCTCGGAATACAAACCCTTCCTTTTCTGCTTAATAATTAGCTCTTTGGCATGGCTGCACCACCATCCTCATCATGTACATACTTACTTCTAAATATTTGACTGGAATTTTATGCTTGTTGGCATGAGTCTGTGCCAGTGGTGCTAGTTCTGCTTCATGAGACCCTTTCTGTTTCAGGATTTTACCCAAAGCACTGAGGACGGTGGTTCCATGTTTCTTGAGTTCTTCTGAACTCTTCATCTCATCCAGAGTCTTGAAATTTTTGAATTTGTCAAAGCGCTCTTGAGTCTCAGGGTGATTCTGGAACATCCTGTCAATTATAGAGAAACCCATGAAGAAGCAAGTCAGTGATGCTGAGTCCTCAATCACCTATAGCCACGTATATCAGTTAAGCCTACAAACTCATTTTAGATACTTTTATAGACCCTGTTTACATAAATTTCTTAGGTGGTATAGTAAGCTGATGAATTATGAGTGTTGCCCTTTCACTAGATCCTAAGAGTGTGGGATTTCCATTTTTAGACACTCATTCATAGTTATGTGGCTCTCCTGCAACTTATCTCTCCCCTTGAGTATTAAAAAAAGAAATGCCCATCTTTTTTCAGACTTCAACAAAGTAGATTCAAAAGGCAATTTCAATAGGATTATGGATCACAGAAGGAAGGAAATTTTGCCCATAATTTTGATTAAAGCTATAATGTTAGGCATGCTTGAGACTATCAAACTCAATAGCAGTGATCATGTTTAAATATGTTAGACTACATAGATATGTATTCATAACACTGTCTTGCCACAAAAAGTGTTCTAGTCAGAGGTTATTGTTTAGGGTATTGAAGTATTGAAGTCTGGAGATCAATCAGATTAGGGAAAAGTACCCTACACATTGTATCATGCTAGTAATTTTTACATGGCCTCATGAATCTGTCTTCTATTTTTCTCTTTCCAGTATTTATTGTTAAAATGATATAATGATCTCCTAGGCAGATAGTTAGCTGCATTGTCACTATAACTGAGCCATATTATAAATAATATTTAAATATCTAAATTTCAGATATTATCTTCTTATGGCTCAGGAAACAGACGGAAATGAGAAATCAACAAATGGAAAGCAACTAAGCAAGTTGATAGTCTAATGAAATGTTGATATGGGTCAACTATGTACAACGACATGGACAAATTTAGAGCTGATGAAAGATCAGAAAGGTCTGATGATTTGAGATACATCCATCAATGGAAAAGACAAACATATTTCATATCCTATTCTATTCTCCCTGTCTTCTGCTACTTAAGCCAGATGGTAGAAAACACACAGGTCTGGTATTAACTTCAGTGACCCTTTTTGTACTATTCCCCACTGCTACCAATTTCCTCCAACTGTCGTTGCCATTGCCCAAATATTGCCTCTCTGTGATGGTCCTACTGTTCCAAATTATACAGAAGATGAAGGTGTGTGAAGATGAATTTTTCATGAACCCACTCGTGAATCTGACAGTGAGGCCAGCTGAGCAGCGGTGAGCCTTGCAAATATTGAAAATCATGGCCATGCACACTCCAAACTGATCACAAGCCAGTTTCAAAGTAAAATCCTTTCTTTTCCAAGTCTTCCTCTCTCTGTTAGCATTTTGTACGCTTCCTAAGTTCCTTTCATCCCCTTCATTTTACTATCTTCCTTATTTTCGACCCCAACATCTATCCAGGTTTCCCAACAGATGGAGAAGATACAGAACAGAGCTCTAGCGTTTTATTGTGGGGAAAGAGGAGGCCCGGTTGTTAACATAATCCTAACATTGTTAATGTTTGTTAACTTACACTAATGGCATTTTAAAATATATATTTTCCTTTAGATGGGGCACCCTGATTTTTGTTTCGCTGCATTGTCCAGAGAAGAATCATGTTAATTGAGCATTTGTTACTTATTTGTTAGTTTTCCCACCTTGCCTATAATGTAAAGGCAAAGGTCGTTCCTGACTCTAGGGGGTGGTGCTCATCTCTGTTTCAAAGCCGAAGAGCCAGTGCTGTCCAAAGATGTTCTCCTTGGTCATGTGGCTGGCATGACTAAATGCCAAAGCAATAGCAATAGCAATAGCAATAGCAGTAGACTTATATACCGCTTCATAGGCCTTTCAGGCCTCTCTAAGCGGTTTACAGAGAGTCAGCATATTGCCCCCAACAATCTGGGTCCTCATTTTACCCACCTCGGGAGGATGGAAGGCTGAGTCAACCCTGAGCCGGTGAGATTTGAACCGCTGACCTGCTGATCTAGCAGTAGCCTGCAGTGCTGCATTTAACCACTGCGCCACCTTGGCTCTTGGCACAAAGGCACATGGAACGCTGTTACCTTCCCACCAAAGGTGGTTCCTATTTTTCTACTTGCTTTTTTTATGTGCTTTCAAACTGTGAGGTTGGCAAAAGCTGAGACAAGTAACAGGAGCTCATTCTATTAAGCAGGGCTAGGGATTCGAACCACCAAACTGCCGACCTTTCTGATCAACAAGCTCAGTTTCTTAGGCACTGAGCCACCGCATCCTATAATGAGTGATGCACAAATCAGCCAAGCACCTTTTGGCAGGAACTCAAAAGGAAAGGCAGTATAAGATGAGGCACAAGTTTTATGTTAGCATAGTTTTGTGCCCACTCAGGGATGGATGGGGAGCACTTTCAATCAGCAAGGAGTAAAAGCACTTACCCTATTTTATTATTATTAATAATAATAATAATAATAATAATATAATAATTCACTCAGCCATAGATTCAATTCCTTTGAAAGCCTTTTTTTCCCCTCCAAGGGCTTATCTAATAAAGAAGTCAATGAAAATTGAGGATAACAAAATTAAAATAATTTCCAGCTTATCAGCAAGTTTGCATCTCTTTCTCTTCTACCTCTGAACCCCATGCCAAGCAGATCCTTAAAGCGCCACCATGCTGGCTTCTCGGGAATGTTGGTACTCAGTTTTCCGTTCCTAATTTCTGCTTACCTGATGATGACTTCCTGTCCATGCAAAGAGAGATCTGGTTCCACTTTGCCCCAGATGTCTACGACCTTCTGCCATTCCTGCTCGCTGAGCCCCATAATATTGCAAGAGCAGAAACAATGAAAAGTGTGAAGAGATACAGACAGCCCGGGTGTTCTTCCTTGAGTGAAGGTTGAACAGAGAGACCTGTTGATTTAATAAGCTGGCTATAGATTGACACCTATCACTTGACAACTCCACTCTAGGTCACTCTGGTCAAACGCCCTCTTAGTGGAAAGCTATTTTGAGTTGGGTGCTATTGTGGCAGACCCAGATGAAATCATTGCTGACTCTGGTATCAGACTGGCACAGGTCCTAAGTCCCACAGAAAGGACACGGCCAAGCATCAGTGCCAGGAATTTGGTATTCATCACCCATCCCAAGAACAGAGGAGAGCTTCCAATTTTTCATTTTATCTTTGACAGCCAAAAAAACACATGGCAAGGGAGATCAGTGATCAATAGCACTATGGAACGCATAATAAACTGAATCCCTCCATAACACTCAGCCCCAACATTTTATGAGCCTGACCTGCATCTTAAGTAGACCACAATGGACAAGGGGGTGGAAAATACAGATGCATTTTTTAAACATTAGGAGTAGCTGGAAATAGTTCCTTCAGAAAGAAGGAAGGTGACTAGGATGGGAATGTAATTAGATACTCCCATCTCCCAGGACTGATAAAATGTGCAGACCCTTTTTCCCGGTTCCCTTAATTAAAATTAAAAATCACATCACTTTTGGACCTCTGGGAGATGTGCAGTCTAACCTTCAGAGTGACAGAATCAAGGGGTCCCATCTCATGTTAATCAACAGACTCCAATTCAGTTTCGTGTTCAGTTACGTCTGACCTTATTCACTTTCAGCCAATGCCCCAGAGTTTAGAAGACACATTAAGCCCCCAAAGTTGCCATCTTACTTTTTGTCACATATGGCTTATTAACGTCTTGTTGCTCAGACTTGGAGCATCTGCTCTCTGGGGTTTATAGAAACTGGAATTTAAACTTCCTGCAATAGTGGCTCGGTAACTGAAATGGCACTACTACGGCGGATTCAAAACCACGAACGTTGTGTTTTCATTAAGGTGCTTGTTTTTGGCTTAGCTCACATACTTATTTCTCATACCAACCCACTAAATCTTACCTCTTTTAAAACAAGACGATGGAAACCAGTGGACAAGTTATCCCAGCTGTCTGCAGGCGGGGACAACACAGTTGGTTGCCACTTGCCAGGTTGTTTGCTGTGGTCTCCAATGTCGGTTCCACACCGGGCAACTCACTGCAGGACAAATCATGACAGGAGAATGTCTCCTTCTCTCTCCTCCTTCCCTCCTTCCTAGATCCGCTTATCCATTCCCCACAATACCATTGACCCTTGTGGCAGATTTCTTGCTGGAAAATGTGTGACTCTCTCCCACGTGATCTTTTTTTTCTGTCAGGGAAAGTCCTTCTTTCCTCAGATGGCAGCCATAATGTTGTGGTTGAGGCTTTGCCCATTTAATAGGCCATGGTTTGCCATCTTGATATTTGACACACTTAAACACACCCCAGCAGGGGTGGGTTTCGCCAGTTTTAACTACTATTCCGCACCCACACACAACCTTGTTGCCAGACACACACTGCACTCATGCGTTCAATAGAATTGCTCTTTGTGCATGCGCAGAACAATTTACAGTGAACTGTGCATGAGCAGTCACTAAAACCAAGTGGCGGTGGCCCAGCGGGGGCGAGGGAACCGGTTCGGGGCGTAGCAGGCGCTGGGTCACTGCCAATTCTGCGACCCAGGCCTGACGTTCAACTACGGTTTGGCTGAACTGGACCAACCGGAGCAACCCACTTCTGACCCCTGATACTCGCTGTGTATTGGATGCTTCCTAGGTTCGTGTCTCTAACTCCGCGCTTCTAGAGCCAAAATCTACTTTTATCCCTCTCCCCTTATAGCCTTGTTTATTTCGGTCGGTGTTTGTGACCCTCAGAAAATTGTTTGCAATATACGTCTAGTCAAATCCCCTTGGGGTTGAAAAGCACCGCGTACTGATATGCTGCCAGCTCTATCACTAACTTTTAAATGTGTACCTGGCATTGAGTCAACTAATTTCGGAATTGAACATTTGAACTCCACCATTCCAAGAATGCATTGCCGAAATCAACACATTTTTATGTGCTTTATCCCAAGGACTAAAATATAGCGTATCATTTTTTTTTAAAAAAAACTTGAAACTTCAATTCCACCCTCCTGAAAAGAAACTTTTCAGGAGGTAGAATTGAGGTTTCAAGTTTTGATGAATCAAACACCAGCTCTCCAGTTACTCATTGTGATGCAGGGACGTGCAGTCACTAGAGGCAGGGGAGCGGGGCCTCACCAGTCTCCTGAGGGAAAGGAGAATTTTAAAATATTTTTTTTATCAATAATTAAGCCAGGTAGTTGCTACCAGATTCAAGTCACAGTGGCTTGGTGTCTGCTCTCAGTGTTACTATGGGAGGAGGCCAGAGAACTCGGGCCTCTTTTTGCCTAAGGAATTGTTCGCCTTTTAAAAGTTAGGAGGAGTTAACAAGCGAACTCTTTCATATGCAAAAGAGCACTGATTCCTCCCGCCTCCTGATCGGGGAGCAGCGAATCAGCCTTAGAGCACGCTTACGTTAGCACGCTTACGTTGGGCGGACGAAGACGAGAGTTGAGAGAGTTTCCACGCTGGAAAAGGTGGATCGATGGAGGGAGGGGGGGGTTCAAATTTATTGAATTTAATTTGTAATTTGTAATTTTAATAAAAAATTAATTTTTATTGTGAGGTTTGTATGTGTGTTTTTTTTCTTTTTCTTCACAGCGGTGGGTCGGAGGAGGCGGGGGGCGAGGCGGCGGAGCACGGAAGCGGCAGGGACGTTCTTGCCGCTGTGTTTCAACAGACCAGTGTCTCGCATTTATGTCCGCCATAAACGTAAGACACCTGGCCTGTTGGACCACAGTGGTGGTGGGGGAATTGGCTGGGTGGGCTGGCTGCTGTGGGGAGGGGACCCTTTAAGCCCAGCACCGAGCGGGAGTATGAGAATCGAGTCCAGGCAGGGAGCAGGTCGGGCGGGCTGGCTGCAGGCTGGGGCAGCAGGATTGTGACTGTCCGATATAGCCGGGACACCGGAAGGCAAGCCGGGACTTTGGCATGCCTTTAAGTGCCGGCTTGTCTTCCGGTGTCCTGGCTCCATCTGAGATGCTTCTCGCCGCCGTCGTGCTCCACCGCCTTGCCCCCGCCCCCGCCTCCTCCGACAAACAATCCTGATGCCCCCCTGCAGCCAGCCCAGCACCGAGCGGGGACGAGAGTAGGAGAAGAGCGGTGAGTCCAGGCTCGTGCTGGGCTGGCTGCAGGCCAGGGCCAGGATTGTTTGTCGGAGGAGGCGGGGGCAGGCGGTGGAGCGCGATGGCGGCGAGAAGCAACACCCCGCCACTGTGTCTGACAGGCGTCTCGTGTTTATGTCCGCCATAAATGCGAGATGCCTGTCGGACACAGTGCCGGGGACGTTGCTTCTCGCCGCTGCTGCCAGCCCAGCACTGAGCGGGGACGAGGAGAGGAGAAGAGCGGTGAGTCCAGGCTCGGTGCTGGGCTGGCTGCAGGCCAGGGCCAGGATTGTTTGTCGAGAGGCGGGGGGGCAAGGCGGTGGAGCGCGACAGCGGCGAGAAGCAACACCCCTGCCACTGTGTCCGACGGTGTCTCCCGTTTATGTCCACCATAAATGCGAGATGCCTGTCGGACACAGTGCCAGGGACGTTGCTTCTCACTGCTGCTGCGGTCTTGCTTCACCAACGGTAACCGTCACCGCACGTCACTGTTGTGATGTATCCCGTGCAACCCTAACTCATAAAAAAGACATAAACATACTGCCTGGTAACACAAGAATGTATCAACTATTTTTTTTAGTGCTGCTACAACCAGCCTTGGGTCTCTTGTACATAATCAGTGCCATCTAGTGGTTGTAAAGGAAAAGAACAGCAAATGAAGCTTTATCATGTTCATTGCAAAATTATTCAGGAATAATTTATGACCCTATTATAATGTTGTGCCGTGTAATGTGATGAAAGGAGATGGATTTTTTTTTCATCTGCTTTTATGGGCTAAGAAGGGCAAAGTTGTCTCAATTTTCAGAAAGTCAACAAGAAGAAGGTGGCAGGTGGACTAATTAACATTTGATTAACAGGATCAGAATTGCTATCACCTTGAACCTCAATTACCCATGAGCAAAATGTATGCATGTCAAATGAGATGGGTTCTGGAGACCTTCACCCAGGTTGGTACACACAGGGAGCAATTAAAAGTAAGTGGTAGCTATTTTTACTACTCTGATTTAACCGCATTAAGCCTTCTAAACCTGTTCATAAAAGTGACAAGATTTCTGTTATTACAAGGTCAGCCTGCACAAAAGAAGTTTGAGCTATTGTGACACCTATTTGCATGAATTATTAGTAGTTATTGAACTGCTGCATATTTTTTATGATTTGAACTCAGCGCTGAAGTCTGCCACCTTTAAGAGGTGCCCTGTCTAGTGTGGGGTTGGGGCAGTGGTGGGTTGCAAATCCCGTTCCAACCGGTACGGTTGGAACGTGGCCGGCAGTGTCCTCATGGACATGTGCAGTGCATGCATGTGTTCAAGTGCCTCCATGATGCTCCAGCTGCTCCACGGAGTGTCGCGCAAGCGCTGTACGCACCATGCACCTGCGCGGAAGTGCAAAAGCCTTTAAATTCCGGTAAGGAACTCGGGCGGGCAGGTGGGCCTTCTGGAGCACCGTACCAGAACAGTATCTGATGTTCTGGGCTGGCTGCGGTACACGCGTACCGAGGCGTACCGCCTGCAACCCACCACTGAGTTGGGGGAATAGGTAAATAAAATAGATAAGCTTTTCTGAGGTTGACACCAATTTTGCTTCTTTTTCTTTAAAAAAGTTCCTCTTAAAGAGCCCTAGAAGTTCTAAAAGTGGGCTAGAAGTAAGCAAATAAGTGTAGCTAATTCCACACTACTTATTACAGAATTCCTACATATTTTCCTAAGGGGGCTACATACTATATAAATAAAAATAACCAGAGATTTGTGACTCTGAGAAGCTGTCCAAACTCCAGGATTCCTCTACATTAGACACAATGGCTGGGACTATTGGGAGCTGGTGTACTCCTTCAATCTTTGGGTATTTCTTATCCAATTGGAATTTGAGAGTTCTGTGTTGAGACAGCAGGGAACAAATGAGATGACACAATGAGGTTGTTTTTGCTTGAGCAAACCTGGAATCTCTTTACAAACCAGCTTCTATTCTCTGTTTTCATTCATCAGAAATTCCAGCCACTCCCAGAGAAGCTTCTCAATGCATTTTAGAGGGTCACCATCTAAGAGAATTAGAAAGGTAAGCATTCAAATTTTGATTGATCCTTTTCATTTTAACAAACTAGATGTCAATAAAGAAATGTGGAGTTTATTTGATGTTCTAAATGTAAAATAGAAAACGCTGCCCAAGATTATCAGGGTTCTGTCTCTGAATGAAGGGAGAGGATTTAGATTTTTAAAAATTAAAACAAGGGAAGAAATCATGTGATTCTTTTCTATTTAGAAGTAAATTTTTACAAGCTCTGCAGGGCTGACTCGTAAATAAATGTATTCCAGATTGTTAACAGAGTAACAGAGAAGTGGGGGAAACCGTGTTGCGGTGGTTCTCCTCCTACCTCTCGGACAGGTCGCAGTCGGTGTTAGGGGGGGCAGAGATCGTCCCCTAGGCCCCTAACATATGGGGTGCCTCAGGGCTCGTCTTATCCCCCCTACTATTCAACATCTACATGAAACCGCTGGGAGAGATCATCCGCAGGCACGGGATCAGATACCATCAATATGCGATGATACCCAGTTGTATCTGTCCGCCCCGTGCCAACTCAATGAAGCGGCAGACGTGATGAACCGAGGCCTTGAGGCCGTTATGGACTGGATGAGGGTTAACAAGCTTGTGCTCAACCCAGAAAAGACCGAGTGGCTGTTGTGTTTCCCTCCCAAAGATTCGACCAATATTCCATCACTCAGGCTGGGGGGTCAAATTTTATACCCCTCAGAGAGGGTTCGCAACTTGGGAGTCCTCCTGGATCCACAGCTATCGTTTGACCACCACCTGACGGCTGTGACCAGGGGGGCATTCGCCCAGGTTCGCCTGGTGCGCCAGTTGCGACCCTACCTGAATCGGGAGGCACTCACAACAGTCACTCGGGCCCTTGTGACCTCTAGGCTGGAATACTGCAATGTGCTCTACATGGGGCTGCCCTTGAAGAGCATCCGGCGACTTCAGCTAGTACAGAACGCGGCCGCGCGAGTGATTGTGGTGCACCTCGGTTCACCCACATAACACCTATCCTCCGCGAGCTGCGCTGGCTACCGGTCGATCTCCGGATGCGCTTCAAGGTGCTATTAGTCACTCATAAAGCCCTGCATGGTAGTGGATCTGGATACTTGAGAGACCGCCTCCTGCCAATTACCTCCCTGCGACCAATTAGATCTCACAGATTGGGCCTCCTCCGTATTCCATCAGCCAGCCAGTGCCGGCTGGCAACTACAAGGAGGAGGGCCTTCTCAGTAGTAGCCCCGACCCTTTGGAACGAACTCCCCGTGGAGATTCGTACCCTCACCACCGTCCAGGCCTTCCGCACAGCCCTTAAGAACTGGCTAGCCCGTCAGGCCTGGGGACAAGGATAGTTGCCCCTCCCGAATGATGAATGTATGTTGCTTATTACTTTTATATATGTGTCTATGTCACTGTTTGTACTTCCCTTCCCTGATTTTATGTGAGACGCCCTGAGTCCCCTCAGGGAAAAGGGCGGCCTACAAATGTTAATAAACATTACAAACATTACAAATATAAGTATGTAAAAGTTTGAGTAGCCCTAGTAAACTTTATAGTCACTTAATAGTCTTGATCTTAGTAGACTGAAAACAAAAACCCAAAAGATACAGGATCGCTGAACAAAAAACATCATGCGCTTATAATCTTAAAATAGTGAGTTGGAAGGGACCTTAAAATATCAATTTTTTTCAAGTATACAAATCAGAGGTGGTTTGCTACCTGTTCATCCCAGATCGGGTGAACCGGTATTGGCTGTGGCGGGAGGCTCCGCCCACCTGCCCAGACACTTCTGTGCATGCGCAGAAGCATTGCATGAGCATGTGCAAGCGAAGGGGTAGTAAAATAAATTGCAACCTACCACTGACACAAATGTATTTCTTATAACAAATGTTCTCCCTTTTAATGCCTTCAATGAAATAGAATCAGCCAGATGTTTAAACTGGATTTGGAGGCTGTCAGGGTCTGGATGAGAGTCAACAAACTGGCTCTCAACCCTGACAAGACCGAGTGGCTTGTGTTTTTTCCTCCCCAAAATTGGCAATGTTCTCCAACTCTCAGGCTGGGGGTGTGTGTGAAATTATACGCCCCTCAGATAGGGTTTGTAATTTGGGAGTCCTCCTGGATCCACAGCTGACTTTAGATCATCATTTGTCGGCTGTGATCAGGGGGGCATTTGCCCAGGTTCGCCTGGTACACCAATTGCGTCCCTACCTGAACCAGGAGGCTCTCACAACAGTCACTCATGCCCTTGTGACCTCAAGACTGGACTACTGCAATGCGCTCCACATGGGGCAGCCCTTGAAGAGTGTTCGGAGACTTCAGCTGGTCCAGAACGCAGCCGCGAGAGCAATTGTGTGTGTGCCTTGGTACACCCACGTTACACCTATCCTCCGCGAACTGCACTGGTTACCTATTGGTATCTGGATATGCTTCAAGGTGCTAGTCGTCACTTATAAAGCCCTACATGGTATTGGACCTGGGTACTTGAGAGATCGCCTCCTGCCGATTACCTCCCAAAGACCCATTAGATCCCATAGATTAGGCCTCCTCCAAATTCAATCGGCCGGCCAATGTCGGCTGGCAACCACCCGGAGGAGGGCCTTCTCTGTGGCTGCTCCGGCCCTTTGGAACCATCTCCCTGTGGAAATTCGGACCCTCACCACCCTTCAGGCTTTCCGTAAAGCCATCAAGACCTGGCTGTTCCAGGAGGCCTGGGGCTGCTGAGTCCCATCCCCTACTCGAATGGGTATGTGTGTTGAGACCTTTTAGACTGTTTTGTACTGTTGTTTTTTTTATTGTGGTTTTCCTTTTTGTATTGTCTCCCCCCCCCCTCCCTTGGTTTTGTTAGCCGCCCTGAGTCCCTCGGGAATAGGGTGGCATACAAATCGAATAAAACCTTCAAACCTTCAAACTTCAAATCTTATGGACCTGGAATGTTTTTTGATGGTATTACAGGCATTGTTACAGGATGTAAGCCGTTCCAGGTAAAGCTACCTTTGGCAGTTGACTGCTGCTGATTTTGTCAATGCAGATGGAGTTCAAATGGTGCTCCAGTTGTTGTGGGATTACACCAATGGTGGGTTTCAAAATTTTTAGAACCTCTTCTGTAGTGTGGACTGCTTGTGGGAGTGGCTTGCCAGCCATGTGACCGGGTGGGAGTGGCTTGCCAGCCATGTGACTGAGTGGGAGTGGCTTGGCAGTCTTGTGACTGGGTGGGCATGGTCAACTTGTAAATGTGGTGAAACTTACTTAACAACACTCTTGCTTAGCAACCAAAATATTGGCTCAAAAACTCTGGCATTTGAAGCACACAAGTCTTAAAGCTGTCAAGTTACAAGACCCTTGCACTTCAACTCCCGGAATTCCTCCTCTCACTCTTCATCTTGATAATGTGCGGACAGGCGCGGGGAGGGAACTGGAACCGGTTCTAAACGGCACGGTAGATTTGTGGAACCTCTTCTGTAGAAGAGGTTAGAACTGGCAGGAACCCACCCCTGGATTACACCCAAGGTGCCCATTATTATTGGTACTCCCCTTTGCTCCTTTTTGCCACAGCCATTTTATTTTTATCTGCAGGGTTTTTTTAGTTTGGATTTTTATCCAGATCTTTCTCTTCTGTTTGCTGTCTTCAAGTCTAACTTAAAAATTCCAAACGTCTTTGGAAAAACGCATAACAGACATGGCAGTTTTGTAGATAGTACACCAATAGAGTAAGTTAATATCTTTCATTACTTAGTGGTAACATTTTCTGAGACTCGGTCATCAGGGTAGGAGCTCACTTAGCACAACAGCACATATGAATTCATTATTAAAATTAGTAAATCATTGTTATCTACGATCTGTACAAGATGTACAAAGCTAAAGTTACATTCGTACCTTTATATGGGGATAAAATGGGGTTTAAAACATGTCATTCATGTCACTTGAGTACACTGGGCAAGAGTGACAGCTGCAGTTTAAAACAGGTTGAGAATTTTTTATATAGGGCATATGGTAATTACTGGTGGGAAATTATTGATATAGAAATTGTACCAGAGATTGGAAATACAACACATATTTGAGTGCCAGTTGTGTGTGTGTGTGTGTGTGTGTGGTGTGGTGTATAGTGTCACAACCCCTGGTATGCCCCAATTATGGGAGGAAGCTAATTGCTTCCATTCTCTGTCCATCAGCTCGTCACAAGAGACCATCCAGACAGAAAGCCCAATATTTTACTGTTGCCTTAGTTACATTTTGTGTTGTATTTGTGCTGATAAATAAATAAAGGTCTCCCTTTATTTATTTATCAGCACAAATACAACACACAAACACACACACACACACATATATATGAAGAAAAATTGCTCACTGAAATCCATATGTCAAAACAATATATTTAGGTCTTTAAATTGTCCTTCTTTTTGAATGAAACAGCATAATTGAAAAAATACATATTTAGCTCTGACTGGGTCAAATCTAAGACCGAAAAGCACATCTGAGTTTAATATTTTTAGATATTTGTCATGGATAGCTTTATTCAATTTATTTTATTATGATATGGTTTTATGGCTAGACATAAAATGTTGTTGCTATTGTAACACAATATATGTAAGAAATAATGCAATATTATTACATTTGTGCAAGCTTCTCTCTTGAAGAAAATGCCTCGATGATTAAAAAGTGGTAACCATTAAATTCATGACAATTAAACGAATAAGGATTTTACTGCACAGCAATTTTCTGCATTCCATTCTTGTCCAGTGATCAAATGTTAGAAGAATTTGAAAAGAATTTTCAACATGGTGCTGTTAACAATGGCCTCAGAAGAAAATCAGTTTTATTTATAGGATTTTTTTTTTTTTAGGATTTTATTGGAAATTTATATGCCGCCCTTTTCCCTGAGGGGACTCAGGGCGGCTTACAACAGTGAAGGGAAGGGAGTGCAAGACAAGACTTAAAAAAAAAGAATCGTGATTAAAAGAAAATTGATCATAAAAACACAACATTCACTCAACATTCGGGCGGGGTGAGAGTAATCCTATCCCCAGGCCTGACGGGATAGCCAGTTCTTAAGGGCTGTGCGGAAGGCCTGGACTGTGGTGAGGGTACGGATCTCCACGGGGAGGTTGTTCCATAATGTGGACATAATATTGTTATAGCAATAATTTTAAGAAGTGCACGTAATGGAATGGAACGGAACGGAACGGAACTGAACTGAATTGAACCAAACAGAACAGAATTATTAGCCAAGTGTGATTGGACACAGGAATTTGCCTTCCCATCTGATTTAAATGGGAAGATCCATTGTTGAAACCATCATAAGTATGATATCACCTATTTAAAAATCTTACCTATTGACTAAACGTTGGGGGAAATATCCATTTTTTCCTGACATTCTAATCTATAGAAAGCAAGCAGAGGATATATGCCAAACTAAACAGATGGAAAAGAAGTATAGTGTACATTCCTTAGTCCAAACTAGAACCAAACATGTTTCAAGAGCTAACTCTTAAAATGATAAAAATAGCATCTTTATAAAAATCCATCAAAATATAAATGCAAATCATCCATTGTCGATCATACTTTAATCATTACGAAATAGTAAGGCCAAATTAATACTGATATCCCTGAACACACAAATCTGGACAGTTCACTATTAGCCACTTAATAAGAATTCTGGGAGAAATTTATCTGTGCAAAAAAGAAGACACATCAGCAAAATTCCCAATTGTTCACTAATCACAACATCACAAACAAGTCCTCTCATCTGGTTTTTTATAAACATCATCTAGTTACCAACAGAGCCTCGGAGTATCAGTGCCACCTCTCTTTCCCTGCCATTGTAAATTTCATATTAAAGAACCTGTTTTTTATCCTCAGCTCAGTCTTGTTAGATTCCACACCGTTAAGGAGCAAGATCCTATTAGCAAGGTCAGCTAATAGGCTAGCAATTACAGACTCAACAGGTCATTTGAACAATCTTTCTGTCATTTCTTCTTAACTGTTGCTTTCTTCTATCCAATGTTCTTGCTACACACTATTGTTCAACTCTGTCACAGTCTTTTAACTCCTCTAAAAGGCCTTCTTTTAGTTTTCACTTAGTTTTCCAACTTCTAGCTTCAAAGTAACACATTCTTTCCTGCTTATCCCTCCACTCCCTCTCTCTTTCAAGTCCCAGTCAATTTTTCCTTTTCCATTTATCATCCATTCATTCTTCCAGATGTTTCTGTTTGCCACTTTTCAAACTACATGTTCAACAATATAATGGCCATCATATTAACTGTAGTAGCTTTTTGTTTTTTACATCTACCTAAAACGAAGGATCTATATGTTTTCATCCCAGGTATTTCATGTGGGTGGGTTAATCATGGTGATGGAAATGTTTTTGCCATGTTCAGTGGCACTCTTGTAATTGTTGATTCATATTCCTGCACCTAGCGTGAGAATTCTTGGCTGAGCCAAGTTTAAAACATTGCAAACTCAAAGCATTATTGTTAACCTCTGTATCCTCTTATCAAGAATTAAGATAATAAACAAGATATATTTGTTTTGTCTTGATTTAGAGAATTAGAGAATGATGGCATAGTGGGAGTCAGTGGGAGTCACAGAGATTTTGGTGGACAAACCAAACTGAATAGCAGCTAGGCCTACAAAATACAATTGAACTTGCAAGGTAACCAAGATAAGACTTCTTAAATAATCATTCTTCTTACTATTGTTCAAGGTGTTAATCATAGGCCATCACTGATAGAACAAAATAACTACATTTAATAGAAATAACTACACAAGAAGATAAGCTATGACTATTCCCAGCCATGAAATGGAGAGGATTTTCAGCCTGTAATTTAAGAAGCAGCGTACATTTTTCACTCTAAGCAATAACTTCTTTTGGGCAAGTAGCCATTATGGAAAGAGAATGAAATGGAGGCAAAGTTTACTTTTCACACTACAGGATTTGCTGTTACATATATTACACTGTTATATTAGGTGTATATATCCATCTTTCAATCTAGTATTGAAATTGTGTAGAAAATTATAATTACGTGTGTAACAATTTTGGTACCCCATTTTATTGGGATGCCTTCTCCAATCTGATACCCTGCAGTATCAGGGTATATTAGATCTTACAATCCCAGTCAGCCAAGGAATTCTTGGAGGTATCATTCAGGCATTATAGAGGACACAGGACAATCTAAAAAAGATTTCAATTTCTCTCATTCTAGTTATTGATTCAATCACCACCAAAACAATTCAAATAACTTTCAGATTTTCTCCATAAGAGCTTTTAAAAATTTATTTGTCTGTGATTTTTAGAACACGTAGACTCTATTAAACTAGTTGTTTTAAAATTTGTCATAAAGTTGTAAGGCAAAGTGTGTCATTTGCTGTCTCTTTCAATATTATAAGTACAGTATAATGGATCCCATCCATTGAAATGAAGAAAAGGAAGGATTTATTGTATTTAAGGTATTTATTCTCTAAGCAGGTTTCCTGGGAAAATGGACTCCATTGTTCCTTGACAACTTGCAAACTCAGTTTCAGTGGGCAGAAACAGTATTATCTAGCAACTTACATTTAAAAAAAAACTCTGATATTAATAATGAGCTTATATACTTTATGCCATACTGTATATTAGTTATTTATGAAACTTGTATGCTACCTATCTTGCCAAAGGCAACTCTAGGTGGCTTATGACATAAATTAAATGAAGCATAAAACGTTAAAAAAATAAATAAGGTTATAAAATGATATACAGCTAATTTGTTACCCACCCTATTGCCTACTTGGTCTTCTGTATAGTCTTCACTGCTGAGGGGCAATTTCTGGGACCCATTCAAGGGAGTCTTAGAGTACTTTATCTTGAAATAGACTAACCTTCAAACATAAGACATCTTCAGATCTTCTAACTTCCCTTTAAGTCATCTCTGCAAGTCCTATAGCAAAACCTGATTTGAAGCATATTTTTGGGTTTGGATAAGTGGCTCAAAATTATTTCAAATCCTATCTATTTAAGGTGGCCAGATTTTCAGATTGGTAAGAGGGACACCATTGACCGGGGGGGGAGGGGGCTTGATTAAAAATTTTATATTTTGTCAAAAGGTCACAAAAGGTGATTACATGACCCCAGGACACTGAACCATTATAAATACGAATCTGTTGCCAAACATCAAATTTGATCACGTGACCATGAGGATACTGCAATGGTCGCTAAGTGTGAAAATGGTCGCTAAGTGTGAAAAATGGTCATCAGTCACTTTTTCATTGCCATTTAGTGATCTTTGGTCACTAAATGAACTGTTTGAAAGTTAAGGCTAGCTTGCATTATAATGCCTTATGCTAGCTTACATTTTCAAGAGAGAGAAGCTAAACTCCTTTAGAATTGAAATAGAAATGAGTAGAGTAGAGTAAAGTAGAATATAGTTTATTAGCCAAGTGTGATTGGACACACAAGGAATTGTCTTTGGTAAATATGCTCTCAGTGTACATAAAGAAAATAAAATAGTAGGATAGTGGGATCCTTGCTGCACCAAGCTCAGAAAGCAGGAGATCCCACCATCTCCCAAACTGGGAGGAGGTGTGTGAGGTGAGGGATCCTAGGTGCACCAAGCTCTTTCTGAAAGAGGAGGTATGTGAGGTGGGATCCTAGGTGCACCAAGCTCTTTCTGAAAGAGGAGGTGTGTGAGGTGGGATCCTAGGTGCACCAAGCTCTTTCTGAAAGAGGAGGTGTGTGAGGTGGGATCCTAGGTGCACCAAGCTCTTTCTGAAAGAGGAGGTGTGTGAGGTGGGATCCTAGGTGCACCAAGCTCTTTCTGAAAGAGGAGGTGTGAGGTGGGATCCTAGGTGCACCAAGCTCTTTCTGAAAGAGGAGGTGTGTGAGGTGGGATCCTAGGTGCACCAAGCTCTTTCTGAAAGAGGAGGTGTGTGAGGTAGGATCCTAGGTGCACCAAGCTCTTTCTGAAAGAGGAGGTGTGTGAGGTGGTATCTAGGTGCACCAAGCTCTTTCTGAAAGAGGAGGTGTGTGAGGTGGGATCCTAGGTGCACCAAGCTCTTTCTGAAGAGGATGTGTGAGGATCCTAGGCACCAAGCTCAAAGAAGTGGCGGCTCCAGGTGGCTCTTTTCGTGGAGGCTTTCTCACAGCTTGTCCGGAAGTGGGACTGGAAAGGCGAGCTCGCTCCCCCCCATCCGCCTGCTCACTCGCTAAGCTACCCCGCCATGCGAGCGGCAGCGGATGGGCGGGGGGCGAGTCGAAAAAGGTGCCAAAATTAAGCGGGATCTTTTGGGAATGGCCAGGACGCGGGAAAATTATGAGAAGGCATGTCTGTCCCGCCAAATGCGGGACATCTGGTCACCCTATATATTTGAGGGTTGTAGCTAAAAACAAATGCTCAGTTTCATCATCTGTTTTCTTGCATGTACAGTGTTTCTTTGAATGCTTGTGTGCACAGAAGACAATATGCAGTTACTTTCTCGCTCTCTGCTTCCTTTCAGTTTGGTCCAAAGGCCTCAAAAATGTAACCAGCAAAACCTCTTCATATGGGTTTTGGAAAAAGGCCATACTTCTTGGTAGTACCCAGAACCTATATCACCTTTTCTGTTTATTACCTTCTCATATGTACTTTGACGTATATATGTTAGCCAGAAAGGATTATAGAATCAATTTCCGATCAGCCAAGAATATATGCATGTTATATGCAAAACAGAAAAAAATAGCAATCAGGAGAAAGATGCTACTGCTCTCTAAATGTTATTTAAAAATAAACTTGATCCTTGTTGACCTCCATTCCAAGAGCGGGAAAAGAATAAAAAAAACCATCTTTTGCTACAGCAGCAGCAAATATTTTCCTGTGCTTTTTTTATTCCAACTAAAATCAGCTATGTGGCTTTAACTTTAAATGCTATGTGGGGGGTTTGCTGAATATAACAATTTTGCCAGCATGTTCTTCCTTATTATATACCTGAATGCAGACTGTTTACTCATGGATCTGCCTGAGAGATTCCAAACTCCACCATTTTCTCCCTATCATCATAGGAACAGAAGCTATAGAGGCAGGGTGGATAAATGTTAACAGTCTTAGCAAGAAAGAGAAGTTGAGTCACACTAACCAATTCAGCAACAATCACTGCCATTGGAGTCCTTTAGAAAAATATGCATTATGGATGTACTGTTCTCAGTGGTCTTAAAGGGGAGGGAAAATAAGGCATGCAATTATTGCTATTGCATTTAGAATGATTACCTTTAATAGAGCAGCATGAATACATCTCATTTTAATAATCAAACAAAACAGCTGACAATCATTCTTTTCAGACATATACATAAAAGAGAACAGCTGTGTATGCTCTGCAAATGCTTCAGAAGAAATGCTATGGATGTTGTACATATGTGGCAAATCATGAATGTGACATTTTAAAACAAACACATCTGTTCATGACATAGCAGCTTTAACAATTCAAACTACACAAAGTTGTAGAAAGTTTACAAGAGCTAGCCAGAGTTCTATGCAGGCACTTCAATTTGGCACTGTTCCAAGTGATATATAACATTTACTATCCATTTGCTCTGCATCTTAATTTTGACTGCCCCCAAATTAGCTGCTTTTCCTCTGGAGCACAGCCATTAATCTCCACTAATAGAAAATGTACATTAAAGAACTGCCAAAGGGAAGGTTTAAGCAGTAAACAGATAATGGCTGCATGTAAATGAGTTATGATTTCTTTTTAAAAGCATGCCTCAAATTTTCCAGTTTGTTCTGCAGAGAGAGACACTGATATTCTTCAGCAGGAATTTCAATTGGTTAATCAAACAGGTAGTAAGATATTTAAGCTCAGAGGTTAAAAAAAGAAGTTATCCAGGGTGAAATTTTACCGGTTCACCTGTACAGCTAATAAACAAATACTAGCTGTTTCGAGTGAACCAGTATTTCCGATAATCAGCTGTGATGTGCGATTTCTATTAGCTAGAAAGCAGGATTTCCTGCTTTCTAGCTAATCTAAATCATGTGGCACAGCGGATTCCCCCCCCCTCGCTGTTCTACTTACCTTTGCAGGTGTTCTCGGTAGCAGGCTCCATCCACCTGCCCAGACATCATCACATCTGCTTTTGATGTTGAAGATAGAATATTTGAGTTGGAGAGCTTGCCTGAGAGAATTTCCCTGGATTAAAATGCAAGGACAACAAAAACCAACATTACCTGTTTTTTGGAATGCTCTGAAAATGATGTACTCCAAGATTCATTCTGCATACTGCCTGCATATGATCAAGGAAATGGGGGGGGGCAGCTGTTGTCCCAGTCCTGTCAAGGATTTTATTTCCCCTTCAAAGAATCCCTTTGTTATGTGTTCCAATCATTTTGGCTGCCTGCCAAATCTCTGTTATGACTCATTTTTAGGTCTTTTTAACATTGGGAAATCCTAGTGTCGGAAGGAGTGAGATGGCAAGAGAAGGAACCCAATTTCAAATATCTATAAAATCAGAATTCTTCCTGTTTCAGAGGAGGGAATCAGAACAGTCTAATGACTGAGAAACTGTCACAGAAGTCAGACTTCTAATTTTTGTGGGGGTGGAGGAAATAGGTTCCACCACAAATGCGTGAATGACAAAAGCGTGCCTGACTAAACCGCGGTGACAAAACCCCACCGACAAAACCGCGCCAACGAATGAGCGCTGAAGCGCGCCGACAACAGCGCGCCAACAGAAGCGCACTGTAATCCTAACCCTAAACCAAACCCTAAACCTAACCTTAAACCTAACCCTAAACCTTACCTTAACTTAAATCGCGCTTCTATCGGCGCGCTTTTGACATCGCGGTTTTAGCACCGCGGTTTTGTCGGCGCACTTTTGCCGTTCGCGCATTTGTCGGGTCACGGAGAAAATAAATACAGTCAAAATTGTTTTGCTTTCAATTTTTTTAAACTCAGGTCTTGGATGTGAGTTATGATTTAGAAAAAAACATGGCAAAATCCACAAAGTTTGTCATATTTTAGTGATTAAAAACCACAAATATATTACTTTGATTTTTTTTTGACAGAAAGGAAAGAAAGATGCTTTGGAAAGAAACAGCTAGAGAATATTTTGTGAAAGAATTTCCTACCCAGAAGAGAGAGGTTGAAAAGTGCTTCAGTTGCCTTCAGGAAGTGGCAAATCACATTGACAGGATCCACAAGTGCTGCACCACTGCCAGCCTTGTTTCCTGTTCCATAAATGCCACCTCTGGCATCTTGACCATTCTGGGGTTGACCTTGGCTCCTATCTCAGCAGGTGGGAGCTTAATCCTAACAGCCACTGGGACTGGCTTGGGAGCAGGAGCCACAGCGATCAGCCTTTCTGCAGCTTTATATGAGAACATTATCAATTCAAAAGAAAGGGAGAGAGCTGAAGGTCTCATGAATGAATGTGAGAAAGAGCCTAAGAAAATCCCAGTCTCTAACAATATATTCCAGAACTGGGCTGACCTCAAATAATGGAGTGATGGGGAAGAATGTCAGACAGCTTGTCTCTAATATTTCTGGTAGGGTTCCTGAGATGGAAATGGCTGCAAAGAGGATTAAAACAAATGTAAAGGCATGGAAGACTGCTCAAACACACCTGAAGACTTTAGCAAAGCAAGCAGCTAATGCCGGAAGGAGCTCCTGGAGTAGGTTTAAGAACTCAAAAGATATTAAAAAAGCTTTCAGTGGACCTACCCTTGCAATGACCAAAGGAGCTAGGATGTTAAGTGCTATATCAGCTGGAGTGTTTCTCCTGGTTGATGCCTATGGCCTTGTCCGCGATGCTAAACATTTGAAGAAGGGAGGCAAAGCACAACTGGCTTCAGAGATAAGAAAAAAGGCAAGCTTACTTGAAGAGGAACTGCAGAATCTCAGCAAACTCTACAATGAACTAAAAGACATGGAGTAAACTTAAGGAAAGAGACAAGAACCACTTCATATATATAGCAAATACAGCATTTACTTAGTCTGAAGTACTTTTGGGAGCTGACAATCATGAGGATACATTTTGGTTTTGCTTATAATAATCTAAAGGCTATTTAGTAGGTATTACATGACCCAGTAGTGGGATTCAAAAATTTTTACTATCAGTTCTTTGGACGTGGCTTGGTGGGCATGGCATGGCTTGGTGGACATGCTAGGGGAAAGATACTGTAAAATCTCCATTCCCACCCCACCCCAGGGGAAGGTTACTGCAAAATCCCCATTTCCTCCCAATCAGCTGGGAGTTGGGAGGCCGAGAATAGATGGAAGTGGGGCCAGTGAGAGGAAATATTTACTGGTTTTCCAACTACTCAAAATTTCCGCTACTGATTCTCCAGAACTGGTCAGAACCTGCTGAATACCACTTCTACATATGGATTAGCTATAGGTCTGTGGTGGTTGCAGGTGGTGCTCCGGTACTGGAGCCTGCCCGCACCGCGTACCGCTCTGGTATGGTGCTCCAGAGGGCCCCCTGCCCCCCGCTCCTTACAGTCTTTAAGTCTTTGGCACTTCTGTGCATGTGCACGGCGCATACAACGCCTGCACATGCTCCACCGAGCAGCTGGAACATCAAGGAGACTTATGGAGACGTGGCTGGATGGCAAGACTCATGCACGCTCTACGCATATGCAGGTGTTCTGTGCATCCATGTGGACGACGCTGGGCCTGTACCAACCATACTGGTTGGAACGAGATCCGGAACCCACCATTGCCATAGGTTAATATTTAACTGTTTTCCTGATTAGGCTTGTTTTACCCCATAAAATCACATCAACAGAAATTTCTTTGTGCAAATCAATATGCATTTTCATACATATCTTTCATCATTGTATCTAAACTAAAATATATTTTAGGAGGATTCCACTGTTAAGTCTTATTAGATATTGTACACAATGTAACTATTGAAAACTGTATGGTGTGGAAAGCTAAAGATCAGATTTCCTCTTTCTTTCTCTCTTTTTGGGGAACAGACAATCATCATGGCGATGGTTTTAATTTACCAGATTTTTAACTGTTATTCAACCTTTATTTTAACATATATTTCTGCTTGTTTTTGGACTATAATTGCTTTGGTCTCAGAATGTAAATGTGTAACTTCTCTGAGATCTTTGCAAGTTTCATGTCCAAATTAGGAAAAACAGGGATTGTCTTTTCAAGCTTTGAATATTCCCAGACCCATTTGGTAATTATTAGGTAAATGATTAAGTTCTGAACTAAAGTAATAAGAGAAATTGAAAAGTGTTCCCCAAGGTTTGGAGGGGGGCATCATTAGATCTGAGTTCATCATATGGACAACCATTTCTCTGAAATGGTATAGGTTTACCTGCCTGAGGAGGGGGTTGGACTAGAAGACCTCCAAGGTCCCTTCCAACTCTGTTATGCAGTATTCTGTGTGTATATTTCTGTTGTAAATCATTTGGGACTTGGATTCCTGAAAAGCAGATTTGCACCAAATGTACCAGCCTGCTTCCTGTTCACCATTAGCGGCTTTTCTTCAGATACTCCTAAATTCAGTGGCTAATTATAGCTAAGGACTTCTTTTTCATTCGCTATGATGGATCTAGATATATGTGACAATATAACTCCCCAAAGACTTCATGTTTTAATCAGTAGCTTATGTTAATATATTTAATAACAACATTATTTGCTTCATGAGTGATGGGTGAAAAGTCATGGCAAAATGACCAGGAAGATATTCCTTCCAGGTCAAGGATATTTTATCAAAAGTGGTCATGGAATGGTTGGGAGGAATGAGACCAAACCCAAATCATAAGAAGTAAGATCAAAACCAAAGTGCTCAGGTTGAAGGATAAATTATGGCATATTAGGACGCAATCATATCATTCCAGAGATCGGAAGAAAATTTATCTCAACGTCTTCCATCTGAAAGGGATGTACACAGTATTCTCTAGAACTGTATTAACTGAAAATTGCTGGTCAGAATCCAACATTGTTTTGCCAGATAGTATTAAGAAAAGAAAAGGGGGAAAGGTTGATTAATTCAGTTTTATTTGTTCCACTCAGTTGAATACATTTCTGACTTTTTCTATCTTCTTTTCTTTCCCTCTTCTTGTTTGACCCTTCTTTTCTGCCGATTTGAAGACATGCATATATCTGTGAATGAGGAGCCATAGGTCAAATTTATTTTAGAAACTATGTAACTAACAAATAGTATTTCTCTATTTACCTTAGTGATAAGGAAGTTCTGTATAGCTCTATCTAGCTTGTGCAGGAATTAAGAAGTCTATTAAAGGGGCAATTATATGGACCTGCGCATCATAAACCTATACAACCGCTGAAAACTGCCTATTGCTTCTTGAGATTGGTGTGCCATTGGGGACAAAGGTCCTAAGTTGCTTAACATTAGCTAGTCCTTACTATTTTGCCCCACCCCCCAGCTATTGAAACCCACTCTTGCCAAGGTCCTGTGGCCCAGTGTTGTTATGTGGTTTCCAAACCACTAAGCTATGAACTGTTATCTAAGTTTGTGTTTCTTTCATTTATTGCTTTTATCAGATGAGCTGGATTCATTTGCTTGGGATAAATCAATGTGTCAGCAAGATATTGGTTTTAACATAGGTTTAGACTATGAGAATTATGAATCATATAGATTTGATTTTTTGAAATAATTTTCATTTCTTTGTTATTAGTTGATATTGTTCAGATTGCTATGAAAGCTAAACTTTACTTGCATAATTGCCATTCTTTTGTAGCTTTGCAACACACGTCTCCCTGGGTGACAGTTGCTGTTTAAAGGCTGTTCTGCTGGAAATGCAGGATGTAAAATAAATAAATATGTCCAACTGCAACAAGTAGAAACAGTTGCATGAATTACTTTCTATTCTGAATAATTCAAAAGTTCTCAAACCTGTGAAGTTCGGCTTTGTAGAGGTGCTGATATTACTATCTTGAAAATAATTCTGAAACGACCTTATTTTGATGATTTTCCAGCAAACAACCATCTTTGGACTAAAGTTCTAATACTAGGGTTGATAGAAATCTGAACAATTGAGAAATATGTTTTAAAAGACATCTTTTGGCATCATCCCATAACATTTTGCTAATCAATGAGCATCACCAACACCATGACTCTCCAGAAATCCTTGTCACTGTCAAATAAAAAAATACCTAAATTTTGTGATTTCCAAGATTTTATGCAGGACTATCAACATTTTGTGAGTGAAAATTGCATGAGATTTCAGTAGAATCTCATAAAAAATCTTGGTGCGATGTATGGCTGCATTGTGAGATTTAAAAACTGTTGGCACAGGTTATCAGCCAATAAAAGTTGCTAGCGTCTCACTTTGCTCTTTTGTGCACTTTCTCTTTTGGACAATGATTTTATAACATTGGATTATTAGCTTCTGATGAACAATTTATTTCCCAAGCAATTTATTCCCAAGACTTTTCCCTCCAGCACGAAGACCATATGTGAACAGGAAGGATGTCTCCGTGTTCCCAGACAAGTTTGGCACTGTGGAACCTAGTAAAGCAAGCAGAGCACAGAAAGGCAGGCCCAATAAAATGTTAACTTTTAAAAAACTGGAGCTTTTGAATAAAAACACTGGAGCTTTGGGACAATCTACTCTCACCAAACCAGGGTGGGTTCCTGCCAGTTCTAACCACTTCTATAGAAGAGGTTCCACAAATCTACAGTGCCATTTAGAACCGGTTCCCTTCCCCCCCGTCCGCACATCATCAAGATGAAGTAAGAGGAGGAATTCTGGGAGTTGAAGTCCACAAGTCTTAAAGCTGTCAAGTTTACCCCTGGGTGTTTTTCTAAAGGGTTGGGGGCAAGGGTCTTGTAACTTGACAGCTTTAAGACTTGCATGCTTCAAATGCCAGAGTTTCTGAGCCAACATTTTGGTTGCTAAGCAAGAGTGTTATTAAGTGAATTTCACCATATTTTACAAGTTGGCCACGCCCACCCAGTCACATGGCTGGCAAGCCACTCCCACTCTGTTACATGGCTGGCAAGCCACTCCCACCTGGTCACATGGCTGGCAAGCCACTCCCACCCGGTCACATGGCCGGCAAGCCACTCCCACAAAGCAGGCCACACCTACAGAAGAGGTTCTAAAAAAAATTGAAACCCACCACTGCACCAAACCAACGCAAAGCAAACTGATGTGAGAGCCGAGGTGGCGCAGTGGTTAAATGCAGCACTGCAGGCTACTGCTAGATCAGCAGTTCAGCGGTTCAAATCTCACCGCTCAGGGTTGACTCAGCCTTCCATCCTTCCGAGGTGGGTAAAATGAGGACCCGGATTGTTGGGGGCAATATGCTGACTCTCTGTAAACCGCTTAGAGAGGGCTGAAAGCCCTATGAAGCGGTATATAAGTCTATTGCTATTGCTATTTGCCTTGAGATGATGATGATAATGAAATGGGAAGTGGTTTGTGGAAAAGGCCAGCTCATTAAACTGGTTCTCCCAAGAAAGAAGGAGCCAGAAATGGGCATTCTTAGAAATAGAAAGAGTGTAGAAGATCTCTAAAATCTTTTAGCACTTTTGAAAAATATGGAACTTCATAGAAAACATTTTCTTTCTTGCACTTATGAAGGGATGTGCATATCACAAAAAATAGAATCATTTATATGCAACAGATTTTCTTTAAAAAAAACATAGAGGACTAGCATTATTTATTTGTTCTCAGAAAACAGAGGCTTCTTGCTGTTCTTTATGGGAGAATCTCCTGGTGAAGAAATAGGACCATTGCCAGTCCTGGAAGCTATCTATTTTGTTGGAGCTTCAGGGCTGCAACATTTAGTGCCTGGGAAAACAGGAGGGGGATTGCAATTAGCCATAACAACTTTCTTTTCTATGGGAGTCAAGGACACTCAGCCTGCACCTGGATGGGAATGACTGGGGGTTGTCTCCAGTTGGGATGTTGAAATGATTGGCCCATGCAATGGACTGGTGGGTGCAGGGGATGGATCTTTGACTTTCTTTTGGGTGGGGAAAACCCGGAACTCTCAGATTCGGGTTTTCTCAGATGTGCCAATATGACATCTCTAATAAAATGGAACTTTGAGGAATTGCTAGCCTCGGAGTCTTCTTTAGCTGGGGGTGTTACTTGGAACCCTGACTGCATATTATCTGATTATTCTGACTGAATCTTCAAATGGATTTAGCCTAATAACAGCTGTATTACATCATTTTGCCTAGATTTTACTGATTTTCATTTTAGATAGTCCCATTGGTCTAATCAAAAGGATTTTTATACAAACATACAGTGGGAGCAAGAGACACACACCACAACAAAACAAACCTGGAATTTGTACCTGCTTGGTAAAGCTAATTCTTCCATATACATGACGCAAGTCCATTTGTCTTAAAGTAATCTTTACTGATCTAATTAGTATGAAAACCAATTGCTAACAGAAAGCTTCTTCTAAGGCTTTTAGGTACACTCTTGTGTTCTTTGCTCCCATTCAATAGGAACCAGTGACACGGATAAGAGCTGGAGAAAAGGAGAGCATGACGGCTATGTCTGCCTATGAGAATTCAATATAATGTTTCTTATTTTAACCGCAACTCCTTGTTAATGGTCAGTGAAGTGAATGAGGATAGAGAAGATACACAACTAGGAATTGTATATCTAGGCCTATTTTTAAATATATGTATGCTTCGGAAAAAGAGACGCTATTATGGGCACCCACAAAACAGGAGTGAGGAATTGTTTCTTCTGAAATTCGAAAATTTCATTTTAAAAAATGGTCCCCAGCCCTTCTAGAAGTTGAAATGTGAAGCAAAACTATACTCTGTTTACCTGAAATGTTTTACATAAAAAATAATATTAATACAGGAGGTTCACCTGAAATTTTCCCAGAACAAATAGATTAGTTCTCTTTTATATATAAATTATAAGCTGATAAGGAGGAGACCTATGGCTTAATGGCTAAGACGTTTGCCTAAGATGCAATACAGCACAGGTTCGAATCCCAGTAAGGGTATGGCTAGCTGATGAGAGCCAAATAGCTTGAAATAGATCTATACTAGTCTCCCTTTATTTATTTATCAGCACAAATAAAAAAAACACAGACACATATATATGTGTGTGTGTGTGTATAGATAGATATAGATATCGATAGCGATATCGATATCGATATCGATATAGAATGAGAGTACATATTTGTCTTTTGGAGGTATTGAAATACATTTAGGACTATCTTTGTAATTAACTATTGCGCTTTTGTTAAAAAAGATTGTTAACTCCACTTTAGAATGTTTTTAAACAATGTATCTGCTAGACATCCAAATCCAATAGTAATATTCTTCCGCACCGCTTGATCTACTGATCACAAGGGGGCAGTAGGGTGTTGATTGAAAATAAAGGATTTATTCCATGTCTATCATTCGGCAATATTCCTTCCCTTTGTTTGAGACACTGGAAATCCGAAGTCATATACTTCTGCCTTTCTTTCTAGGCACATACACAGAGCGCATGTTCTCCTTGACTTTAGAATTGTAGTTAGCTAGGTGCTAGCCATTGTCTATGTGTTACAGTATGTGTTGTAATAATTCTCCCTTCTGCTATAATTCTCAAACCTACATCTCTAATCATTGTTTAGGACAGATGCCTGCGGTCAAGAATGTTGCTATACAGAGAATGCCTTAAGCGCTCCACATAAGCAACAGTTCTAGCAACAATTGATAGTGGAGGTTTCTGTAGGGATGGGATGGAGTGGTGGTAATGCACAATAACAAAAGAAGCATTGTGGCATCACAATGTAAAACCTCTATCCTGTTGCACATATGTCATATTATGCACACATATGAAAAGGATGAAGCTTGTGATGCAACACGGCATTTGTCATTTTGACAAAAGCAGCAGCAAGCTCCCAGAGAAGCATATGATTGAAAGATAGGCATATCGTTTGGATCTGTATGTCACAATGAACCACAAATTAGCTAACTACTTTTTAACAGATATTTTCTGTGAACCCAATCTGTGTGGTTCTTTCATGGTTCAGGGGGTTTTTCAAACTCAGAAAATTTGGGTAACACCCACGTAAACTTGTATGAACATCAGGGGTTTAATATAGCTATAATTGGGGACTAAAGATACTGGTTATCATATTTCTCCTTTATTAATACTAGTTATAATATTTCCAATGCAATTTTTCCTGTAAATAATGAGCAGTTTCTCTAGAGTGGTAAACATTTAAAAATTCTGTTTTGCCAATGCATTATACCTGATTCTTCTCTGTTTGTGGCAAAAGCAGGCCAATGATGTTGAATCTGCCATTTAACCCAAGACCGAGAATAAAGACTTGTAGATAACCCTGTAGAATAAGCCAGTATTATCATCCAGGCTACTGATATGTAAAGAATGTTTAGGGAAATGTAGGAAGAAGCTGAAATTTTCCAAAGGGTTGGGTGAAGATTATGATATACTAGCAGGATACCCGTGCTTCGCTACCAAACTATGTGATCAGGCTTGATAAATTGACACGTAAAGCCTGCAGCTGGATGAGTCATGCGCTGGCCATGCCCACCCCCAGTCTAGCAAAGGGAGGGGGAGTAGAATGTCCAACTCCTTAGCATCGACACATGTTAATATAATACTGTATAAGGAATAATGATGATCTGATGATCATTTAGAAAAAATCTTTTTTAGCGAGCACCTAGAAGCCAAGAGGAACATACGTGCCAGTGGTGGGTTTCAAATTTTTTTAGAACCTCTTCTGTAGATGTGGCCTGCTTTGTGGGAGTGGCTTGCCGGCCATATGACCAGGTGGGAGGGCTTGCCAGCCATGTGACTGAATGGGGGGGTGGCTTGGCAGTCATGTGACTGCATGGGCATGGCCAACTTGTAAAATGTGATGACACTCACTTAACAACGCTCTTGCTTAACAACCAAAACGTTGGCTCAGAAACTCTGGTATTTGAAGCACACAGGTCTTAAAGCTGACAAGTACAAGACCCTTGCACCCCTAACGCTTTAGGGGAAAAAAATCCAGGGGTGTTCAAACTTGACAGCTTTAAGACTTGTGGACTTCAACTCCCAGAATTCCTCCTCAGTCATGTTGGCTCAGGAACTCTGGCATTGAAGCACGCAAGTCTTAAAGCTGTCAAGTTACAAGAACCTTGCACCCCTAACCCTTTAGGAAAAAAACCCCAGGGGCGTTCAACTTGACAGCTTTAAGACTTGTGGACTTCAACTCCCGAATTCCTCCTCCAGTCATGTTGGCTCAGGAACTCTGGCATTGAAGTACACAAGTCTTAAAGCTGTCAAGTTACAAGACCATTGCACCCCCTTTAAAAAAAACAGGGGTGTTCAAACTTGACAGCTTTAAGACTTGTAGACTTCAACTCCCAGAATTCCTCCTCTCGCTCTTCATCTTGATGATGTGCAGACGGGCGGGGGGGAGGGAGCTGGAACCGGTTCTAAACAGTACTGTAGATTCGTGGAACCTCTTCTATAGAAGAGGTTAGAACTGGCAGAAACCCACCCCTGATACGTGCTAAATTTTAAGTTTGTAGGCTTTACCATTCTGGAGATTTCGTGATGAGTGAGTAGTAGTTGGCTTTTATATATCTATATATCTATCTATATATATATATATATCTGCTTAATAGTGTGTGTGTGTGTGTGTGTGTATTTGTTTTCTGAGGTTTTCGCAGGTGTTAGTATGTAGGTCTTTGGTTATTCGGGTTTTCTCCCGTGTAAAATTGGAGGTGTCTTGGCGATGTTTCGACAAAGTCTCATTCGTCATCTTCAGGCTTCGTGCTTCCAGGAGCAATGTGAGATCTCGGCTGTTTCTTCCTTTTAACTGCCAATGGGGGTTTGAGCTGATTGGGTAGGAGCTTTGCACCATTAGCCACTTTAAACCCCTCCTATCCTTACATGAACACAAACCCCCAACCAATCAGAACACACCTCCACCCAATCAGAACACAGCCAAGCTCCCACCCAATCAGCTCAACCCCCACTGGCAGTTAAAAGGAAGAAACAGCTGAGATCTCACATTGCTCCTGGAAGCACGAAGCCTGAAGATGATGAATGAGACTTCGTCGAAACGTCGCCAAGACACTTCCAATTTTACACGGGAGAAACCCGAATAACCAAAGACCTATACATACATACATACATACATACATACATACATACATACATACATACAATATTAAGCAGAGATGCACATTTTCTTCTTACTACCTCCTAAATGGTTTTTCCTTCTCTTGAGGGCGGCCTACTGTCAAAGGCAGAATGACATTCAGCTCCCTAGACTGCTGTTTTCTCTTTTATTATAAGAATGCTGCTGAGAAGAAAGCTTCATCTTTTTATGTCACCTGCAGAGTGTAGATAGGATGACAGCTTCTACCCTCATCCTTAACTTCTTTGTCTGGACATGGGGTCTCTGTTGGACAAGAAGCCTGATTAGGAAAAGGATTCCTGTTTGCAGAAAGCAGAGTGTAAGAGAAGAGTCCCTTCCGGGACTCCTATGTTCAGCAGTTCTAACAGCTACAGGGAATGCTAATTGGTCTGACCTTCTAAACCAAGATTAAGCAGACATATCCTAAACTTTTCCAATCAGCAGCATTGATTGGATCTTGATAAAGCAGAGGTAGGTGCAGCAAAAGGACACTTTCACAAGATAATATTACCAGAAACATGAATTCTCGGAACATTCCTTTGGTTAGTCAGAGGCCTACGTTTTTCAGTGATTCATCGCTATTGCTTGAATCTGTTTGATAATAAAGGGTGTCTGGAGAATTTTTTTTCAGATTCATCCAATTTCAAATCTTTATTGAATCAGGGGGTGGAGCTATTAACCCATCCTGGGTCACTTGTCCCAATATTTTCCTCATTTTATGTCTTCTTAGCAAGAAGTCTTGACCTCTTCTTTTTGTTCTCCATTTTTTTATAGGTAGGCTACTTGTACTGGCAAATTGATTGCCTTGGGGTGGGCATTTCTGTAAAGCAGACAGAAAAACCCACCTCCTGTTCCCTTTTTATATTTATTAGATTTCTATCTATCTATTTGGCCAACGTAACGTACGAAATATACATAACACTCCTCTCTTTTCCCCCCCATAAGAACCACCCTATGAGTTGGACAGAAAGAATGGCCAACCCAAAATTGCCCCAACTGGCTTTCATTCCCTAAGGCAGATCCAGAACTTACAATTGCTTGGTTTTGAGGCCAGCACCTTAACCACCACACCAGACTGGCTCTCCATCCATAACTGAAATCACTCAGGAGAACTGCATCAATCCTGAACTTACCTTCTCACTTGCCAGTTTATAGCTTAGCTATAAAGAGAAAAAAACACTTTGCACTCTGGATTTCAGCCTTCCTTGTTATCATCAAACAATCTGAGGCCTGTCAATAGCCTTCACTGGTTTGGCCTTGTGATGCAGCCCTAGGAAAATTCCTGGAAGTAAAAAACAACAACCCCGCTTTGTGGTATGTCCCTTTCTTAAAGACTTCAGAAACACCATCTTCTGGTTCCCCAATTCAGCTATGCTGCATTGATTTTCACAGCCGGAAGATCTAGTGGGCTTCAGATGATCAGAATTGAGAATCAGACATCCAGGATAAGAGAAAGAAGCACTACATCAATATCTAGTCTTTGTGTCTGATGTCTTGGCTCCAGAAAATCTGTGATTTCAGGAATCCAAGAAGTAGATTGAAGAAACCTAACCATACATTCCTGACAAAAAAGCTCTTGGTAGCTATTGCAGGCTCCCCTATCTTCTGCTCTATCGACTGTTTATAGCGTCCATATGAAATTGTCCTTGAAAGACAAAACTCTGCACAAGCTGCAAAGTGATGATGACTCATTTTTCCCTCGCTTCCATTCAGAAATATTTTCCTATTTTATACTCCATCACAAAGAAAGACTCCATAAAAGATGTTCCTCCTTAGCACTATTGATGTGTGTGTGTGTGTACCGTATGTCTCTCCTTCGGTGTTGCATGAAATCTCTACACAATTCTGGCTTTCTTATTGTGGCAAGTGCCTATTTTCTTTCTGCTCTCGCTTATAATTAAACCCTGAGTGAAGTGAATGTTTCCCTCTTCTAGTCTCTCAACCCGTTTATCTTCCTCTCACTGGATTGAATACTCCACTCTCTGAACCCTTTGCTTTGCTAAACAAAATTGAATGTGCAGAATTCTCAGATTATGCTCTTTATTTGATAGTTGCATAGTGACTTTAAATGCTATATTGACCCTAAATTGAAAACTCATTATTTGATTAACTTTTTAACATTTTTCTGGAAAAAATAATAATTATATTAATTATATTTTCATTTTGGGACTTCTGCAACGTATAAGCTTATTTCAGAGCCATAGTGGCACAATCGGTTGAATACAGTATGTAGGCCAGTGACGTGTGGTGAGGTTTATGGGCGGTGAGGCAAGCAGGCAAAAGCCGCCCTATGTCTGCCACCCTATGTCTGCCAGCGCCGAGGCTTCGGCTGGGCTTTTCGGAAAGCCACGCCAAAGCCCGGCATGGCTTTCCGAAAGCTGTCCCCGAAGCCCCGATGCGTCCCGCTCTATGGTGGACACAGCGGCAGGGCTTTAAAGTCCTGGCGCCGTGTCCGCCATAGAGCGTGACGCATCGGGGCTTCAGGAGCGGCTTTTGGAAAGCCGCACCAGGGCTTTGGTGCGGCTTTCCCGCTGAAGCCCGGCTCGGCTTTCTGAAAGCCACCCCTGAAGCCCCGACACGTCCTGCTCTATGGTGGACACGGCGCCGGGGCCCTACCACCATGTCCGACATAGAGCGGAACGTGTCTCGCCTCTATGGCGGACACAGCGGTGGATCTTCAGCGGGGCTTCGGGGGCCACCTGAGCGGCCATGATCCCCCCTCCCCAGCCAGCCAGCCCACCTCTCCCGCCCAACCTACTCCCCACCTGGCCAGCCGGCACAAAACCTCACTGCTCTCTCCTCCTCATCATCCTCTTCGGTTAAAAAAGCCTCTAAAAAAGTGCCCTCTACAGGAAGAGGCGAGAGAACCACGTGCCTCATCTACATAAGGAATTTTCAGCTTTTAACCCTTGCTTAATTCTGCTCAAGTGATCATAAAGATAGACTAAATGAGGCACATGGTTCTCTCGCCTCCTCCTGCAGAGGGCACTTTTTAAAGAGGCTTTTTTAAACAGATAAGCACTAAACAGAGTCATTCATCCACTGTGACTCTGGCAGCAACTACCTCAGCCTTTTTCCTTTTAATTTTTTTTTCTTTTCATGACAGTGGTGAGGCCCTGCCTCCCCTGACTGCACGTCACTGATGCAGGCTAATTCTGCATTCCACTACAAGGAGTTCAATCCTGATCCGCTCAAAGTTGACTCAACCTTCCATCCTTCTGAGATCGGTAAAATGAGGAGCCAGATTGTTGTGGGTAATATGCTGATGCTCTAAACCACTAAGGCACTATGAAACAGTATATGTCTAAGTGCTATTGCTATTTAATCACCTATAGAATTCAGGACCCTATTTACAACTGGATTATACAGTGGGAAATGGTGTGCATCTCTGTGAATGTGATAAAGATGCAAGTGCCAAGTATTTTACATTGCCAAAAATTATTTGCATGCTTCTTTTTCTCTGCAGGTTCTTGTTACAACTTGATAGCATCCAGTTTGCAGATATTCCTTCTTGTCATCTGAGATTGCAATCTGGAGGGTCTATGACAATTCATTGTGGCCAATTCGCTGTGGCCAACTCGCCATGGTCTACTTACTGCAGCCAACTCACTGCAGCATAACTTGCCATGGCCCACTCGCCACAAGGCAACTTATCATGGGACAATTCAGTGAGGGATTAGTTCCTTTTATTATTCATCAAAGCATTACAAAAACTGGCAGTCATAGGAATTATTTCCTTTGATACAAGAGATAAATAATTTGATGAAAATATGTCAACAAAATAAAGGAACTAAGTGAATCCTGTAGCAAGTTGTCCTATGGTGATGTTGGCCATGGTGAATTGTCCAATTCCCCAATCTAGAATATATCTGGCCTAAATAGCAGCCTTATTTCCTTCCCAACCATCCGTTTTTGAGATTTTAAACTGTCTCTAATACACAACATGTTCTTGGAAATGGAAATTACTTGCAAATGCTTTGTAGATGTAAGAAAACCCTTATTAGATTTTGTATCCTAGGCCCTGTACTTAATAGTAGATATCACATTTGTTCAATAATGCTGATTTTCAGAGTTACTTATATATCGTTCTTGGCATAGCCAGCAAGGCAGTGAAGTCAATTGCCAGATAAAAAGGAACAACTGAGTTGGTGTGAATAGGTCATTCCTTCCTTGACTTATTTACAGTATATAGACATTACGTGTATAATTTTCCTATTCTGACCAAGCAGCAGCAAGGGATGAGAAATGAAGAAACTAAGACAGGCAAGGAAGCAGCTGGCTAAGTCAACTCAGAAGAATTCAACATGACTCTTCCTTTTTTAGTAGCAAAGTCGTACCCTTGACCATATATGCAACTGCAACAGATTAAGTATAGTTAAACAGACTGGCATGAGCCTCCTGCTTTTTAATCAAGAGCAGGTGGCATGAAGGAAGAGAGACAGCTGGGAAGCAACTTCATTAAGCTACTCAACTTAACCAAGCAGTATTCAGACTCTGGTCTAACTCAAAGCTTTCCATTTTCAGCAGCAATACCCTCTCAAATCCCATAAAATGTGGCTCTATCCAAATAGGGTGTCAATAAATAGGGTAGCTGAATCAATTGGCTTCAGGCCTGCTTATCAGCATGGCTTATATTTCACGCATTTACCTCGAGAAAAAGGTAAATATTAAAACAAGGTAAAGCTGAAGATGTTTGGGTTTTTTTTACAAATGATTCCGTTTTATTTACAAGTTCCTCCAAGTCCATGCCTCTAATGCAGCATATCCCTTCTCTGTGTGTATCTACACAACCAAGTGTTTATATAACAAGTCACATTATTGTTACTTGCACGAGAGGTTCACGGTCTTCTGATAATTCACAGTTGGCCCTAGGAGTTGGATTCATAAGAATTGTGGCAGCAGAATACCCCACAAAGAAACCAGACCACTAAATACTGGAGACTTTAGGATTAGGTACATTGTGTGAAGCCAACTACTGTGCAGCTGCTCACCCCCACATGACCTACCTCCATGACAGCAGAGGTCATGTCCATCACTACTCCAAAATAAATATCTGTGAGGGTCTAAAACCATAGTATCTTCCATCATGCGTTCCCCCAACCTTTACATCACTCTTTTCATATTAAGCTTTCTGCTTGGCAAGGGATGGCCACCACTATTCTCCTGTCCTAACCCTGTGCTTGCCTTATAATCATCACCCTCAGATTCAGCCTTAGGTAAGTACCATACAAAGGTATGTAGCAATGACTATTTGATGGCCAATAGAGTTGTTAGGCTCACTGGGCAATGGAATCATTGTAACAATGAAATGACTCATCTGGACAGTTATCAAGAGGACAGCAGATGAAGCTTGGTCTCAATTCATTGCTTGCCTGGGTTGCAAAGGAAATCAGTTACTTTACTATGCCAGAATACATGGTAGTAGCATGAAAAGAATTTAGAAACCACTAAACTTCCAAGCCAATCAGAATTCAGAAATATTTTGTAAACATCAGGGTGACTCAAGCCATATCACACCACCTACAAAAATTGTTCTGTTTACATGCTTTGGACCATGTATTTTGAATCTCTTTGATTCTATGTGTGTCATACAGATTTATTCATTATTTCTACTTTCAATGAGGTTTTTTTCCCACTTCAAATCTACTTCCTATTAGTTCAAATCTTAAATTTATGTTGCTTTCATTTTTCACAGAAAGGAAGAGGAAGTTGCCAGTAGCAACTTTGCTAAGTTTCTGAAAGAATTTTCTTCCCTGAAGAGATTTGAAGCAAGCATCCAAATTCTCCAGGAAATAGTCCATGACATTGACAAGACCTGTAAGGGCTGTACAATTGCCAAAATTACTGTCGGCTCAGCAGGTATTTTGCTGGTGTATTGACTATTGCTGGAGTGGCTTTGGTCTCTGCCTTTGGTCAAGGGGTAGCAGTTGACATGATGATAACTTTTCACCCTTGCCTGAACAGTTGAATAATTATCTTAAATGAAAGTACCAAAAGGTTTTGAATATATGCAAAAAAAAAAATAGCCAATGTGTCACGGCCCCTTGGATCCAGAGGAGGAGGGAGGAGGAGGAGGAGGGAGGAGGAGGAGGAGGAGGAGGAACCAGCACCATCCATAGAGATAGCAAATCTCCCCTGGAACATCTGAGACCATAAATCAGGGGAAGGTGTGTTTGTCCAATGGATGGGTGGAGAAATGTGAAGATGAGCACTGGTTGGAAAAGGCAAGTAAACTCTTGCAAGGATTCATAGACCCTGGCACCTTTGTTGTTAAAAACAATACAGGGTAAACGATGAACAATTTTTTAAAAACCATGCATTTATAAATGATAATTAATTAATAGTATGCTACAGGGGCTGAACATCCTAACTAAGTATCCTATCCACAGAGAAAGGATTCACAAAGGAATAATGAATTAGTTGAGAGCAACAGATAAGACTGGGAAATGAAATTGAGATGGAGTAGGTGAGATTCTCAAAACAGAGACATGGTAAGTTTTAAAAGAACTAAAGGCAATATATGGGCTTGGCTCTAGCAGATTCTTTTCATATTGGATGCCCTTCTCAAGAACAGTCTCTTTGCATCAGTTGTCTTAGCTTCTAGACACTAGATGAAGGCTATTTCATTCATACGGTCTGTCAGTAGGTTACATTAACATGCTTCTTTTGTATACTTGTATTTTGTATTTGTATACTTTATTTGTATGGGGACTCAGGGCGGCTCACATTTCAGGGGGAGGGGAAGACAAATAAGTTACAACAAGAAGACAGTACATTGTTAAAAAAGCACAACAGTCATACCATTCGGGTGGGGTTAAAGTCATTAGCCCCAGGCCTGCTGGGACAGCCAGATTTTTAAGGGCAGCGCGGAAGGTCTGGAGGGTGGTGAGGGTCCGGATCTCCACGGGAGTTCGTTCCAGAGGGTCGGAGCAGCCACTGAGAAGGCTCTCCTCCGGGTAGTTGCCAGTCAACATTGGCTGGCTGATGGAATTGGAGGAGGCCTAATCTATGCGATCTTATCGGCCTAGTGGAGGTAATTGGCAGTAGGGCGGTCTCTCAAGTACCCAGATCCCATACCATGAAGGGCTTTGTAGGTGACAAACCAGCACCTTGAAGCGCACCCGGAGATCAACAGGCAGCCAGTGCAGCTCGCGGAGGATAGGTGTTACGTGGGTGAAACTAGGTGCACCCCAGGATCGCTCGCTGCGGGCCGGCATTCTGGACCAGCTGAAGTCGCCGAATGCTCTTCAAGGGCAGCCCATGTAGAGCACATTGCAGTACTCCAGCCTAGAGGTCACAAGGGCACGAGTGACTGTTGTGAGAGCCTCCAGGTTCAGGTAGGGGCGCAACTGGTGCACCAGGCGAACCTGGGCAAATGCCCCCCTGGTCACAGCTGACAAATGGTGTTCAAAAGTCAGCTGTGGGTCCAGGAGGACTCCCAAGTTGCGGACCCTGTCTGAGGGGCATACAATTTGACCCCCCAGCCTGAGAGATGGAACACTTAGCCAATTAGTGGGAGGGAAGCACAACAGCCACTCGGTCTTACTTGGTGGATACTATTTCATTTTCATTTTTCTGCTCTTTAAATTAGCTGCTTAGTTGTCATAGCACCTTTTAAATTGTTTTAACTCATAACTCAGGGTACATCTTGTTTCAAATAAACAAAGCACCATATAAGGTACAATTGTACAGTAACTACTTCTACTGCTACCATTTCAAAAAAAAATTCATTAGCTGCTTCTTAAGAAAAGAACAAATGGATTTGAAGGACTCTTATACCCATCAATACACTGATTGCATATATCCTGGCGTAGCCCTGCCCTTAAGCAAATTAAATAAAGTGGTGGTATGAAGGAAAGTGACACTGAACAGAACAGCTGGTCTTGGCTCCCATGGGGAGGAAGACACATTCCCAATGATTTCAGGCATGAGTTGCTCTCAGCAGCCAGGGAGCCAACTGTCACCGGTGGGGGCGGGGGGGGGGCTCTCACAGGGAAAGGTTGAATTCTGCCTTCTGGTATGATACAGATTGAGAAACTGGCAGGGGCACTCAGGGCGAAAGAGAAATAGGATTCTCCATCAATTTGGCAAGAAATAAAGCAGCTCTCCTAGTATCTTTAGGAGTTAGGCAACTTCATTGTGCTTCTATAGCAACACAATACATCTTCTCTTATTCCCCATGGAGAAGCAGCAGACAGTGTTGGGCTGGGAAATTAAGAGTAACTCAAGACAAAAAGAACTGGTGACAACCGGGCTCTGAACAAGTTGTAACCATGCAGAGTACACCAAATCTGGGGAAGTTATGTGCAAAGAGAGAATCTGGTTTCACAAAATACACTTTGTGAAAGATTATCAAAGCGCAATCTAACACAATACCACAGAGGAACAAAAAAGAAATTCTAGATAAAGATTCTAGTTATGACTGCATAAACAACTCTCTGATAAACTGAGGGACATAGGGACAAATATTAAAAAAGATGGAAAAAGGACACATATCCAAAGCAGAATATCAACAAACAGTCCAGATCTGCAAGGATGAAGTCAGGAAAGCTAAGGTTCAGAATGAACTAAGACTTGCAACAAATGCCAATAATAATAAAAATAATAATTATAAAGTTTATTTCAATATGTAAGAAGCAAGAAAAAAGTCAAGGGAATGACCAGTCCACTAATGGGAGAAGATTGCAAGGAAGTGACAAGCAGCAAGGAGAAAGTGGAACTGCTTAGCTCATACTTTGCATCTATCTATCTAAAGGAAAAAAAATCAACTATCAAAAGCAGCAGTGTAGGAGACCGAACCGGAATGCAAGTCAATATAGGCAAGAACATGGTAATAAAACATACATCAGCTCTAGACAGGTACAAATCTTCAGGACCAGATGCATTACATCCCAGGATTTTGAAGGATCTGGTAGTTATGATCTCGGAACCACTGAACAGAATCTTTCAAACTCTTAGAACACAAGAGAACTACCAGAGAACTGGAAAAGAGCTAATGTGGTTCCAATCTTCAAAAAGGGAAATAGAAAATCCAGAAAACTACAGACCTGATTTTTATATCTGGAAAAATCCTGGAAGAGATAATCAAGCAGCAGATTTGTAAGCACTTAGATATCAGCAAGGCAATCACTAGCAGACAACTAGCAGTTTAACAAATGGGTTTGTTAAAAACAAATCATGCCAGATAAATCGTATTGCCTTCTTTGGCAAAATGAATAAGTTAGTGGATCAGGAATATGCTGTGGACATAGTTTTCTAAGAGTTCAGTAGGGCATTTGACAAAATAGACCACCATCTACTTCTTGGTAAGATAGAACAATTTGGTATAGAGACAGTACCACTACCAGATGGATTCACAATTGACCAACCACACTCAGCACAGTCCTTAATGAAAACTATATTTACATGGAGGGAAGAATGCAATGGGGTACTTCAAGATTCTATCTTAGGCCCAGTACGCTTCAATATTTTCATAAATGTTCATCTAATTTCTCTAGATGAGAAAATAGAAAGAAATTCATTTAATTTGCAGACATCCCCAAGGGGGAATAGCTAACACTTTCTAAGACAAACTCAAAATTCAGAAGAATCTTGACAGACTAGAATAATGGGCCCTATCCTATAAGATTCAGTTCAGTGATGAGAAAAGTAAGGTCATACACTTAAGCAAGAAAAACCAAACACACAGGTATAATATAGGTAGTACCTGGCTCAACAACAGTAATTGTGAGAAGGATCTAGGAGTCCTAGATGATCATCACTTAAGTAAGAGCCAAAAGCAATGCAGTCCTAGGCTGCATCAACAGAGGGATAGTATCGAGATCATGTGAAGTGATAGTGCTACTGCATTGGTGAACCGCAGTTGGGATACTGTATTTTGTTCTAGTCACCATGATACAGAAAAGATGCTGAGATCCTAGAAAGAGTATAGAGAAGAGCAACAAAAATGACAAATATTCTGAAGCCTAAAGTGTGCAATAAATGGTTGAAAGAACTAGGTATGACTAGTCTAATAAAGACAAGAACTAGAGGTGATATGACAGCAATCTTCTAGTACTTGATGAGATGTCACAGAGAATAGGGGTTGACTTATTCTCTAAAGCTCCTGAGGTCAGGACAAGAAGTAAACGAAGGAAGATGATTAAAAAGAGACCCAATCAAGAACTGAGCAGAAATTTCCTGACAGTGAAATGAGAACAATTAATAATGGAACATGAAACATGAGTGCTCTTTCACTGGACATTTTTAGGAATTGATTGGACAACCATTTGTCCTGGATGAAAGCCTACTTGAGCAAGGGGTTGGACTCCAAAGCACCTCCCAAGGTGCCTTCCAACTTTATTATTCTAGCTTTTATGAACATCTTTCACATAGGACTTGGAGAAATCCAAGAACTGAACCTTATGCATATGAAAGTATACTAAAATGAGGCTGAAGTTACAACAATAATATTCATAAGTTCAGCAACAATGAAGACAATGCTGTAAAAGTGGGCCAAGATTCAATAAATTCATACTACATTATTAATTATATATACATTTTCCCATCCTACAAACAAGACTTGATAATTATCTTGAGGATGCATCGAAGAAGAATCTTTAGCAGACTTCTGTGCCTCAGTGAAATAGTTGTTTCCGGACAGAATGCTGGACTTTACACAAGACAATACAGAATCTTTTTCAAATAAGTAACTTTGTCCAAGATAATATTATATAGACAGCTCGCTTAGCTTAATATACTTTACAGATCTGCTGTAAATATCAAATCTAGAGAAAGATCATAGGCAGCACCCATAAGTTATTTAAAATAAATAATGTAAATGTCATTAGATATATGCTTTATACTTGAAGTGCATATTTACCTCCAACAATACAAATGAAAGGTATTAATGATTCTTCTATCCTAACTTTGTCACACTCCCTTGTCTCACCTTGAATTATTAACTGAAGAGGAGTCTTATATTTACATGTAATCAACCACTACATGCCACTACTAAGTTGCTCTAATTATTAGTTACTGAGTCCATCTACTTCAAAGATTCAGCTACTAAAGTTTAAAAGCAAAAGCAATTCCCACCTACTTTATTTCAAGGACATACAACTGCATTCAAACGCTTGAAACTAGTGATCAAAAGCTGATACAAGATCTGTAGTATAACATTAAAGATTTTAATAGATACTATTAACTATTGTTAACAGATTCAAAAGATCAAAACACTGAATATGCCGCGTACAAAACAGACATTCTTTCAATCTGACTTCCTTTAAGAAAAAAATGACTTTCAAAAATTGCCTTAGTTAGCTATGAATCTTCCGATTCCTTGCTTCTGGAATTTACCGTTACCACCACTGTCTAAGCAGTCTTTTTACTCAGAATGGTTCTTAAGGCACCCTTGCATGTTCAGAATTTTCCCAGAATTTCTCAATAATATGCTAATCTGACAATTGTAAACCATTTGTATTTTTCCCTGTATGTACTTCATGGCTAATTTCTGAGGTAAAGGAAATATTTAGGTGGTGTTATTTCTGCCAAAGGAGGTGTTGGAAAGTACCGACTGTAAGGATATCAAAACATTTGCACCTGCCACATTCACTGTTTTCTTAATTTTGTTTTAGAAGTGAGGTATGTATGATTTGTTTTTGTGTGACCCCATAGCATCTACTTAGACTAGAAGTAGTTGCACAAGGCCTCAGTCAGAGACAAGCCTTTCATAATACTAACCGAATTCTGCTGCCAATGATCAAGAGATTATTCATCTATCAAACAGCAAGAATCTGGCAAACTCCAAATTAAAAAAAACAAACCACAAATTAATATAACAAATGTCCTCAGAGTTTGCATATCTGTAATAAGAGTCCACACAGCTTTCCTCACCATAAAGCTAAACAGATATAATGAACTGCACTTCCCAACATCCCCAACCAGCATTAGGCAATTGCCTTGCTGGCATGGAGTGATGAGAGTTACAGTCTAACGCCTCTGGAGAACTTTCAAATAGATGTGGTTGTCCTAGCTAATGGAAATGAAGTCTCATCTATTGCACATCTTTGGATTCAAGGCTTGGGCATCTGAAAAAGGGAAAGTCTATGTAAAAGCTCTGTATGCAAATGTTTCCGTGCAATGTCAGACTCTTCTTTTTCAAACATCTCTAGTAAGTTGATTAAATCTGATGGCTCGGATGTGGAGATTATCTGTTAGCAGGCCTCAGGGAACTATACTCCTTGACCTGGGCTGGAATCTCTTTCAAATCCTTGACTTGCCACCTCTCTATCATCAGCCTAGCTAATTGTTTCAGTCTTGAACTTTTATATGACACTATTTCTATGAATGCAGGAAAGAAACAAACATAATTTATCAATAGTCCTATACAAAGCCAGTAACATTACTTATGATACAATTCTATGCAAAAAGTTAAGTGTTTTTAATGGTATTGCTTTTAACTTCTAACTTTCAAAAATCCAGTACGCAAAATAAAAATCATGACTTTCAAGCATTACACAAAATACATTTTGGAAGGGTTATATAACTTATTATTTTGCCTAGACTTTGGGTACAATGGAATCTTAACCACCTGAACTGGGCTAGTTTTCCCTATCCAACATCATATTGTATGTCTTTAATCTATTAGATTTGTTTCTCATAATAAAACAGAATTACAGAAACATCAATCCATCCATGCATCCATCCATGCATCCATCCATCCCAGTCTTGAAGGAAAACACAGAATCCAATAGATGTTGTTTCTCTTTTATTTAAAAACAGTGCTTCATTACCATTTGCAAAGGATGAAGAAAGACTCCACCTCCCTTGCTTAGAGTTTATAAAAGCCAGCAACATGATCAATAATTTATACACATGGATAATACAAAAAAAAAGAATAAAAGCTAAAGAGCTAACTACTCTGACCTTCACAATTCCAGCTACTTGATAATAATAAGAGTAACCCAATGAATACTGTATGGTTTGAAAGCTACTGTACAATATGATACTTGAACAGGGGGAAGGGGAGGGAGTAGGGATGTTAGAGATTGCCACAAAGTCCTGGGATGCAGCTACTACTTTTCCAGAGTCAGTCAGGAAACAGGAACCTGGTCAAGCAGCCTGGGCATCCTGGGGAATGATCCAAGGAGAGGGGAGCATCTAATTACAATGCATCCTATGTCCCAAAATTACCTGGCAAGGGAGAAGTGCAACAGACACTGCACCAAGAGCCAAGCCAGTTCAGGGCATATATTAGATCTTCTTCTGACAAACTCCAAGAATTATCAAGTCAGCTTGGGTGGTCAGTAAAGTCTCTGTCATCTTGGGACTGCCCTACAGTTCTGCCTCAACTTTTATCATCATGCCAGGGTCATGCCCCAGGTATTTACAAACAGAACTCAAAACAAAACAAAAACAAAACAAAAACACCAAATTAAAACCTAGTAAGATTACTTTATCACTTATTCAATTCCAGGCAAAAAAAAAAAAAGAGCTGCCAAAACGGTGACACATCACTCTACTGAATATATAGACTAAATTCCTTCACAGCTGCTTCTCAGAGCAACTGCAAAACGCACTTGAATATCCTGCTCCATAAGAGAGAAAACCAAGTACCAGGCTTCTGATTTTCCTTTAAAGACGTCAATAATTAATTGACGTGAGGCAGACTACAAGTCATAATGAATACTTCAGTGGACGGCTTTAAGAAAAAAATAAAGCGGCAGCAAATCTGCTATTGCTAAGGAGCGGGCCATTACTCAATTTTCATTCTTGTTAACAGGCAGTGTTTAGGTTCTATATATCTAGAAAACCTCACAAGAAGCTTCTAATTGTCCAAGGCTTGAAGTATCATCTGAACTAAATAACTGCAGAGGACTAGTGTTGGATTGTTTCCCCACCTTCGTGGCAGTATACGTTCTGCAAATTGAGCACTTATGAGAATTTGCTTCTCAGAAGAGGTGCCAGGGATACAGTCCAAATCTTGTGGTTATATAACCAAATAGGTAGGGAAAACAGCACACTGAGGAAATACCGTAAAAATATTAATAGTCTTCCTCTGACTACCAGAAGACAGTTTGCCTCATTAATGGGAGATTTAGTTTCATTAGACTGTAAATAAAAACCTTAAAATAGGGTGGATGAATAGGGAATGGAGCAGAAAAGGTTGGGTTGACAGTAACAATAATATCACCCAAATAGTGTTTTATGCAACAATGCAACAACAACAAAAATCAAGTATACTGGCGTATACTACAATCATGTTTGAAATCATCAGGAGAAAATCAGAATAAAAACACACACAATGTTACATTGGTTATTCACCTTGTCCATTAGCAATTTTGCCTTCCTATTGTAAAACCCGTTCAGACAGTCAATACACTCCTAAGCCTCTTCTCCAACCCACCCCACCCCACTCCCCACTGCAATGGATTCCTCAGATGCTAGCATGCTAGAGAATGACATGCACATTCTATTTCCCAGGCTGCCTGCACACTCTTTTGCAGCACAAGACACATCCATCCCAATCTGGTATGAAAACTGAAGTGTCCTGCTAGATATCTACTAGACATCTGTAAATGGAGGTGGTTGGAAGTGGATTTGTAAAGCCTTGAATTTGTACTACCATCTATGAAGATGTTTCAACTGTTCTAGAAATCACAGGGTAAACATCATCTTACTAAAATTTTGCTTCGTTGCAAAGTTAGTTCAGGCTTTGGAAAAATCAAGAGATGAGAAGGTATTTATAGGAATAGTGTACTTCATCACATATTTGTGTTTCACAAAGAGGTGAATGCTTTGTTCTTTCGTTTTATAGTTAAGGAATTAGACTAGAGACATTTCTTGACTAAAGATGCCTTGCAGAGCCAGTGATATTACTCAGGTGACAGCCAGGGTGACTTGAGTGTCATTCCAGGAATGATCTGTAAAAGGACTCCACCTTTGTCTTTTAGGAGAAAAAAAATTAATAAAATTATGCAACTTGGAGAATTTATCAAGATTCAGTATTCAATCTTTCAAGTGTAAAAAAAAACATTTAGTCCAAGAATTGTATCTTACAAACTGCAGATTATATCTTTTCTATGTCAACACAATACAGTTGACAATTTCAGTTGACAGTTGTAATTCATTGTGGAACTCTGATGTGTCTTATTCAACAGGCAGAAGTAAAATAACATCCTCCTTGAGATGAAAGTAGCTGGAAAATTTGTTCTTCCTTCTTCATTTCCACAATTTTGTGACAGCTGTAATATTCCTATTCTCTTCTCATTTTAAGCTGGATGTACAAAACAAACTTAGCAACTGTTACAGCAACTTGTCTTTTTAAAAAGTGGCCAACGGTCTAATAGTTTAGTGCCCCTTTGCTCAGATAAACTGACACTTTCATGAAGATCTCCTCTTTAGCAATCCACACAAATCTCTGGCAAGCCACAAGAGAACACAATGGCAGTGGAACTAAAGATGCTTAAGTTGTAGATGACTGGAACAGTGCACTTATGTGATATCACTGAAGGTTTTTCAAATCTCCTTGCCCATTTTGACATCATTGTGGAGCAAAAGATAATAGGGTTTCATCTACCCAACTGCCTATTTCTAGTCGAAAAGTCCTCTGATACTACTTTAGTGCACTAAAGAAACAGGGAATTGTGCTTTTGTAATGGGTATGGCTTTAAAGTTATACTACACAAGATGGTACACTTAATCGTAGTCAAAAGTCTGAGATGGACTTTTAAGTTAAATCTGTGGGGCGTCTGCAGGAGGTGTTGCAAAAATAACAACGGAAGAGTACAAGAATAAAAAAGGATCTCTTATGCTATTCTAATGTCTATAATTAGTGATAAAATATTTGAGAGCCTTGGTTTGCTTTTCATCCAATTGCATGCATTATGAATTTACAAGACTTCGGACCGTAGTAGAAGAAAGAGTATTCCAGGAAGATATTCCAGCATGGGACAATCTTCAGGCTTTCCGGAAGCCCTTTTTCAATTCCAAACTGGCAGTATTGACCCAATTAAGCAGTTTGTCTTTAGACGAGCAACCGTTAAAAGACTCTGGTTGCAAATCAGAGTGAACATCAATTATGCCTTTATATTATGTTTAAAAATAGTTCATTTCCAGATACCAATGCTAATACAAGCATTTCCAAATTAGTGTTATGACAAAAGGAAGAAAAAAAATCCCCCTATCCCCACTGCTTGCCTTACTTTTCTGGTCCAGAATGCATTTTTTTTTCCTTTTCATGCAATATTTTTTATAACACACTTGCAGCAAAGCTAACTACCACAGGGTGAAAAAGGAGGATCTTGTACAGTGGAGTATCAGAGTAGCCCTGGTGCAAGCTTTTCCCATAATCACTAATCCAGAACCTCAGAATATGTAGATCTTTGCCATTAAAATTTTGGTTTTTCTAAAGAAAAAAAATAATAATTCCATCATAGCTCCAAATTCAATGGGTTATTGTCCCAAACATGCCTTCAGGAAAGAGGGAAGAGGGGGAAGAGAAGAAAACCAAAGCAACGGAATGATTAAAGTAAAGCCATGGTAGAATGGATCATAAGAATTAAAGGTAGGAGTTATGTATTCGTTACATGCCTTGTCCTCTAAAAATCATTATAAGATGAAGTCTTTGGGCAGCTTTGAGCAGTTTTGTCTTGAAAATTATAAAAAATCTTGATGCTGCTGGAGCAGTCCTGAGCCCATATAAGTGCCAGCTGGTGATAAAAGAGGAGGGTCTTTGTGTTTCCAAGGAGCATGCAGGTTCCAGCTGCAGGCAATCAACATTCACCCCCCCCCCATTCCCCCAGTAGAGGGAGCTCTTCCTCACTATTCTGGCTTTTGGGCCTCAGACCCAGCAAAAATATCTACATATTCCTGACTACCTTCCATGATATTGAATCCTAACAGCCCTCCTTAGCACTATTTGTTTCTTTTTGTGTGATTGATAGGATAAACTATGCATATATAGACACAAAATGCATTATGTTTACCACAGTTAAAAACAAACAATTGAAAAAAAAAGATCAAAAAATGCACAATCTTTGGAACAAAGAATTAAAGGCAGAAATTTAAAGGAAAATACATATTTAAAGAACATAGTGAGGTATAAAAAAGTATTTCTCTTGTTTTTTTCTTTTGTTTCCTCCTCTTCTTGCTATAGAGTTCCTCTACTAGTAAATATTGCAATAGCCAGGCCTCATGAACTGGGGGGAGGGAGCTGTCCCACTTGCAGGGGGGGGGCTCATGTCACTTCAGTAAGGAGCGAATCGGCTGTAGCCACCTCGGTATAAACTTGCCTGCAAAAGTTGACAAAAAAGAGGAAATTTAGACTTTTTTTTTAAAAAAAAAGAACAATGCATGTATGACTGTTTTCCCATGTAACCCCTGTGTGACTTAAGAAGCTGTAGAATTCTTCTTTAAAATGTTTCAACTGACCTGAAATTTGGGTGTCTGAAAATTTGGTGCCATATTTGTCTTCTGGATCAAGCAAATTAATCCTAGATTATCCCTAACAACTTTTCTCTGTGTTTCCTGAATTTGAATTTGAAACTGAATTTCTCTTTGTCCCTGGCTCTGCAGTTCTTTTACTGTCTTCTTCCTAGCCAATTTCTTCAAATTTAAAAACATGAACCTCTTGCAAGTTATCCTAAGATTTGTTTAAAATGCAAATCAGAAGATCTGCAGGCAGACTGCTCTATGATGGTGATAACATTTGAGAACATTTAACTTTGAAAAGGAAAGTAGCCAGGTCCAAGTCTTATTGCTCAGCTTGCTAACAAATCAATGGGATTAATGAACTCCAAGTCCTTCAGCACCAGTAAACTCATTACCAAGGTTAAAATCAATTATTGGCTTCATTAGTTTAATTTGTAATTCTTCATTAAAACAGAAACCAGAACAACAGCTCTGGATACAAACAAAAGAATAAATTATCTCCTTTGATGTTAGAATGCCAATGCACGTGACTGGAATATGGTAATAAATCTCTGACTGTATTTGAGACCAAGCCTGGGAATAATATTATGTGCAGATTTCTCTTCCCATTTGGTGATTTGACCACAGCCTTCCCTTTAAAATGGGACTGGTGGTTGGCATTAACTTTCTCATATCCTTCGTCCTTGCATGGTTTAGCAATTAACCAGTATCCTGAATATACTTTTTATTATACAACTTCTCAGACTATTCAACCACCCATACTGTAGACAATGTAAGTGACCCTCATTTAATGACCATTCATTCAGTGACTGCTCAAGTTAAGATAGTGCTGAACAAGTAGTTAAACTGATCCTTACTCTTACAGTCATTGTAATTCCTGGGTTCATGTGATCACAACTTGCAACCTTCCCTGCCAACTTCTGACAAAGTCAATGGGCAAGCTGGCAGGAAGCTGCAAGTCACAGTTAAGTGAAGTCCTTGATTAACAATGTCAACAGTGGCTGACCCTTTCATAAGCGGCATAGTCACGTTGTTGTTTTATAACCATGTTGCTTAATGGCAGTTTTTCCAGTCCCTATTAGCAGTGTTAAGGATTGCCTGTGCTTCTTTGTAAAAGTATAAAAGGTAAAAGTCACCAAGGAAGAGAAAAAGCCACACTTACCACAGCGCCAACTCCATAGCTAGCTGCAGGGGCAAGAGCATGGTAAGGGTCTGCTGTGTACACCCTGCCGTAACTAAAAAAAAAAAAGGGGGGGGGAGAGATAGGAATTTAAAAAGTCACTTCAATAAGGATTTTTCTCATTAGAAGAAATGGAAATCTATGAACTTCCTGGCTTCACCCCACCTATAATTTCTTTTTCTACGTATCTAAAGGACTTGTTTAAATCTCAAGGAATTATTGCATCGATATTCCATTGGGAAAACCCCAGGTACTCATAATTTAATACTTTGAAACAAAAAGGCTTCATGTTGAAGGAAGCATGTTTCACATTATGGTGGTGGTGCTTGAATATTGGCCTATCATAAATGTGTGTTGAGATTTATGCTGGGAAAGTATCTTTTGTATAATAGAATTTCACAATTTTAGATTGAAAAACATATAAACCTATACTATTTATATTAAATTTGAGACAGCCGAAACTGATCATCCCCAGGAAATAAGTGTGAGTAATTCTTGCAGGAAAATGAGGCAGGCTTTCCATTTGAACAACTGCTCAGACAGTATACCAAGTCCTTTCAGGTGCAACTTCAGAAGTTATCTATTATCATTGTGGCAATAACACCAAAGAGGACACTGGAAGGTGTTTGAAGATGAAAGAGCAGTACAAGAATAAAAGTAAAATGTACCGTACTTTCATGCAAGGCTTTATTATATCATTCCTACTTATGACTCCTATCTGTCCTTAGATATAAGGCTTGCCAAAGAAAGTGTTTTAGTTGCTTAGCCAGTGTACATAGCCTTTTCACGGGTACAAAAAGGCTTTCATTCTCACTTATCATTACCTTAATGACCAAAGCACCAAAAGGCAAGACAAAAAACAACGAAGGGAAATTAACCATGGAGACAAGCAACCAAGAACTGAGGAGAAATTTTGTAAGAGAGCAATCAACCAATGCAATAGCTTCCCTTCATAAATTGTGGGAGCTTCATCACTGAAAGCTTTCAGGAAGAGACTGGACTGCCATCTGTCAGAAATGATGTAGTGTCTCCTACTTCAGCAGCGGGCTGGACTAGAAGCCCTTCAAAGTCCCTTCCAACTTTATTATTTTATGTTCTAATGGTTGTGATTATAGAGAACAATTATGCTAAGCAACACAATAACTCCCAGAGGCCATTGTATGTACAAGTCAATGATGTCTTTTTTGTATGTTCATAGATTATTGCCAAAATATGGAGCATAGTGTAATTCATCTTCAATGAATTCATTTCTCACAATTTTTAGCCACTTCCCCTGGACAGGGCACTGGAGGGGAAAAAATCTGGTTATTGGTTGTGCTTGAAAACAGCACAAATTCACTTAAAAATGCCAGCAGGATTATTGATTGTTTTCCTAAAGGCAAACTACTGTTTTGTCTACAGACAAGGACAAGGTTGAATGCTGATCCTGATGCATGACTGCTATCTCTTTTGGAAACACATAAACCTTAGGCATATAAGAACTGTTTTTACTGAATGTTTCCTAGCCATAAACCTGGAGATCATGCTTTTGGCATTTGCAGGTAGGACACATACTGAAGAATATGAGGAAATGTACTGTACTTTTAAAACGGCATTCTCTCCAGAGACATGAAAACCATGCCTTTCCTTACATACCCATCACTGTAAGCTGCTGCAGCAGCTGCAGCAGCAGTGGCTGCTGTTGCAGTAGCGGGCTGCGCATATCTGTAGGCTGCATATCCACCCTGCAGGGGGGAAAAAAAAGAACTGACTTTATAGATATCTTTCTCCTTAAACAAAGCAGAGTGATCTACACAACACAAGTACAGAGGAAATGTTTCAAACTGCATCAACTCCCATGTCACATTTAATTATGAAAGCACTCCCTGATCCTCATATATTTTGCTATCTTCCCAATGTGTTACCTGATGAAATCAAATGGAAAAGGCCTACACTATCATAGTACTTGTAGGTCAATTTATGAACAAGAATATCAAAAATAAAGATGCTAATACATCTCTTTAGTCCACCCTGATCATAATCAATATAAAAATAGGAGGAAAACATTGTTACCCACCGGAGTTGTCCATAATAAATCTTCCAAGAGGTTTCCAGGATTATAAATTCAAATCAAACACCCACACAAGCTAATGTTTAGGAAATGAATTCTATATATGGAAGGCACATTAAAATGAACTCTCCAAAACAAGTTCTTTTTGTCTCCAATGATCTAAGTACCATCTTCCTTCCTGTATCGTCTGTCCTGTAGTCTCTTCCTTGCCAATTCCTTCACTTAATTTAGAATTTAATGGCTTTAAATTCACTGCTACATCATGATCTTTTTTTTCTTGCCAAAATCTCTGTAATAGCTCGTCTGATTTTGTACATCAGATTGTAAGGCTTAACCTTTAAGAGTCTTCATTTAGCTACATATGGCCTTCCTTTTATTTTTGTCCTATGCCTGGGACATCATAATCCTGTCCCAGTAAAAGCCAATCCTCTTTGTTTCTTACATTTCCTATAACGACGGAAGCTGCCTGATGCTCCTTCCAGTTTTAATGATTTCCTATCTAACATTTATTTTTTTAAATAGGAAGCTAGTGTGGTACAAAGCAACAGGATTCGTCTTTTAAGAATATATCTGGGCTTAAAAGAAAGTATCTAAGAAACCAGAAATGATGAGTACCTACTTAGGGATTTGTCTTCTGATAAACATTAATGTGCATATATGTGTGAGTTGTAAACTTTCTTTCTTATTTACTTGGCTCATGTTTACCATGGCAGCCACTTAGTAAATGGGCAATCTCTCAAAACAATCATTTTTTGAGAATATTCATGACAAGTTCTCAAAATTACAAATTTGCCTATTTTGTCAGTCTGGCACAGAACTAACTTTAGTGAGTCTGCCTTAAACATAATTTTTAAAAGAAGAGACTGTGTTCAGCTATTCATACTGCAGAATAACCAGCATGTTTTACCTATTTTATCATTAATATCTGAAAACTTGTTTCCTTTTAATTTGTAGTTCAGCTGGATGCCGGGAGAATGAATTTATGAAACAATCTTGTTTTGGTGCTATATCTATTATACTGTTGCTTTAAGAATTGACCAGTGCAATCTTTATGAAAAGAAAGCAGATACCTAAACATTTCATTGTAAATCCAGGGCAGAAATACTGTATTTAAGATAACCAATGCAACAATAACAAGCTTGAAACTGTAAAAATCCTGTGCCTAGAAATCTCATCTAACATATAAGAAGCCTTCACAGACTAAATCATGGTAACAAATAATTATAGTCTTGAAATTATATCAGTCAACAATTAGGTTTGAACAATGTTAAAACATTAAAAGACTGGATGTTTTGACAATTAGCAAAAAAACCAAAACCTGTAAAACTGAATATTCCTCTGCAATTCAACCCCCACCCCCCAAAAACTCCTCATATTCAGCAAGCCAATCTAAATTGGCTCATTGCAATATATCGTTTTTCTATTGTTTCAGGCCCACATGGAATAATCAGCCTCAAGGGTATACAACCCAGAGAAGTAATTTTTCCCTTCCTTAATAGTTGTATCAATCATTAATAGTTGTTGTATCAGGTAATTGTATTCCAAGTGTCTACTTTAATTAATTTTACTGAGTTCTGAATGTAGAAGAGGAGAAATTGGGAATGAAAATCCATGTGTTCATGGTATGAAACAAGATTTTTCATGAATGTAAACTACGTACAAACAAAGGGTTATCTTTTCTCTATCCAGCTATTACAGGGAATACTTTTTATACAGTAATATGCTAAACCTTATTAATACAAACCAAAAAATAAATTAAAAACAATAAATGCAGAAAGAAAATTAGAAAAGAAAAAAAAAGATTATAGTAATGGGGAATCTATAGCAATTACTATAAAATATTGAGGCTCTTCTTCAAAAAGAATAGCAATCTTTAAAAATCTATTCTTTAGAGCTTTTGGAAAAAAGACAATGGTACACTTATACGGTTCTGAAATTAACCACCACTTCAAATCTCCTCCTACCACAAATGAATAACTGTTCTAGTGCTTCTCCTCATGATAGTCTCTATTCTGACTTTGTTTAGCTCTTTATTAATTTCATTCTATTGAGTATTAGTAGCTGAATAAGAATTTTATTCCAAGGGGTTTTGCTAAAACTAAGCTTCAGACATACTGGCATCCCTTTTCTTGATTAAAAAAAAAATCCAGATTGTGGAACTTTCAACACATCTGATATTCAGGCATGCTCAGATGTATTCATCTTGGTCTTTGGCAACACTGATTGCTGAGCAGATTGTCTCATAATGTGCCTGGTGTGCTCTATTCCCAACATAATTTTTTAAATTTGACATTTGAGATAATCAGCTGAGTTCAGCCCAACTGTGAATATGAGGACAAGATGCAGTTTGAAACTAAAGATGTTTTTTTTTCAATTTAAATCATTTTAACTTGCATTTCTTACAAAGAAAAAAAGGACTGGAATTAGGGTGGGAAATGGTAAAACATTTATTAATTAAATGAAAATGAAAATAAAACTAAGCATGCTGACATTTGGAACTAAAAAACAACCAGCAAAGTCACCACGTTCAGACTCATATTGGCTAGTTCTATCTATCCCAGCATTCTCTTGGGACAGCAGTTTTGCCCTAGGCTCTACCACAAGCTCAGTGAAGTACACAGCCTCAATTACTAGAGCGTGCAGCCACAACGACCTGCTATTACATAAACAGTCAGTCACCACTGGAGTTAACATTCCAAATCTTAAACAATTCCCATCTACCCCAAAATAAAAAAGAAACTTCCCACCCTAGCCCTGTCCCACACCACGAATGTTAATAATTATAACAAGCAGTAACCCATCTGTTATATCAGAGAAGGGAACAGAGACTCCACTGAGAGATTTCGAGCAAGATATTAATATTTCTCAGCTGACTGCACAATAAACTACAACAAAAAAGGGAAAAAATAATTCATTGGAAAAATGAAGCTAAAAATAGCCATTGTGTATTTTGGGGTAAGCAGGCATGGATACAGATGTGAAATTACTGTATTTAGAAAAATGTATGCTGTATATAAATGAATGATCATATCTATGTGATGAAACTTGCGTGGTTTTTTGATCTGTATGCACAAGACATTTAACTGGGTCAAAGAGGAGCTGTAGAAATATCTTAACTAACTATGGAAATGAATTGCAGTTAGTTGAGATAGTTAGGTTTAAGCTGAAGCTAAACTAACTGCAAACAATCAAGGCAGTTGGGTCACCTATTCTTTCTTTTTCTATGCATCCCACTTTATCAATTTGCTGTTTGGCCCCCACAACCACTAAGAGATGCAAAGGGAGCAGAAATAAGACTGGAATAGAGTAAGATCCTATCCTATTCCTCCCACACACCCTCTCTGTGTGCATGTGAGAGAAAGACAGGAGCATGTAACATGAGGTGGTTAAAGAAACATAAAATGACCATTCCCACTCGTCAGCAATTATGCGTTCCTGGCACATGGGATTAGTCAATTAACCAAAGGGAGCAGCTGACATCAGCATGATGTCATCTGAACATGTTCATTAGATCTACATTGCATAAAATCAAGAAATAGAATCAAAACACATTCCTGAAAAATGAACATGGACATTTAATTATATCAGTAGACGATGCCTGCTTGAAAAATTAGCAGATAAACTTCAGCTAGGATAAGAAAAAGCATAATGTGTACACATTTTCCCCCAATTTACAAGAAATTAGATGTACATGAAACAGATATATAAATTCTGGCATAAGCTTACTCCAGAAAAGATTTTTGAAATTTTGAGTTGTGAAATTTTAGGGACTCCTAATTTGCCCTGTCAATTCATTTAAAACTCCATGGAATAAGTCCAAGCTACTTATAATATCCCCAGTTCCTGCAGCTTTGGCAGAAAAGACTTGCCTACTTACTCACATTTTTTTCCTCCCTTCCCTGCCTTCCATCTGTTTTATATTTCTCTGCACCCAATCAAATATTATTTAATTCACTACAGAATATTCCAGAATTTAGCAAATTTATGTTAATCAGTAAAAGACACAGACCAGGACCAGTTCTTTCATATTTATCTGTATCTGGACAATAAAAACCTATGTTTCAAATCATATAATCTTTATAATAGGTGTCCCAAATTTTAATTATTTAGACTTGAGTTTTTCATTTTTCACCTTGAGAGGAATACCTTCTCAAGAAGGCATTGTTAGGCATGTGATGACAGATTCTTTTGTCCTATAGGTAAGGCAACCCTGAGGCTCTGTTGCAAATAGAAAGGAGGAAGAGGTTGCTATAACATGACAGTGATCAAGTTATCAGAAATAGCCAGATAAAGGGAAGAGCCCTTCACTGCACAGCTGTCTTATTTCAACGTGGGGCAATAAATTAGAACAAGGACTGTCCAAGTGCTGCTTTAGTCAAGGGGGAAGATGGAGATTAGTTTCATTCATTTTGTCTGGAATTCATTTAAACTTGATGTGTTTCAGGTGCTGCTGCAAGCATCTTTTATTAACCTTTCCCCCATGATATGTAGACTTGAAGAGATCTACAATATGCAACAGGTTTCCTATTTGTATTCTCAGCACAATGTTAGACGAGTACTGAAATGAAATCTACTTCTTTTCACAGTTAAGTAAATCGAAATAGCAGGTATAAAGGCAAACTAAAAACAAAAATACACCAAAACACATCTGATTTTATATATTCCAATAGGTTGATATTCAGTTGCATAGCTTGCCCCATGAGATATTGTCAAGGTTCTCCGTGTGTGCCTGGATGCTCTTAGAGTTTGGATGGAGAGGAAGAAGAGGTTGGCTGTGAATTTAGGAACCCTCCATTTCCAGGGAATGTCCATGTTTAGTTCCATATAAAATTGCATTTCCCAGGATTAGTGAATATATATTAAGAATCCTCCTGAAATCATAGTTTTAAGGAGCAAATGACAGCCGTGGCATTGAGGGACTTTGCAGATTTATCTAGTATGCCAATTTCATCCTTTTCTGGGTTGAGAAGTCTTTCTCTTGGTCATCTCTAATCAGAATTATTGCAATGAGTTCTGCATGGAGCTGCTTTAGAAGATTATTCAAAAACAAACGTTGATCCAGAAGGTGGTATATAAACTGTTTTGCCTATATGACAGTTCTATTTCATCAACTGCCCTGGTTATCAGTTGACATCTAGAAACAATTCAAAGTATTGATTGTCACACATAAAACTATGTGACTCAGGGCCTAGACAGCTAAGGAATTGTCCTTTTCCTTGGATTACCTCCTCTGATCTCACAATACAGCAGGAAATGAGTGGGTTTGAAAATTTATTCATAGGACATTGCTTGGAGATTCTCTTCTTGCTCTCAAATAATGGACAAGGTTTATTTCCAAGATGCAAGTTGCACAAAATATGCTGCTTTCCATACATGTAGTCACGACTTTGCCAGAACATTTGCTCCTGTGTGACAAATATATAATGCTGGAACTGATGAATTTCTACTTCAGTTAATATTTGCAGGTGCTGATTCATACACTCATTTCTGCATCAATGTATGCATGCTAAAAAAACTAATAAATCCTCATGTGTTTAGAAGCTTTTCCCTCAAAGTACTGAATGAACATTAATCCTAAATAAATACTTTTAACATCATAAGATATATGCTTAGAAATTTTTTAGCATACTATCTAATTTGAGGGTTTGGGACAGTAGATTCAAATGTTGAAAACAAATAAAAAATAAAATAAAAAAGAGGATCCCATCTATTCTAATAACAGACATAGACTGCAAACTCTTAAACATGAAAAAGTAAAATTCTTCAGAATATGCTGAAGAATATATTTTTATATCTATAAATAACAGCAAGAATTCCTCTTATTGTAGCAACTAGAAAATTACCCTGTGGTCATAATAGTTGCTACTGACCATGTTTCTGATCTGTCAGCATTTATCCAGGGAAGACTAGGTCAATAGAAAATGTTCTGAGAGAACTACCTTAAGCCATATTCAGGTGCAAGATTTAAACTCTCCCGGGAGACTAAATTTAAGAGAGTCTTTCCCCATCCCTACCCCCAGAATGATAGACTTTTGGGCTGCATTTCCAACAAAGCAGAGTTCCAATATTAATATGAGCAAAAAATATTCTGCCACAGAGTAAATTTGTAAAAAATTGGCAGAGCACTCTTATCCTGTTGTGAAAACATTCCAAAATGTTCATCACTGTAGTGCTTGGAGCTTAGCAGATGGAAAATGAAATAGGGGAGATGTCCTAGTTCTCCAATAGAAGAGAATATATGGAGCTCAAGGTTGAACTGTAGAATCCTTGATGCTTCCTGAGTTTGCAGACATTAGAATAGAATAGAATAAAATTCTTTATGCGTCAAGTGTAATTGGACACACAAGGAATTTGTCTCTGGTGCATAAGCTGTCAGTGTACATCAAGCAATACGTGATAAATCATGATCATAGTCATTATAAAAATACATTCATCATAAACATCATGAGTGCTAGTGAATTTAGGGTTTGCTTCCTGTTTATATATTGTAGCTTCTTCTGCCAGAGTTGTTGGGGGTATTGTTTTCTCCTTGGTAATTCTGATTAGGTAGAGTAGGTTAATGAAACATCTGCAAATAAACAATCAAGCTCAGAGAACACAAATATAGACAGTTTTTATTCTATAGCAAGCAAGGTAGGCATAGGGGAGATTGGGAGAAGCTAAGTTATGGTCTACATTTCACCCCTTGGTTTGGTGATATGATGGAGAGTTGGGGAAAGCATGGCTTGCAATCTCACAAAACTGAACTCCTCCACATGTTAGCTGATCTCCTTTAGGAGCTTTTTATGCTGGACACTCTTAAACTCAGAAATAGCTGGACTTGCAAGCTGGGGAGGAAAAATGGATCCAGAATCAAGAGTTCTCTATTCAAGGCGGTGGTCCAGGATCTGCAGAGTCTACACTTCTGTTTCAAAAGTTTAACTTGTAAAGACCTTTACTTTTGTTCTGTGACACCCATGAAATATTATCATGACACTCTACATTCTGCCTCTTGTTTAGAAGGTGGTATCTTGACACTGCTTATTATTGAGAGTTGCTGTATTTCAGAAAATAGTTGAGAGTCAATGATTTCAGTGTTTTTTAAAAATACCCTGCAATTAATGTGTTCACTTCTGTGCTTCTCTACAATAGGTTATTTATTTCTAAAAGCACAAAGCATAGGACTAGCATTCCCGAGCTTTCTTTCAAGAAGGCTAGCAAATATGCTTTAAGTATGGATAAGAAACACAAAAGAAAAGAAAAAAAAACCCACACATGCTTAAATTATGCTTGTCACGTACACAAAAAGTTCTCCTAGTTTGCTACCTACGTATGCTTGGAAAAACCTTCCTATATGTTATGGGATTTGTGCAGCACTGAGACAAATGAGAGTTTTAATCATATGCTCCCAAACATATCTTGGCCTTTTCTTTTTCTTTTAAAAAGACTCTGTTCCCATCTCTAATTGGAACTGTTAGTATCAATTCATTTTTTTTTCCTTTATCCCACTGCAATCCACAATCTGATTGGTTGGCAGGTCACACTGGCACTCCTACCTGAGGTATTTTAGCGCTAATGATTGGTTCCTGTAAGACTATTCTATAACAGAACACAGGAAGAGCAATTCAAAAACACAGCTGTGGAGGGAAACAATCAGACACAAAAAACCCCAGCAAAGGGCTTACCAGCCTTTTCTTTCCTTAGGATGCAAGCACATGTTTCACCAAAAGGTTTGATCCTTTAGGATGACTGCTTTTGTGTAATAAATAAACCACACTAGTGGAAGCTGTGATCAAAGCTGTTACTTCCCACACTTACCCTCTGCACCCTGGGCCTGCATTTTTAATGCCAGGGAGCAATAAATCTTTAGATTGGAAATAAAGTAGTTAGGAATATTTGCCCCAGAAAAGAAAAGGAAGATATGGATAAGAAAATAATAGAAAAGCAAAAGATCTAAGCAGAGACCACTATTTTCTCTTTCGTATCATCTCCGTTCCATTAAACTGAATTTCATGGGAATAGTTTTGTTTAAACCTTCCTTCTTTCCTACTTTTAAGAACTGCTTTCTTCATTCCTCCCACAACAGTGACTTCCCCACAGAGGCAAGAAAATGAATTGCTGGTGAATTATTATGGAGAAACAGCACCCATTTGATTCATGCCAATTAAAACAGCAGAAAGCAGATGGCTTAGAATTATTGACCAAGATGTTACTATTATCGTTCATGTCAGTTAGCAATGAAAAACAATGGAGAAAATTTGGTTCATCCATTTTGAGAGATGTATTTATTCTCACTAGACTCAAAAGAATGAATATCTGAATATTTTTTTAAAAATATAATTTTAAACCTTTAAGTAAATATCAAGGCTAGTTTGCAATAGGGGACATTGTGCTGGAGTTGGGGAATTACCCAGCTGGATACTTCTTATTATATTATATACAACTCAAGGGATGGCCTTCATTTGTTTATAGTCTCACTGCATCTCCTCTGTATGAGATAATAATGCAGCAGTGCTGGGAGAAGGGGGAAGAACAGCTATTTTTTTCCTACACAAATGACATAATGAAATCCAAACAAAGTAGAAAAGTGCACAAGCAATGCCTACAACAACTTGAAATAGATTATTATTATTATTGTTATTGTTATTATTATTATGTTTATTAGGCAGAACTTCTGCCTAACTCAAGGTTCTGCAAGGGAAATACCTTTTTTTAAAATATAAAAATTGATAGGCTAGATTCTAGAAGCAAGAGAAGATTGTCCCACATATTGTCTATATTATAATATGACTTTTAATATGAAATAGCTTTAATAATAAACATATTACATTCATTATAAGATCATCACAAAGATCCCATCTGTTCTCTTCTACTGACATCACAATCAGAATTATACTTTAAATTAATTTAGTGAAATGTTTTATTGCCAGCTGGTATTTAGAGCTTATCTAACCAATGCATAAAGTATTATTTATTGTCCTTTTGACCAGAAAATAGCTGCAGATTTCTAGGTAGTAAATAAATACTTTTTAGTTGCCTCTATGCTGTTTTAGAGCCTACTTTTGTCAAATTCTAACAAATTTGATGACTTCCTTATGTATTGGACTGTAGTTCCTATAAATCTGAGCCAGCATGGGCATGGCCAAGAAGTCAGTGTAATCTGGAAGGCATCAAATAGGGGAAGCCTGGTATAAGGACAGCCGTGAACTAAACCATCTGATTGAGGAGATACAAGAAAATACTCTTTTTCAGTTAATTTAAAGTTAAAGGGAAAAGTAAGTAAGGACATGATATATCATGATCACCTTTAGGGGATAGTGTCAAAAAGCTAACCAAAACATTTACTATTTATTTGTTTATTTACATTTGGGTGTAATATTTAACATGTTGTAAAACATGTTACCTATAAATGTTTGTGGACCTTAAATTCTCTTAGTCTCCAATCCCTACATAAATTTTCAAAGATCGTAAAAGAAGAAAGGAAATGGATAAAGAAAAGAAAAGGTCTGAGGCAAGATCAGCCTTTTTATTTTGGGTAACCAAATTATGTCAATTAAAAGGGCAATGATGGAAATTTTCATTTGCGAATTGTATCTTAGGCTGATTAGAACTACACCATACCTTTGTGAGATGAATACTCAGTATATTGAACCTGGCAATGGTCAAAAAACCCAGTTCAGATTTGCACTGAGGATCAAGTGCAATAAAAAGAAACATGCTTGCATTCTTTAATATATAATAAGTTGTATATACGTATATATATATATAAATATGTATATACAGGGAAGAAGAAAATTATATTATGAAATACAAAACTAAACCAAAAACATCATCATAAATAAGAAGAACAGCAACAACAACAACAATAATAATAATTTAAAAAAAAGGCTGGCTTGTTATGGGTTGGAGATGAGAAGACTCCAAGTGTATATACTTACATAGAGGTCAGCACCGTAAAATCCGTCCTGGTAAACCACACTGCAGAAAATCCATACAAAAACAAAACAAAACAAAAAAACAAAACAAAAACAAAAAGAACAGAAAACACATTCCGGTTATTGAGGACGGCAGCATGCACATGCACTTTACACAGGCAGGTGATGTATGAATCCATAACCTGGGCTTTCGGGCAGGAGCAAATCAGCAGAGTTTGTGTTTGCGCACGCACGCTAGACAGCTCCATGTCATCTTCCATGGCATGCAGGCGGGCAGGGCAGAAGGGCAGACAGTATGCAAAGGGGGGGATGGGGGAGAAAACAACCTTTATGCTGTACAAATAGAGTGTTGTTGTTTTAAAAATTCAATGCTTTGAAAAAAAGAGAGATATAACTTGAGAAACCTCGACTAGAGTTATTAACCTGGAAAGGCTTTAATTAACCCTCTAAACAAATGAATCAACTGCTTTCATGTAAAGGGCTCCAAGTAGAACAAGGAAGGTCTTTGGGAGTAGTTCATCCAGTGCTGGGGTCCACCTAGATCAAAAACACACCAAAAGTTGTGTACTCATCTGCATCTTGCAGCCTTGTGTGATCACTTCTGATATCCATACATCACCTATTTTATTTTATTTTTTACATTAGACATGCAATAAGTTTTGGCCGATCACACAAGCATGCAAATTATGATTATTTAGTATCTAAAAGTACTGATTTATCCTCAGAGTAAAAACCCCTGAATCATTCAATTCTGATCAAAGGAAGGAAAAATAAATGTAATAAAAATACCCACAATGCATTGCTTTCACAAGCAGAGATCATGAGCTAAAAGAGTTAGGTAACTGATCCAGGGCTGCAGAACTGGAAAAATAAGAAAGGGGGATCCCTGGGTAGATAGCAATGATACATTCTGTGGAATGTACCTAGCTCCCTCATTTCAAATCTAAAAGCTACTAAATAATTTGTTTGAGCACATCCAGAAAGAAATGAACTGTGAAATTACTACAACTTATTAGAACATTTCATAGAGTAATGTGCTTTGTGTTGATAGGGCAAAAGATCAGGGAAAGATAAGAAAGGAAAAGAGAGTTTGCCATAGCCCTGGTTATGAATGCATGCTTTGCACAGCTTTCTGTAACTTTAATCATTTGGTAGATGAATGCTAAATCACTCATATTAAAAAGCATTAGTTCCCCATATATGAGAGCCTTGTGTGTATGTATCTGGCTTACCAGTTAATGTTATCACAGGCTAGAAGACAATATTACTTGTAATTTTTTTCCATATGCCAACTGGAGTGAAAAATGATGCCAAGCTTCTCTCACACTGATCAGAACACACCCACCTATAGGAAGTTACAAACAACAAGGCTAGGAGAGCTTGGCTATAAATTTGTCATATAATCATCAGATTTCTACAGTGATGCAAGCTTAAGTTATTAAACTACTCATGTAGCATTGCACCCCGCTTCAATTTTAAACTACAAAAACATTGCTGATCAGCATAAATATACTTGATGAAAATTTACTGTAGGAAAGTGATGTCAGTTCAGCAGGGAGAGTATGCCATTTATAATATGGATATATAATATTGATTACAGTAGAGAGGCAAAAATTGGTATTTTTTATTGCGGTGCTTTGAATTTATAAATCTTGTACTGCAAAATCAGTAAGATTGTAAGATGGATTTCATCTTTTGCAGCTTACAAAAGCGTACAAAAACTTTTCTTGCTTTTAATCACATGGAGAAGATATAAAATATTTAACGTATTTTTCGGACACACCAAAGTATAAGACATACCAAGGTTTTGAAGAGGCAAACTAAAAAAAAAAAGTTTTTGCATTCTGCAGACCTCCCAAAAACGGGCCTGTTTTTTTTTTTTTAAGAGCATAAATAACCTTTAGAAGGCTTGTAGAGTGCTCCTGGGGGTGGGTAGGGGGCCAAAAAGGAGCCTTTTTTTGGCGCAAAAAAGGGCATGGATAGCCTTTAGGAGGCTTATAGAGTGCTCCTGGGACTGGGAGGGGGCAAAATTGAGTAAAAAACGGACCATTTTTCGCTCATTTCTGCCCTCCCCAACCCCAAGGAGCACTCTGAAAGCCTCCTAAAGGCTTTGCATGGCCATTTTTGTGAAGGGGGTGAGGTTTCGGTAGGCAGAAAATGCTGTATTCAATGTATAAGACGCACTCAGATTTTCAGCCTCTTTTTTGAGGGAAAAAGGTGTGTCTTATACTCCGAAAAATATGGTATTTGTATTGAGTTGCTTTGCAAAAAATCTTCCCCTTTATCATATTGCAAGAAAATACGAACCACCAAACCAAACTGGTGCTAATTACAAGGAATTATATTCCCTTCCTCTTCATCTTTTAATTTTATCTGGATTGGGACTTCCCTTAATTATAATTGTGCCACAATATTATAATAATAAATATTATTATAAATATTATAAATTTATTATACTTTTATCATTGATTTGAACTTCTATTTTATTGTTTTAGAGATATTTATATCTTACAATTTAAATGTTTTATGCTGTAAGCCATACAGTCATGGGCAACAAAGCAATTTAATAAAGAAAATAAAAAAATATTAATAAATAAAATAAAAATAAAAATCCTGAAAAGAGTTAAAAAGGATAAAAGGTTATTCTGAAATTATTTTTGGGAGGAGATAATTAAACTGTCTTCAACTGAAATATTCAATTTAAATCCCATTGGGATTTTTTTTTTTAAATGCACAACTCTGGTAAATTAGTTTTCTTTTCTAGGAATGCTTTAGCTGTTACTATTAGGGATAATTACAAGTAACAATTTTAGTTGGAAATTTATAACTAACAATATCTGGGTATCAACAATTTGGTATTAAATGATACCTCATAAATGCTATGTGATTCATGGAAGCTATTCCAACATTTCTAACTATACAAATCATGGAGGGTACTGTATGTAGATACATGTTACTTAATATGGTAGAACCATAAAATATATTTACATAAACCCTGGAAGAAGGAGAATACAGAAAATAACTATCCAGTAACTGCACAGTGTTTGTTGCCTGAAATGCTAGGCTGTTTGGTTACTAATATTTAGAACAGAGTATTTCAGAAAATAATCCCCCCCAATTAACGTATAATTCTAATTAAAAGAGAAAAGATCAGTATCCAACTGTCTCTTGGTATTTTCCTTTCTGCTTAGATTTGTTCCAAAAAAGATTGGAACCTAGTCTTTCATTTTTAATGCAAATGAAATCTTAGAACTAAAACTGGCAACAGAGATACTGGAATGTTGTCAGTCTTGAAAACATACTTGAAATAGTAAAACAACCAATGCCTTGAAATAATAAGAGCAGCTTACTGCTAAGCTGTCATGTTACCGAAACTATTAAAATCTTAGGAAGCAATATGTTGCCTACCCTAGTTTGTTTTTTTTATTCTAGTTTAAACAAAAACTACTAGTTTAAACAAAAACTACTAGTTTAAACAAAAACTACTAGTTTAAACAAAAACTACTCTTCATTACATGTCTGCTCAATCTTTGTTTAACCCTTCTCAAAACATCTCTAATCAAGAAAGCAAATCCATTGTGGGTAACTATTCTGTTCTCTTCTGATCAATTTACAATGTATAATGAAGCTAACAAACAATGCTTGTCAGTCTGGGTAATTCAATGAAATTGGACTTCAGAGAACAAGATGTAGCCTCACTCCACAGACTCTACACGTTTTAGGAAACTCTTTTTATAAGATTATTTCTTCATTTTTTTCAAGATTATTTTGTGCTGCCAAAATATTGTTACAAGCTAGAACAATTGGCACAGTATTTTTGAACATTTTTTTCACTGCTGGGTTGCCAATTTAATGAAACTTTCTGGACATAAATGTAAGTTTTAGTTTGCCTTTTCCAAGTATGACGGAGTGCAGAGCGTTATAGCGTTGGCACCTCCTGTTCCTATTTTCAATCCATTGAATGTCCTATTCTGAAGATCACTGCTGTATAGTGTTCCATCCTTACCCTGGGTAAGCTGGGATGGCTGTTGGAGGTACTGCTCGTACCGCACCGTACACTGTCCTTCCTCGTCCTCTCAGATGGGCTCCCCTAAATGCTGCCGCTGTGGTGGCTGCAGTTGGGTAAGGGAAGCTGGGTACTATGAAGACAGACAGACAAGGAAAAATATGAGAAGAATCAGTTCCTCTGCCCAGTCAATTAGAATCATATTTAACTAGGCTTATGCCCAACTCCAGAGAGGTGGAATGTTCTGCATCTGTCCTGCAAAGGAGCATGCTTAGAGCTCTGAAACCCTCCCATATCTCTTGCTGTGACATGAACCTGAAGGAAAGGTAGGGTTGCAGAAAGGCCTGGCATGCAAGGGATTAATGTTATGTCATGCCTTCTTCATCACAAATTGCAAACTGTTTCCCCTTGTCCTCCACCCCATTTTCAAAACGCCATGCAGTCTGGTTAGAAAGTCTGAGAAGCATGTAGAGTTACTACTAATACAGGCAGGTAATAACTCTTCCATTTACTTGGAATGGGGATGCTTAAAATGCTTTTTTCATAATAAGCTTCAACTTGTGAATTAAGAACATGTGTGCATATGTGTATTTCTCCTTCCAACTCAAATATTTTCCATCACATGTCGTTTAAATCTAAAATGATCAAAACATCCTAAATGAAGGCAGCCATAATTAATAATGAGGTTTACCAAGTTTACCAAGAGCCTACCTTCTGGCAAAGGTGACCATTAAGTGGTTCCATCTATATTGGGCCCTGTTTTATTACACATCATGCTGGAGTAAACTGGCCCAGGGCAAAATGATATTGAAACCTCAGAAGGTGGCTGGGAACACAGTGCAATAAAGGGATACTTAGATGGCACCAGTCAGTCACAAGGCAAACCCAAGGTGCTTCTAGGAGCATGCCACAAGGGGGCTTGCGGTGGCCCCCCCAGTTTAGTAGCATGAATAACATGTACTTTGGAGTGGGGCCTGTTAACATTGTTAAGCCAAGACAATTGGACCTTCCACTTCCACTCCCTCCCATACAAATTTATAACAGCCTGATCGCCCTGAGAAACCCTAGCCATAAACAAGCTTGTAAAATGCATTGCAAGAAGACAGGAATCACTCCCACTGCCCAAAGAAGTAGCATTTCTTTCTGCCAAGGCCCATCCTTTCAAGTACATATTATACAAACTGGAAAGAAGAGGGCAAACAGATCACTGTTTACTCAAGCACAGTAACAATACAGGGGCCAATAGGGGCTACTTACTGATTAAAGGAATGTAAGTGTTAATACCCCCCCTTCCTGACAGGGGCACTGCAGCGTCATTGCCCAGCGAGACATCTGCTTGAAAACTGGATGCTAATTTAATTTTAAAAAGAATAAAAAATGTAAAAATGTTATAAAGAAACAGCAGATTGAGAACATAAACAATCACCACTGCAGTCAAATGGCAGAAATAGAAGAATCAGTATTAATTTCTACCTGCATATAATTCAGGTCCATATACAGCTCCAACTACAGGACTCAATTTCCAACCTGAAAAAAAAAAATAAAGACAGATGTGAGCAGCTAGACTTTCCGTCAGTGAGGCAGCAAACAAAAAAAAATGTATCAGTACAGATACAGTCTATCTTCTAGCAACTATGTTCTATCTTCTAGTAGTTATTACCTCACTTCCATACAGATTGTTCCTAGGCATAAAAACAGGCTACATTTTCCAGATTTCTTGGATTCTGGACATAAATGGAGGAGAAAATACAAATCACTAATGCTTTCTGGCAAATCCTTCCCGCAGTCTGAAAATGAAGCTCACACTGTATTGTGTTTGTCTTATTTTTATTTTTAAAAGCTGTGGTTGTAGTGAAAGATCAAATGAAAAATTTGAAGCCACATAGGAATGACTGTGTTATTTATAAAATTAAAACTTCAGATCTTTGAAATGATGTCTGATCATCAGTTAAGGAAAGGTTCTACAATACTAAGGATACTGGTGAGCATTTGAAGGGAATGTGAGGAATGCTTGGCTTAGAAGTCATCATATATCATACATCAATCCAAATGGGAAAGGACCAAACCAAAGAACATTTTATGTATGTATGTATGTATGTGTGTGTGTGTGTGTGTGTGTGTGTATGTATGTATGTATTTATGTATCTATGTATTTATTTATTTAAAGTTACAACCCCTGGTATGTCCAAATATGGGAGGAAGTCCACTGCTTCCATTCTCTATCCATTGGCACAAGAGACCATCCAGACAGAAACCCAATATTTTTACTATTGCCTTTGTTAATATATATATTCTTTTGGCAGGTGTCAGAATTTCATTTTAATATGCGCCACTGTGTACACAGAAAAGTGACAATAAAGGTTACCTTATTTGACCTTGATAATGTAAATGCATATGCTAATCAAGAGACACTTCCTACTACTTTCTCTATCAAGACAATGAAACCTATAAAAAACAGTAGCTAATCAAGTTGAGACTCAACAAAGAGTCTTCTGCAAAGAGAATAGAGTTAAAAATAAAAGTGATGAAGTGATTTGAACTTCAACAGAGGCAAATGAATAGTAGAAAGAATATTTTAGAGCCTTATATGAGTATGATAATAGCACTGAAATGAATGCTGTAAATGTACCGTTTCCCTGAAAATAAGACCAATTGGGCTTTTGAGCGCATGCGCTAAAATAAGCCTTCCTCAGAAAATAAGCCCTCCCTGAAAATATTGCAGCCATGAGGTGATCACACTTGCCACCTCCTGCACCCCAAAAATTAATAAGACCTCCCCGAAAATAAGGCCAAGCGTTTATTTCGGGGGTCAAAAGAAATGTCCCTGTCTTATTTTCGGGAAAACACGGTAATTGTCAAAAAAATAATGAAAAGAAAATCTTAAATAGTATGATACTGTTTAAAAATAGTAAAAGTACAGGTGTGAAAATAGACAAATGTTGAAATGTGGATGTGGCTTATTTATGAAGTGGCAGTGTAAGTTGTTTTAATGCATTGGTGAAGATCACATCAGCGCCTGACAATTAAACCAATGTGATTATTGTTCCCCTATACAAATGAAAAGATAAGAAGAGGTAATAACAAAACCAACCCCTCACACAAGAAAATTAGTTTGTTAAATGTGTCTTGGAATGGAAAACTGCTTAGCAGAATTCTCACTGAAAAGGAACTAGAGCTGACAAGGAACAAAATTAGTAGTGTGACTTTATGCTGGGCAAATAGTGTGTGCACTAAAATTTTGTTCTTCAAAACGTCATTTAGAAATGTATCAATGTGGAAAAAAATATTATATATTTAGTGATTTAGAGAAAGCATATGACAAAGTGAATAGACTTAAATAATGGAACAGTTTGTGTCATATATTAGAAGATTGGTTGATTAATGCAGTAAAGAATGGTATACCATGAAAGACTAGCATACCTGAAAATAAATGAATTACTTGGTTCATCATCAAATACTGTGTAACCATCTCCTTGGTTGTTTAATGTTTTCATGGATAACGTACACTTATGATGTTGGGCTGACTGGGGAAATGAATGTGTGCAGTATGCAGATAATGCCATGTTGTTAGTCAAAATTGAAATGATTTTCAAATAAATGTTAGATCAAATGTATGAGGTAGAAAAGTGTACAGATTTGAAATTTCGAATGCTGCTTGGAAAAATGTGGAAATGGTTGGAGAAATTTGTAAGATGTACAAATGCTGACAGACAGATGGTAGAAAGCACATGGTCTGCTGAAGGAATGAAATTTGTAAAAGTAAGTGAAAATGGCTGTGTGTGGGAGTAATCTTCTGCACATTTGTTATGTGAGAGAGAGTTGAGTATATGAGGAGAAACAAATTAAACTGAATACAGCGGGAAAGGGTTACTTAAAAAATATGTGCAATAAACTCTGTAGTGAAGCAGTCAGTCAAGAATGAACAAGTAATGAATTAACGTGGAATGAGTGCAAAAGTGAGCAGATAGTGCAAAAAGAAAAAAGGAAGAAAGAATTCTGAGGTCATTTGACCTTACAGGGAGAATGAATAAGGACAGAATCATAAAACAAATATACAAAAAAAAGAATTAATTTGTTGAAAAGTGGAAACTGAAGACATGTTGGAAATTGTTAAAAAGAATGTCCAAAAAGGTAAAGGTGAGAAATGAAAGAAACAGAGGCATTACATGAGTTGGTGAATGGACATGATAGAAGCAAGAATAGTTTGCAAATATAGAAAGACATAAAGGAATACAATGAATGGTGTTTGTATAATGTAGATGTAATTAATTTCCTTTTACAATTATCTTCCAGCATGGATTTATTTTGACTTTCTTCTTTTTATGTACTTTATATGATGTTGTTCCCTAAAGGAGAATACCACAATAGGTGTGCCTACATATAGGCAAAAGCAAATTATGCAGATACAGGTAGTCCTCAGTAGTCCTTGTGACCAATTGTTTAATGATTGTTCAGTTACTATAACTTGGAAATAATGCTTTATGGTCCACTACTTAAAGCTCAGATCTTCAGGATCCCAACTTTGTCTCTCCAATGAAGGAGTTCCTGTCCGCACACTCTTTTGATCCATCCACTTAATCATCAAAATTGAGACACTTGGGATCACAGTTCATTGAACAAAGTAGTGATATGGGCATCTCACTTAATGACACTTCATTCAACAACCAAGATCCCAACACAATAGTCAAGTACTACTGTGTAAGTCAAGGACTACCTGTAGCTTTCTTTTTAAATCACAAGTTGACTATTCTTTTTCCTATGATTCACAGGATAGGAGACAGCCTCCCTAAAAATGCAAGACAAATGTAAATGAATATAAATGCATCCTCTGTCTATTTCTGTTAATCACTTCCAATTTTAAATGCACCCAAAAAGCCCTCTATCACTTGTGCATACATATCAGTTAGAGCACAGTCACATAAGTTACAAAACTGAAAATTTAAAGTCATTTCTTAAAGCCAAAGTATTTCAACCATATTTGTGGGCTCAAATAAGTGCCATCTTTCTCAAGATATTTCAAAGAACTCTTGTCTACCTCTGGACAATCTGTGAGGTATTTCAATTATCCCTACCTATAAAGAAACAAGTTTCTCAAATTATTCTGAAATACTAAACCGAAAACGTAATTCTTATGCCTAAAAAGGTTCCTCTCTTACCGTTTGCATATGGTGTGACCATCTTCTTATTAGTCATTACTCGTGCAGTGGCATTATTAACCTAAAAATTAAAAGGGGAAGGGGAAGAGAGGGAAGGAAGCACAACACTTTAGAGAAAAATGATAGAAACCTCAATGTTTTTTTAAAAAAATCAGCACAATGAAATTTACTTTTACAGATTGCCTTTATATATTATAATTATAAACATATCTGATTTTTTTAATTTTAATTATGCATCAAGAAAAGGCTAAAAAGAGCAGATTTTCTCAGGCATCCCTGCCAGCTTTGACTTCACTATTTGATGCTCACTAATTCAGGGACAAAAACTCTTCCATTTCTATTTTTGTGTGTCCAGTTTGACTGGCATGAAACAGAAACAAAAATAACCTTGTTTGATCTATTAGTAGCCTTTCACTGAACTGCAGTGGTCTACTAATATTACCAAAAAAACCTGCTGCAATTTGGGCAGAAGAACTATTCCCAGGTGTCTGGGATTAACCGGCTTTTCTTCTAAGGGCGTTTGCATTCCAGAGCAGCACTGCTTGGCCTGTATCTCAATTTTGGAGTATTGTATCTTGAGAGGCCATCAACCCCAATCTTCCCTAGTTGCTGCCTTGTCAGTAGAAAAATGAACACTATTAGAAATGTATGAAGTGTCTCCTCATTTCTTTTTCTTTTTAGTCTCCTTCACTGTGCCTACTGAGCTGTTCATTGCTCAAGCTTTCTAAGCACTGCAGCAAATGAATGTTGCAGCAAAGATGATGCTAATAAAACACTGGTGGGGTGGATAAAGCCAATCAATGGCAACCCTGTGTCAAACATAGGCCCAGAATCTTGCAGAGTGAAGGTGGAGGTAGAATCATTAACGTTTCAAAATTCTAGTCCCAATGGAAGAAGAAGTCTCATGTGAACTTCAAGATCAAGAAAAGAATGGTTCAAAGGCCCTCTGAACTTTAAAACAAAAGTGAGCTTTGGGCAGGGAAGAAGGGAGCCTGGAATCTCATTGCTCTATTTTTAGCCCTCCTGACACCCGCCCTCCCCATATAAACATTACACATTTAATAGAAAAAGAATGGGAAACAACAACAATGAGACTGAAAGCATGCTGTTAAAACACACATTAAAAAAAAGAAAAACAATAACAATTGATTAATGGGGATAGGAAGAGAGGTCTCACAGACAATCATTAAGATGGAGCAAGTGCCTGAAAATCAACTGCTACAGCAGAATGCAATACAAGCACTTAAAGGAAAAATGGGCAAAACCAATCAGAAACCACCAATCAGCAAAGACCAACAGCTGTATTTAACTAAGTAAAGGAAATGGCAAGTGAGGAGAGGAGAACAATCAGAGGTCCAAAGAGAGGGAGTGCAGAAAAGAAGTGGCGGAAGGAGGAGATGGGATAGGCAAAAAAGAAAAAGTGTATGGGTGCATTAATAAAACCAGCCAAAACTGGAGTTACTCAACTCTGAGTAAGATGTGCAAGGAAAATTACTGGAAAGTCAGTAATCAAACAGCTCAGACTTAAACAAAATGGTATGTACATCCAAAATCCAGGTGGCATTACTCAACAGCATTGAAAATAAAAGGGTGGGAGAGAAGGAAAAGGAAGAAGGGGGGGGGGACAACAAGTCAAATCACATTTTGTAGTGTTAATGTGAAATGGCAGATGGATTTTTTTCTTTCTTAATTTTTTTTGTTTTGCATAAAAGAAAAGAAAAGAAGTAAGCTTCTCCTCTAGCACTTTGATTTCACTTACCGCCAACTCGTACCATCGCCAGCATTGTGTATAGTTACCATGGAAAGAGTGAGTCAAGTGAAGGGCCCTAAACACTAAACCATTAAAAAGGGAAATAAAACAAAACAAAAAACAAAACAAAACAAAAAAGCAAAATATGCAGACATCTTACTCAAAACGGCGGCTTTAATTTTTTCCTTATATTTAGTAATTTTTTTCCTTTAAAAAGAAAGAACAAAAAGGGGCCAGTTAGCCTTCTATATGAGGGAACAGCAAATTCATCACTAAGAGGTTACCTCTCATCTAGGTAACACAAGCATCTTGTGCTTATCACAGTCTAACTCATTGGAAATAATTATGGAATGCATATTTCTTAATTTGAAATACATTTACATAGATACTTCATTGGCTCAAGTTCTTCCTGATTTCTCCATTGACCCCTTCCCAATACATTAGTTTCACACTCATATGGAGGAGAACTGGCCTCTGAATCAAGGGCAGATATTGGCTGCCCACCCCTTCTTTCTTGTTAGATACCAAGTGATAAATGGGACTGTGCTCATTTTGTTAGTTTTTGATCTGGCTTGGAAATTGAAAGTCGGAGCCTCATTAACTGAAGCAAAGGAAAATCAAGATAGCAGAAGGGCAAAAAATTTGGAGTGTGTTGGAAACAAACTTAAAAGAAAGGAAAACAAAGACAAAGAAAAATAACAAAAATGACAAAAATATATAGATATATATATATATTGGGAGGTTATTTTATACACTTCAGTGCAGGGGACGGGAGTGAAAAACACAGGACACAAACACACACACACGCACTGGACAGGAATCCCAATGTGAAATCAGTGAGGCAAGACACAAAAAGGAAACCAAAGAAGAAATATAAAGAAGAAATTGAATTACTGAAGACATGCACCTCGATTTTACGGCCCTCTACCACGGTGCCGTGTAATTTCTCCCTGGCCCTGTCTGCATCAGCACTATTCTCGAAAGTTACGAACCCGAATCCCTGCATGCAGCGGGAGAAGGGGGAAAACATGCACATCGTTATATATTGAAATACTGATATCTAGATAAATAGAGAAAAAAATATCACAGTATGAAATTGACATCAGCACAACTTAGCAATACTCTCCTAGAGTCACATTTTTGGTTCATGCATGTTTCATGAAAGAATTTCAATTAAAAAAATAACTTTAATCAGATTGAAAATAATAAAACATAAAAGCAATTGAGGCCAGACCAAAAAAAGCATAGTTACTCGAGACACATTCTAAAAAGTAACCTAGCTCCAAGATTGATCAAATGCAATGTATTAAAACCTGGAAAGAAATCTTGCCATAAATGACCATTCATATGTTCTCTTTTGCAGCATTCTCAGTAATTTCCTTTCATATGACAAGGATAGGCACAGCAAGATGCTCTGAACAAAACCTAACAAAAGGAATATGTGTGATAGTTCTTACTTGCCTTATTATTTTTATAAATAGTATTAATATATGTATTTTTGACAGTGAATAAATGTATGAAAGACAAAAAACGTGTGTGTGTGAGTGTATGTGTCATTATATGTAAACTTTTGACAATGACCTGGACATCTTTGCTTCTGCCTCTTGTTAATTTCTTAGAGTAAAGCTAGCCTTTAAATATATATATATATATATTTGTTATATTTATGCTGATAAATAAATAAAGGGAGACTAGTATAGATCTATTTCAAGCTATTTAGCTCTCATCAGCTAGCCACACCCTTACTGGGAATCGAACCGTGACTTTAAAATATATATATATTATAAAATATATATATATACTTAAAGTCACAACCCCTGGTATGCCCAAGTATGGGAGGAAGGTCACACTTCCACTCTCTGTCATTAGGCTCGTCACAAGAGACCATCCAGACAGAAACCCAATATTTTTTACTGTTGCCTTTTTTTGTTACATTTGTTATATGTATGCTGATAAATAAATAAAGGGAGACTAGTATAGATCTATTTCAAGCTATTTAGCTCTCATCATCGATTCCCAAAAACTTGGGTATGGCTAGCTGATGAGAGCTAAATAGCTTGAAATAGATCTATACTAGTCTCCCTTTATTTATTTATCAGCATACATATAACATATATATATATATATATATATATATATATATATATATATATATATATATATATATATATATATATATATATATATATATATATATATATATATATATATATGCAAGAAATGCAGGTCACACTGGTTATCTTAATACCTAGGATGCTTATCCCTATTAAAAGTAGATATTAATAATACTATAATAAATGGCTAGGAATAGATACCCTGGCTCACTGGGAGGAAAAACAACCTGTAATCTATTTTCTATTTCAATAGAGGACACCATAGCTGTTTGTACCCAATAAAATAAATACCTAATAAATGCTTGGCTTCTTCACTCAGAAAACACTAAGTGAAGCAGTGTTTTTCACAGATGGTTGAAGCTGTACGTTCTAGAATTAGTACTTTAATGAGGTTGAACAAAACTTTCTAATGGAAGAGAACAAAATTAATTAAAGCACATCATAAAACGATACAGGACTGAGTGTAAAGATGGAATGATTGCTTCTTTGTTCAGCTTGCTTTTGAAAGTTTAGGATTTAGTTAAGGATCCAGGTGGTTTCTGCATCCAGGCTATAAATAACCAACTCCTATTTAACTTTAAAAATGCTTTAAACATAACTGCCTCAGTCATAAAATTATATAGATTTACCTTAATAAATGCCAAGGTAAAATGCCACTAGTTATGAAACATAATCAGTTAATCTTAATCGTTGATAATTTTATCACTATTAAGACAGAAATATTTATCTAATCAAAGTTCTATTCTATGTAAGGTTTTTTTTTTCCAAAGTACAAATATATTCAATTGGATTTATTAATAGACTCACATAATCGTACTACAGTAGGACATTTAAGACCTAACCCTATATTTATTTTCAAGAAACTGAAGTATGCATGCCTCATGTAATAAAAATATGCAGGATCTGGATAAATATTTTTAGATAGAGGAAAAAGTGTAGGTAGTTCATGTTTTTAAAATTGATCCTGAAGGTAATGTAACAAGAACTTGTTCGGGCCCAATATTCAGCATTAACAATAGTGCTACATATATTGAATTTTCAGTTGGGTCTCCTATGATAAGCTATTTACATGCTGTAGGATCAACGTTCAAGGAATAGGGTAAAGAATTTACTCCTATTGCCTGCTATAACGTTTTCCTCTGTTTTGTTCTTCAAATGCAGACTTTTACATTCTTGGAAGAGCAGGGTGAAAAATGCCACCTTCCACTATTGTAAATCTCCCTACTACATTAATTGGGTGAAAATTATGCTTATTGAGGAATTTTATAGATTTTTGCTATGTCATGATTAGGAAAATGTGAATCTATTAGAACTTATTGACTCAATACGCCAAGAATTTAGCAAGTACATATTATCTGCAAAATGAAATAAATGTCTTAAACATTCCCCCTTCCCAGCTCTACATAGATTATAAATGGTAATTGCAAAGTGAGCTACATCTTTTAACACCTTTATATTTTTCAAGCACATTACATTTTGCATCAGGTGTTACAAATCTGTGAATAACATGAAGATTTTTCTTAATGGACATGATTCCAGTGTTATCACTGCAGCCAAAAATCAAACATACAGTGCAAAAAACTTTTTGTGCAATTTGTTGAAACAGGGTTGTTATGAAGATAGATATATTACATGAGTAGACATTTTACTTAATATTATTTTACTACACTTCTAAACATTTTTACATCTTCACTCTAAACACATGACATAGAACTTTTGACTAAAACGTTATTGAATTCCTTTGAATTTTACTTAGTCCTTGGATAAAGTCTCAAGTATAAAAGCAAGTATTGATTTGTTGGTGTTTTCCAAAAATATGCAGGACAACAACTAAGTCCAGAAAATGCCAAAACCCCCAACAATTCATCTCTAAGCTACAAAGAATTTCTAATATCAGTAAAAGAGTGTATGTCATACAGAAAACTTTCCTTTAAAGATAAATTTGATTTTATTCTCCCTAAACATAGGCCCCTCATACCAAAGCAGTATTTAATACTGGATTAAAATTTTCAATATCTCACAGTTCAGAAAAAAAAAGGAAAGTAATATAACTAGCTCAAGAAGGATATGTATTTTTATAATTATTCCTACTAACCTATTATAATTCATTTGCTGGTAGTTTTGAGACTGAACTGATTTTACTATGCAACTTATATTTCAGTTTGAAAACAATACCCAGTCCATTTAACTTCTAACTGTACTAAATCCTCAAAAACATTCAGAACAACCTGCAGCCCAAGGGCACCGAGTAACTGTCATCTTTTTAGTCTGGCCTCAGATTCTGCAATAAATAACAAGCAACAGGATGAGCAGTGTAAAATAATAACTGTACAGAGTTTTTTATAAAATGTTTCCATCTCTGAAGAATGAGAAAGAAAATTTACCATGTAACCGTAAAGGGAGAAATCAAAAGCAGACGATTCTCCTGGGTGTGGCCAGAACACAGAAATTAAGGGAAAAAATAATCATAACAAAAAAAAAAAAAAAAACCAAATAAATGAAATAAATTCAAAAGAAACTATAAAGATCCCCTTAAAATCCATGCATTGTTAACACTTTCCCCCCCACTGTTTAGAACATTGACTTCAGAAGCAGCATCTTTATCTCAAGGTGTTGGGAAAGACTTTCCATAATTTCAATTGTTAATATATATATATATGTATACACGCATATACAAAGAGGCAGTTTTTTAAAAAGAAAACTCAGTCAACAGCCAGAAGCCTGGACAAATGGAACAACAACAAAAATAAAGAAATAAATAAACATAAAAATCCAGGCTTTCGGGTTATTTGCTTTCAAAGTCAATATATAATAATCCATCTGAGATGAGTGATTAAAATAAATTCCACAAAAAATATTCTAGTGCTATTTAAAGTGAGGACACTATTATTTAAGTTTTCAAAAAATAGTGGAATTTTTATCTAGAATTACCTTGCATAGGTTGAACCAGGGTGCATATTTTGTAGCTATTTAACTGGATTGATCAAAACCATTTTATGTACGTATGCTGGAATTTAAAACGGAATTGTTTAAGAATATGGAAAAAATAAAGAAAAATGCTTTTCAATTTAAGAGAAAAGTATTTTTGTTGTCCAAAATATTTTTTTTAAAGTGAGGACATATAAAATAGGATACCATTGCATCTGTTAAGAGAACAGAGTAATCAATGTTACATGAAATTTAGAGTGATAAAATAGGATTTTGTTACGAGATCAGTTAAATTAAGTTTAGTATATAATCTCTCATTTCTTAAAATGACTTATTTATAAAATGATTGGATTTTATACTTGAGTATATAGCCCTTACTAGTTCTCTGGGCAGCTTTAGGAACTTTTCTATTTTTACTTACTGAATCAACTGGGTAGTGAAATCACTATGGTTTCCCCACTGTTAATTGCAATAGAAGCCTGGGAGGGAAGTCCGTTCCATTGGACATTGGAATACAGACATTCTAGGCCATTGTTTTCCTGATGCGTATTAGTATCTTAACAGAGAATATGGTTGAATAAAGGTGTATCTTTCTCAGACTAACTATTAAGTCTGTTTACCTGAGCAGTCCCTAAAGAATTCTACAAGATCCCACCAATATGAGGGAGAGGGGTAAACTCAGGAGCCAAGGTGGCACAGTGGTTAAATGCAGCACTGCAGGCTGACTGCTAGATCAGCAGTTCAGCAGTTCAAATCTCACCGGCTCAGGGTTGACTCAGCCTTCCATCCTTCCGAGGTGGGTAAAATGAGGACCTGGATTGTTGTTGGGGGCAATATGCTGACTCTGTAAACCGCTTAGAGAGGCCTGAAAGGCCTATGAAGCGGTATATAAGTCTACTGTTATTATTATATTATTATTCATAAATCTAACATTTCTGTCTGTCACATTGCTCCACCCTAGCTATTTATAGAGGAAGGGAAATATCACACGCTTTATATTAAAATGGGTGAATGATCTGGCATAATGTAGTGGTGTTGAATGGGACTAAGACTACAGAGACCCAGATTTTAGTCGATATTCAGTGTTAATTTGGGGCTATTCATTATCTTCTAGAGCTGTTATTGTCAGAATAAAATCAGAAGGGTCACTATGTACACTGCCTTAAACATTTGGATGAAAGGCAGCACACAAGTAGGAGAAATAATAATAATAATAATTACCACAACTGTGACTACAAGGCTTGGTTCAATCATTGTTCTATTGAAAACTAGACTTGTTTGTTAAAATTTGAATTAATGAAATTAATTAATGAAAGAGAAGTCTGAACATAACTGAGATTGTTATGTAAATGGTTCAAACAGCTTTTTTTTTAGTTTTCCTAATATGATGCTAGTTATCCAAAATTGTGCCTAATATTCAAAGTTGAGATGCTTATAAAAGCATTAACATTTATTAATAAATCTACATAACCAAAAACTTCTATTCATAACTTTTTCATTCATTCCAAATGATTTTTACAAAAAAAAAAATTAAATACAGCCAATGTGCACAAATATATTTGATACTCAAAAACAGGATGGAAATACATCATCTCATCTCAGATGGACTAAAGGGTAATTTGAAACGCTCAAATTTTCCAACACTGGACATATCTGGCAGAGGGCCTTTGCCACAGTTATGAAAGGATAAAGATCTGCTCATTCCATAGAGGGAATGGGTGTAGGCATACCCAGAGCAATTTGGATTTTACATTTTCACCTTTTAAACATTCACATATTGAAGAATATACCCTTGAGAAACCCAGGAAGGGGAAGGGTAATACTGAGAACACAGCACAAGGCAGGCAGCGGGGAGCATCTGCTTTCCGATTCCCAAGAAAGAGGAGGAGGAGAAAGGTTCCATATCATTAGGTTAGAATAGAAACCACAGGGTAGGATACAAGCATTCAAGTTTTGGCATACTTTTTTTTTTTTTTTTGCAGAAGAAGTGAGTGATAAGTGAAGGGTCCCTAGAAAGAATTGTCCTTCTCCACTGGGAATCTAAGCTTCTTTAAAAATGTCCCAATTCAATTTTAAAAAAATGCCATAAACACAAACACTCTTAGGGATTCCTACTTATACTATTCACCATGTTTAAAACAGTCTCATTTGAATCTTTGAATTGGTGTGAATTTGAGAGGCAAGTGTTTGAAATTTTACTCCCAAATGGAAAAGAACTTGATCAATGTCTTTATCAGCTAAATATTTACTAGATGAAAGAAAAGGGGGCAAACATCTATCATTTAACCTTAATAGGTTTTGTATTATCTGAAAACCAGAAGTTTGGTTTATTTACTTGCACTTCAATAATTATTAGAATATTATAATTTATGGAAGATTTCAAACATAAGGACTGAATGGCCTTATGGCTTATTATGGCTTCACAGTGAAAAACCAGCATGCTACACAGATCATATACACAAGCTCCTCCTGAGAACAACTATAAATAATGAATTAACAAACAAGTCTGTCCATGGTTTGCTTAGTATTGGGAAAATACACGTTTTGATTTAGCTTTCTGACTCCTTTTGACCAGAAGTCTCATGCAACATGCTAAACAAGTCATAGACTGGGTTTATATAATTTGGTATCTTTCCTTACTCATCAGAGCAGTTAGTGAGTGTGATCTTAGAAGCATGCACTAGTCTGCTGCTAATCCTTCACTAAGAATGAAAAATGAAGTAACCCAGTATATCTGTGTATCAAAATAAGGACATATAAACCCAGATGTACACAGCATAAAATTGTAGATGTATATGAGTGCAGACAAAAATATTTTTTCCAGTATGCTGGCTGGGGAATTCTGAAAGTTGAAGTCCACATGGTTTAAAGTAGCCAAGATTGAAAAACACTGATCTAAACGGTACAGAATAGCATGTTATTTAGTGATTATATAACAGCAGATTGCTTCCATTCTGTGAAAGACAATAAATGTAAGATCCTGAACTTGTTAATGGTTATATAGTTCAAATAGCTAGCCTACGGCATTCTAACCAGTCTCCTGTTAATCCAAGAAATGTTTTACATCTCTGGTTTACTTACTTATATAGCCATTTCCAAGAGCCTAGGTATACTGAAGTGTAATGGTCAAACATAATACACTTTTCACTTCATCATTCAAACATATACAGTGGGATGCGTGAGTAATAGAAAGCATGTGGTTCAATGCAGTTTGCAGCTCTTCACAAATTAAAATAATTATGTGCTGCATCAATTTTACCCTATATCTTTATAAACTAAGCTATGAGATAAATTCCAATATTAAATGTATGTATTGTATGTACTGTATAATGTACAAGTAATAAATATAGCTTCTTTTCTGGTTTTCAGATAATACATAGGAAATCTGATTCGCTAACAACATAATCTTGTATATAAACATCCATATGGAGCTACTCTGTGTAGATTATCAATCTCAAAATCAGGATATAGAAATATAATCCTAGCTATGCCTTATCACTATAATGTGATGGAGTGAGGGTGTGGGACAGATATTCATTTTTAATAAAAAGTGGAAAACTTAGCATTGATTAAGTCAAGCATAGTAGAGACATGCACTGTGCAAGCTTCCCCCACAGAGCTCTGCCAATGCGCCTTGCTCCTGACCTGAAACACTCCCTGCTATTCCAGTGCTGGACCTACTGGGCAGAGAGAGAATCACATCAATTCTTCAGTGAGGGGACATTGGTTTCACGATGAGAACCGGTTAGGACAAGCAACACTTAAAATTGCTACGCTTAGGTCTAAAAGGTTTGCCATTGGCTCTCCTGAAAGTTAATTCTTTCAAAAAAAACTTACATCATTCTGAACAGCTTCTATTTTGAATAACTATACCTTTCTAAAAAGCTGCAAGCTTTTGCAGACATTGTAAGACGATGGGGCAACATCTTTGCAACACTGCAGGATTATTGCAACATCAGGTGGGCATTTAATTTCTTTTCCACACAAGATAATTCTTATCCCATATATAAAATACTTCCAAAATTTTTTATAGCATTTCTTTCTCAAACATTTTAAATTAACAAAACATTAATACAAAACCTGACTCTCATAGCTTCAGTGACTCTTTTTATTTTCAGAAGTTTGGAGAAATCTGATTATTTCAAAAGGAAAATTATGAAATTATTATTGAAGATACTTAGCGATTATATGTAACACCTACAATTATATGGAATAGCAGCTCTAGACAACCCAGTGCCTAGTTCCTTTTCTCTCTATACAGAATATCTAGGAAAGAAGCTGCTTTATCTTGACAACTGGAGTAGACTGGTAAAGGAGAGAAATAGGTACAGGGTAGATAAAGAAACAAAACTTACCTTGGAACCACGTTCATTGAAGATTATCTCTACATCAAGGATTTTACCAAATTGCTATAAAAAAAATTATTTTGGTTTGTTAATTCAGCATCCTTTATCTTTCATGGCCGAGAAAGAAATACTTTTGAATGCACAGTTGAAAATATTTTAAAATGAATTCAGACATTTGTTATTTATTTGTTGAATTTCTTTTGGTTGTCAGGTTTATAAGCCTCAGAGTTTGTGATATTTTACTTTATGTAAAATATAAAGTAACAAAAGTACAATCCTTAGTGTTCTCTGAGCTTGATTATTTGTTTGCAGAGGTTTCATTAGTCAACTCGATAATATCATCAGGGGCACTATATATTCTCTTCATATATTACAAATAAAAGTGAATATATGTGTCCTAGGATAATTTTGCAGGATCCAATCTGGGTTGGTCATCGGGATTAGACATTTTGTCTTCTGAGCTTTCGGACTCGTGCTGGAGCCCATCTTCAGAGAACTTCTGTCTCTTTGTATATTATCTTCTCTTGAGGTAACAAAAGACTATTCACAATTGCACTAAGCAATGGTGGCTGGTTTATAAATATATTGTTCCATAATTCTCTCTCTTTTTTTTTTTTTACTGGTGGAGTGTTCCAGCCAGCATCACCTCCATGCCATTCCCTATATCAGTGGTAGTCAACCTGCTCCCTACCACCCACTAGTGGGCGTTCCAGCTTTCATGGTGGGCGATAGGGGTTTGCTGTAACTCTGCTTTATAAATTTTATAAAGTAAAGTTATTCCCTACTTTATAAATCACCATTACTGTGGAACTGGTGGGCGGTTAGAAAATTTTACTACTAACAGAGATATAAAAGTGGGTGGTAGCTATAAAAAGGTTGACTACCCCTGCCCTATATACACAGTTTTAACATACTACCCATCTTCCACAGCCACTTGGAATTCTCATATTCAGTCTTCTTCAGGCTGTTCTCCTGGGCTTCATACACCTCTTCAACCTTTTCTAATTACCATATTTTTCGGAGTATAAGACGCACGTTCCCCCCCAAAAAAAGAGAGTGAAAATCTGGGTGCGCCTTATACATTGAATACAGCATATTTTGCCTCCTGAAATCCCGCCCCCTTTGCAAAAATGCCCCTGCATAGCCTTTAGGAGGCTTCCAGAGTGCTCCTGGGGATTGGGGAGGGCAAAAATGAGCAAAAAATGGGCTGCTTTTTTGCTCATTTTTGCCCCCCCCCCAGCCCCCGGGAGCACTCCACAAGCCTCCTAAAGGCCATGCATGCCCTTTTTTAAAGAAAAAAACGGGCCTGTTTTCACAAAAAACGGGCCGTTTTCGGAAGGTCTGCAGAGTGCAAAAACTTTTCTTTTTAAATTTGCCTCTTCAAAATCTTGATGCGTCTTATACTCAGAAAAATATGGTATTGTTATTCTGGAAACATAAGGTTTCTGCAAGTCCACTGATTTTTCTCTCTTCTTCGTGGCAGTCAAATCTGATTACATAACTAAAGCTATATACAGTGTTCTTTGTATGTATATATGTACGTGTGTGTGCGCGCACACACACACACACACCAAAACAATGATTATGAAAAAGCTATTTTTAAGTAGGAGGCTGCCCACAGTGAATGTATTGGTTGTCAATGCAGTAGGTGGGACACAAGCCACCTTTTCAAGTACCTAAGTGTAATTTCTACTATTGCCCTTTTCTAGCTATTCTGCTCTACTCCCCACTTCAAAATTTGGGAAAGAGATTCTTTCTTCAATCAGCCATCATAGGGCTATCCTTCCACCACTCCCTTCCCACAAGGTATTTTCTCTGCTTTTACAAACCCTGAATCAACTCACACCACTCAATAGTTCACTAGTTGCTGTTTTGGCTAAATAAGCAGCATTCAGAGAACAAAATTACATTAATTTAAATAATCTATGACCAAGAAGTTTCTTTAGGGAAAGGAATATTTCTGATTTTAATTATATGTGCTCAACCAAGTACATACAATAGCAAAATGCACATATCAGCCTTTCACTTTGAAATTCCTAATGACTTAAAACTCTTTTTTTTTTTGGCCCATCTCTATCAAATGGGGTTTCAAAAGTTAACTTTTTAAACAAAAGTTCAGTTTTAGAATGCCATTATCTGTAGATAAAGGTTCCACCACAAAACCGCGAAGCCCTTATCCGTGCTGACATAAGTGCGGAGGGCAAATCCGCGCCGTCCGAAGCGCTAAGGAAAAACGCGACCCTACGCGATGACATAATCACGGAGGGCAAATTTGTGCCTTCCGAAGCACTCAGCACCCTAAACCTAACCCTAAACCTAACCCTAAACCTAACCCCTAAACCTAATCCTAACCTTACCTTAATTTAAATCGGCTTTCTGCCGCCGCGCTGTTTTAAAGCGCCCTTCTGTCGCCACGCTGTTGTCGCGGCGGTGATGACGTTGCGGCTTTAGCGACGCGGTTTTATCACCGCTATTTTGACGAGCGCGGTTTTGTCGTGCCACGGTAGATAAATATACTGCATAGTTATTTTATTTTCCAAAGCTTTTCCATTTTAATCTTTTCCATAAAATCTTTAATACTTCTTAAATTATTTGCATTATTTTATTTAGGTTTAAATACAAGCATGCTTTTACCCTTACAACAATCTTTTAAATAGATTAGTCTGACAACAAGTGGCTCAAGCTATTTAGTGAACTAAGAAATACTGCTTTGGGTTTAGAGATTAGAATGTCCTTTGCACATTCCCATACAGATTACTACGTAAGTATGTATGTATTTACATGTTATGATAGCCATCCCTGCAATCAGAAGCTCTTTTCTTTAACTGTGCCATTTCTAGTCTACTTCATTGTCGAACTCCAAACACTGTACTTTCCATGAAATCATTATAGGATACAACTATACATCATACTTTTTTAAACCACCAATATTATTTTTCACTGAGGATATCAAACAAGGCATTATTTTTGTTGCTGCTATTATTGTTGTTGCTGTTGTTGTCAGATGTTTGGGCTGGGTTTGGCATTTATGTCCACCTATCAAATCCTTTCCATTTGATAGAATTGGAACATAGAATTGAAAGATGCTGTTAAATAATACTGTATTCAACCTAATATTAAATATATCTTTGCAGGATGTACAATGTAAAAACATTAAAACAATTTTTAAAAAATATCAAAAATACAATTGGCAAGAAAGACAAAAAACTGGAAAGGAATACAAAAAATGAAACCTATACAATTCAAAGGATGAAGGAGTAGCATGGTATGTCTTATGACTAACATTGTGTGCAGAATAATAAATTATTGTATACTGTATACTTTTAAATTTTAAAAAATAAGATAACTCGTTCTTTTAAATAAAATAAAGCATTTATTCAGTGTGTTGATAAAGGCTCCTAAACATACCAGTATGTTTAGACATTATCATTAGTATTTTTCACTTGTGTTTTATTTTGTATGGTAGTCATATAGCAACAAAGAAGCTGCTTTCATGTGATTCATCCAAAAGAAAGCTTTCTTGTTCAAAACAAAATGCTAATATGTATCTGAGTAAATACTTTATCCAAACATTATAGTGTCAAACTGAAATTACCCTGCACAAAAATTCTGTACTGGCAGGAATTAAGGTCTAGATTACTGTTCGCTTCTTTGTTCCACCCTTTAGGCTATCTTAAGGCTTAAAATGGCTTATGGTCTTGCATGAATGCCCCAAAAATAAAGCCATTCTGGCAGGCAGTAGCTCTTCAGGTGATATCAGAAGCAGAAAACCAAAACAACTTGTTAATACTAAGGGCAAAAACTAAAACATGTATATTACAGATGCTGCTGAATGACTTAATAAAGCAAAATATTTATATAATATTCTCTCTGTCCCTCACAGAAGAGCTTTCATTTTATTCTCGCAGGTTCATTGCCTTGCTCTCTCAGTGCTTCTGGAAAGAAGTTACAGCAAACTCGCCTTTTAGGACTGAATTTGTCCCTGCATAGAAGGTGTTGTTGAATCAACATATGTTCTGTAGTTGTACATACATAGTACTCAGAATTATCATCACTATTCCTTGAAAAACACTCCAATTGTACCACGGATGAGAATACCTATGACCCAGTGGTGGGTTTCAAATTTTTTTAGAACCTCTTCTGTAGGTGTGGCCTGATTTGTGGGAGTGGCTTGCAGGCCATGTGACTGGGTGGGAATGGCCTGCGGCCATGTGACCGGGTGGAAGTGGCTTGATGGCCATGTCCCTGGGTGGGAATGGCTTACGGCCATGTGACCAGGTGGGAGTGGCTTGCTGGCCATGTCACTGGGTGGGAGTGGCTTGCAGCCATGTGACTGGGTGGGCATGGCCAACTTGTAAAATGTGGTGAAACTCACTTAACAACGCTCTTGCTTAGCAACCAAAATGTTGGTTCAGGAACTCTGGCATTGAAGTGTGCAATGAACTGTGTCAAGTTACAAGACCCTTGCACCCCTAACCCTTTAAGGAAAAAAAACCCATGGGTGTTCAAACTTGACTTGTGGACTTCAATTCCCAGAATTCCTCCTCTCTTCATGATGATGATGTGCGGATGGGCGGGGGGAGGGAGCTGGAACCGGTTCTAAACGGCACGGCAGATTTGTGGAACCTCTTCTATAGAAGAGGTTAGAACTGGCAGGAACCCACCCCTGCTATGACCACACTTGAGCCCAAAATTTCTGTTGCTAAGCAAGACTGTTGTTAAGTGAGTTTTGCCCCATTTTACAACTTTCTTTCTTGTGGTTAAGTGAAACACTGTAGTTGTTAAGTTAGTAACATGGTTGTTAAGTGAATGTGGCTTCTCCATTGACTCTGCTTATCAGAAATTCGCAAAAGGTCATGATATGACCCTGGGACAGTGCAACCATCCTAAATACATGGCAGTTGCCAAGTGTCCATATTTTCGATCACATGGCCACTAGTTTGTTGCAATGGTCGTGTGAAAAACAATTATGTCATTTTTTCCAGTGCTGCTTTACCTTCGTATGGTCATTAAATGAATGAATGAAGGACTATCTTGTATTATCAGCTAATCTATTAGCTGATAACTCCTTAAAGTTTTTTTAAAAATGGCAGCAAAATACTATTTAGTCATGATCACTGTAAGGAAACTCTGGGTACAATTATGTTGTGAAAAAGTGTGCCTATCTTTTTAACATTTTAGTTTATTACACTGTTGTTATTTGATTTTACACAAACGTTTAGTCAATGGCCACAAACCAAGTCGAATACTTCGAAAATAAGCTGCAATACTGCAAACATCTACTATTCTATATCCCTGATGGTCTAAACAAGAGGGAATGGGATGGATTAGGATCCTTGTTATAGATCTGGCTGCAACTGATAGCTGTAGATATATCCATCCCAGAAGCTCCAGCTGCTAGATTGTAAAGTCCTAGCCATGGGGCAATAGAGAAGAGCATGTCATGGGACTAAAAAAACACAGCAGTTAAATATATTACTTTTCTATTATTCTTGGCAGAGGCAAACACAATATTTTCTGGTCAATGTCTCCTCAGCATTAGTGGGTGACTAACAATACACACCCAAATATTAAATTAAATGGACTAAAACCAGATTGCTAAGTCATTGTGCTTTGTTTATTAAACTCAATAGCAAGACAGATTTTTTGCTCTGACTCAACTGTGCTGAGTTTCATCAAGCCTGTGTGTCATTTTCTTTAATGCAGAAATATGGTTACTCACTATGGAGTCACTAAATAATGCTCCAGGATCAAGAACCAATCATTTTCGCATCTTATTTTCTTCTATTTTTGAATGAGAGGCAGTGTGGTACACCAGTGGGTATTGGACTAGGACTGGCAAAATTCAGATTCACTTAACTATACACTCAGAAAACAGGTGAATAATCTACAGAGGACAGCTGCAAAGATAACAAAATGTGCTAGAGGGAAATAGGACAACCACAGAAACTGTATGAATTTCACCTGGGAAATGGTAGAATAGTAATGAAATTAAGAAAATGAATAAAATTATTAAACAGTAAGGACAACAAATAAAAAGTGACTGTTATTTGATAATTTTATTTATTTTGTGCCCATCATACTGCTACCCTCTCTGTTTTGCCAATAACCTTTATTTAGATTTATTTAAAAGCTATGAAAATCAAAGTATAAGATATAACTCAAGCAAATCTTTTTCACACAGTTCTTTAATGCACTTACTGTTTCTCAAAAATCATTCTCTATCAATTCGCTTTAGCTAATGATCAAAAAAGGCAGCTTAAAACAGACAGAGTTGAAGCATGTTTAAAGTGTGAATCCAGCCCTGTCTGATGGAAAAATAAAACACACTGGCAGTCTTCTTAGTAGCATTAAGAACATCTTAAAGACCAAGACAATTTTCAGAAAATAAATACAGGTAGTCCTTGACTTGCAACCAGAATTGAGGCCAAAATTTGTGTTGCAAAGTAAGGAATTTGTTAAGTGAGTTTTGCCCCATTTTATGACTTTTCTTGACAAATTTGTTAAGTGAATCGCTTCAGTTGTTAAATTAGTAATACGGTTGTTAAGTGAATCTGGCTTGCCCATTGACTTTGCTGGACAGAAGGTCGCAAAAGGGGATCACATGACCCCAGGACACTGTAACCATCATTAACGTGAGTCAGTTGTCAAGCACCTGAATATAAATCACGTGACCATGGGGATGCTACAATGATTAGAAATGTAAAGAATGGTCATAAGTCACTTTTTCAGTGCTGTTGTAACTTTGAATGGTCACTAAGTGAACAGTTGTAAGTTGAGGAGTACCTGTACCATTAAGGAATAATTAATTCCCACTCATACTTTAGCACCTAGAGCCACAGCTTGGAGATGAATGAAATGTGTACAAGGAAACCTTTATTCATTGGTGGAATACAACTGAATATAAGTGCATTTCATTGCTAGTGTGGGAAAACATCTGCAGTCCTAAGACCAACATCCAGAAGCATTGGACACAGGGTTATTTGAAGGTTTGGAAGTTTGGTCTAGTGCAGAGTTGTCAAACTTGACTGCATTGCAAGCCATATTGTGACCTATCAGGATTGTTTTTGCCTTTGGGGGCTGAGGTGGGTGGGGCCTGCCGCGTGTTTGACATGCCTGGTCTAATAGTTAAGGCATCAGACTAGAAAGCAGGAGAGCAGGAGTTCAAATCCTGCCTTAGCCATGAAAGTCAACTGGGTGACTTTGGCCCAGTCTCTCTCTCTCAGCTCAACCCAGGTTTGCTGTTGTGGGGGAGAAGAGGAGGAGGCAGGTGTGTTGGATAAGTTCACCACCTTGAGATTTGTAAAATTAATAAAGGGGGATATAAATCAATCAATATTAGATTTCTGGCTGTGGATACTGCTAACATACCCCAAACATCTGCCGGAGGTCAGGATCCCGAAAACGGAAGGGAATGTTGGACACATGGAGCCGTTTTGGGGTAGACTTGCTCTCAGCATTCTCACTGCTTTGTGTCTGCGACTGTTGGCCATCTGTCTGTGCCCCTCCTTCTGTCTGCTGCAATCACAAAAATCAGCCATGATTAATTAATTATTTAATTCATGTTTTGCACATTAAAATATCTACATCAATTTAGCAACTGAGTAAATTTTCATAAAAACAGTTCAAATAAACAGCAATCGTTTGTTGATGTGAAAGATAGAGATGACAAATAGTAAGAAAACTTCCATAAGGCAATATCGGACTCTCAATGCAGTTCATGTAAATTAGTAAATTGAAGTCCACACCTTTTTCTTGAAATAACATATTCAGTTTCTACCAGTTTAAATAAATTGGCTTATTGTGAAATTAACCTTGTCCTGATTGCTTAAATTTAAAAGCCTACTGGCATGCTTCCATTATCTTTTAGCTTTTAATATTCCAGTGCTAAAAGTTTTCAATTGTTAATCGTTATTACATAGCATATTAGTATATTTAAAAGCTAACACTGGCCTTATCTTGTTGCAATACTTCAAGCCACCCTATATGGTGTAGATTATTTGTAAATTAAAAATGAGGCTAAAGACAATTTGGTTTGCCTACATGATAGCAATGAGATCCTGTCACTGTTTCATAAATAACTTCTGTCGTAATGTACAATTATAATCACATATAATTAAATATCTCTTTAACCCAATGCTGTCATACACAAGTGCTGTATTGCAATTTTATGGACTGGGAAGCAATCTGTGAACTCACACCAAATACCTACTCATCCCCCATTATTTCCAATATATGATTCCCCAAAACAACTGTTATGTCATCACTGCAAAATCTATTTGATTCTTTCCATTATTCCCCCACCTACACAACTCAGGAAGCAGAAGGGTGGTAGAAATCACCCTAATTATAGATCTGTATTTCAGCAGGAAAAATGCTACTACATTTGGAATTGGGGTGTCACTAATGTCAGAGTCCAATAAGCAAACAAGATCAAGCACCAAACCAAATATAGTAGATTTCAAGGACTTAAGTAACATTAAATTAACTTCGCTGGGGACAAGCCTATCAATTTCCAGTACACTCTGGTATCCTAACTTTGCTTCTCTTCTACATTATATCTATATCAATAGAAAAAAAGAAATCAACAAGATGCACTGCCTCCTGACTTTTTCTATTTGTTGTTGCTTCACCAAAATGAAAATCCCCCCCCCCCCATTTAAAGAGACTGTTAGATGCAATTGTTATTTGGTCAGCAATATCAACTCATTAGTCTACTGCAGGGATGTCAAAATTCAATTTCATTGAGGGCCATATCAGGGTTGTGTTTGACCTCGGGGGGGGGGGGGGAGGATGGCCGTGACCAGGGTGGGCATTTGTGTTGGCAGTGCCTGTGGTGACCAGAGGGCTGTGCCAGGGAAAATTGGCTCCTGATCTCCATTTTTGTCTGCGACTACCTCCTACAACCCTTTGCCAGCAAAAACAGAGTTCAGGAGGGCTGCACACGGCTCTCATTGAGCTCCATTTTCAGCTGCAATGGCCTCCTGCAACCCTCTGTCACTGAAAACGAAACTTGGGAAGGCCACAATTAAGCCAGTCCTTTACTGTTTTCAGGACAGCCCCACAGGCCAGATCTAGGCACCCCGCGAGCCAGATGTGGCTTGCAGGCCTTGAGTTTGATGGACTTCTGGTCTACAGCCTTAATTACATATGATGGTTCTAATGAAACTTATCTTAATCATTGTGAGAACTATGTTAGCAGAAGAGTTTAACAATTACTTAAATAATTTTACTGTGTTTTAGTTCCTTATTTTTATTCAATTATTTATTTATTTGTATTCATTTATTTGTATTCTGCCTTTATTATTTTGCAAATAACTCAAGGTGGTGAACGTATCCAACACATTTTTCTCCTCCTATTTCCCAAGAACAACAATCCTGTCAGGTGGGCTTGGCTGAGAAAAGAGTGACTGGCCTAAAGCACGGCTGTCAAACTCATGGCTCATGGGCCAGATGTGTCACATGGTGGCCATGTCCACACCCAGTTTAGCAAAGGGCAGGAGTCACGATATGTCACGTGATGCCACCAAGACAACATGAGTTTGACACCCCTGGCCTAAAGGCACCCAGTTGATGTTTATGGCTAAGGCAGGACTTAAACTCATGGTCTCCTGCTTTCTAGCCTGGTACCTTAATCACTAGATTGGCTCTCAAGATATTTGTGCATATGCATAGATATCTTACCTTATCTTACATATATTTACACATTATTTTTTACACTGGGGCTGATGTGTCTTGCTGAGAGAAAATATATTTCCTTATCTGATGCCAGTGGTGCCTAAAAAACCTCCAAAACCTAGAGAGACTCAGTTTAGGAAGGCAGGTCTAAAGAGCTAAGGAACCAAAAACTTAATTTAATCATTATTTCAATAATTTCTAAATGTACGCAAATCCTGTTATGACCCAGAAATCAACAGTATTAAGAAATCTAGTTTTGGTAATATCTGAAAAATATGTCCATTTAAAACCCGCCAAACTGGGGCCAATGTTTAGGAAGCCAGGTTCTGCCTGTCACAAGCCAGGACAAAGGGTGAGTGATGGAGGAGTTACACTTCCTTAAAAAACCTTGGTCCAGCTAGCCCAGCTGGTAGCACTTCGTGAGGGCCCCTTTCCAGGGTTACCAAAGAAGACGGTCAATGAAGAGGGCTCTATGCCAACAGCAGATAAAGCGGCAGAACCATCTTCTAGGAGAAGGGAAACTCTGATTACAAACCTCCACTGCCTTATAGCTATATCCACTACTGGAAAAGGCTTTGGGAGTCAACCTTGAGGCAAATTCCGGACCCGGAGTCCCGGAAGCAGTTCGTGACTATGTACAACCACGTTCTGGTAACTCATGCGACGCAGCTGGAACCTATTGTATCGGGTCTGCCAGTCCATTGGACTATTTCAGTGACGTGGAGGGGGGGGGGGAATCTGCTGCTTGGGTAACAGTCTATCCTCCATATTAATCTACCCAGACCTCATGCTCTGGAAAGGACACTCCAGCTTTACCTCTTTCCAGAGCACAATACCATAGTCTTTTGAGACTGAAGGATGCCAATGCAATGTCCATTTAGAACTAGATCAGTCTTCAATGCAGTTATAACAAAAGAAAGCACAATGAAATGATTCCTATTTCTAATATTCTAATATTAATTCAAGAATGTTGTAGTTTAGCCATTCCAATTAATTTACATGATTAACTGTTTTTAGTTAAATGTATTTTAAATAATTAATATTGAACGATTTAAAAAGAGATGTACTTTATAGTGGACTTAAAGTAGGGAGAACAGAATTCAAAGTCCCTGCTATGCTTGTAAATTGAAGGTTTACCTACATCACAACATTGCTTAGAAGGATTCCCCGTGCCGGGGATTGTTATGTATAATCTACTATCTCATGGAGAGGGGCGGGGGGGAATACAAAATGGAAAATTTATTTTTTGAGTCAATTTCTATTTTAATATCTATCCAGCTGAAATAATCTGACACAGCAACATATTTATATTTGCCTTAACAGTTAAGAATTCTGTTCACTGAAACAGCAAACTGATGTTTTTCCTTGATTTAATTTAAGGACATTGAATATAAGGGACTAAGAAATATCTAAGAGGGAGGGAAATTTCTCCAGACACTGCAGTTAGCACCAGGCTCTTTTCTTCTACTTTCTCTCTTCTAGACATGACCTTGGACTTGTCCATGAGATTTTCAGAACTCACAAAAACCCTTCAGCAGCAACATTCATAAGGCAGTGTGCTGAGCGCAGCAAGAGTGGCTTTTGGCTTTGCTTCAATCAAGTAATGAATATAACACTAACGCTGTCTTACCATCTGTAGCCACGCAATGCAAAACAAGACACCAAACAGCTGGGATAAACTAATTCCATTCAACCAAGAATCAATTTCAATCAGCCTCAAATACAAAACACGTAAAAGTTTCCTGACAAAGGTACATCTGATCATATCACAAAGATACTATTTACAGCCGCTTTCCACTTCCCTCTTCATAACACTGACAAAATTATCTCCAAACAAATGTGCACTGCATCCTAAAGGGAGAATCAATGAGGCTGGCTTGTGATTAAATGACATCATATTGCTTGGCAGTTTTATTTTTATAACTCTGTCAGAGCCCTCTATTCTCCAGGGTAAAATTATCCACCAGGAAGGACAGAATGCATGACATCTCATCCATCATCTGGGCAGATAACAACTAGTAAATAGTTTCCCAAAACAATCCATGGATGTTATTTAACTTTTGTAGTCCAAGGAGTCTCTCTCCTCAAAATGCTTTTTTTTCACACTCTGAAGCATGGCTAATGCAAATTTCCAAATTGTGAGCTCTTTGCAACAGATGGTAAAATTGGCAAGCTGATACAGCCTTCCAGATGGCTTTGGACATTCTGCCCATCATCCTCATTCTTGGTCACAAATGCAGCAGACAAAGGGAGGGAACTGGGAAAATGTAAAAACTGGTGGTGTTCAGGATAACAGGTCTCACTTGGGTAATATGAATAATTGCCAGGGATGTGTCTGCTCCTCTTGACCTCTTCCACAGGCATCTTTATGGTGCCAGGCAGATCTTCATTCAATAGATACTCCTCAAAATTAATGCAAATTGTGCATGACTGCTATCTTGTTGTAATTCTCTTGTTTTTACTGATGTATAAGGATTATTAATTATTGAAATTGCTTTTGGATTTTTAGTTGCGTTAAACACTTTTTGGAATGAAAAGAAGAGTGAAATAACAATTTTCCCCCCTAAAACAAATAGGCAGTGAATTTGACTTTCTACGTGTTGTCTGTTTCATCTAACTACTATACTTACCTGGCTTCATGACTGAAAAAGAGTTATTAGCAAAAAGTCTTATCCACCTTTTTGTGGGTAATATTACACAGAAATTTAAAACTAGTTTAGAAAGGACATTTATTGGTTGCAACCAATGAAAAATAAAGCCACAAATAAATTGTAGAATCTGAAATCGAAAGAGATGTTTGAGTAAATGCTGGTAGAGAAAACAGCTTTACTACAGGAGGCTGTTGCTGGAAATGGCAAGAATAGGATCTTCCTGAATTTACCTTCACTGTAAATTTGAATATGAAACATGTATCTTTCAGGATTTTTATGTATATTCTGTTTCATGTAGTCTACCAGATAATATATAAATCTGCAAAGAAATGATATTTTACCCTTGAAATGATAAGACTTCTCAGGTTTTTTGGTTCTGTGAAGTACTGGGAATAAAATTTGGAAAAGCGGTTAAGACATGTCTCCTTACTTAAATCTAAATAAGAAAAGCTCTTTCCAAAGCAAAAGTTGTGCCAACCATACATGTATCATTTCTGAAACAATTATCTGCTATATCAAATTTATGTCAGCAAAAAACAAAAACAAACCTGAATTAAAATAATACTATCAAACTGGAAACAATTTTCTGTTTAAAAAAGAAACCAGCAAAATAGTTTCCTCAGAGCATGAATTTAACAAGAAAAAATTTGGTCACAAATCACAAATTGGAAGCATCTATTAAAAATGAAAATGACTCTAAATTTTACACAGAACATTTTTCTCTGCAGTAATCTAGGGTATACGTTTTAAAGTAAGAAGTATTTTTTTCCATTTAAGCTGCAGTTCTGGAATGAACATTTAGTCAAACAATGATAAAAAAAAACAGTGGAAAACTCTAGGATTTTAAAAAAAAATTAACTACTAATGTGCGCGCTGGCCAGCTGAGTTCACCCTTTTTTAAAGCCATTTTTCACCCTCCACAGGCTCCAGGGGCTTTATAGGTGCCTGGGGAGGACGAAAAGTGCCTCCCCACACACCCGGAGGCTTCATGAGCTTCCCTGAAGCCTCTGGAGCGCAAAAAACCAGCCCCATGGGGAAACCGGAAGTTCGGAAAAGGACTTCCAGTTTGCTCGGAGGGTTGTTTTAAGTGCTCCGGAGGCTTCAGGGAAGCCTCCTGAAGGTCCCTGAAGCCTCCGGAGTGCTCAAAATGACCCTCGTAGGGTCTGCTTTTGCCCTCTGGAGGCTTCAGGGAAGCCTCCTGAACATCCCTGAAGCCTCTGGAGGCCTTCTGGGGGGGGCAGGGGCAGCTTTTTTTGCCCTCCCCAGGCTCCTATAAAGCCTCTGGAGCCTGGGGAGGGCAAAAAAAGGATGCAAAAAATTGGGGGGTTGCGCCTGTAGTGTGCGCATGCACACCGGGGGGTCATACATTGCATTATGGGTGTGGCACACCTGCGCATGACCCCCCTGCACTCCTCCCACGTATGGCACGCAAGCCAAAAAAGGTTCGCCATCGCTGCCTTATAACATATCACTATATATTCCCAATTAAATTTTGCATATTAAGTCTGTTCCCTGTATAATTTCCTCACATAATTCAACACAAATAGTATTTATTAGGCCTGGGATATTATTGCACTGGCAAAGAGAAATAATGTGACCAGAAAATATATCTCTCCTTGAAAGTATACCAAACAAAACAAAAACATTGGGGTTTTCTTTGGCTCATGGTTTTTTTTGTACTAAAGGAATATCTTGTACTAAGTAAGGTAGAAAAAGCATAAAGACTCTGTGGGCCAGATGAAAAGAGGGAGGAAATGGGCTTAAAATGGATCAGCTATTAACATTCTTAATTGCAGCCCATCCCCCAACGATATTTGTGGAGAGAATTTGGAATCTCTCTCTCTCTCTCTCTCTCTCTCTCTCTCTCCCTCTCCCCCTCTCTGTGTTATCCTGCTAACAGATAAAAAGTGTTATCCTGCTAACAGATAAAAAGAGCTTCAAGGTTTTTCATATAATTCATTTGCAATATTGGGTTGAGAATAAATAATGAAAATACATATATACAATTTATTTTCTGGCTGTTCTTTGTTCTTGGAAGATAAATTAACAGACCAACTGATGGATACTGAATACAGCTGGCTCAAGCAAAATGACATGTCTGGATCAGGTGTCTTCATGACATCTGCACAGCTCATAATCCCAGGAAACCAGTAAGAGAATATTACAACCACGACCAGATCTTGTCCTCCTGACATCCTCTATGTTAAATTACAGAAATATATATGTAAATCAGCTTTACTGAAATTTTTTTAGTCACAGACAGGCCAGAGTAGAAAGTTTATTAAAGGAGAAATTATTCATGTAATAGATAACTGTTGAGAATAGAAAAATTTCCATAGCTAATCTTGAATTTCTAGCATCAGAGCAATAGCTCAATTCAGATAAAATACAACCTCAAATTAAGACTGGAAAGCAGGGATTCTGTCCCCTCTGGCATATTATGATAACTGAAAAGGAATCAAATCAATACAGTAAAAATCAGGTTTGCCTGCAAGGATTAAGGTGAATTATTGTTAGAACTGAAGCTGTTTAGGCAAGAACCAGCAGCTCTCAGCTAGACATTATATGTAAACATTGAATAGACATTTCTCAATCTCAAGTCAAGGAAGAGAACAGCCAAATTTCCACTGGCTAGGAATGTGCACTGTCTGTGTCTCAAAACATTTACCAAATTCTTCTGGTTCAGACCCAATTTGGCAGAACTGAAACCTGGAGCATTTTGCTTAGCTGTTCCAGACATCAGCTAAAATAATATCCAAAAGATTGTAGAAAACAATTATGAGAAGACCAATGCTCCTCAACCCTTTCTTATGATTCATATAGTGGACTTTCTGTAAATTAACTCTAATTTTGATGCATAGACAAGATGTGCTTATACAACAGATGGAATCTGTAAATAAAAATAGGAAACAAGTTGGGTTCTAAATTTTTGATTCAATTCTTTAAGCTTAATTAAGTTCAGTATTCTTGTAATGGTCTGGAGATTTATTGAATAAACTATTTACTCATTTACTAAAATTAGTGAGAATTTTTAGAAATAAAACTGCAATTTGCATAATGTAGTTAATTGCAATAAATGAATTTATTTACTCCCTAGTACCAAATTTTGTTTTGTTTATAGAAAGAAATTGTGATTACATTACAATTGAAACTGTATTGTAATTTTCTGCATATCTTACCTAGAATTCAGAAACCCCTCACGAGTCACGCTATCTAACCCACAACTGCTTTTTTTCCCATTATTCAGGTATCAACCAAATTAAGATGTGCCTGGAACTTTATCATCCACATGAAGAACATCAGAAACTTTCTGAATTACAAAAGGCATATGGGGGAATAAAGCTTTGTTCAATTTTGTATGTGAATGAACAGTTCTATGTTGGCTGATGCTGATACAAAATAAGTAGTTTAATATGTTTGGTTTTCTGCTACATGAACCTCCAAAATAATTATACTGCACAAACAATTTTGCAAAAAACTTTTAAACACATTAGAGATCAAGAGAGCTTTGTTGTACACATTAAAGAAGGTTATAACAACAGTTCTGGCTTAGTCCAAGATTCCAATCAACAGAGGTTGTACAAGTTTTTGTTTTCATCATTATCAATAAACTGTTGATGCGGTGATGGAGAATGTGACCAACATTTTAAAGAATTTTTGGGGATTCCCAAAAGTTTTCCCCGACAGGCTTATCTTAGCAGCAAATATACACTCCAGAAATGATGTATGCTTATAATAAAAGAAGTTATAGATATTTAATGGTTATTAAATACTGGAATTAAATGTGACAGCTATGGCCAAAATAAAATGCTTTGCTAATAACATTAAGAATGGAACTTGCATTTCAGCAGACATTAGTGTTAACATACTCGGTTCTCTGCCAAACATGTTTGTCTATACCAAATTAACTACTTGGGGGGGGGGGGGGGCAGAAATTATACAGGCACAGTGACTGTTACTAGGAGACAAACACTTTTAGCAGTCCTAGTTCTTCAGGCCTGGATGGCTTAGGGCTTCAATGGATAATCAAAGAAACTACTGACAATTCATCCAATTTTCTAAATTGTTAAATGGCCATTGATGTCCCACAGAATCCCAAGTTAAATTTTAAACTAAGAGCATTCTTTCTTGCAATTATTTTTGGAATATTTAAACTTGTTCCCCAGATTTGGAAAATGCATTGCTGATTCCTGAAACAAGTTATTTTCTTTTCATGATTTTTCAACTTTACCAAGGAAATCAGGATGTAATAATTCAACATTTACTCTACCAATGTGTAATTTTCTGCACATTCTTAAAAGAATAGAGTGGGCTGAACAACCATGTCCAGCAAATATATGTCAGTGGTTGTGTATCAAGCTAGAGAAAAGTGCCAAGTAATATACCTTAAGGCTTTGTTTTTCCAAATTGGACAATAATACAAGTGAAAAGAATCTGGTTGAATCACAAGCTAAATCTGAGTCAGCAGTACAATGCAGTTGCAAAATAAAGCAAATGCAGTACTATACCACATCAGCAGATCAAGACATGTTTGTCCCTATTTTGTATCCTCTTGTCTGCACTTAGAATATTATGTATGGTTCTGAGTACAGGATCTTAGGAAGGGCACTGAGCAGAGTGGGACACAGTGGTTAAGATGTTTGATTATAATTGGTGGGGGCAGTTTCTAGTTAGCCATGAAAGGTCACTGGGTGACTTTGGGTCAGCCATCTTCTTTCAGCCAAATCTACCTCACAAGTTTGCTGTTGCAAGGAAAAGTACACAGCGAACACTATATATACCACTTTGAGCTGCTTCCAAAAGGTGGGATATAAATCTGATAGATAAATAGACAAGATCATGACTAGAGGACAACAACCAGGTAAATAAAGAGGCTGGCAAGAAAAGCTATGAGAAACAGTTGAAAATGTTGGATGTTTAGCCTGGAGAAGAGAAGATGGAGCATATGACAGGCAGATAGATGTGTACAAGATGAAGGAGAATTGGTCTGAATTGTTCAGAAAAAAATAAACGATGAGTTTAAATGACAAGGAGTGAGATCTAAGATAAGCATAAGAAAAAATAAACCTAAAGCTGTTCAATAATAAAACAGTCTGTCTTGAGTGGTAGGCGCACCTTAACTGTGGCCGGGGTGGCCATCTGTCAGGGATATTACAGTTTTGTCTTCCTACATGGGCAGGATACTAGATTAGATATTCTCCAATAACCTTTCCAAACTTTACCTTCTGTGATTCCTTGGGGATATTTACCCATTTATCAGTGAAATGTGTGTCCGTTCTCCATCCATCCATATCTTCATGGGCATGTAGCAAACTGACTTCCAATTTATTTCAAATATGTAAGTTGGGCAACAAATAGGCAATTCTCTAACTCATTTTGTAAATGACATATGAAGCTCTTCTTCATATTACAGCCCTATTAGCTGATGAAAAACAGTGCTGTTTTATGAAGTATATTGAAGTTATCTCCTAATATGGAAGAAGAAAGGGAGGCTTGGCAGCAGCTGGTAATTAAGGTCAAGGCTCATATTATTCATCCTCTCCTCATTTTATTAAATAAAAAAGCCTCCCTCCCTCTCTCTCTCTCTCTCATCTATCTATCATCTATCTATCTATCTATCTATCTATCTATCTATCTATCTATCTATCTATCTATCTATCTATCTATCTATCTATCTATCTATCTATCTATCTATCTATCTATCCAGCTTAGCACTGCCATAGAAAAGATCCAGTTTTATTTCCAGGATTTGCCTCTTTCACTGTTGAGCAACAGGTCTCGCGTATTCCTATGCCAAAAAAACTTAAACCATGTTCCTGGAATTGATATTACTGTTCTGCATATTATTTCATAGAACTTATTATACCAACCAATGACACATTGTTCTGCTATTACTATATTTGGCTTGTGATACTAGCCTCAAACATTGGACTATATGAGGTGATAAACTGTCTTTTTATCATTTTATGACTGTGCCCTGTTTCTGAATGTCAGTCATGTCATTTTACTTGCTCTCATGTTTTTTTAAAATTCCTCCTAATTCATGAAGTTGTTTTTTACAGATAAAACTGCATGATGCGAAAGATCCTTATTCTTTGAATTCAGTTTCAGGTTTATGAAATCAAAATCACAGTATTCCTGCAGGAAGTATCTTTTTTTTAAAAGTACCATTAGCCAGCTCACTACAAAAAAAACAAAAAACCCTGAAAGTATTAAAAGATTAAATCCACCATGTGCTCTTACTATAATGTTCTTTATTAGGAAGTTAAGAGCTAACAACAGCTTAACAGATAGATAAAGCTTTCAGTTTGATAATCTGTCAGCATGTTGCCCAATTTGAGACTGTAAAACAATGTCAACCAAGAAGAACATAACCTTAATTGGATCCCCTGCAACTCAACTCTTCAGATTTTTTTTTTTAAAAACCCAGGTTTATTTTTACAGAACTGTATACATCTGGCTATATCTTAGAGAGAATCAGCACCCAGATGGGGTAGGAGTAGCTTGAATGATGCTGAGAGTGATGCTGATGGAAGCATAAGCTTCTGATAGGATCATCAATTTTAAAGTCAAAATGGGAGAAGTAAAGCTAAGAATAATTCACAATGTGGATAAGGGAAGGCGGATATGGAAGTACGAGGAAAGCCAATCCACTTATGAGAAGTTAGCTTAAAATTAAGCTTAGAAGACAATGCCAAGCCACTTCCATATTGTTGTTGATAAGAAAACTCCATAAAGATAGATAAATTTGGGTGCCAGCTTAGAAGTCTCTATTTCAGTTATAGGGGAAGGATGTATTGGGCTTGCTGTATAATCATTTTTTGTACAACAGAGCAAGCTCATCTATGAGTGGAATATATCAGACCTAGTTCTATATATGAGATATTTTAACAAGCAGGACTTGCTAATTTTTGTTGAGGACAAATTCTGTAGAATCTTCCTACTAAAAGACAATTTAGCTAAACATAAGTGAAAGCTGTAATGCCTGATGGAGGTGCACATGGCGACAGTACAATTGTCCCTCAGGAGATGTTAAGTGTCAGAGGTAGCCAAGGTTCCTAGTAGGATGCACCACTGTTCATTGAGGAGAAGTTTTGCTCTGTGCTTTGTATGCTAGTTTGATACCTGTCTCCCAGTCAAGTTCATCTTGACTGTGACAGTTAACCTAGATTTGCACCCTGTGTTAGGCTTCTGGAAGGATACAAAAATGCTATTGAAGGCTCTGAATACATATTCTACTCAAACAAATTTTGACAATCTGAAGTTTGAAGTTTGAAGTTTATTGGTATTTGTATGCCGCCCACTCCCAGGGGACTCTGGGGGGCTTATAGACAACAAGGGAATTAAAAATTAAAAAATTAAAAATAGAAACATAATCATTTTAAAATTACACAACATACATACACTTAAAATGGGGCTGGATGCTGATCAACAGCCCCAGGACTGCCGGAACAGCCAGGTGTTAGTGGCTTTACGGAAGGCCAGAAGAGTAGTGAGGATCCGGATCTCTACAGGGAGATCATTCCATAGGGCCGGGGCGGCAACAGGGAAGGCCCTCCCCTGGGGGGTCGCTAGCAGACATTGACCCGCCGATGGTACTCGGAGGAGGCCCAATCTGTGCGATCTAATCGGTCTTTGGGAGGTAAATGGCAGGAGGCAGTCTCTCAGGTAGCCAGGTCCAATACCATGTAGGGCTTTAAAAGTAACGACTAGCACCTTGAAGCGTGTCCGGAGACCAATGGGAAGCCAGTGCAGCTCGCGGAGGATAAATGTAACATGGGTGTATCTAGGTACACCCATTATCGCTCGCGTGGCTGCATTCTGGACCAGCTGCAGTCTTCGAATACTCTTCAGGGGCAGCCCTATGTAGAGCGCGTTACAGTAATCCAGTCTTGAGGTGACGAGGGCGTGAGTGACCATCCGAAGGGCCTCCCAGTCCAGATAGGGTCGCAATTGGTGCACCAGGCGAACCTGGGCAAAGGCCCCCCTGGTCACAGCCAACAAATGATGTTCTAACGTCAGCTGTGGATCCAGGAGGACTCTCAAATTGCGAGCCCTCTCTGAGGGGCGTATAACTTCACCTCCCCCCCCCCAGGCTAAAAGATGGAATAACTGGACCATCCTTGGGAGGGAGCATCAATAGCCACTCGGTCTTGTCAGGATTGAGTGCAAGCTTGTTCGCTCCCATCCAAACCCTGACAGCCTCCAGGCACTGGCACGTCACTTATACTGCTTCGCTGAGCTGGCACGGGGCAGACAGATATAGTTGAGTATCATCCGCGTATTGGTGGTATTTAATCCCGTGCCGGTGAATGATCTCATCCAACGGCTTAATGTAGATGTTAAATAGGAGAGGGGACAGGACCGAGCCCTGCGGCACCCCATAGTTGAGAGGCCTAGGGGTCGATCTCTGCCCTCCAACCAACACCGACTGCGACCTGTCCGAGAGGTAGGAGGAGAACCACCATAGGACGATCACTCCCACTCCCACCTCTCGCAACCGTTGCAGAAGGATACCATGGTCGATGGTATCGAAGGCCGCTGAGAGGTCAAGAAGCACTAGGATAGAGGAGTGACCCCTATCCCTGGCTCGCCAGAGATCATCGATCAACTTCAAACTTCAACCAAATTTTGACAATCTGCCTGATGTCTACTTTGAAATTCTGGCTTCATTTATTTAAAAAAAATGGACCTACATGCAAGGTAGCTTTATTTGGTTGGATGATGTAGATCTTGGACGAGAACCCTCTCACATTTTTCTAGATGATGTTTACAGATATTAAGAGAGTCAATTTCCAAATTACATACTCTTAAGGAGGGTGAGTACAGGGGATCAAATAAAACTTAAATAGGACTTCAAGCAGTAACTGGAGATCCTATATTGAGTAATCTTAATAAGAATATGACAATGGACCAAAAGGACTATGTATTCAGTCCAATGTTTGGACTGAAGAGAAAGTTGACAATTCAATGCAAATTGCAAGAAGCAATGCAACAAATCAAAAGGGTGCAGTAATACTGATGTATACTCGGAATGAGAAAATTGGAGATATGGATGAACTGCAGCAAGATTTAGATTGGATGAGCACGACAATACGAGAAATAGGTTAGGAGACTTTTGGGGGGAGGGGTAATCTTTGTTTATTGTTAATACCTTCTTCCAACAAAAGAAATACATACTTTAAAAACAGTCATTAGGATCACAAGGGCTACATTACAGAAACCAAAAGGCAGAGGAGTGCAATTTGGTCAGCCACAATGCTTCTTCATGCAATTCTGAAATAAGACCATGAATTATTGAAGTCAAATATATGGGTTAAAATTAGAAAATTAAAGGAGAAGGAGCCAGCAAGAACTGATTTGAAAACAAATGATCAGAATGTAAAATCAGTGTAAGGAACAGATACAATACATGAGAACCTGGGAAACTATAGGAACAAAGAGAGACTTTGAAAACTAAATCATAAAAATATGCTTGTCATTTTAAAGAGAAAAAGATCATGACAGTTAAAAATAAGCTATGCTGGGAGGAGGAAGATAAAAGCCCTGGTCAATAAATTATCTTTATAGGGACTGTAAACAAAAATTTGTTCCTGAGAGACTGAGGGGCTAAAAATAAGGGAAAAGATAAGTTTTCTTCCTCTAAAAGGGTTATGATGCAAAAAAGCATGAGAAAGTTTTAGATCTAACTGGCTACAATTTCTAAATTTGCTCAGAATTCAGATCAGCTAGCTCTCCTGAACTTGCACAGAAACTGCCAGCTATCTTATAAAGCTACCACTTCCTGGAATACAATGAAGATATTGTTCTAATCCATGCTCGTCCATCAGTAAGATCCAGAGAAGGAGGAAGTCAACATTTACACAATAGATCCAACGGATGGAAATGAAGGAAAAAGTATTCAGGAAGCACAAGAAATTTTATGAAAGGAAACACTCAAGGTGCAAACACTTCCTAAAAGATGCAAAAATAGGAGAATCTCAATGCAGAATTAAAATACTGAAGAGAAAAAGTGACTTTTATACAAAAGAGAAAGGGGAAAATGTAACCAAAGAATACAGGTTATCTCCAGAAACTGCAGGAACTTTGTAAAAAAAAAAAGTTATAGCTCAGAATATATTGAGGGTTGTTAAGAGATGGGGGGAAAAAAATAAAAAGCTATTCTTGCATGATAAAGATAAAAGGATAGCAAAAGAGACTGCAATCCATGTGACAGGAGAGAGCAATGAAGCAGTACTGGATGATGGGACTTTTTTAATTCCTATTTTGAGTTTGTCTTCTCTCAGGCGGAAAATGGAGCCTTAGCTGCATCATGATTATACCAGTGGGAGAAGAAAATTGCAGCTTACAATATTTAAGGAGCCTATAAGAGAAACTGTAACTAATTCAAATGAATTTATCTCTCAAGAGCCAGATGGATTACTTTCCTACTGAAAGAACAAGTGCAGGAGATCATAGAGAATCACTTTTGGTAATCTCTGAGAATTCCTGAAAGAATGGTCATCTCCTTCTTAAGGAATACCTGGGAAACTGTTAGACTTGTCATTTTTAACATTTATACTAGGCAAAGTCTTCAAGCAGCATGCTTGTGAATTATTGGGGAGGCATGCTACAAGCAACAGGATCCAGCATTGATTTACTGGACACAAATCATACTAGACTAACCTTATGTTATTTCTTGATAGAATAACTAACTTAATAGATCAGAGCAATGCCAGAGACAAAATGTGCTTGGAACTCAGTAAAGTCTTTGACTAAGTGCTTCAGAATATGGTAAAATACAAGCTAGATATTATTGCTATTGCCTGATACTACTACAGCAACTCTGGACAGATTACAGATTTAAAAATAAATAAAAAGACCTAACTATATTATATAGAGATGGGGAAGTGGATTTATTTTCCATTAACAGAATGACAGAGTTGGAGGTCTTCTGGTATAACCCTCTGCTCAAGTTGTCCTCCTGTCCTATTAAAGGACCAGAAGTAATGGACCAAACTACATGGAAGGACATTCAGGGTATATGTTAGAAGAAACCTATTATCTATATGAGCTGTTAGTTAGTAGAATAGGCTATCACAGACTGTGGTGAGTTTATATTTCTAGAAGTCTTGAAATGACTAAATGGTCTTTGTCAAAGATACTAGCAGGTCCTGAACTGAGCAATGGTTTAGATTAGATCATTTCCACTCTTTGATTCTATGCCTTTTAGACAGCGCAACATTCAGCATGACAGGTGTGCACCAGTATCTTTATATGTGATTAATATGCCTAAAAAGATGACTGTGGATCAACATCCCATGATAATTACAAATCTGGAAAGAGACAGGCGTGATGTAACTCATATTCTGCCTGATGCAAGTTAGTTAAATCATAGGAAGTAAAAAATAACCTGAGCCACACAGAAAGGAACACTTTAGCATAGCATGGCCCATGAGCATGTTGCATACACAAAATGAAGAAAATATGATTAGATGTCCATAGTATCCTAAGTTATTTCACTAGCACCTGTTTTAATACTGAACAATCTCATTCAGATGAATCTGACTGTTCCATTTCTTTTTTGCAATAATTGGGAATTCTTTTCTTTTGTTTTAGCTTTTGCCAATGAAATAAGAGGAAATCTCAAACTGCAACTTTGGATGAGTAATGCTTACCTATGCCATTTTAAATATATAAATACCAAATAACCAATCAAATAAATTCTCAGCTTTAAATGGTGCTGAACCTACCGTAAGAGATCCATTCTGCGTGGTGGCTGTATTTGTATTCTGTTCTCCATGCGTTTGTCCGCTTCCATAGATTGTCAGATTGTGCTCGCTGGTCTGGCCTGCATAGTCCTGAGTGTGAGGAACACCATACTCTGTGGGGATCCCATTCTGTGGGGGAGGTGGGAATGGGATTGTGGTGAATGGCTGGACCATTGTGTCAGGAGTAGCTGTTGGCTCCTGGTTACCCTGGAGAGAGAAAAAAGGCAAACAGCATTAAAGGAAGGAAGGAAGGAAGGAAGGAAGGAAGGAAGGAAGGAAGGAAGGAAGGAAGGAAGGAAGGAAGGAAGGAAGGAAGGAAGGAAGGAAGGAATATACTGTCAACAAGGGACAGTTGGTGGTCCAACTGGGATAAAAATAATAAAATTAGCCTGAATCAAAACACTGCAGGATGATGGACTCAGTTTATGGGCAGTAATCTACCACATTGGTCCAATGCAAGTTGATGGATATGTTTCTGACTTCCCAATTTAGGACCAGGAGACAGTCACTGGCTTCTGTGGCTTAGAAGTGATGCATTCTCCCTTTTTCTTTCTCTCCACTACAGATGGGTTATCTCACCCACTGTTCAGCAGCAAAATCTCTTGTCTCCTAGAAACCATCCACATACTTTTCTTTAGCATGTTTAGTGGAAAAGCACGCTTAGCATAAGAAACAAATGTTTAAATAAAGGTTCCAAGTTAAAGACACTTAGAACCCTATTTACTTAAATGCAGAGAAGAAATCAAACTTAGATTCCGAATTCTTTGATGATGTATGTATCGGATCAATCTTTTTTTCAAAAGAATATGAAAATGAAACAGCATCTGTACTGCGATGCCCAGGACTCAGTATTTGGACAAGTCATTTCCTCTGTTCCAACCTTGTGATTATACTTCTCAAGAATCAATCCTAAAAGTGTTCTATTCCAGAATATTTCCCTGCAGGCTGAAAGTATTTACCAAAGTTACCCATATAGAAGAAATGAGCCTCTAAATGATATTACAGAAGCATCTGTTTAAAATACAGAATACATGCTAGCAAAATAAGAACTTTGGATGAGAGTTAATTCAATGCTACACAGAACACCTTAAAAATGTTTAAAGTAAAACAGTGCCGTATAGGTGCCGTTTCATGTTCTGAATTCATCTTTTCAGAAAGGATTGTTCTGATATATCATGAAAATTTTTGGATCTAAGTCTGATTCCTTCTCTGCATTTAAGTTAGTCTTTGAATGAGAACGATGTCCTAAACAAATATGTGTAACATAGATTCCTTTACTTAAAAACAAGTTTAATATACTCATTAACTACGGAAAGAAGTGACCATAAACAGAGTGGCTAAAGGGACACCTGATCTATCTTTTTGAAGAAGAATATAAGCCCATGTGTGAAAGTTACAAAATAAAGGCAGTAAACATACACTATATGGCCAAAAGTATTCACTCACAACTAATTCTGATTATTTGGATGGGTGAGCAAATACCACTAATGACATTGGTAGAGAACTAATATATGCCTAAAGCAGCAGTCCCCAGCCTTTATGGCTTGGCAGCCGGGAGGTGGGGGGAGAACTGGGCCATGCAAGCAGCAGGCCGGCAAACATGAGCACATACAGCTCAACTTGTGTGAGCAGCAGGCACCACGTGTGCACATGTGCATGCAGCTTGACTTGTGCAAGCCGACCTGCCACTCATGCAAGTTGAGCTGCGCATGCATGCATGTGCGCCAGCCCACCTAGCCCAGTTGTGAATAGGCCACAGCTCGATAGTGGGCCGCAGCCCAGGGGTTGGGGGTCCCCTGGTCTAAAGTACTTCAAATTAAAAACTGAAAATGTGTAGAAAGATGAAAGAATTTAAAAAAATAAGAGCAATTTATAAATATAAAATAAAAAGGCAATTAACATAATTATTAAATCTTTTGCATTTAAAAGTCCAGGAAGTCCAGGTAGAGACTTACATCTTAGCTACTTTTTAAAAGATAAGAGAAAATGAAGGCCAAATTAAATTCCTGACACAGCAACCAGGAACAGCATCTCTTCCTACATTCATTAAACAGACCTCTGACACTAGGGAGATGGGTGTCATCTTCAAAAAGGCCTCTTTTACAACCCATAAGGTCTGGAAGCATTCTAAATTATCCTCACTTTTCCATATATAGCAATCCAGTTAATCCAAAGTTTTCAGTCTCTCAAGAAAACAATCGAGATGAATTCCTAATAATTCAAGGAAAAGGAATGAGGCAACTAACATATAAGTTCCCTCATTCTTACCTACAATGTAAATAAATTTGTATATGCTATTTTGACAGTATATAAAATAAAATAATCTTCAGGGAGATGCAAAATAAATGCCTACATATTAACATTAAATATGTTATGTTGTCATACTAGTATTTTTAAAGCATGTTAAATCAGTATTTTAGGCACAGCATTTCTTCATTTTTTTCCAAGTCTACTGCACATTGATGACTTTTTAATGATCGAAAAGGAAAAAAATATGCTGAAATAAAAGTGTATTTTAAAAATGCTCTTTATTTCCCCACATGTTTAATATACATATGAATCTGAATCTTAATAGAATGCTTGTAATGGACATTGATAACATATTTCAACAATGTCTGAAGCAAGATTTGTTATAGAAAATATCTGTATAACATTCTTTCAATACTGAATCTTTGGTATAGAGAGTGCTGAAAATCTCCTTCTAAAAAATATAACTTAAAGGAAAAGGTGGTGGGACTTTGAAACCTTTTTCATTAAAAAGCTCATATACTTCATGAATTTTCAGACAAAGGTCTCTGTCTGAAAATTCTTTTTCAAGAGACCATCTTGATTCATAGATAGGCTATACTTTGGGGTAATGAAACTAAATGTATCCAAGTCTACAAAACAATTTCTTCTGGATCTTCTCATCAGCTGACACAAACTCATCATGCCTGACAGAAAATACTTAATTTAAGAAACAGTGCTTTGACATAAGGAAGTATCAAAGAGATCACTGTTGAATATCTAAAAAAGAAAAAAAAACCTGAACAGATTAAAACTTGAAACAGATTAAATAAATGTTTCACATCCTTTATCAATAGGCCTTCAACTCTCATTTTTGACAAATAAAATGTTGAATTGAATTGAAGAACACTTCTAACTAATCATTCAGATATTAACTATGTCCCAAATTTGTTTTGATACTAGCCTATGTGGACAATGTCTACTAGGATTATATTGCCAAAAGTATTCGCTCACAATTGAGTCAGATTATGTGGATGGGTGAGCAAATACTTTTGGCAATATAGTGTATATGTCTATACCAGAGAGATGAGAGAGTGATATATAGATACATATTGGGAGAAGAAAGAATGGCAACAACAATTTATTTTGAGAATTCCAAATATTACCAGCGAACACATAATGATTACTACTCTTAAAGATGTTTCTACATGTCTACACAAAAAGCATTGTTTTGTAATGCTCAGTTCTAATAGTATACAGTGTTATACAACCAGATCAGATTTTCCATACCCTACTTCTTAATTATACATGCTTCAAAAAATAATTTGGAGATATATGGAAAAGCATACAATAATATTATATTCCAGGTAGCACAAAATAAAGCTTTTTTCCCCCATTTTTAACTCAATTATAAAGCAAGCATTGAAAGAATTGGATTTCCCCTTAATTTAAAAACAACTGATCCTACAATAACCAAACGTTGACAAGGAAATGGTTCCTATTTTTTAGTTCAATCTGCTAACCAGTCAACACAAATGTACTTTATTATAGTGGATTTTCTTTCTATAATCAATTTCTAACAATAGAAATTGCCTACATTTTCATTAGACCAAAACAACTCCAGAAATTTATGATCCCTTCTATTAACCAATATAATGTTCCAGTTTTATGTAATGGCATTTGCCACTACATTTGCTACTGCAGTTCAATATTGTAAATAATATTTAATAATGTTAAGTATGATCCAGCATACATTGGGAGTTCTTTTTACAAAGAAATGAATGTGATTAAAGTTTAAATGAGAAAGCATAAGTAATGAAAGAAACAGAGGCATAAACCCACGTACTAATACCTTTACAGATGCCCACATCTTTGGTTTCGTATGGTCCTCGCAGAGGAGAAGAAATTATAACCAGAAAGCCATAAGGCAGCTGCAAATTGCCAGCCTGCTACTAGATGGCATAATATAATTCAGAGCCTCTAATGACAGGATTGCCTTGTAAATATCATCTCTCATTGGACTATAAATTCAGGGAGAAGACCAAACCATTGCATGTATACCGTTTTTAGCATTTATTTATGTTAGATTTATTTATGTCAATTGTCCTCTCAAATTCCAGGACTGTTTAAGTAATGCTCTCCATTTTATCCCTACACAAGCAACCCTGTGAGCTAAGCTGAGCAGAGAGTGAGTGAGTGGCTCCAAACTATCCAGATACTTTTCATTCCCAGGCTTTGCTTTACAGGCCAGCTCACAGTAAACCCAAAAATATAAGATATATAATATTGAGTGGGGAAAAAAGAACAGAAAGCCATAACCAAATAATTCCAGCAATTGTTGTGTTTCAAGAACATGTTTTATAAGGAGAAACAATATCTAAAACATCTTGTGTACTTTTCTCTTCCCTACACTACTTATCTGACTATTTGGACCCTTCCTTTGAGCAGATTGGCTTGTTTCCACTGGTTATGAAGCTTTGTAAGTGTCCTGTTCGCTATCGTGCTATTCTCTGTTGACATTGTGAGAACTAACTTTCACACTGGCTCTTTCTCATCTTAGTCTAATGCATTCATATTATACATATAAAAATCAGGTATGCTGACTATTAAATGAACTCTGGCTTGAAATATCTATGCTAATTTATTCAATTTAAGATTTGTAGCCCTGTGTTTATTTATTCATTTTTTACTCTACCCATATTATTTTATATGTAACTCAAGGCAGAGAACATACCATAATACTCCCTCCTCCTCCTCTTTTCCCCACCATTACCCTGTGAAGTGGGTTGGGCTGAGGTAGAACAACAGGCTCAAAGTCACCCAGCCAGCTTTCCTGCCTAAGGCAGGACTGGAATCACAGCTTCCTTATTTCTAGCCTGCTGCCATAACCAGTGGACCAAACTGGCTCTTTCTACTGGATCTAGACTATATCTTCTTTTAATATATTTATAAAAAATTAGGACTTGAAGAAAACATATAGCAAACCAAAAGCACTGCAGTAGTAAATTGTCTCACTATGAAACCAAGTTCTGCTTATTTTCATCCTGTTACTCTTGACTTGGTATTGTAGCTTCTCTTGATATTTTAAGACTTGTTTGTTTCTCTTCTACAATGTTGCCTATCTTTTTAAGCTCTGTACTATAATTTATAAAAAATAATTACTAGCATGCAGATAAAGACCTAGCTGTGATATCAAGGAAAGGATGAAAATATAAAAAGTAAACGGGAAACACAGCACCAAATATTGTGTATAGTGGCATGATAGAAGAAATTAAATAAATAGGGAAAATAAAAAGAGATATATTTTTTTTGCAGGTCAATATAGGAATACTAAAGAACTGACAGAGAGGAATAGTATATTTTGAAAGTTCAGATCAGCATTTAGGTACCATGATGAGAGGAAATGGCTAATGACATGCATAGGAAATGTGACTGTATTAAATTTAAAAGTGAATGCACAATACAAAAATACTATCATTGGAATATTAACTCTATGCAATCTAAGCAGTACCTTATTTTGTTGTACATTTATAATATTAAAAGGACAAGTGTAACCATTTGCAACATTTGTATAGAATATTACAAAGCTATACTTATACAAAACGTATTCTTTCTAATTTTATTGATTTTTTAAATATTGGATACAATACTTGGCACAAAATTTTAAATGGCGAAAACCAAGACAAAACAAAAAATAAATTTAGGGAAAGGGTTGGGGGAACAAGAGAAAAGCAAGAAAAAGGATGGTGTTGGTGTACCAAAAATGACTTGGTATTAAATCAAGTATGAAAAAAAAAGTAATATTAGAACTATTAACGCATCCTGGAGAATTTTGGAAGACCACAACATGACTAATCTAAATTCTGTACTCTATAGGGAAACGGTGGATAGCACAGAAGGTTTAGTGACTTCATCTCCTTATTCCCCATCTCTTGAAATATATATGGGCTTACTTATTTAACTACGTGTATTCATAGTTTTAGTTACAAAGCCACAGAAACTACTCAGAAATCAAATTATGACAAATAATTTTAGAAGTACCTATGATCCTAGCAAAATTGACTTTATTTCATATACTTTTTAATATTACCAATTTTAGGTTTCCTTAATTAAAGGAAAGACTGACAAAGAAAAATTATGACAATATCACAACTAGGGAGTTGTAGTTGAAGGGTTGGACTAAGAACAAGGTTGATTAAACTCAGGTTTAATCAAATCAAATCTTTATTATGGTTGCAAGGCTGCATTAAGTTAGCAATTTCTGCACTCTTTGGATGTATTCTTTACTAATCACATTGTCTGTGCTTGATATTATCCAACTGTCAAATATTCAGATACTTATAGGCTTTCTTCTGATGGTTTGGGCATTCCATTACTGTTTCTGATTTTACATCAATTTATTGCTACTGCAGCAAATTTCTCTAGGCCAAATTCCATTACTATATCCATACTAAAAATTCTTAGTGTTTGTCAATGTTCGATTTTCAATTTTTGCTTTTCCATAAAACTTCAGAGTATCTATATAAAATAAATGAGATATTGTTATTGTTCTTTTATTCATCAAGGAACAAAGAATAAATAAAAAGAATCAGATTATTGTTTCATTGGAAATTCAAATCTCTCTCAGGAACAAAGGAATTATACAAATAACAGATATAACATGTACCCAGCAAAGGGAGGAGGGGAATCAGGGGTGGGTTCTGACAGGAACTACTGCCGGTTCGTTTGTGGGTGTGCTGTGTATGTGCACACTTGATGTGCACTATGCGTGCATGCGCAGTGCAATAAAAATTATTCTGTGCAGAAGCAAAAAACAAGATGGCAGCGCCTACAGTGGCACCCGGAAAACTGGTTCAGGGGTGTGGTAGGCAGCCAGCGACCCAGGCTGCCAAACCACTACCGGTTCGTCTGAACCGGTCTGAACCGATAGGAACCTACCACTGAGGGGGATTGTTTGTAAATCTGTGGTAAATATAGCTGAAATATATAGTTCTTGTAAAAATCTGTATAATCTCTTTGTTGTTCCACCAAATACATCAGAAATTATAGCAACAACTTCACAAGATCTTCCCCATAATCTACCAATTTAATAATTAAGTTTCTGTATTTTATAACTTTTCAAATTCTTTTTCCAATTCTGCTGTTCCTGGGTATTACCTCATCTACAAAAACAACTTTTTTCATTTTTTTGTTTTGTTATGTGTTCTAGATAGCAATGAGTTCATATGCTCTTATAAATATAACATTTAAACATTTTCAACAATTTTTCATTACGACTTGTACTATAATGGGGATACTCAGAAATTTCAAGTTTTCACAGATGCTAATTGATCATAATGGCTATTCTGCTATAGTGTTGTTTATAATCAGTATGAGCAATTTGGGTGCACCAACTAATTCTGTAATCCATGGACTGATCATTTGCTTTACAAAATGTGCATTTGTTGATGTTCGATACAGATTGAATCCCTCATTTTTCCATAGTTCTTTATAATGCTTATTCTTGAGCTGCAAAATTAATTCTTCCTTTTCTTTCTCGATGGGTGTCTGCTTCTACACAATGAGAATTTCTGGTCTTCTCCACTTTGTCACCAGTTTCTTTTATATCTTAGCCACATAATGTTTTACTTCTCAATTTTTTTTCTCAAATTATTGGAACAGTTTTCCAATAATTTATTCTTTTTTTTTTTTTGCTTCTGCTACTTTCAGTGTGTTTTCTTTGCAAACCGCTATTAGCATTTTCTCTTTGCTTACCTTGAATTAATCATTTAATTCATGTTTTTCTTCTACAACTGTCTCTTTACTTGCAGTAAACCGCAGCCTCCAATTTTTCATGCTAAGTATAGTCGATCAACATCACTTTGTGCATGCAATGCATTATGCATTGTCATCAGTTTGCAGGCTTTCTGATCTAAATTGCCCAATTCAAGCTGCGTCCAGTTTACTGTAACAGCAGCATATTTGATTACTGAGGATTCGGAATTCAGTTCCCAGCAGCACTGAGATGTCATGCAATTCTTTCCATCTTTTGGGAGAGGAGAAGCTACAAATACCTAAACCCCAAATTTCGGTTAAATCTTTTTGAGTTTGGTCTTATGTAATGCAGATCCATTTGTGCATTTTCATGCATACAATCTTTATTCAGTTTTGAAAGCCGTTGATTCTAGAAGGGGAGGGGGAACAACCCAAGGAGAGTGAGCAGAAACCTGCAGGCTCAGCAACCAGCTAAAACAGGAGATGGTGAAAGGAAAGAATGCTGTAGGGGAGGGGAGAGAACATATGGAATCAATTGGTGGGAGGGTGGAATGTCTTGAAAGAGATTGCAGAGCTTGAAAGAGTAGTAAGCCAGACGCGGCTCCATTTCCTTTGTGGAGGAAGGGCATGAAATGTAACATAGTTCATGTAAAATCTTTTCTCTTCTGGAAGCTTCATTTTATGCTCTAAATCTTTCATTCCAGTAATAGATGCTGCAGGCTATGTATACACAGACATCTGTAATGTACAGATCATTTTTAGCATAGCAAGAATGTAACATACAGCTGACTGAATCATACAGAGTAAGACGAGACAATAAACTATGGCCTATTGTGCCAACAACTGGAAACAATACGACATGAATTTTCCTGGGTGAAGCAAAGTAAGAAAGGGCAGATGGAAGAGATGGGGAATGCTTTCCTTTAATAACAAGCAAATGCATAAAAATAGGTGAGATGGATGATGAAGATGGAAGTTTCTTCCTCCCATCCAACTGATTTTCCCCATATCTTTTTTGGAATGCTGGCTTCCCGTTTCAGAAAGTGAGACTTGGACAGACCCTTCAAAATGTCCTGATTTGATATAAATAATGGCATATTCTAGGATATTAGTGCTTTACCTTTCAAAGTACAGTAGCTGACATCAACAAGCTTCCATTTGCTTTGAGATAACATGTTTTAAGACAAGGTTTAATCAAGGTGATTAATTGAATAAGCTACACACTAAGCCATAAATCCTAGGTCATTAATCATAATAGCAGCGTACATAGAAAAGCATTAGTCAAACCAAGCAACCTCAAGTCTTGGTCTGATGTGTGAACCTGGTCAATTTTCACCTATAGCCAAAAAAGGGGGAAGGGAAAAAGATACTGCATCTCAAAAATCAGCAGGCTTAGCCTAGTGGGGCAATATTTTTGCTTATGATTTATATTACAATGCTAGGGCCTTAAAGCATCCTATTGTATCCCAGTATCCTGCAGATATGTTGAGTTCCATAATCTTTCAACCAACATATTGACATGAAAGTCAAATATATCTTCAAGAGAAGATGGGAAAAGTTCATTTAAAAACTCCCTTGGAAACAATATTCAGTATTTTTCAAAATCTTGTACCTGCCTTGGTTAAAAACAAATTAATCTGCAAGGGTAATAAACCTCCTATAAAACTGGTATTATGTCTCAATTTGGAACATTTTTTTGTGATTTATGCTTGTTTCAGTCATTCAAAGTAACATTGCAACTCTTCTATAAAACCCAATCTTAACTTAGACCAGTGAGGGCGAATCTTTTTCTCCTCACGTGCCCTCCAGAGGACGGAAACAGGCCCATTTCTGGACTTTTGGAACTTCCAGGAGGCTCGTTTTTTGCCTTTCCCAGGCTCCAGAGGCTAGCCTCCAGGAGGGCAAAAATGGCCTCCTGGCTTTCCAAGGCTCTTCCTAAAGCCTCCTGGCACCAAAAACAGAGTCTGGGGGGGGGGGGTGCTACCCCTCCCCACGCATGCACAGCAGAGCCCCAAAAACAGCTGGCCGGCAGGAGGTGAATGCTCATGCACAGTGGAGCTGAGCTGGGCGACGGCTCGCATGCCCCCAGAGAAGGCTCCACATGCCACTTTTGGGCTGCGTGCCATAGGCTCGCGATCATGGGCTTAGACCCTTCTAGATATTTTGACATAAATCCCAGAATTTCTTATTAAACTCACCCTATAAAATCAATTTAGACAGAGACTCGCTTGACTAAAAAAAACATTCTCCTAAATATTTGAAGTTGCATTCTCATAATAAATATTTTGGTCAGCCAATAAACTCAATTTTTGATACTGATATTATGACAAACTATTTTACTCTAGAAAGTCTAAAAAGATTTTACAAGGCTAAGTCAAAGCCATGTCTCCTAATAAATCTGGTGTGCAAAACTCCAGTATTTAGAACTTAGTGTAATCAAATAAAGTCCAGAATGCAATCCTTCCCAAATTCATAAACATAAGACGGCCTCTATAAATACTTAATAGGCATGGAATCCTATAAACAGAGGTGCAGTTTTACCAGTCTTATCTAAGCCTTGCTGGTCTTTTGGATCTTACCACACTATGTAATTGCCACTAATTCAGCAAGAGTTAGGCCTCAATTTTGTCAAAACAGGTTACATACCCCAGAATAGAACTCAAAAGCAAAATTAGCTGTCATTTACATTTGCAGATGGTATAGTTAAATATTGAGGGAAAGATATTACTCGGTTGGTGACCTAAAGATAAAAATTGCAAAACAGCAAAATATCATTACCAGGAAAAATTACCAATGTGCCAACTACCATCCCATCAGAATTATCATCCTGCAGTATAATCTTCATGGCATTTACTATCTAAATAGATCAATAAATATTTCTGAATTTAGTCAGCCCAATAAAAATTCTCTTAAGAGTTGTTTCTTGTGCAATCTTTTTTTCCTGAAACTTCTACTGGTCACCTCAGAAATGCAGGAATTTATAAATGTGATTGCTTCAATTATCTTCCAAGCAACAAAACAATGTACAGAAGGAAGACTGAGGGTTTGGTAACAAATTAGCTTAATATTAATAGCATAAAACACTGAATGCACTTTTTTTTGTAATCAACATCCTCAAGCAATGGGTGTTTAGTCCTGACAGTCGTTTGCAGATTGAGATGGGTGGGCATATAAATTTAATAAATAGCCACAATTCTATAACTGTTGTGATGTTCCATGTGAATCAAATGACATCAATGCTCTTTCTCATGCAGGAAAACAGATATGCTAACCTCTTCAATGATTAAAACAATAAACTACACTCATTTCTTTAAAAAACTAAAATAGATTTCTAAATAGGCTTTTCCTAAAGTTTTGCGGAACTGCTGGTTCCAGAAGGTTCCCTCTTGGCTATACTCCCATAGCCCAATTACTCTCAGATTTACTCTTTACAGATACAAGCCCTTTGGAACATGTCTGGTGGGAGAGCAGAGAGGTGGGAGGCAGATTACAGGCTAAAATCATAAGGCATGCTGAAAGATCTATTCACACCAACGTGTGTTTGCTTTCACCACTGGAATCCACATTTAATTTCTCTGTTTGTAACTGGCTACTTTTAACATTTTTGACAGGTAACCTGAAGGTAGCTGTGAGAATGCAGGTGTAGCATAAAATAAATTCCAGAAAAACAAAACACCTGCATTTAGATTGTCACCAACTTGTATAAGGTTTATTACCAGAAGAAATGTCTTTCTACAATCCCAACCTCATCACACAAACAATAATGATGAAAAGTGAAAGATCTATAGTTTGCCAAGCAAATTGTATATTAGATAGAAGAGACTGTCTATATGTCTCAGGATATCTGTCTGTGCGTTTATGCATGTATGTGCAAAAACAAATCAAAGCACAACAAATTAAAACGGAAAAGTGACTACGTATTGGTCTTTTTGGACAGTGCCAAAGTTTATAGAAGGAGCTGACTCTCATTTAGGCTTTATTTATATTATACTTACAGGGATCTGAGAAAACCAAAACAGAGATGCGAGACTGAAGTAAATAGATAAAACATATTGCTTTTATGATTCCTCTTGCCAAGAAAGCCTCTGAGCAATGTTTTATCTTCATGATATGATAAATCATGATAAAGCTAGTTGCTAACTTCATATGAGATGCAAGCAACGACAGCAATTTTACATCAAATTCTTTTTATCTTCATAAATTACCTATGTGTTTTTCACAATAGTGACTATTATTGATGTAGAACTACACATGAATTTGAGATACTATATATTTAACTCAATAATACATTTTACCCAGACCTACCTACCTTTCTTTCTTTCTTTCTTTCTTTCTTTCTTTCTTTCTTTCTTTCTTTCTTTCCTTCCTTCATTCATTCCTTCATTCATTCCTTCATTCATTCCTTCATTCATTCAATATAGTCCTATAATGGTCCCTTACTGTAAGTGTCCTTGAGGTACTGTGTATAGTTGCATCTTAACAGATAATAATGCAGTTATGGCTATCCAGAAAGTCTTAGAGACAAGTCTTAGGCCCAGGGTACCTGCGAGACCACCTACTGCCACCAGTAGCCTCCCACCGTCCAGTGCGATCCCACAGAGTTGGCCTCCTCAGGGTGCCATCGGCCAGACAGTGTCGGCTAGCGACCCCCAGGGGGAGAGCCTTCTCTGTGGGAGCGCCTTCCCTCTGGAATGAACTGCCCCCGGAGCTTCGTATAATCCTCAACCTCCGGTCCTTCCGACGTGCCCTAAAAAGTTGGCTTTTCCAGCAAGCCAACCTGGCCTGAACAAAACAAAATAAATTATTGATCATTGTTAATTTTAATTTTAATTTTTTTAAAAAAATGTTATTGTCAATTCTAATTGGGTTTGTTTGGGATATTCTATTTAATTTTTTTTTAACTTTTGTATTATGTGTTTCTTTTAATGTTGTACGCCGCCCTGAGTCCTTGGGAGAAAGGTGGCATATAAATCTAATAAACCTAAACCTAAACCTAAGTGAGAATTGAACATGTTTTTTCTGTCTTGAAAAATAATCACCACTGACTTTCCCCTGTGACACAGCACAATATAAAGCCCCATCCAAATAGTCAAAAGATGATGTGAAAATCTTCTTTGAATTACCTGAGAACAAGATACAAAACTAAAATAAAGATATCAACAATATTTTATAAGGAAAAAAAAGATTCCATGTTCCTTATTCTTTAGATCATTTTCAAATTAAATTTAAAAGGAATTTAAGACAACCAAAAGCTCTTGCTGCTATGTGGATTGCAGATTCCCTTCAAGGTACAAGTAGCAACTACAGTTTGTCTTTTAAAACTTTAAATGACACCCTTCAATTTAATTTTCACAGAAATTCCAGAACCATATTTGACTGAGTAAAATATTTCAAACTAATAGGGTTTCCCATTCAACTCCAAAATTAAAATTAGAACCTGAAACATTTAAAAAATAATCTATAAGAAAGAGGAATAGACATCCAAGGAACTTTGGGGAACACACAATGTGTATATGCATGTGTATGTGGGGGAGGAGAGGGGAAGTATGTGGGGTGGAGAACACAAACACAAAAAGAATATTTACTCAATGCTACACATACTATTTAAAAGTCATTTAAATATAAAAGAAAGATGAAATAAGGTTACCTGCATGTTCACTACAAACCATTTGATTTCCTTATGTTGTTTGTCACGCCCTAAAGCTCAGAATAGTAACACTGTGTTTTTCTTTTGTAGAATTATATATAATTTTACTACATGCATATAAATCCTAAGTAATAAATAAGGATGAAAGGGGCATAATATGTAATTTTATAGCCATGTAATGACTGCAATGCCTCTACAAATCAAAGGGCCCAACTCAGATTAATAATTCACTCCCTGGATTTCAAATGGGGGAGGGAATACTGAATCATGAGCTGGCTTTCTTCTAACCAGATGCAGAAGAAACAAGACTAGCTGAATACACTGAACTTGGAGAAACACATGAACTGTATGTTCCTTGAGTACTGCTGACATGAAAAATATCCAGATGCATTCATGAAATTACCAATAGTTGAGCTTAACTATCATTGGTCAGGCAGATAATTCCATAGTTAGTATATTGGATGTATTTTTCAGCAATATTCAATAAGGTTGAATGGCACTCTAGTTGTTAAGGCAAAAGCCACATAACTCTTGCATGCTGCTCTTTCAACCAATAAATATCTTCCTTTGGCGATCTGAGACTGTACCTAAGGAGGGCAGCTGGTAATTCAAGGGGAAAAATGCAACAAATTTGTGCATTGGCCCAAAATAATCTTTTTACCTGCAAATCTGAAGGGTACCTATCCCTAATATGTAATTTCAAATATGAAAATGATTATTAGGCAGCATGCAAGAATCAACATGCATATAAATGATGTTTTATACTGAACTAGGAAATATTAAGTCAGGGTAACTGCATAGTATTTTAATTCTACTAGTCACAAAATATCAAAAATAAGTTTTATAAATAGTAAATAAGCCTATACAATAAAAAAATTTCCCAGGCAATATTTAACCCAATTTTCTTAGAATACTCCAACTTTGACCTTGGATGGGGTATAACTTTCCTCTTCAAGGTTAATGAAAATCAGGTGGCAGCTATGGCTAGCAAGTCTTTGTACAATTGTACAATTTTATCTGGTACAGATAGTCCTCAAGTTACAACCAAAATTGAGCCCAAAATTTTGATTTCTTGCCACAGTTGTTAAGCAAATCACTGCGGTTGTTAGGTTAGTAACACAGTTGTAACATGCATCTGGCTTCCTTTGCTTGTCAGAAGGTTACAAATGTAATCACATGACCCTGGAACACTGCATAAATGAGCCAGTTGGCAAGCTTCCAAATTTTGATCATGTGACCATGGGGATGCAGCAACAATCGTAACTGGGAAAAATAAACGTAAGTCACTTTTTTCAGTGCCATTATAACTTTGGTTACTAAACTAATGGTTGTAAGTCAAGGACTACCTGTATACCAGTTGCACCATTTCATAGACTCTTCCGATAATCATTCTTATCCTTGTCACCTCACAGCATGACTACTGCAACATGCTTTACACGGGACTGCCCTGCAGGGTTCAACTGATCCAGAATGCTGCAGTTCAAGTAGTGAAGGGCACACCCCTCAGTTTCATGCCCTTGCCTTGGGGCGAGGTGGCCGGTGTTGGCCGCGAGGCGCACCTCTTACCTTTCCAGGTCCTTTGCGTTCCTCACTCTTTCATCCAGTGAAGCCCCTTGTAAAAAAAAAAAAACCTCGCGAGTTGAACTCATGAGGTTTTCTTTTACAAGGGGATTCACTGGACAGAAGGGAGAGGAACGTACCTGGAAAGGTAAGAGGTGCGCCTCGCTTCCCCCCACCCCAGCTGCCACCCCTCGCTAAAGGGGCGGCAAGGAAGGGAACCAGGCAGGCTGCCTTTACCATTGGGGTGGGCAGTGGTTTTTTGCATGAGAAGGAACAGGTGGGAGGAGGTGATCGCATTGCTGGCCTGCCGCTGTTTTTGCGGCGGGCTCTTTTTGCGTGGGAGGGAAAGGCAGGGGGTGGAAACACTTTGCTTCACCTGCTGCTGTTTTTGCGGCAGGCCCTCTTTTTGCCCCGCAAGGTGTTACAATGGTAATGGCAGGGACCAGTTGCGCAGATGTTTAAATAGTTGGGGGCAGGCTTATTTTTGGGGGAGGGTTTATTTATTTATTTTATTAATTAATTAGACTTATATACCGCTTCATAGGGCTTTCAGCCCTCTCTAAGCGGTTTACAAATTATTTTAGCAAATTGAGTAAGCAACTTGCCCCCACAATCCGGGTCCTCATTTCACCCACCTCGGAAGGATGGAAGGCTGAGTCGACCTTGACCTTGAGATTTGAACCACTGAACTGCAGATCATCAGCTAAAGTGGCCTGCAGTACTGCACCCTAACCACTGCGCCACATGGCGCATGCTCTGAAAAGCCCGATTGGGCTTATTAGCAGGGCATGTCTTATTTTAAGAGAAATACGGTATGTATATATGTACATTTGCCTAACAAAATAACTGGGCTACCATTGACAGAACAAGCTTCCACAAATCAGACTTAAAATAAATTCTGGTTGATAAATATTATATTAACTCTAAGAAAAAAGCATACTTTTAAATGAAACAATTACACAACATCGTAACATTGTACACAACCTTAGAAGTACAACCTCAAACATGATGCAATGCTTATGAATTACACTTTTTAATACATTATTACAATTGGCAAGCATATGCTTTTAGGTAATAGAACACCTTTTTGATAAATCAAAATATTTTAAAAGTCAATAATGTGATATTCTTACCAGTAAATCAAAAATTTTAATGAAAGATTTCTAAATTGTTTGCTCCAATACTAACTGCAGCAAGGCAAAGTGTATTAGCTTTACATCTGTGTTTTATGGTTCCTCTGAAACAAGAAACGATCACTCACTGATAGATTATTGATCCCTTCTTGGGCACTTAAGTATTTTCTTTAGATATAATTGATTTTTAACCTGGTTTGTCAGAAGCCCTTGAAAGAATTCAAAAGCCTAATATACTCAATTAATAAAAGCTAATTAACTTTAATGTTATTAAAATAAAGTGCATTCAATCTATGCATAGAATAGGAATAGAAACCCAAAATAGTTGAAAAATTTCTGCATGTACTTCATAGTATAATTTTATGCACAGCCTAATACAAAACTTTCTTATGCAGGGTTGTATTTGAGAATTACCATATAATGGGACGTTGTACAGAAATTATTAATCCAAATTAGTCTAGGGCAATTTAGTATTCTAAAATTGACAGAACAAGCTTTCCTAAATCAGAACTAAACTAACCAGTAATAAGAGATTTAGCTGCAAACATGACACTAGCTAGATCAATTGGAGGAGAAATGATGTAATAGAAATCCCTAAGGAAAAATCCCTGGGGAAAGGCATGAGGGGGGAGGAGAAAACATCACAAAAGTAAGCAAGGAAGAGTTGAATACTCCTTTTCTCACTGTTCACATAATGACAATTCAGGCCACTCATAGTAAAGAGTTAATAACTCTGTTCCCCATTCACTGCTCCTATAATCAAGAATTGTATTTGCATGGCTTAGGTAAACAAAATGAAGTATACCTTAGACACAGGTTAACACTGAGGAGGTGAAACGTAACTGTAACTGTTCAAAACTGGACTTTGCCTTAAAATGTATTTTGAAGGATTATTGATATATTGCTGAACAATGCTTTCCCGAACATAAATGTACAGTACCTTCTGATTTTACTTTCACAATATATATTTAACATCTTAAGAAAGATGACATTAATTAAAAAGCATGTTTCAAAGATGTAGATAAAAAGAGCAAGACAATGTCAATGCACTTATGCAATAACATCTCAAAAGCCTGGAAGGAGACAGGATTTTCTATGGTTGAGAATGAGGCTGCAATAGCTTACATTTTCTTACTTCGTATATTATATTAAGGTGCAAAATACAGCATATGTATTTTTATTATTTATAAAGTCAGCCCATGCATAATCAATAAAAATATTGGAAAGAGAACCAAAAGTAGTTGGTTATATAGACTAGCTTCCAATTAATCAGAAGGGCCCAGAGAAATACCAAGCCTTCAGACTGCTATCCCAAACAAACCAGATTTCTTAATTAGAAGATACAGGTATTAATTCTCAGGAACTTTAGCCATCATACAGAACTCATGCTGTTATCAGCCTAGGCAGAATATGATCTACAGGCAGCCCTCAATGTTTCTATATCAGTTAATGGCCAATAATCAATTAAATTAATAAATCATGTAAGGACCCATCTTCAAATAATATTGAACCAATTCTTTGTATTTTTACAATACATTTCATCTAGCAATCGCAACTTACTTTCATAGAAAGAGAGATAAAAGTGCTCCTTATTTCAACCCTATGCTCTATCCATAAAGTCACCTTATCTCCTCAACAAGAAATATATGAAATTGCTACACCTTGGGTCATGAATTTCAGCAAATGGCACTTGCTATACCTTTTACTTTCATTAAAAGGAAGTTCTAGTACAAAAGGTAGTGAAGCACCTAAAGCTATTTCCCCAGATTTAGTGCAATTTACCCAATAAGGATCCTGAGATATTTACTAGCCATGTCTGGTTCACTTTTGCATAGATTTTTTTTTTAAATTCAACTTAGAAAGCTTTAATATATTCCTAGGATTCAGGAATATCATCATAATAAACACGACGGAGAACCACACACTACAATAGAATTCCAAGGAAGTCAGTTTTCTTCAGAAGTATAATTCTTTCTAGTGGCCTTAATGTCTACCTGATGGATCAATTAATTAGCTGAATTTCATTTAATAACTTGCCACCTGCACTGAAACCTAGACTACCAGGCGTAATATTTCTAACAGTAATGTGATAGTCAAGATGAACTATTGCGACACAGAGAGAGAAGAGAGTGTCACTATTATCCTACCCCACAGAGTTCTGCAGGAAATGGAAAGAGTTTACCAACAAATGGATGAAAACATTATATGTCCTTGCCAAAAAAAACAATTAACTTCTATGAAAAGCCCCATGGATATATTAGCAAAAGCACTTGAAGGTCAATTCAGACAACTGATTTAGTTGACAAAAACAAAGAGAAGAATACATAATCGGAGAAGCTTGAATCAAAAGAGATACAAATGAGAAACACATTAAATTTGTGTTATATGCAGGTGACAACCATAAACTTATAAAATGGTGAAGTCCTTGATATAATGTTGGTGGTTAGTCATTGAAAGGATAAAAGTAATCAAAAAGTAATAATGTATTGCTGAGGGGGGCACAGAGACGATCCTGCAACATATGGTGAATGGAGGGGGCGTGTCGATCTTTCCTGTGCATTTTTTGAACATAAAAAAGAACATAATTTCACATTGTAGAATATGTTCATTATTTTTTTTCAATCCCCTTGCAATCCCCCCCCCCCCCAAAAAAAAACTCTGTGTCTAGTATTGTACCTGCACAATCCTATTACAAGGTTAACAAAGATATATTTATCTGGTCTGGTCTTTAATGAGGAGTGAGCAAGAAAAGATCAGAACACAGATATGGGCGGCAGAGTAGATGGGGGGGGATGGGGATCAGCACACAGAGTCTCCAATGAGTCAGAACAAACACTGCCAAGCAGAATGTTGCTCTGATTTAAATCAAATCTCCATTTAAGGAACTCCTGCATTTGAGCTTTCATAAAGAGCAGGCTGAGATTGCCATGTCTGGCTACAGTTGTTTGTCACAAGCTGGCGGAGGAGCCTGGCAAGGAACGGGTTATCATAGAAGAAAAGCTGTTGGAAAATATGAAGTAACTGCTGAATCTTTTTTTTTTAATTTAAAAAAAAAACCTACCCTAGCAAGTCTTGAATCCATAAAGCCAACACCTCTCTGAGTTCTGGGCACAGTTCAGCAAGTCAAGCAGATGCCAACATAAATGCTAGTAGCTGGAACCCTTTAGAAGGAAGGAGGGGGGGAGGAGAAGGCCGTGCTGACAGAATGAAGTCCAGTCACTTTGGGAGGGCTTACAAAATGGAGATGAATAATCTTGCAAGATTATTCTGAATTTCCACAAAAGGGAATGCCAGCTGCTCCACCCTTCATAGCCCACTCTCCTGCAACACTATTACCTATACTCTACCAGGAAAGGCTTGAGCGCCACCCCGCCAGCCAGAAAGGAATAACAGCTTGGGAGGAGCACATCTTAGAAAAGAAGAGCTCCCTCCTTGGCTTTTGATTACAGCAAACATCCCTGTCTGAAAGTACAAACTGTAAGCAGGCAGCAGCCCAGGTGAAGGGCTTCATTGCTCCAAGCAAGGGGAGAGGGACAATGGAAGGGGTGATTCACTGCACAGGAACACACTCCAGGACTGCCACATGGACTTGCTGAACAGCTTAAAGGGGAAACACACTTCCCCCCCCCATTCTGTGAAAGCTTAGTGCCTTCCCCCACAGTCTCAACACTGATTGGAAACAGATCCTGAATAAAACGCCAGCAAAGCACTGCACTGTCCAAGAAAGAAAGAAAGAAAGAAAGAAAGAATTTGCGCTTTTTGCTCTTCCAGAAGGTAGCAATTTTACAGCATAGCCAAAAAAACATTCCCTTAACCAATATTCTCTTCCCCATCCCCCTGCTCAACAAAACTCGGTTTTTCTTCCATTTACCACATTAAGCGTGAGAGGATCAAATTAGAGCAACATTTTGCCTAACACAATGGAAGTTTCATAAATAATTATAAATGTGGATTTCTTGTTCAAAAGATTTCCAAGAACCAAATACTATTTTGGCACCTTCCCCAAATCTATTTTAATGATAGCTTACTGATAAAGTATTGTCGTATATATTTAAATATATTCCTCTAGCATACCAGACATGCAGTAATACAGTAGAATCCAAACTGCAAGTACATTTACACAGAGCAAAGTCCTTAATACTTTTCTATTCTTCCTGAATCAGTTCACATTTATATGAGGACAAAAACTGAATGGAACTAGGAATGGGAAATCTCTGATTATTGGTACAGGTCGTCCTTGATTTATAAATGTTCATAGTTACAGTGGCACTGACCAAAGTGACTTACAACTAGTCCCCATACTTACAACTATGGCAGGATCCCTATAGTCATACCATCAAAATTAGGGCACTTAGCAACCAGCATGTGGTTATGAGGGCTGCCGCATCCTGGGATCATGTGACTGCCATTTGCGATCTTCCCAGCTGACTTCTGACAAGGTAAGTCAACGGAGAAGCCAGATTTGCTTAACAACCATACGATTTACTTAACAAACATGGCAATAAAGGTTGTAAAATAGGGTATGACTCATTAACAACTGCCTTGCTTAAGAACAAAAATTTTGGTCCCAATTATGGTCATAAGTTGAGGACTACCTATACATCCAGAAATATAGTAAAAATGAAAAACACTCCGCCCTGAAAGGGGCGAAGCTATTCCATTTAATATATGATAATTATCTTTTAAAATCAATTAGTACTTAACTGAAGATGTTAGCAATAAATATGCTCTTCATAATAGTGCTATACCAACTGTCATATTGTATTATTACATTGCACACATGGTATTTCCTTGTCACCAAAGATTTCTACATGGATGTTTTTGGAAACTAAAACAGACTTCCACTGATCAGTTTAACTGCTGTTGTTAAATTGTTTGTCCACTTATACATGCTCTGAAAGAAGAAAATCTTAACAATGCTAAAGTGCTGACTCTAAATAGTCACCTGTTATAAATCCAGTACAAAATTTTATTGTCACATGACTTGCAATTTTGATCAGAATGCTCAAATCCAAAGTAGAAAAATGAGTGTATTTTGATAAAAGACCCCCACAGAGAAATAGGAACATTAAAGATAAACTGGAACTTCCTAATTCTTGTGTCAACTGTAGTCATATTAACTTACACAATCAAAATTCTAATTTCCTAATGTAATATTTCAAATCATTCTTATATATGTTACATTTTCTGTGTCAAATATAAAAATGACATACACATTCAATACATATATTAGAAACCACACATGAAGGTCACAGTCAGTTAATCATTTTTGAATAATGTCAACTCTTTCCTTTTGAGAGTCATGCAAAAACTTCCTTCATTTTCGATACAGTAATCTATTTACTCCTCCAACCTTCCTTAATAAGCAAATAGCCTTTTCCTTTTTTATTTGAAGTTCAAGAATCTTCACTTTCTCTCAAACATGCCATCTTTATGTGGTGGGCGTTTCTTAGCTAGATCATCTATGAACTATCATTTTGTACCATGTTATTAAATTGATATATAGGAAAGCAACTTTGGACAATACCGTATACCATATAATGGGACAGAAGTGTATAGAAAGGTTACTCATGATTACAGAAAATACGTTAAAAGGAGGAAAAAAAATTGCTTACAAAATTACTTTTAAAGCTTTCACATTTAGATGGCATAAAGAAGCCCCAGCAGTCTCAAGACACACATCCAAGATAAAAAGGAAATATATAAATAATGAATGTGATCAGCAGAGGAGGGAAATCTGCAATTTGCATTAATGGATAGAGACCTCCCTGCCTCTGAGCCACTGAATTCACTGCAAGTCTGCTGACTAAGGAAGTCAAACTGCTGCCACTACTTATAACAATCATCTCCTAGGACATTCATCTTGTCCCTTAAGAGAGGAGTATATGATGCCTCTGACCACTAAAAATTACACTTGTGCAACAATGTAAAAATTATGTCAGATGATAGAAATTTTAATTAAATGACAAAAAATTCCCATGATTTTTCCCTTAAAAATACATTTTTTCTCTCTTTTAAGAGATATCTATCCATGTATGGCATTGCAGACCATTATATAACTACTAACAGTAAAGGATACCTGGCTGTAATGATATTGTTTCCTGACCTTGTCTATTTAACTGACTTCCCTCCCCCTCCATGTCAACTAAGAGGTTTTCATATATATATTTTTTTTAAATAAAAGACACAAAAAATTCAAAAAATTCTTAGAAAAGCAAGTCAGGGAAAAATAACTGTTTCTCAGTTGTGGGTAAGCTCCTTGAGAAATCATCCCTTGCATTCAGCCCAAGTGCTGCTTCTCTGTTAAATGATAAGCAGCTGCTTTCATGTGTCTATGTATAGTTGCAATGTGCCCTGTGCTCAATGGGCATTCATGCACAGACAAGGCACCTGTAAAAATGGGGAGGGGGGAATTACCTTTGTAACAAGAAAGTAATTGAAATGCAGATTCAGCTAAATCTGCATGGAAGCCCCTCCAGAGGCTGTGGTATGCAGAGAAGCCTGGGTAGAATACCAGGATCTGCAAGGATCCTCACATCATTTACCACCATCGGATATGACATTATCGAATTCCATCTCATTATCTCTTTCTCTAAGGAAACCGCAAAGCAGCCAGAAGGGACAATTTACAATCCTCCAGAATCTAGGAGGATTCGTTTTAGGAAGGAAAGGAATGCGGGCATGAGGATCAGTTGGATCGGAACGAATCGGTTCTCCGGAAGGGTCGCACAAGGAGAAGGAAACCCCTTGTGCCAACATCATTTGGTGGCAAGGCAAAACTGCTATAGCCTTCCCCTACCTCTGCAGTTCCGCCCGCCCGCCTGCCTCCACATGAAGACAAAGAGGTGGACAAATCCCCGCAGGGTCTTTCCTGAGCTGCAGCTGCACAGCACAGGAAACGGGAATCTATGGAGCAGAGCGAGAAGGGATGGCTGCGCATCCACGCTCCACCTACAGCTATTCCCCCTGCAAGCTCAGGCAAAGGACGCTCGAAGTCCTCTCCTCCTCCCATTGAGGAGCGGCAGAGTGGCCTCCTCGCCGCGGCTCTCTTTCTCCGGGAGGCAGAAAGCCAGGCGCACACGCCCGAGCCGGATGCCCAGGACCGCGCGGGGAAATGGCAAGAGGAGCGCAGCCACGCACGAGTCTTACCTGAGTGACCATTTTCTTTTTCTCCATAAACCAAAGCGGGAGGGTGTGGAGGAGAGGGGAAGAAAATCCCTTCCGCCAGGTGGGGCTGTGGCAAAACCTCCGCGCCTCTTTGCTCCTCGCCCCGTCTCCGAGTGGCAAAGCGAGAGAGGGAGGGGGGAGTTCCCCTGGATTCGCGATTTCTCTCCTGCCTTCCCTTCGCTCGTGTTTCTTCCTTTCTTTTCTCTTCCTCTCTCCGTCTCTTCCCCCGCCCGCCTGCCTTCTCCGCAGCTCCCTCCCATATCTCAGCCAGATGGCTGAGGGAAGCTCCACCCCCGAATGCCTAAGGTAATTAATCAGAGCCAAGGCCCTCCTCCTCCTCCCCCCTCGCCGTCCCCGCCTGGACGGGTGCAGCAGAGCCAGTTCGGAGTCAAACAGAGGGGCTGCTGGGAGGCTGCTGGCATCTTCTTCCCGGGCTGTTGCGCGCAGAGCCGAGGATTGGTTTCCTCGTCTCGGAGTGGGAGAAGGAGGGCTGTAAGCCAAAACCCCGAGAGGGGTGGGGGAGACGGGCGCCGGAAGCACGCCTCAAACAAAAGGGGCTCTCTTCGCCTTCCTAAGCCCCGTTGCTCTTCCCTGCACAAAAGGACTACCTGCGCTAGCATCTCCCGCCTCCTGGCAAACGCGTCGTTTCTCCCTCGTCGGGGAGGCTGAGCTATCTACTGAAACCCTGGCCTCCCTGCGAGTCTACGAGGAAGGCATATTCCTCCTCTTCCACCACCACCACCCACAAAAATCTTTCAAGGGCCGAATTTCTAGTCTATTGACACGAACCATCCAATGAGCAAAGAACACCAGCGGTGTGAAGGTTTTTCAAGGAACGAATTTCGCTCAAGAATCTATATACTGTGGTTAAGGATGGGCTTGGGTTCATTTTAATTTAAATCCAGTTCTCTGCTGGAATTGCCTCCCTGTATCTTAATAGCTTACTTATGTGAGTCTGGTAGATTCCAGGCTCTGGCGTGTGAGGGAGGGAGGAAGGGGGGGGGGAGAGAGATTCCAACTACTTCTGGTAATAATAATGTGGAGTGACTATTGTAGTAGCTTATGCACTTACTACTTTTCTGCACTTACTTGATCACAAAAATACTGAACATTAAACCGTAGCAAAAGTATTCATGTTTAAATTCAAAAGTACAAGTGACTCAAGTGACCTATAGAATGTATTATTCAAAAGAGGATATAGTTGACCAGTTAAAATATCGAAGACAAGTTGCAACATTTATTGGCATTTTAATAGGTAATAAATGTGCTTTGGTTAATCAGAAGTTACATCACTTTCTCCCCCCTACCCCCCCACCAAAAAGAAATCCAAGGTTTACCAGATGTATAAGGGCGAGTGAATCTGGTTTGCAATGAAACTGTTCTTTTGCTGTCTTACATGTGAACAAAAGGGTGATATTTCATAAACAAGTACCTGATGATATATCTGTATTATTGGTTCAAGAAAAGTAATTTCAGAGATCTGTAATATCTTCATTGTATTCCACTGATACTAAAATTTGAGGTCATTTTGCATCTTTAATTGCTTTTATTACATTGAACAAAGCAAAAGTGTAATATAGCTCTAAGTTTAATGCTAGTCATTGTGTTAGGTCAGGAGTCAGCAACCTGTGCTTCTGGAGCCACATGTGGCTCTTTCATCCCTCTGCTATGACTCCCTGTCGCTCAAAATATGTCTCACAACCACCAATGTGCGACATCCGCCAGCACATAATTTATTGAGTTTTTTGACCCTCAGTAGGCCAACCATGGATAAATCCAAGAAAAGTTTCAGAAGAAAACAGAAACTTTAATTCAAATGCGTATGCTAGTTTTGTGGGCGCTCAGGAAATAGGTCAGGCCCAGGAAGGGTTTTGTGGCTCCCAGTGTTTTCTTTCTCTGCAAAATGGTTCCAAATGACTCTTTGAGTGTTTAAGGTTGCTGACCCCTGTGTTAGGTGGACTTTTTCACGTTGTCTGTTCTGTTCCTTTACTCTGCACTTATCTCAGAAAGCTAAACAGAATCAGATCCAGTTAATGTTGGGATGGGGAGACCACTATAAAATCCTATAGCCATGATGGTGAACCTGTGACACGCGGAGCCATATTGGGTGGCATGCCAGCTGTCAGCTTCAGCATACATGCGCGTGCTGGTCAGCTGATTTTTCCCATTTCCAGAGGGCCAGGGAAGGCTGTTTTCACCCTCCCCCGGCTTTAGAAAAGCCTCTGGAAGCTGGGGAGGGCGAAAAACGATCCCAACAGGCCAACTGGAAGTTTGGAAACAACCCATTTCTGGCTTCCAGAGGACCTCCGGGTGGCTGGGAGAGGTCATTTTCGCCTTCCCCAGGAAAACCTTGGAAGCCTGGGGAGGGGTCGTGTGGCATACACAGGGAGATTGAGTGGGCACGCATGTGTGATAGCACAATTTTGGCGCGCCGTAAGAAAAAGGTTCGCCATCACTGTCCTATAGTGTATGCTGGACTTGTGTAAACACATCTGAAAAAAGGCCCTAGAAAGCCTCTTTCTCCCCCCCCCCCCAATATTGTTGCCTAGAAAACTATGTGTATGTGTCCAACTAGAAATCAAGCACAAAAAGGAGACTTTATCTTTCATAGATTGGTACCAGCTTCTACATTTTTAAAAAATACAGACATCAAAATTCCTTCTGAGGATGCAACTGTTCTATTTCCCTCTCACTTTTGCAGTGTTCTGGTCAATTAATTGAGCATTTTTAGTTCTTTTTCAAATTTTAATCCCAAATGATTAGAACTTACATAATGCTGTTTGGCTACATAACACAACGTTTCTTCAGACTTTTAAACATGCTATTCTAATCTTGTGTATATAACATGATGTATCAGGTTTTCTTGGGCTATAGTCCTGTTCACAATTCTACAATTTAAATGGATCAACCAATCAAGACCTCAACTAAGCCATGTTTTTGTCCACATAATTACATCTCAAGTGAGCCTACTAGAACTGCCATCTTTTATGATAAAACTCAGGATTTTATCTTGAGCTTAAGAACCCCTTCCATATCTTTCTGTCCATTTGCTCTCTTATTCTCTGATGAATCACAACTAAGTATCTGAAATGCTCAACATACTTTAGAGGCATTTTTGTATATAATGTTTGTTCTAGCATGACTGTTGCACACATTTGAGTCATCACTTTGTACAACAATCACAGGGAGGCATTTCAGTGTAGTTTTGCTGTATGGCTTAACCTGAAGATGTTAATATTTAACATATTGAACTCAATACTGTTGGAAGAAGAAGGCCACACAAGAATTATATAAATATAAACTAAAATACAAATAGGGTAGCAGGTAAAAGAACTAAAGAAATTGACTAAAATTGTTTAGACTTTTTCAGTTTATGTAGATTGAGATGTTCAAGTTCATTCCCTTTTGTGCAAATTCAATAATAAAATTTTCCAGCATGCAGTAAAAATTACAGACAAGCTTACCTATATATCCTCTCTGGTTTCTATCCCACAGAGTTAACACTCCCCTTTTAGTGTCTCTTCCTCAGACCAGAGAATAATAGCCTGCAATCTTAGGCTCATTATTTCATGTAGCTTTTGGCACAACATCAAAGTCCTTTGGTAAGAGATCATTCATACCTCTGATATAATATCTCCCCCCCCCCAAAAAAAGCATATTACAGTAGCTATGAGAAAGAAAAGCAAGTAGAAAGGGAAATAGGAAGAAAAAAAAAAGAACAAATGTCATTTTCCATCTTTGGTTCAATGTACCCAGTTTGGAACCTTCAGGGTCATCACTCAATTTAAAGACAAGAACTGTACAGTCCACCTTAGCCTAGACAACTTTTTCTAATGTTTTAGTTCAAGGTGTTGCTAAGCTACAACTTGCGTAATTACTGGAACCGTTAGATATGAAGTATAATTCCACACCTGGAATACATGGAAACTTAGTAAAAACTAGCTGAACTGATACATACATATAATGTTCAGCAATAAATCATTTCAATTAGAAGGCACAATGACTGGCTTCACATTTTGCACAAAGCAACCGATTGGCTTATAGCAACTTATGAATCCAGTCGTAGTCTTAGATCCTGCATTTGCCAAGACATCTTGAGGAATGAAAGGTGTATCTAAGAGTCTTCTAACTTGCAGGTCAAATCAAATCCATAAGTGCAGCAACTTGCTAATATACTGTAACTAATTGTAATCTTTCAAACAGTCTTGGAAGATAGATTTGTAGCTGCATATATTGTCAGGCTCTCTCTATGACACTGAGAAGACATTCACACAGGTTAACAATATGACAATAGCAATAGTTCTCCAGTGAGTACTAGGAAGTTTCCATTGTTTGGTAGAACAAGGCACCGAAGATAATTACAATGACAGTTGCCACATACTTAGCCAAATATTAGAAAAGAGAGCCCAGGAATAGTAGTGATGGCAGCAGGAAGACCATCAGTAGATGATCCTTGCCAGCCATATTACAGATAGGTTTTGGAACTTGATGAATGCTTAGCTCTCATGACATAGAGATCTAAGAACTTCTTACTTATTAAATTTATATGCCACCCATCTCATCATCAAGTGACTGGCCTTAAAGATTCAAGGTTTGAGAGTCTAGGCTGTAGAGAATGTAATTTCTAAACTGCTAGGTTGTAATAATATATTTATAATATTAAACAAGGATGTACAACTCTTTGTTTAGTAGGAGATGCATTTAACAGCAAAACTTACCATTTACTATTTATAACTAATAGTCTAGAAATAAACAAATGGGGTGTATGATGGCTTAGAACTTAAAAGACAGCCTAGGTTCGAGATCTGGGTGCTGCACGATGGGGTGAGCTCCCACTTGCCCCAAATCCTGCCCAACTAGTAGTACAAAAGCATGCAGATATGGGTAGATAAATACAAAGGTACCACTTTGGTGAAAAGGTAACTGTATGCCTTGGGGTATAGTCGGTGCAAAGTCCAGCATGTTTGAAAAATCACTGGCCAAGGAGGCATCCTATCAGAATATGTGTAATCAGGTAAAAGATCTCCCCAATTTGGGGAGCAACCCAATTGTCTTACTTCTTTGAGATTATTGCAAGGGAAAAGAAGACATTGCTACTATTATATAGTTGATAGTATGCAGGCAGCTATAACACACCTTAAATAGTGTATTTTTCTGTTTTTCAAAATTATATCTAGACTATTTAGATTAATTAAATGTTTTAATTGTTTTTGAAACTAGTTGTCTTACCCATGTATTTCAGCATGTATTACTGAAACCTGGCTGGGTCATGAGGGAGGAGTCCCCCTCTCAGAAATGTGCCCAGAAGGGTTTCAGGTGCTCCACCATCCACGACACCAGGGAACGGGTGGAGGAGTCGCTGTTATTATCCGGGAATCATTAGTTCCTCGCAGGATCCCTGCTCCAGAGAATGTTGGGTGTGAGTCCCTCCTTGTGAGGTTGGACCTAGAGGTCAAGTGGGCTTGCTGCTGACGTACCTACCTCCCAGCTGCGTCACAACAGCCCTCCCTGCGCTCCTAGAGTCAGTAGCCGGACTGGCGGTTGAGTTCCCCAGACTTATAGTACTGGGGGATTTCAACCTGCCATCTCTTGGCGAACACTCTGATGGGGCCCAGGAGTTCATGGCTTCCATGGCAACCATGGACTTGACCCAAGTAATTCAGGGTCCGACTCATGTGGCGGGACATACGCTCGACCTTGTGTTTCTCTTGGAGCAGTGGAGACATGATCTGGAATTAAAGGGGATTGAGATCTCGCCCTTGTCATGGACAGTTCACTTCCTGCTGAGGCTTGATTTTCGGAAGCTACTCCCCCACCACAGGGAGGTGGAGCCGATTAAATGGTTCCGCCCCAGGCACCTGATGGACCCTCTGGGATTTCAGACGGAGCTTGGCCACAATTCGACTGAGTCCTTGGTCGCTGCCTGGAATACCGCAGCGACTAGGGCATTAGATCGGATTGCGCCTTTGCGGCCTCTCCGCGGCAGTGGATCCAGGAGGGCGCCTTGGTTTACCCGAGGAACTCCGGGAGATGAAGCGCCAAAAAAGATGCCTAGAGCGATGTTGGAGGGCTAGTAACTCCGAATCCGACCGAACACTACTAAGAACCTTTATTAGGTCTTACCTAGTGGCGATGTGCGCATTTTTCCGCCCTTATTGCATCCGCAGAATCTCGCCCGGCCGCCCTGTTTAGGATAACCCACTCCCTCCTGAAAGGGAGGGATGCGAGTGAACCCTTACAGGGAAGAGCTGAGGAATTTGTTCAGTTTCTGTCGGATAAAGTCACTCAGATTCGGACGGACCTGGACTCCACTTGGACAGTGCCAGCAGAGATGCCAAGGGAGAGCCTTGATCAAACTTTGTGGAGTGAGTTCCAGCTTGCCACTCCTGAGGAAGTGGACAAGGCCATGGGAGCGATGAGTACCGCCACCTGCCTACTGGACCCTTGTCCCTCCTGGTTGGTTTCGACCGGCAGAGAGGTGACACGGGGCTGGATCCAGAGGATTGTAAACACCTCATTTTGAGAGGGGTCTTTCCCGCAACCTTTGAAGGAAGCAGTGGTGAGACCCCTCCTCAAGAAGCCTGCTCTGGATCCGGCTGTCCTTAAAAACTACAGTCCAGTCTCCAACCTCCCATTTTTAGGGAAGGTTGTTGAGAAGGTGGTGCCCCTCTTCAGGGGCAGCCTCTACATGGGGCTGCCCCTGAAAAGTGTTCGGAGACTACAATTGGTCCAGAATGCAGCCGCGCGAGTGATGCTGGGTGTACCTAGGTACACCCATGTTACACCTATCCTCCGTTAGCTGCACTGGCTTCCCATTGGTCTCTGGACACGCTTCAAGGTGCTGGTTATTACCTATAAAGCCCTACATGGCCTAGGACCTGGATATCTCCATGACCGCCTCCTGCAACTTACCGCCCAGCACCCAATAAGATCACACAGGGCGGGCCTTCTCTGGGTACCGTCAGCTACGCAGTGCGGTCTGGCGGCTCCTCGGGGGAGAGCCTTCTCTGTTGCTGCCCCAGCCCTTTGGAACAAACTACCCCCTGAGATCCGGACCCTCCCCACTCTCCTGGCCTTCCGTAAGTCTGTTAAGACCTGGCTGTTCCGGCAGGCCTGGGGCTGTTGATCTTGACTGAACTTCAGTCCCATTAAAACTGAGTGCATGTTGTGTTTTTTGTTTTTAAGTCGTTCTGTCTTGTGTTTTAATATTTTTTAATATTTTTAAAATTGCTTTTATGTAAGCCACCCGGAGTCCTTCGGGATTGGGCGGCATACAAATCTATTAAAATTGCAAATTGCAAATTCCATATCAAAAATCTTTGGCAGAAGCACTGAAATAATACATTTCACACTGAGGTCTAGATATTAATTTATTATCTGAATTATACTGATTCAATTTAATGAACTCTGAAGAAATATCATCAAAATTTATAAAAATCCAGTTACACATTTGATGTATAGAAGTATATCACAATATTTTTTCTTATCTTCCAAATAAAGGCTTACTTTTTTTGAGTCAATTAAAATGAATGTCTTCTTTACATTATTGATTTACCAGTATCATTAGGGGGACTTCTACAAGAAGTCTGCCTAATTTTCTCATCTTGAGATATAGCTTTAGGGTTCCTATTGCAAACTTCAATTCTGAAGAACAAGGCTACATGATATCTGGAACGAACTCTGCTTCCAAAAGAGAAGTAATTATGAAGTATGTCTTCCAAGAATTTGTACAATTGTAATTAATCTACTAAGAAGGATATGAAATCTTCTGGTGAGAATTTTAAGAGATCCAATAACATCAACTGGTTATTTGTAAAAATAAAAAGCCAATATCAAGTCCCCCAGAACAACATCATTTAATTCTTCAAGTAATAAGTTTAATGCCAACAAAACCTGACTCTGTAATTCAATCATCTTATTTTTACACTTCTTACTTTGTATCCTCTTCCTATTCAACCAAATACTCACAAACAGCTCCAATATTTGCAAAATAAAAAGCTGAAACATGGAAAAATCAAAACATTATATAGATGTCAGAAATGTAAAATCATATTGATATTTCAGAGAACCTTATGGAAATATATCATGAAAATGATTAAATATGTAAAACAGAAATTAAGTTTTATCACTACTATTTAGTACAATATTATTAACAACAACAATAAAACATATAAATCATGAATAAATATATTTGGAAATTAATCTGAAACAAAAGGACCTCCTAGGAACATACAGAGAAAGGTTAACAAGATGCAGACCTTAAAAACAGCCAATACAATAAAATAGACCTTTTAATGTGACTCTGAAAAAGGTAAGGTGTGGGGACATAACTCAGCCTTGGAAAGATATAATGACTGGTTCAAAGCATCGTGTTTTAGCCAGGCTTGTTTTAACTATGATTTGTTGACCAAACAACAATTCACTTGGATCCCTAAATAATTATACATGGTTTGTATACCATGAATACAATATGCAACACTGAAATAAAGCTAATAATTTTATATGTTATGGACATATAAAACTCATGAAATAATCTAGAATAACTTTCCAAATCTACAAAGGAGCACACTTGCTAAACATTTCTAAGGATTGTTACCCTTGTTGGATTATAAACCTAAAACATGCAAATGTTGATGTACAAATGCCACAATACTATCTCTCTATGCTGAGGACTGGTTGGAGTGGAGCTGTCACTGTAATGAGAGAGGTCACTTGCTCAGATGAAGGTTGGATTTTTTTTCCTCAGCAGTTTTTTGCAGCCCAATTCTGGGGGGCCCTAAGACTGGAAGGGTTTGGTGCATATGCCTCTGCTCTGAGGCTCCCCATCCCTATACTGAAAGATAAAGTAAAATAAATGAGTATTGAGACCATGAGTATCTGTAGATTTATGATTGTACATTATTTAAAATTTTTAAATCACTTGTTGCAATTTAATGGAGAGAGTTACAAACTTGGAATAAATTGTAACATTTGTCACTTGACAACATCTATCACATACACTGATACAACATTTCTTTGGATTTAAGAAATATTTGTGTTTAATGCACACCATTTTCTCCTGAATAGTATGCTAAAATTTAATATAGATTTTAGCATTTAAGGCTTTCCTGTATTTTGGATATATTTCTGTTAGGAAATTAATACTGATCTTGGGCATTAAAAGCATTAAATAGCTCAGAATATTTGGGATATCAGAACGTTCAGAATGAACTCTAGATGAGACGTCAATTCTTCTAATAGCTGGAGCTATTAGGTATATTAGGTATATTAAAGTCAGACATTTCTTACTTTTGTAACTTCCATTAACCAACAGGTGCGTCTTAAGGAATTTCATATAAATTTAGTAGTGACAGAGCTATTTTTACTACTTAAAAACGTGAAAAGAGATGCATTTCTTAAAATGCAAAGTCTTCCCAGACAATGTTTTCCTCAGATCTTCTACCCAAATCCCAACTTCAGCTAAAAAGTCATGTCACTTTGGAAAAAGAAAAAAGAAATTAAATCTGTACCATATAAAAAGAACTGAAGTACCACAAAATATACAATGTTCTATGAATGTAACTGTGAAGAGGTAATAAGTTGCAATTCTTTTTTACTTACCTGGACAACTGGGTATTGGTAATCCATACAATATACACCATACATAGCCAAGGGCTTCTTCAGCTGTACCCAAAGCAAACGAACTGGGAACTCTGTTCTTCCCTCTTACAGTCTTAAACAATCTAGTTTCTAGTTATCCGACACAACACTTGGTTCAGGCCTCTAGAGACATACATACATAGAGTGCTCAATTTAACATACACATAGGCTGCTTGACTGGGTTCGAGTCACCCTTCACCAGTATTTTCTTCACTGCTAAACCTAGTTGCACATGGAATACCAGCAGTTCCTAAATTAGAATGCCCAGCTGAAAACAACTCTCTTGCAGTTCTCAGAAGAGACAGAGTGACAGTCAGGAAGAAGAGAACACAATAATTGACATAAAGGGAGGAAGCAGCCAGACCAAAGAAACCCCCAAAAAAGATGTACGTTCCTGGCATTAGGTGCATTGAGGAACCATTCTCATCTAGGACAGCAAAAAGCACACAGGACTATTTCACCCTCCACTATTCCTGACCCTTAAAAAAAATTGTCCCAGGCAGAGACAGGTGCTGGGATTAGTATTGCAAATCCTTTGGGCGATACAGAGGGAGGGGAAGAGAGAAAAGCTACATTGATAAGTGCAGTGAAGGGATTTTTTTAAAAAAAAACATAACCAAATATAAACTCATATCATTTAACACCTCTCTCTTGGTATTTAACCCAGGCAGAGACAGCTGCTTGAATCAGAACTGAAAGAAGGGGGGGTGGAGTGAAGGGGAAAAAGGCAATCTGAATCCACTGTGAAACCTTGAGCTATGTGCGAGGCAAGCTCTCAGCTGTTCCAGTCAAACTTAGGAGGATTAATTCTGACTGTCAGCAGGGGGGAACAGGAGAGAGTGAGGAAGGGAGCTAGGATTGGAAAAGCCAGCTGCTCTTCCCTTTTTAGAAAACTTCCTTGCACCACTCCAAATGCATATATATTCCTACCAGGGGATGCTGGAATTCTAACAGACAGAAACAGCTGCTATCTTAATACAGAAAGGCCCGCAGGTTCAAGAGATGCATTTAGAGCCCTGGATGTCATGTGTGCTGCTCGTAACCTGAGATCAGGCCAGTACTTCTTCGTAGAAGACTGAAAACGGTTTGAAGGAAATAGTGAGGGTACACATCAGCAGTAAGAACTTGCATTAAAAATTACTTTTTTTAAAAAAAAGAAATACTTGGCAGTTCTGGGTAACATTAAAACTCCATAGAAAAATATGTGGAGCATTGTGGTGCTTAAAGATTTTCCCCAAACATCTGGGCTAACTTAAATCTTTGAAGCAGGTAGAAGCAAAATGATTCATTTGTCCTTTATTGTGCTTTGTTCTTCTCACTGGCTACAAATACCAACCTAACAGATGCAAGTAATTATTAGGCTACCTGGTTGAAAAAGGAACAGTGACTAACAGCCAACATACATTAATTTGCTGATACTACCGTGTTTTCCCAAAAATAAGATAGGGTCTTATTTTCTTTTCACCCCTGAAATAAGCACTTGGCCTTATTTTCGGGGAGGTCTTATTATTTTTGATGTCCAGGAGGTGGCAAGCGTGATCACCTCATGGCTGCTTCTGTGTTGCAATATTTTTCGGAGGGCGCTCAAAAGTCCGATTGGGCTTATTATCCAGGAAGGTCTTATTTTCAGGGAAACAAGGTATATATGAATAAACAGTGCTCCTTAAGTCATAGTTGAATAATGTTTTAATATTCATTCTTGCAGAGGGAGAAATTGGTTTTTATAAGATAGCTTGTAAAAATGAAAATAATGTCCTCAATTGCTATTTCTACAGACAGTTTTTCTACATAACTGAGTTTTAAAAACATATTAAAATACTAGAGTAATGATCATGACTGTAATCAGTACAATTAGAGTATGCTCTAAGCAACCAAAAAAGGTAATCCTTATTTTTAAATGAAGTGTTTACATGTGCATATGTACACAAACACACTACTTATAATTATGATTTTAATCTTCTTGGTCAACTAGCACATGAATAAAAGTACTGCTGAATTCCAAAGGAAGCATCCCAGAATTTTAAACTGTTTTGATTACACAATGAGCTATATTTAAAAAAAATGTGGCCAATCAGTTTTAAAGCCTAAATAGCAAAAAAGAAAAAAAAATAGTAACAAAACATTGTATGATTGAGCTGATTAATGCTTCTCTCTCTAGTTGCGCATAGCATAATACAGAGCCTTTGTATCATTGACAGCAAAGAAACAAAAAAATTACATTGCCTCTTCCATTTATACAATACTTTGCAGGGAGCACTTGCTGAAAAACCACTCATTCAGCGACCATTTGAAATTACTGCAGTGCTCAACTGTCTTTGCCAGACTTGCCACCCCAGTTAAATTTCATCATCCGCTCCCTCCTGATGACAAGGCATAGCCAGCCTGGCCCTTTGCCAGGCACCTGCTGCCCCTGCCAGCCTTCTTTCTGATGCCACATGCAGCTGTTTGATTGGCATGTTGCAGAACCAGCAGAGGCCCTGCAGTGGAGGGCAGCCAAAAGGGAGAGTGGAGGAAAGAAAGGCAAGGGAGGCGGGGAGTTGAAGTGGAGCCAAAGGAGGCAGGACCCTTACCTTACTGAGGCCTGAGGCTGGGAATGCTTGGATTAGGAGGGTCCTCACCAGAGGTGGTATTCAGCAAGTTCTGACCAGTTCTGGAGAACCGGTAGCGGAAATTTTGAGTAGTTCAGAAAACCAGTAAATATCACCTCTGACTGGCCCCGCCCCCATCTATTCACCGCCTCCCGAGTCCCAGCTGATCGGGAGGGAATGGGGATTTTGCAGTAACCTTCCTCTGGAGTGGGGAGAGAACAGAGATTTTACAACATCCTTCCCCTGCCACCCCACCAAGTCATGCCCACAGAACTGATAGTAAATTGTTTTGAATCCCACTGCTGGTCTTTACCTAACAATCAGTGGGATGTGGTTAACGATGACAACCGTGACTTCCAGCGTGAGATTTATTTATTTATTATTTATTTGTAAAATTTAATTAGCCACCCATCTTGCTACATGGTAACTACACTTTGCTTAATGAAAGAAATTCTGATCAATTACACTATCGTAATTCAATCATACAGAATGAACATATCATATAGGAAGCATTATACGAAGTGCCCATACTGACTGTTTCTTCTCTGTAGGATAATTCCATTCTTCATTGATTATCAATATGTTAACTAGATGCAGTAAGTATTGTGCTGCAAAATATATGAGGTCCAGTTCAAATATTTCTGAGGTATCGTTTGACAATCTAAGTTCCTGTGTGAAAGAGAACTCAAGATAAAGTGGGGAGAAAGAGATCAGGTCTTAAGACGTCTCAATAATAATAATGGTCCATTAAAACATTTTAAGTTGATTACAGTAATGGTCCCAATTAATCTAGCACTATAAAAGCCACTGATTGGAAATTAGCATGAAAAGCCCAAAACTATTTCCAGTAGCAGAAAAAAAAATGTAAAGATGCTGCATAATAATGTAACATTAATTTTCACTGCAGAAGGCATAAAATGGATATCTCTATTTGAACCAACATTTTCAGATAATCGTGACCAACTGAGTCAAACAGAGAAAGCAAGAGGAAAAAAAATCTCGGATTCAGATAAATCTATGAAACTTAAGTCTCAAATAGCTGCTAGTCTTAATAGTTATGTGATTCATAGACTGTCTTCCTAAGCATGTGAGTGAACAACTGGAGACAGGTTTTTTTTATTAAGAGGCCTCCAAGATACATAAAAGTCAAGCCTGTTTTATGTCAGGGAAGACTTCCCTGCAGCATGGCCAGAAAGCATGCAAATATTAAATGAACTATCTCATTTTGCAGACTAGGCTGAAGCATAAATTATGCTTACTCAAATTAAGAAAATGTCACATTAAAAAAAAATCAGAAATACATTGAAATATGCATCTAAATCAATGCCAATTTAAATAGATTATAAACAATATTCCTAAGAAAAATTATGAGTTTTATCTATGAGAGAGGGAGATAGGATATCAATATTTAGGGTAATTTTCATCAAATTATAACAATGATATACCAAGCCAGATTTCAAATGTTATATAATGTCTATAATGGGTTAAAATGGGTCAAGGTTTTCCAGGATCATCAGAAAATCAACTGTCCTATGTAGTCAAAATATATTAAGTCATATTAAAAAAAACCTGCAAATTGATAATTTTACAATTAATTAGTGAAAATATGGGAAATGAAATGTATGATTTAAATTTATGATCGGAGTCCAACATAGGATCAGGACAAATAAATGCATCCCTATGATACAAGGAAATTGGCATTTCAATTTTTATTTTTTTGCAGATTCATTATGGGAAGAGACACTTTTCATAACAACCAGAAATATTTTTGTATTTCTGAACTGTAAATTTCATTGACTGTTATCCTACTGATTATAATATAATGCAGGCACAAATACAATGCATAATATCCATCTATTTTATTTTTTTAAAAAATCCAATTTACAAAATATCTTCACAAGCAGCAATCAGAGTACAAAACCTGGCCAAAACAGAATAGCAGCCAATGACTAACCTCTCAAACTACAAAAAAAATCCCCTATGCACAAATCATAGAATAGATTCTTTTATCAAATAACAAGAAAAAGTGTGTGTGTGAGAGATGGGGGGAGAGGAAGAGGGGGGAGATTTAAAATAAAGCTTTGCTTCACTCTTGAATGTTTTATCATGATGAAATTCTAACATTGCTTTACAATTAAGCTCATATTTCAGTATTTCTATAAAATGTTCAAAGCACTTAACAAATCCGGTTCATTACACTACATCAAAAAGACTCAAGGTACACAGGTACTTCCTGTATTCAATGTTTAAGCCCTTTTCAAAAGCTAATATTTAAGAATGGAAAGACATTAATGAACAGGATTTGGCAGTAAAAACTACAGACTAAGGAATGTATTCCTCTGTCTCAGAGGGCCAGAACAAGACAAGGCAGATGGCAGGAAACAAATTATGATAAAAACGAATACAGTTAATTAGATTTAACTGCAATTTTTTAATATTCTACTATAATTCAAAAACCAATCTTAATAAGAAGGCAATTTTTGGTCTAGGTGTCAGTCAGAAATAAGTTGGTTTGAGGGCTCATGTTGGTGAGGTCGAAAGCAACCAGCTGTTCTACTAAAAAATTGGCAGCTTTCACTCAATTATGATGTAAAAGCAGGGGGAAAATACAAGATTTGAAGCCATGGATTTCTATAGATAGAATTTGAATCTTGGAATATGTAATATATGGTTTCTTTTTATTATTATTTTCTAATATCTGCAATAATAGTATTTTAACAGAACTGAATCTCCTGCTGTTGGCTTTCTGGTTCAAGTTTTGAGCAGAGTAAAATTTGACAGGTAACATTTCTATATTCTGGAATATAACTTCACAGATGAGAGGAAAAAAGAAAATATTAAGATTCTAAAACATCTGACAAGAACCTGTGTGTCTCCAAAGCACACCTGGAGTCCATTTTAATGACATCTGAACCTAAAGAGATAAGAAATACATAAATCATTCCTGAATTGCCTAAAAAGCAATTTCCTGGTTTTGACTCTTCTTCATTGGGGCAGATATAAAAATTGTGCTTACTATGTGGAGAACTCCAATTTTTGAACCTACCAATGATTGTACAACAGTGTCCACAAGAAACAGAAAACTCTTGACACTGATATGATGGGAGAAAAGGAAGAAGTGAACGTGTAAGAGGGAAGGGTGGTATCAGCATCGCCCTAAGTACATTAGAATGTTGTTGGCTTTTATTTGGCCACACCACAATCCTACCTAAACCACACCAATAAAACTAGTCACAATGTTGCTTACTCTATGCACCCCTCTGCAAATTTTATTTCCTAGGGAACAAAGTGAAACAGTTCAAGGATTCTAGAAGGGGAAAAAATTGGGTCAGGGATGAGAACCATAAGGTACATACTCTCCAACTCCACCTTCTCTGAGACTTTCAGACATAGTTTTAGAAAAACTTAATCTCTTTCTCCCCAAACCACTCTACCCAATGGACCTAGAAGTAGCTATTCCAATTTTAAACTCGGCATTACTGCATGACTTTTTTGAAACATTACTTGACTCTTCCCTCTACCTTCTCAGTACCCCAAATTGTATGTGTTACATGTAAACCTCAGCAGACAAGTAAACAAAATGTAGGATCAGACGCATGTTCAGATATGTGACTTTGCCTATTAGCTTGCAGGATTACGACACACTCTACCATCCTATACAAAAGAGAATTAAATTCAGTTGAGGTCTACAGCAGTTGTTTTTCATTCCTACTCAAAACGAAGGGACCTCATATCAGCAACACAGCAGTATGGAGCTCCCTATTCTAGTAACAGCAGTCTGCCCACTTCAGACCCCTAATCTCTCTGACTTTGAATTAATGTAACAATTATTGGTAATATGGTTTGAAGGAGATAAATGTCCAATACAAGGCTGTCTGGCACGGATATTCACTCCACTCATGATGCGAGAACAGTTTTAATTAAAATCCCCTTTATGATAAAGAAACTGCTTGAGTGGATGTTTCTGTGCAGCCCTGATATGGCGCTTCTTATAAAGCGGATTAGAAATCAAAGTTTTTCTACACCTCTTTCTCTGGGCAAGACAAAAAGGACTGGAATAGTCACCTTCTGGCCCAAATTGCAATTCCCCAAATTCAGGAATTGCTGTGATCACAGAAAGCTACTATAGATAGTAATCTTTCCTCGAAGAAATACAGCCTGATTCCTAAAGATTCAGGACAAAGAAAACATTGGTGCAACCAGAAGAAAATCTTCTGCAATCCCAAAACAAGGTTTCTTCTTTTTCATCAAATGTGCACAATATTGTTCACTCTCATTCTAGACACTGTTTAATGGGGGATTAAAAATCTCCAATACAGTCCATTAGTGACCCAGAAAGTCTGATTTATTTTATTTTTAAAATGTGTGCATCTTTAGATAGAAGAATTTAGTTTGGAAGAATTCTGTGGGTCCAAGAATAGGCTGGTATTAGAATTGAACATTTCTTACTGATTTACAAAAATCCCTGTTCCATGCACTTTGGATACTTTTAAGCACTTTCAATTCCCAAGATAAATATGTTAAGTCTTATCTGGTTCTTTTATTTCTTGTGCCAGAAGCCATCTGTCAATTTTTTAAAAAAAATAAAAAATAGTTGCATATAATAGTACATAAAAGAAAGCAAAAGGCTTTTGTGGTTGACAGACAATACTAATAGAAAATAAAGGACATCAAGTTTGAATGCACATCTGCTATTATTTTCAAGGTTACCTTAAGCTGCTAAATGCATGTCCACATAAAGATACTGATTTAAGGAAATTTTGCCTTAGTTCAGGGCAATTTTGTTCTAAGAACTCTGTTCTTTGCCAATACCGATATAAGAGACTTCTTATTATCTCGTCTGTAGCTTCTTTTTCTTCACCGCTACCTTTTATCAAGACAATGTTTACCCAAAAAGCTTTAATATTCCAAGGTCACTCCGTTCTCCAAGCATGAAATTAACCCAAAGAGCTTCCGTATCTTGATGATGCTACAGCTTATTTCTAAACAAATAACAGAACCACAGTTTTGGAGGTCTCCTGGTTCAAACCCCCTGTACAAGCAGACGACCCTAATATCATTTTGGACAAATGGCTGTCCAATCTTAAAAACCTCCAGTGATGGAGCACCCACAACTTCAAAAGGCAAGCTACTTTACTGATTAATTGTTTTGGCTATCAGGGTATTTCTCCTTAGTTCTAGGCTGGTTGTCTCCTTGACATGTTTCCATCCATTATTTCTTGCCCTGCTCTCAGGTGCTTTGAAAATAGGTTGACTCCCTTTTTGTGATAACCCTTCAAATATTGGAATTGCTATCATGTCACCCTTATTCCTTATCTTTGTTAGACTAGACATACCCAGTTCCTGCAACCATTCATTGTATGTTTTAGTTTCTAGCTGCCTAATCATCTTTGTTGTTCTTCTCTGCACTCTTTTTAGAGATTCAATATATTTTTTGTATTGTGGTGACCAAAACCAGGCTCAGTATTCCAAGTGTGATCTTACCAAAACAATATAAAATGGTATTAACACTTCATGTGATTTTGATACTATTCCTCTGTTGATGTAGCCTAGAACTACGTTGGCTTTGTTGGCAGCTGCAGCACACTGCTGGCTCATACCCCATTCATAAGTGGTGGTCCATTAGAACTGCTAGATCCCTTTCACAGTTATTGTTGCTGAGCCAGGTATCACTGATTGTATAACTGTGCATTTGGTTTTAAAATCTTACTTTTCTCACCATTTAATTTCATTTTGTTAGATAGGACCCAGTGTTCAAGTCTGTCAAGATCCTCCTGGATCTTGGGCCTGTCTTCTAAAGAGTTCGCTATTCCCCCTCAAATTTGACGAGTTCCCCTTCCATCCCTTCATCTAAATCATTTATGAAGATATTGAAGAGTATAGGCCTAAGACAGAACCTTGGGATAGCAGACTGCATGCTTCTGCTGAGGCATGTTGAGGACTATATGTTGAGTGCAGTTGGTCAGCCAGTTAGGAATCCATCTGGTTCAAGAAGTATGCTGTAGTCTACTTTGTCAAATGTCTCACTTAAATCCAAATATACAATGTCCACAGCATTGCAATGATCCACTAATTTAGTCATTTTGTCAAATAATAAAGTAATATTTGTCTGACATGGTCTGCTTTTTCAACAACTAAGTATTTTGAAATAAAAACTAGGAAAATTGCTCATCAGTAGATTACCATTACAGATTCCATAAAACCTAATTTATTTCAAAGAGGGGGGGGGAGAGGACAGTTTCGGTTAATGTACAAAAAATAAAAGCTTGGCACAATTAACCAGATTAAAGAGAGATTTAAAATCAGGGAAAGATTGATCCTTACTGGATTAAAGCCAAAATCCTACTAAACGTCCAGCAGTCTTCAGATCAACATCCTGTAATAGGATTAAAGTGAGAGCAGCTTTTTTTTTTACTTTTTTTTTTGTTTATTACTAGCAATGTTGTTAAACCGTTTTTTTAAAATGCCATAATTTCTAGCTGGGCTGTATAATAGTATATATTATGTATATTATGCATATGTATAGAAGGTCAGAATGAGCAATTCTTGCTAAGAACTGCAAAAAAATAATCTTCATATATTTTCAAAATAAAAGCAATAAAAATAATAAGCATACCAGCAACTCAGTGAATGGGGCAAAAAGTTAATAGTTTAAGAAACAAACTTCAGAACAAACAAGAACAAATGTTAACAATTGCCAATGGGGCGTCTAGCCCCTCTTTTAAATGAAATATGATCTGGAGACTACCAAAAGATAGGTAAGTAAGTTAATAGGTGGACTGACTTTAAGAATATCCAATAGCTCAGAAGATTACCAAATCTCACACTTAGGTGTTCTCATTTAACAATCCAGGAAATGTTAGGAAATAATAAGATTTTGATCAATTTCGATTTTCAGAAAATTAATCTGAGATCTATAGAAAGTTTAGTTATAGTTTATAGTTATAGTTTTATTGAACTATAACCTGTGTGATCGAATCGGTCTATGGGAGGTGATCGTTATGTAATGTTATTGGCCTGTCTGATGAGTCAGTCTGAACTGGATCAGCAGAGCTTGATAGGTTCTGATCCAGCAAGCTCTCAAACATCTGTAGAGGAGGGTCAGAAAGAGTAGGATCTAGTAGTAAATGAACCTGCAGATTTGGAGAAGTCAGGTAAATTAGCCACCTCTTGCAACACAGCTGGCTGAGGCAGCTTGATTCAAAGCACAGGGATAAAGCTTGTCAGCCCTCACACATGCAGTTTTATAGGAGTTTCCAGCCTTGGATCTAACTTCATGAATGTATGCAGGATTTGTTCAGGAACTATGATCGTAATGGAGCCTGCCCATTACAGTTGCAAGTCATAACGGTCACAAAGCAGGTTACCATATGACCGGACCCATTTTTGTCATCTTTTCAGCAGCAGCCATTAAGCAACCACTATGATCCTAAGGGAAACCCTCTTTGCTATGTCCCATTTTTGCCAAAAAACAGAAGTAAATGCGAGTTTTCAGCGAAAACATCATAAAACAGTCATGTGACTGCAGCAGGCGGGGAATGGCCATGAATACAGTTGCTGAGTGCACATGCTGAGCGGTCATGTGGTGAGAAGAGGTCATTGTAACTTTAGAAATAGGATAGGTCATAAGTAACTTTGGAGGGTTTGTTGTAAATCAAATGGTCACTAAGCCACCCGTCATAATTCGAGGATTACCTTTACATATAGCTGATTCCTTAATCTTGGATTTTTCTAAATGGAATTTCAGCTTCTGAAGTAAGTCCTGCACCTTTAGTTGTAATCGGCCACATTGTCTATAGGTGCCATGTAGCCAGTGGTGGGTTCCAAAAAAATTTCGAACCTACTCTGTGGGTGTGGGCTCCTTTGTGGGAGTGGCTTGCTGGCCATGTGTTTTCTTTCTCTCTTTCTCTCTTTCTCTCTCTTTCCTTCCTTTTGTCTCTCTGTCCCTTTTTCCTTTTTTTCTTTCATCTCTCTCTCACACTTTTTCTTTCTTTTTTCTTTTTTTATTTATTTATTTCTTCCTTTCTTTCTCTTTCTCTCTCTGTGTGTGTGTGTGTGTGTGTGTGTGTGTGTGTGTGTGTGTGTGTGTGGTGGAAACCTCTTCTGTAGGTGTGGCCTGCTTTCCGGGTCCACTGGTGGAACCTCTTCTAACCAGTTGGGTAGATTTGACGAACTGGTTCTACCGAACTGGTGCGAACTGGTAGGAACCCACCTCTGCATGTAGCCAATTCCTGACATGTTGATCTTCGCTGACTAATAGATTTTCATGAGAATGCTTTGCAAAAGAAAAATAAAGTTGGGGACCACAGCTTTAGTAACAGAGTGTTCTTGGTTTGATAGATAATATAAATCAGGGTTTCCCAATCCCCAAGCTGTGCAAGAAGTTGGAGCGCAAGCAAAACTCCATTTGCACAAGCGGCGGGTATGTGCACTCATGCATGAAGCTCCATTTGAGCAAGCGGAGGACGCATATGTCTGCTGCGTGTGCAAATGGAGCTTCAGGCACTTGCTCACTGCTTGTGCAGAACCATCCTCTCTCCTCCCTGCCGCCACCATTGCTACCACCACCAATCCACAGAACCGGAAAGGCTAGGGACCACTTATATAAAGCAATGACAATCCTGTCAAATATGGAAACAATCCCGTTTCTCTTTCTTTTTGGTTTTGGCGTATAATAGGAATATGTCCATCCTATTTTTAAACACTTATTCAAAAGAGATAAATTATATTCACCCCCAGATATCACCTATGTTACCACATCATTCCCTTATCCTCTTTAATTTTTTGAGCTTCACATCCCATGAAATGAAGTCTGTGCAAAGTTTAAAAACACAGATGGTTACTTACTGCACTCTGTAAACACCTCCCTATAATCATTTACTCATTTCACTAAAGGTACCTTCTACAAAAGGCCAAATGAAACAGCACAAGGAGTGAGAGCATGTTGCTAAGACCCAGGTTTGTCTTTTTAATCCCCAGAGTAGCAGTGATGATGTGCTCAGAGACTCAGAGCAACACGACAGAAAATATTGTAGCTTCACGAAATCAGTTCATCATTGAGCTGGCTTCGTATACAATATGTACACTATAGGATGGCGTAAGGATTGGTCTTTTCCCCACTACTATTCAGCATCCTCATGAAGCTTCTAGAAAAGATCATCTAATGGTTTCAGGCATGGTATCCTCAGTATGATACCCAATTGTGCATTGACCTATTTACTGAGGATTGTTACCACTAGTTACCACTAGCATACTGCATGTGGACTGTGGATCCCGAAATGATTGCTAGCAGGTATCAAACGCAAGTTGAAATGCTAAATTTCATCTATAACACTCTAAAGAATTGGGCACATAGAAGCCGCCTCCTCTAGCTGAAATCCACCCACCAATGCAAACATCCTAGAAGAAATTCTAATTATCTCTCACTCTTTTTAAATTTTGAGAACTGATGCCTGGAGGCTTTGTTTCTCTTCCATGGTTTTAAGTCTGTGAAGTAGTCTTCTTTGGAAGCTCTGCTTGTATTAAATCAGTTAAGATGGCACTTTTCTGGAGAGTGGTAGAAGTAGGTTTGGTTTTACAACAGTTGAGACAGTATAAATTATATTATTTACAATTTATTATTATTTTGCAATTACCTGGTTTGTTATTTATCTTCTATGTATGTATTAAATTTTATCATTTTATCAAATTTTAAATATAACTATATGGTTGATTTTAGTTTCATCATGGATGTTTTAATGCTATTATTAACTGCCTTGAACTCTTTTGTTGAGTGAGGATGACAGAGTACATGTACATCTTACTGAAGCAGGTAGTTACACTAAAATACAGGTAGTCCTCATTTAGCAACATTCTCAGTGATCATTTGCAGTTACAATGATGATGAAAAAGTAACTTTACAACGAGCCCTTGCATTTATGACTTTCACAGGTCTGTAAAGTAAAGCAAACATAAAAAGTAAGATCATAAGCACAGTCACTGTTCACTTAGCACTTAGCTTTGCTTAACAACCAAGTTTTTGGTTTCAATTGTGGTTGCTAAATGAAGTCTACTTTATAGTATTTTTTCACAGAACTCATAGTAGCTCACACCATGCCTGTCCTTTAAAAAAAAAAAGTTTCAAACCAATCAAATGAGTTATTTGAGATGAAAAAAGGATACTAGGCCTGTGGTCATTCAGTGAATTTAGGGCTAATTGAAGATCTGGATTCATCAATTTACATCTTTCTCATTTTAAGTCCAAGATCATTTTACAGTAATACACCTCAATATGCATTTTACATATATTTTAAATGTTAGATATGACAAATGATCAGATCGAAGATATCTTAATGCCTACATAAAACAGATAAATATCAATTACTCAGTATTTAAGTTTTTCTTCAAACTTTATGCTGGCATATTTAATATATACCGTGTTTCCCCAAAAATAAGATAGGATCTTATTTTCTTTTGACCCCCGAAATAAGAACTTTTGGGGTGCAGGAGGCGGCAAGTGTGGTCTCCTCATGGCTGCTATTGTGTTGCAATATTTTCAGAGAGGGTTTATTTTGGGGCAGGGCTTATTTTAGCACATGCGCTCAAAAGCCCGATTGGGCTTATTATCCAGGGAGGTCTTATTTTCAGGCAAACAGGGTACATACATATAATACCCATTGCTGTATTCCCTCTGAAGGCAGAGAAAGCCCTTCATAAAATGCAGAAAAAAGTATATGAAATAATATTTATTAAAATTGTATTGATTTTTTCCGATGTTAAAGAAGCTTACGACCATATAACAAATACACAGTAAAATGTCCAGAGTAAAGCTGAAACTACAAGCTTCCCCTCTAATCTATTATGGCAGGTGCTTCCTAAGTTTTTTTTTTCCTCTGAGCATTAAGTAACTGTAGGCTCTTCCATCGCTTATCTGATTGTTCTCCAGACAGCATCTCTTCACTTCATTCCCCCAATGATGATCATTCCCACATACCATTACACATGATTGATGATACTAAAACGTGCTCAGGAGTCTGACCAAGATGGATACGCTATCTGCACCAAGCTGCCAACAAAAAGTATTCACTAAAACAACCAATCCTGCCTCTCATGCCTAAAACCCTGAGTGGAAATAATCCATTTAATCCATTTCCTTCAGATTATTCTAAATCTCCAGCACCAATTCAACAATGTCAAACATCAAGAGGGCTCTCTTAAGGAAGGGGTGCACTGCTGACTTCTTCAAGTCTTCTTCCATCACTATCTTCCAAACGCCAAGGATCAAGCTCAGGGTAATACTTGAGAGCACCCTATTCAGTTCAGAATCTACAAATCGAAGGGAGTCCAATATTACAAAACTTGAGAATGCCTAGTCGCCACCTCAAATTCTGCCAAGAAAAGAACTCCAGACTTCAGGCAATATGAATAACTTGTGTGCAGTATGCTGAGTAAAAAGGTTACTGTGGCCAGACTCATCCATCTTGAGGAGGGAAATAAGCAAGACTGCCAGTGGATAGTCTGCTGAGACAATATGGGAGAAAAAGTGGCCCTTTGCTTTTGCTTATTGTAATGTGTAAACTTTAAGCAAGAACACATTGGGATTGAATGCAAAGGTGATGAATTCACTTAAACACACAGTTTCTGAACTTTAGCATTCATTCCATGTTACACCTTTGCATTCTGTTTTATCTTATAGTAGTATGTCTTACTCTTTTAACTTTACTTTCTCTTACCACAAGGTTAAGTGCCACAAATTTAAGAACCAAGCATAAATCTCCTTTTTAGTGCCATTGTGACCTCAAATAGTTGCTGAACAACCAGTCACTAAGCAGTTTATGAAGCCTAGCATATGACCACCTTCAGAAATTACTTCATCAGATATTATCTGGGAGGAACTCATAGTTCCCATGGAAGTCACTAATTCTTCAGCAAACATTCATCCCTTACAATAAACTCACTATCTTTTTACCACCACTTGTATATCCTTAAATTGCTTTCCATCACTTTTTCGATCTTTATTAAAGCATCAGTTAAGCATTCTACCATTCATATATTTACTCTGAATGTTTTACCATTTATATTGCTTTATTTCCCCCGCAAACTGAACTACCCTGTCTTCAACACATTTTCACTTCAATATTTATTACTATGCTATACAAATTAACATTCCCTGCAAATAATTCTAGTTCTTGCATTGTTTGCATAAAAAGTACACACACATTCATGTTGTCAAACAATACATTTTGATTTCACCTCTTCATACACTTGCCTATAAAAATCATACTTAAAAACCAAGAGGAAAATAGAAAAAAAGAAAAAATCATTCAAAATGTTTCATAATTCAAACCAATTCACCTTATCATATGCTTTCTCTAAATCAGAAAACAGATGATCAATTTCCATTCTCTTTCATGTAGACCCCAATCATTTACTGAAAAAAATTAAAAATCTGATATATGTACACTATTCTCTCTGGCCAAGTTTTATAGCATTCATTTAAATTCCGCATTTCAACATACCATTAGAAATTCAGTATAAATCATGTAAATACTTCCTTGAGAATTCCCTCAGTTAATTCATATGTATTTCACATTTTCATTTTCCATTATTTGTAATTTAGTAAACGAGAAAACACAAAGAGAAAACAAATTTGTCAGATGAATTTAAGTGCAGTCACTTCTTTGTTTTCTTGTCTGTTTGCTGTCCAATCAATGAACGTGGAGATTTAAATTGAGTGCCTTATGACTTGGAAGGGAACCAGATTTGTTTTCCTACTAAAATCGAGAAGAATGTGAGCGACTGTAGTAAGGAGATAGATTCCCAGAGAGAGGGGATGTATTCCAGAGGAATAAGAGGCAATTCAGTCCAGATATTATGGCTGAGAACAAGAGGCTGAAGGCAGAGTGTTTCTAATAGAGTGCATTATCAATGAAGACAGACAATAGAGAGTTCAGACTGGCAGGATTTTGTCTATAGGAGTGAAACAATAAATTCCTTCCTCTATTTTTTTCTCCTTATATACATTCAACAGCATCTTTCCTCACCTTCATTTTTTCAGTAATCATTCTATGCATTTTGGTGATCCACAGCCTCTTTCACTTGATCATTCTTTTTTCATATTTGATATTAGTGAAACTCCACAGATATATGTTGTACTGTGTAATATCTACCCCTGTGATGGTGAACCTATGGCACACATGCCAGAGGTGGCATGCAGAGCTCTCTCTGTGGGCATGCACGCCATCGCCAACTGTCTTTCTGGTTTCTGACGCATGCATGCACGTTAGTCAGCTGGTCTTTGAGCACGCTTGATCACCGGAAACCTGAAGACCTTTGGTGGAAACCCGAAGACCATCTGGCCAGTGCGCATAAATGTGATAGCCATCTTCGTGTTTCTGGCACTCTGGAAGACCAGCTGGCTGGCACACATACGCACGCCGGAAACCCGAAGAACAGGCGGCCAGCGCACAAATGCGCCCCGGACAGCTGGTTTTCAGTGGTCTGGCGCATGTGTTCCGATTTGGGCACTCGGTGCTGAAAAGGTTCGCCATCACTGATCTACTCTATTCCAAGTAGCTTCCATATCATCTTTCCACATGTCTTTCTTTTATTCAGCCAGTGAATTTTCCTGGAAAAAAAATTAACCCAATTTCCTATCTCCCCCAGACGCTGAAAAATATTTTCCTAGGTATTATCTAAGTGGCAGCTGAGGGAGTTAAAAGCAGAAAAAAAGCAGAAAAATTAAAAAAAAAAACCTTTAACTTTTAACTTTCAAAGAGTTTCTAACAAAGCAGTACAAGAGCAATCAAGATGAGTCTCTCTCTTCCTCTTCATTTTCCATCTTGCAAACTATACCTGAATGTATCTATGTGTAGCTCTAAATAATCATTAAGGTGACATCTTGTGCAGCGTGCACACCTACCTAGGAAAAAATCCCATTCAGCTGTATGGGAATTACAAAAGAAACTCAGCTGCAATTAATATGGGTACTTCAAATCCATTTAGAAGTGGATTTCCACCAGAGAAAACATACATGAGAATCACATTTGCAAAGACAAACAGGCAGAGGAAAATGGGTGCTTAAGGGGCTTCAGCAAGCATTCATAACAAAAAAAATTCCATGCCAGCAGCAGTAAGGGAATCATTCTAAGTGACATCACAAATTGTGATTTTCCTACATAATTTTTCAGTCTCACAATATTAAATACAATATATCATATAAACCCTAGATAAGAGACATCCTACAGTATTTGTGTATTAGAGTTGTTTTCATTAGGTTCAATGAATATTTATGCAACAAGGATATGTTTCCAGATATGAAACACTGGCCATAAACTGTTACAATCACAATAGATGAAAACAGAAAAATCAAACCAAATTTCAGTACTGCTGAAACTGTTTCTTCTTCTTTAGGTACACGTTTTAAGAAATTAAAATTAAACTGGGAGACTGCGAGTTCTAGTCCCACCTTCGCTATGAAAGCCAACTGGGTGACCTCGGGCCAGTCACTCTCTCTCAGCCCAATCCATGCCCCCAGGGATGTCGTGAGGAAAATAGGAGGATGGAGGTGTGTTGGATATGTTTGATGCCATGAGTTATTTGTAAAAGCAATAAAGGGGGGCTATAAATAAAAAGATTGATAGAAGATAGATAGATAGATAGATAGATAGATAGATAGATAGATAGATAGATACCGTGTTTCCCCAAAAATAAGACAGGGTCCTATTTTCTTTTGACCCCCGAAATAAGCGCTTGGCCTTATTTTGGGGGAAGTCTTATTATTTTTGAGGTGCAGAAGGCCCCTTAACCTCGGCCCGTGGCCCACGGATCAGCTGATCCAGAGAGGGCCGAAGTTCTGTCTCTGTTTCTGGCACACTCTTGCCAGCCCTAGTATCGCTGGGCCTGCTGCTCTTTTTCAGCCGTCACTAAGAGAAGGGACACGATAGCTAGGGTTTGCAGGAGCAGCCTCCCTGAAGTTATTCCACATGGATGCCAGGTGCATATGGGACATATGGGGCATGTCCCCTCTTCCCTGAGGAAATGGCAGGGACTGTCAGCACATGCATTTAAATATTTTAGGGGAGGACCTATTTTGGGGGGGAGGGATTATTTTAGCGCATGAGCTCAAAAATCCGATTGGGCTTATTATCTGGGGAGGGAGGGAGAGAGATAGATATTTATTAAAAAGAACTTTACAATTAAGGAAAATTGTAAAGCCAGATTTTAGTATAATAAAATTATCATGCTAATCAAAGAAAATAAATTCCCTAAACAATTCCCAAACAAATTTGGAAGTAACAGTAAATATTAATAATGATTGAAAAAGACATAATGAAATGTAGTGGAAACGACAAAGATTGGTTTGAAAATATGAAAAAAGATTATCTGTTATTGTATAATTTAGATTGCATAATTAATACATATAATATTTTACATACCCATATAAATTTTGAGACAAAAGAAGGTTCAATATAGTTTTTTGTTTAAACTAAAACAAAAGGGTGTCTGGACGGCATGCTTATCTTCCACCTATCCCTTCCATGAAAAAACATATCTACTTCACAAATTAATGAACAGAATTAGATGATTAGGTATTTATTTTTCTGCATATTTACTCATAAGGCATTTAAAATATCCCAAATACTATTATAAAATATAAGGTATTTTGACTTAATATTTTTACTTATTTTTTTACTTAAAACGTAAAAATCTATGGTTCATAGCTGTAATCATGTTTGATAAAGTAGTCAGTATTTGACTTGCATTCCATTTCATTCAAAACTTCAGAAATTAGTAGATGGACCTCTGCACAACACAGCTATAAACATTAGAATATTTCCAAGCCCGTCGATTACGTTGGTTTTAACATAAAGTAGCAGTTAGTAACAAAACAAACAATCTCGCATCAAAAGCCTTCCAGTTTTTCCACAATTTGAGGTGTATATGTAACTCAATCTCAGTATTTGTCAACGAAGAACGCTTACCCCTTGCATGACCCATTTCTGACAATCTTAGCAAAGTATTAGACAGATGCCTTCATGTGCACAATTACACCACCTTGATTATTTCCTTCCACTTCCTGCAGTTGTGTCCTCCAGTCATATCACAATAGCCATCACAGAATAATGAGTTTATTACCTGACACCTTTGAGAAAAAGAGAATTCTTTTTCCTACCTACAGGCAATCAGGGAATGACAGCTTCCAAACTGACTACAGCACACTCTCTGGTGTACTCTCAGTAGGAAACAAAAATTTTAAAATTCAGTAACAAGAGTTAATATTCAATTGCATATCTTTATATGTTTACAAAAGGGCAACTTTCTAGTATATTGGAAACCCTGAAAAGAATACAGTTCAAAAGAAGCAGCTGTATACTTTTAGAGAGAAACTTCAACTTTCCACACCTTCTCTGTTCAAAATGTGTTGGCTCGTATAAATCTCTACTCACCCAGAGGTACATCATGCTAGTTTGGGCAATTCCAGCCCAGAACCTGATGGTGTTGATCCCAGAATGAGAGGCCGGACTAAAAAATGATTGCCAAAAACGTGGAAGGGAAGATAGAAATTAAACAGTTAAAGGTGGTCTCTCTTCCTCCACTGCCCACTTTGTTTGGCTCTCCTGTTTACACTTCCACTCTCGTTCTCTATCTTTGGGAGTTCCCAACCCTTGTGTGTGTCTGCGCGCGCGTCTCTATTGGTGTACTTACAGCTCACACTCTCCATTTGCCTCTGGGGAATTTCTCGTCATTCTGCTTCTAAAAACACAATTGCTTCTTCAGATTCTTGCAACAGGCAAGGCAGGGTGGAGTCAGCAATAAACACAAGCTAATTCCTAAAGCTATAGTATGATTAAAATAAAGCTTCTTTTAAGGTGAATGGAAACCTGTCTCTCTCGGAATAGAAAAGCAAAAGCTTCTTTTCAATACTTTCCAAGTTTGCTTTTCTGTACAAAAACCATCAAAAGGATTTTGAGAACATCATTTACCAGTCTTGACAAACCCTAGCAAAGCCTATAGCCATCCACAGCATTAGTCGGCTTACCAAATCTCTTCACCTAGCCCTTAACATGCATTTGTAAACAGAGTACTTAGTGGGTTAATGGACAGAGAAAGCCAGAAGACTGCTAGAATCAAGTTAATAAAATATGCTGGAAGTTAGAGGGATAACACTACTGCCAATAAAAAAAGAGAGGGGGTGGAAATGCAGTTTCTACTTTGTGCTAGTCTTTTTCTAGAAAATAGCAGATGTAGTAGTAAATTCTGCAGGAACCACTAGATTCTAAGTATCATGCTTTCCAAAAAGACAGGGATACTTCTTGCAACAGCATATGAATTCATATCCTAACCCACAATTTCAATAGCAGAACCCTCAGTGGTAATTTCCCAAAGGAAATATTCTTGAACTGTAGAGCAGGTCTGGGAAACAAGATTCTACAGGCCCCGTCCTCACTGCCCAAAGGATAAGTGTCACCTTATCTCATAAATTCCATTTCCAACTAGAGCTCCAGCAAACTGGGAAAACAGGTTTGCCTCCCTCTTGAGAAGAAGGCACATTTGATTCTGAGGCTCAGTGCGGTAAATCTTATGCCTCTGCCTTATGCCCAGCTTTCTAGGTAGCTAGTTTAAGCACAATTCATGTAATCCAAGGATTAGCAATGAAAAAATCTCCGAATGCCAAAAGCGCAAATCTATATTTAGTTGAAGGAAAGCAATCTTGCCACAGACAAGTGATTTTTAAAATAAAGCAGTAATTAATTCCATTTTCATTCTATGATCAATCCTTTACTGAAACTAGAGCAGAGAGCTCAAAGAACAACATAAGCTGTGCCAACAATTATTTTTGAGCATCATAACATTATTAGTCTTTTTTAACTTGCACAGAATTAGAAACTGTCTCTTTACTTCTTGCTTTTCATTCAGGACTTAAGCTTTGCTTCTTTTGTGCTATGGGAGATTTTGTAATTTTTGACATCCAGGAATCCATGGGACCCAGGAACTTCATAACAAAGATAATAACAACCAAAATAATAATGCCTGTGGATATTAAGAATATATTTAAGTATATATTTGCCGGTATTTATGTACCTTTTTCTTATTCCCAATTGTAAATCTCATAGGATGTAAGAATGTGATAGGTAAAGGTTTCCCTCGCATATATGTGTTAGTCGTTCCCGACTCTAAGGGACAGTGCTCATCTCCATTTCAGAGCCAAAGAGCCAGCGCTGTCTGAAGACGTCTCCATAGTCATGTGGCCAGCATGACTAAATGCCAAAAGTACATGGAACATTGTTACCTTCCCACCAAAGGTGGTCCCTATATTTTGGCTTGCATTTTTACATGCTTTCGAACTGCTAGGATGGCAGAAGCTGGGACAAGTAACAGGAGCTCACTCAGTTACATGGTGCTAGGGATTCGAACCGTCAAACTGCCGACCTTTCTCATCGACAAGCTCAGCATCTTAGCCACTGAGCCACCCTTTGAGAATGTGATACATTTTCTTAAAAAAGTATCAGTCCTAGAGTTCCTTTTAAATAAACAGAAAAGGAATAGCAAAGCAGGAAGTAGTATTATAATAATGGTCCAAGACACTAATCCCAGAGATGGGTAGGACAGAGATGCTACCAATACAAAATATTATAATACATCAGGCTGTGTGAGTCTAACCTTACATTAAATAAAAGTAATAAAAATGGGAGGCACTTCACCTAGGGAAGCTTTCATTTACAAACACAAGGTGTGACTTCTAGAAGGATCTTCTTTCAGGTAGTGCTTGGTGTTTCAGTGTCACCTTTATACATAGTCCTTGACTTATTACCACAACTGAGCCCAAAATTTCCACTGCTAACCAAGACAGTTGTTAAACGAGTTTGTGACCTTGCTTGCCACAATTGTTAAGCGAATCACTGCAGTCGTAAAGTTGGTAGCACAGTTGTTAAGTGAATCAGTCCAGAACACTGCAACCGTCATAAATACATGCCAGTTGCCAAACGTCCAAATTTGGATCATGTGATCATGGAGTTGTTGTTAACTATTGTAAATGTGAAAAAAGGCCACAAGATGTTGTAACTTCAAATTGTCACTAAACGAATGGTTATAAGTTGAGGACTCACTGTACTCCATTGTAGTTGGTCCAAAGCATGGAGAATTGATTACCACTTTGAAAGTAATGGTCCCTATAAGAAAAACTTTTGGATTCAATTATCCAGACTCTACTTAAATTTCAGTACATGCATATTATTTATCTTGAAGTTGTTATATTATACAATATCCAGATTACTGTAATTTATTTTACCATTTTTTAACCATTATGATCAAGGATTAATTTCTCATTGAGAATCATGTACAGGAATACAAATAAACAGTTTTCCTTGAACTCACATTTAATTCAAATCCATTAGATATTTCTTCTTGCCAGATCCATGAGTAATTATAACAAATCATTTTAATTGCAAAATTTCTTAGAAAACAAAACAATAAAAGAGACAAGATTTAGGTTTGATACTGTCAAATTAGAGAGCTAGCTTGGTGCAGTGGTGAAGGCGCTAGATAGAAACCAAATTTCAGTCCTGCCTTGGAAATGAAACCAATCGCTCTCTCTCAGTCCAGGCAGTTGCAGGAGTTAACACTGATTCAAAGGCAGGAAAAAAAAAATCAAAATAATGGAATTCAAATTCTGCATATTAGACCTTGTATATACAACAGAATGAAGTCATACAGTTCTGAACAATACCACTTCAGTTAAGAAGTGAAATATACCATGTGGGGTTTTTCTCATAGCCAACACAACTACTGCTTTTTATATGACTTGGAAAAATCTGAATTTAAGCATTTTATAGCAAAATCTATGTAGCAATAAGAAATTATTATCACCTATTTTGGAGTTAGATATTTTTTGGATGAGGAAGTATGCTTGTCTTCTTACTATTAAATAATCTTATCAGGATTGAATTCTATCAATTTTTTTTCTAACACCGGTAGCATATATTAACCTCCAGTTTTGCCTCCATAAACACTATCTATCTTCTCTGCTTCCTATCAAGAAAAAGAAAAAGAAAGAAAGAAAGAAAGAAAGAAAGAAAGAAAGAAAGAAAGAAAGAAAGAAAGAAAGAGATTTGATTTTTGACAGCTGGTTTTATATTTAAAAAATAGATGATTATTGGATTCTTTCTTCCAGCAAGCCTATATGTCTACACTAAGGAGAATCTAACACCATTTCTGTCTTTGATAAAGTCCAGTTCAAAGGTAGCATTCCAGACATGTCCATGTAATTTTCACCATGACAATACAGAAGTGTTTTACTATAGCTTTCTCCTGAGACACTTTTTTCAACTTGGTAGAGTAATCTGCAGCCCTGTTATTTTCTAGCAGTCTCTCATCCAAGTATAAACCAGTCATAATCCTGCTTAGCTTTTTGACATCAGCCGTTTTTGGCTAATTTAGGATATAGCTTACACACTAGCTCCAAGGTTGTCTTTCCGCTAAAGCCCATGAAAGGTTTTGGACTCTAAGCCAAAAATACATATTTTCATTTTGAGATAAAAGTTTGAAAGCACTTTTTAAAACAATTATTTCTGTTCCTAATATGCATAATTTTTAACTGTATTCCAATTCTTCTGGCTTTCTACTTACATATAGTATCTACTTTCATTCCCTTTTTACACATATGTGAATATAATTCTGCCTATCAACTACAATTTTTTACTATTTAAAAAAATATAAATAGTTTGAATTTGGAAAAGGAAAGCATAAACTCTCTACCATTTAAATACAATACTAATACTATGTTCACTTTTCAAAAGTATAAATTCAGCAGGATATGAAAGAGAGGAGTTGTGCTACTTTTAACCAATTGTATCCCAGAAATCCACCATTTAACTGTAACACTTACACAACCACATTCCACATTATTTGAGGAAAAAGTGTAAGGGGGTGGGCAGTGAAGATGATTTTCTTTTCATCAAAAAATACGGCTGATAGGAAAATGTAACCGAAGTACAGTTCTGAAGAAATATCTGTTCAGAATAAGCAACTGAATATTTAGGGCATTAAAATGTTTAAATGTGAGACGCAACAAAGCTCTCAAATACATACATTATCCCACTCTTTATCTGTAAATAAATGAAAGATCTCAAACTTATATGCTACTAAGGAAAAGAAACAAAAGATAAAAGGCTAGACAATATAACCTGGCCATCACATTTTAGTTTGTTATTATAATGCTTCTGAAAGCAAGCAAGTAACCAACCAGACTTTTGAATAATTTTGTCAGAGGTGGGATTCTACTGGTTCGGACCGTTTCAGGCGAATCGGTAGCTCCGAAAAGCAGCTGAGAGTGAACCAGTTCTCTCCGACCTTCAGGAGGGCCTGCCCGCCCACTTCTGGGCGATACTCACCTATATTTCTTTGTTTTGTAGCCCAGCTGATAGGCGCAGCAGAGTGGGTTGCCTCGCCTCAGCTGTTTTCCTATGAATTGCACACACGCGCAAAGCGCACGTCAAGCAGTTAGGCGTGTACGCACTCAGTGAACTGGCTGCTAAACCGGTATGATCGGACCTTGAATTCTGTCCAATATCAGGAATAGGGCTTCCGACAACAAAAAGCAGTTACTTCTAGCACAGGTCTCAAAGAGTTAAAATCGGATAAAACAGAACCAAGAACAAAACAGCTATCTTCTGTGTGGGTGGTGGCAGAAACTATAAAGACATTTACTTATGATTGGATGTACTGCTGAAAAGGAAGGGAGAAGATACAGGTCATAAGACCCTTTTTGGTAAATAGCAATATGGCATCTGTTCAGGTTTGATTCAGACTGTCAGATGATTCTGTTCTTTTATCGCAGGCATTCAGAGAAAAGAGCCTTTGACCTTGGTTAGAGGGAGCTGTTATCCTCTAATTATATCTTTTTTGAATCACACAATCCAGCATGCAATTAATATTAGCCACAAAGGAAAAACTGTTCTGATGCCCATAACATTAGTGTTATAGGCCACCCTCTATGAAATAAAAACCCACTCATTTCACCCTAAAGCAGCGCAACAAAATGATTTGTGGAATCAGAAACACTTTTCAACTAAAAGGGAACAAGTTATATTTTAAACAAATAACAAGTTTTCAAAAAAAATGTAATCTGTACGGAAGAATAAGACCTGCTTTATGAGCAGAGAAAGATTCTAGCTTGTTTCATCCAAGAACAACCAAATCATTATTACTGTTCTATAGGTGACTGTCCTATGAGGGATGCGGTGGCTCATGAGGGGCGCGATGGCTCAGTGGCTAAGACGCTGAGCTTGTCGATCAGAAAGATCGGCAGTTTGGTGGTTCGACTCCCTAGCACCGCGTAATGGAGTAAGCTCCCATTACTTGTCCCAGCTTCTGCCAACCTAGCAGTTTGAAAGCATGTAAAAATGCAAGTCGAACTATAGGGACCACTTTGGTGGGAAGGTAAAAGCGTTCCATGCACCTTCGGCTTTTAGTCATGCCGGCCACATGATCACGGAGACGTCTTTGGACAGCGCTGACTCTTCGGCTTTGAAATGGAGATGAGCAACGCCCCCTAGAGTCAGGAACGACTAGCATATACGTGCGAGCGGAACCTTTACCTTTAGGTAAGTCACCAAAATAGTTATGGGCAGTTGGTGTATTGCCTCATTCTATGTTTATCTTTGTATCAGCAGAAAGTCTCTATATTTTTCTTCTTCAAGAAAAGAGCATCTCTTTGAAGCAAACATTTGTGAAACAGAACCAAAACACATAAGGAAATGCTCTTTATGAGCAGAAATGTGGCTTCTCATCTGTGAAAAAGAGCTTGGGTGGTATGTGCAATAGGGCACTGCTTCAATCAAAAAGATATATAAATGGGAATAAATTGCCATAATTCAGTTCCAGTTAGTCTGATCTAACTAGGTGGTTCTAGAAATAAAAAAAACCCCATTCTTTCTGTACATCAAAAACTGCCCTCTATCTCCGAAATATAGTAGAGGCTGTGACAATAAAAGAAATTACAACTTGTCTTTTACATAATGATCTGCTAGGCGGCATGATTTAAAAAAAAGGTCTGTCTAAAAGAATTATGTCTTTGCAAGTCCAGCTAATTAAGAAGAATCCAAGGACAGTATTAATATTAGCCAAGAAGCTGACAGACAGGATACAGTGACAGCTGGAATAGTTTGGATTAAAGAGTAGACTAGTTCTGCTGGGATACAAATGGGGAATTGTCAAATCCAAATCCAGAAAACTGTTAACTGCTCTTCTTGATAAGCAGAGAAAAGTTTGATAAATTACTGTTAGAGCAATATAACGGATCGTCATAATATTTAAGTGAAAAATTATTTCCCTAAAAAGGAAAAAACTATTTGAATAAATATGGATGTTTTGAGTCGGAAAAAATTAAGAAAATATAGTATGGGATACTTAATTATACAGATAATTTTGTTTCTCAGTTACACATCCAGTGTTTTTCAACCTTAGCAATGTTTATATAGCTGGCGAATCCTGGGAGTTGAAATCCACTCATCTTAAACTTGCTAAGGTTGAAAACCATTGTGTTAGACACATCCATCCTGTTGTGGATTAGATAATGGTCTTTTTAATACTAAGCTAAATATTAGTTTTGTTAAAAAAATTAGTCATGGATAATTAATGGCAATACTAACAGTATTTAATAACAGCAATATGCTGGAAATGTTACGTGTTATAAGTGCTACATATATTCCAAAACAGTGTTATGACCTAACATTAATAAGTAATGTTGCCAGGAAGTTAAGAACTGATGGACAACAGCTGCTTTATCAGCAGTAACATCAGGTGGAAACTTTAATCTACAACTTTGAGGCATATAAAATTGTGTGGATGAAATACATATGGCAATATAATAGCAATATAGAAGGCATTAGAGGTGGATTGCTCCCAGTTCGGGCCAGATCAGGCAAACTGGTAGTAACAGCGGCGGGAGACTTTGCCCATCCACCCAGACGCTTCTGTGCATGCGCACGAGTGCATGCAGGAGTGTGGCCGAACCAGTAGTAAAAAAATTGGCAACCCACCACTGGAAGGCATTATACATTTTCCTTGAACAACCTCAATGGGTGAAAATCAAGTACAATGACATTAAAAAAGACATTATTAATACAGCATTGATGGATGGCAGTCTCCAGTAGGAGACAATATTAAAAGAAGCTGCAGTATTGTAACACTGAAAGAAATATGAATATGCAAACTCCCACATTCATAGCCATCCAGTCTTCATCTGAGTGTAGATCAGGGATGGGCTGCTGGAGGTTTTGATAGCTTTGTGCAATCCTCTAGCTAGGATTCTGCCTAGTTTGGTGAATCCCCAAATGCAACCTTGGCTGGCCATGCCCAGCCCAGCCCTCCTACCCCGGCCCTCCAAAGAATCTCCACACAGCCCATTCATCATGCCAGGTAAGTGCAGAGGCTTGGAGAGGGGGAGGAAATGGTCGTACTGGAAATGGGTCTGTTTCCAGCCTCCGGAGGTCCTCCAGAGGCTGGGGGAAGCAGTTTTCGCCCAACTGGAGGCTTGAGGAAAGCCCCTGAAGCCTGGGGAGAGCGAAAAACACCCCCACCCCCGTGCCATGGTGCAGGAGGCCGACTAGGCCATGCTCATCATGGTCACATCCACTCAGCAACGGGGCAGCGAACCCGTTGCTGCAATTTTTGAAGCCCACCCCTGGTCTAAGTCATGGGTGATAACTGTTTCTTCTACTATAGTCACTAAGGAACTCTTCCAATTTTGGACAGAAAAAAAAATGTTAGTCCTTTAGGATGAACTCAGAAATCTAAGGATGCAAAAAGTGATATAGAAGCAATCTCATCCATCTCGCTGTGTTAAAGTGGACCTTCCAGGAAAAGGCAATTTTCATGGAAACTGAAACAGGAAGGACAACTGTTTCAAGAATCTTCTACTTTTGTAGAACTAGTTGAATGTCTCACTAAAAAATATTTGGACTTTTTCCTTAAGTGTTTTCATTTTCTAAAAAAATAAAGTTTTGTTTACTTCTTATGAGATTGGTCTACCCACATCCCACCACCACCCCAAATCATCAAATGACATATATATGAAATATGACATATAGAAATTGTTTCATATTTCTCCATTTTTACAATTTTAATTGCTACTAAGTTAGCATTAATTGTGGTACTCTTCTTCTCATAACCATCAGCCCTCCAAGATAGGCTGGACTAGGAAATCAAAGTCACACAAGCTAACGTTATTTTTATTATAAAAGTATAGTAACAGAATTGCAAAAATAATATAATTTCCCCTAGTATTGTCTGAGGTGCTTACAGTTATAGATTCAAATTACTTCTGACTTATTTTGGTTTCTCAAAGTTATTCCTTTTTCCCATTATATACACAATGGGATTAGAGGAAAGATGTCAGGGAAGTTAGCAGCAGCAAAAACTACTAAGGTGCAACCCTAAACAGTAGGAAGCCATCTAGTCCAATCCCTTGGTTAGTCAAGGATATCTAATGTCCCAGCCTCTTGTAAAAATCATCAAGAAATTGAGAGCTCCTGTAGGTAATTAGCTGTACTGCTGAATAGGTTTTACTACCAAATCTCTTGTAATGTTTAACCAAAATTCACCCTCTGGCAACCTGTAGCTCTGAGTCCTGAGGAAAAAGCCAAGAAATTCAGAGTCTGATGTACGACTGGTTGGCATGAATACAAGAAAACCATACAGATGTTAGCCCTTGTTCTAAATTCCAACTTACCTTTACGCTTTTCTTACTGAATTCTACTTGATTTTTTCTTTCTTATTACTTTATTTTGTTCAAACCATTTACATCCATGTAGCAATTTTTTGCTGCCATGAGAATATGTTTAAGTAAGCTAATCTTCTCCAAATGGTATTTTCTGTGCAACCTTTGGAGGATTTTTTTGTTCTTGTTTCCCATCTTTAATGTTTAAAAATGTAATATTTATCCAACTTCCCCCACCCCCCATCACCAATGGTTTTGTTGTTATTTTATTTTACAAATAAAGGGAGAAGGAGCCTGTGTGTCATACTGTAAAGTTTTATAAATGTATGAATATTGGTTGCTTGGCATGGTATAAATAGTTTAGAGACCTGTATAATATGAATAAAATGTATCTTTAAAAAGTAAATGTATATTTAAAAATAACTCAATAACATAACTTTTAGAGAGCACTTGTCAACCTTCCCAGATAGACCAGACAGGTAACACCCATAGATGAGATAATTCTATTTTATTATAAAGCTATATCAACAAAATCTTACAAGTCTGAAAGTACACATCTCCTTTACAGCCAGAAACCATAGGGTTCAGGGTTAGGTTTAGGGTTAGGTTTAGGGTTAGGTTTAGGGTTAGGGTGCTGAGTGCTTCGGAAGGCGCGGATTTGCCCTCCGCAGTTATGTCGTCGCGCTAGGGTCGCCTTTTTCCTTAGCGCTTCGGACGGCGCGGATTTGCCCTCCGCGCTTATGTTGGCGCGGATAAGGGCTTTGCGGTTTTGTTGGTGAACCATTATATATCTATAGTATTTATATCTGTATAATTATAAAGCAGGTTGGCAGCAAAATGCCACCAAATTCTGCTAGGCTAGGCACTTTTAAAAATATATATTGAATGATGAACACTTTCATATCTTGAATTTATCTTCTCAATTGTTCTGAACATTTTTATTGTTAACTGCCACCACCTGAAATCATGATATCATGATACAAATGATCAGAATTGTTCATTTCTATTTATTTTGTAGCTTCTAAGACTTTAGAATTTAATACCGTTTCATTTTAATTTAGCATTCCAATGGCTAAAGTAGCAACAAGTAACATTATGGATTTGTCCCCATTCCTTAACTTTCCCCAAAGTACAGCTTAAGAATTGTCTGATCGTAACTTCTCTATATTAATAGAGAGATACATATATGGAAATAAAAGCTACAAAAAAAACTCACACAATGGATGAAGAAATGTTGGGAGTTAAATTTTATTTCAGACACATACACAAAAAAAAATAGAAAGGGTGAATGTTGCTTCATATTAAACAAGCATTGAACAGTATGGAACAAGACAGCTGTCATGAAGACATCTCTGTGCCCTTCCAGCTGCCAAGCACCTAGACAAATACATGTCAACTACTAAATCCTTTCTGTCTTACAACTAAAACATTTGCAAGAAAGGGTCAGATCCATTCCACAATTGTTGTCAGACTCTTAAGAGGAAGACTTCCAGGACTGACTTTGGCTTATATGAATAGATGACATATTGTTCACCTCTTATTAGATAAGCAGATATTGTCAAACAATAAGTCCACAGAGGGTTTTTTCCCCATCCTTCGTATGGAAAATCACGTTAGAATCTCATGGGTATTTTAGTTAACTGCAGAGAAACCTAGTTCAAAAACAGTGACTCATGTCCTCATCTCAGATTTGGACCACTGCAAATAGAGGATTTGTCCTTGGAAATGATTTAGTTGCTGCAACTGGTCAAAAATGAAATGACCTAGCTATTAGCATGGAGGAGATCATTTAGAAAAGTTATTCTTCAGCCATTGCACTGATAGCCAATCTTCATTACCTGTAAAGCTCTAAATGGCAACCTGAAAGTTACAGGATCATCTCTTCCACTCAGTTTTGCCTTGGCCAGTGCATACATCCCAAGTGATATGGTACCATTTGAGTTCTCACTCTTTGTGTCATGGAAAACCATGGCCTTGAGATTCTGGTGCCCCCAATTTCGCTCACTTTTCATAGGGCTTTAAAAATTTTGTATTATTCCAACAGGCTTTTAATGCAGACATTGGACCTAGACCTTGGTACGTCCACTTTGTTAGGTTCAGGTATTATTTTATTTTATAATTTACTTGATATAAGCCACTCTGATTTAATGTACTAGTTATTTTACTTTGTAAGTTGATAAATAACGCTTTAGCTTATCACAGTATTTCTTGCTTTGGTTTTTAATTGCTTCAGATATTTCTACAGATAAGAATTTTTATCAAGGGTGAGAACTCCACTATCAGCTACTTCAGGGCGCCAACTATAGTTTCCCTTTGTGTAAGTTAATGTAAATAGCCTTTTTTCATTAATTTGCCTAGGCAGAAAATAAAGAGTTTGAAGATTCATGTACCAGGGTAGGTGCTGAAACCATACTCTGAGTTTTAAAAGCAAACCAGGCATAGACATGGTGACAGCTAGTTGTTATCTTCTCCTCCCCCCAAAAAAAACTCTATATTTTGAGCTTCCTTTACTCTAAACCCCTTAAATGCATAGATACAGGTGCACATTTGGTTTGATATTCGAAGAATTAATCCTGTAGTTGTTTGGTAAGTAGCTTTTTTTTAATTTTAGGAACTGTGGTTATGTCCATTTAAGTCCACAGAACAATCAAAAAGATCTCAGTGGGTTATACTGACAGTAGGGGGTAGAAGCGGTGGTGGCACAGTAGTTAGAATGGAGTATTGCAGACTTAATTCTGCTGACTGCCAGCAGTTCAATTCTCACCAGCTCAAGGTTGATTCAGCCTTCCATCCTTCCAAGGTCAGTAAAATGAGATTGTTGGGGGCTTAGACAGGCATATAAAACACTGTGAAGTGGTATACAAGTGTAAGTGCTGTTGCTATTACAAAACCAAAAGCAAACTTAAGACACCTAAATTCAAACTGATCCTTAGCCATGGAAATTTGCTTCGTGACAGTAGATCAGTCACCTTCTCTAAGCTCAATCCGCCACACAGGATTAGTATTGTGGGAATAAAATGGGAGAAGTCCTTTTAAGTCACCTTGAATTCTTGGGGGAAAGTTGAGATATAAATTTAACACACACACACCCAAAATAAACTAATGCTGGTGAAAATGGAAATAAAGAAAAAATGAAGATGACCAATAGCAAGAGGGATGGACTCAGTTATGGTGATCATAAGTGCACTGTTGGAAGACATGAAAAACCAGGTTAGGAAAAGAGTACCAAGGATAATATCTATCTATGTGGTTGCTAGGAGCGCAAAACAACTTGATGGCACATAATCAATACATCAATTACACAGAACAGTACACTAATTTAAGTTCCTAGAGGTAAAAGGGGATAAAATTGACATACAAATAAACATGGCACATTAAATGTCCATTTCTCAGTTTTTTTAAAAAAAATAATCAGAGTTATACGAAGAGACAATTAGTTTATTATATTTGTAAATTTTAGTTCTGATGCAATCATGTTTAATAATAACTTTTATTAATGTTATTTACCTTATTTACTTTGAATGTCATTATTGTTAAAGAAAGAAGTAAATATTACTTTTAGAAATATAGGTAAGTATAAAGCCAGAAAAATGTCTTTACATTTTGGATAGCACGCTTGTCGGCAATAAAGCAATTCAGCTAACCATAGCAGGATATTGAAGCTTCTGCTGCTAGCTAATTTTTGAACTTTACTTTCAGGTTTTGAAGAATAGATTCACTGTTAAATCAAGTGAAGCCAAACAATAACTGATGAACACATACACATACACACACACACACACTATCTTCTGTTGGATTCTCAATGAGATCAAATATTGAAGATGCAAGGATCTTATTTAAATATTGTTTGACAGTTTGAAGTTTTAGAAATTCAATCCTGTTCATTCTTACAGCTTCAGCGTACCTTGGAGGAAGCTAACTATCTTGACCCCTTCCAGTCTGGCTTCAGGCCCGGTTACAGCACTGAAACCGCTTTGGTCGCATTGACCGATGATCTCTGGAGAGCCAGAGATGGAGGCCACGCGTCCATCCTGGTTCTCCTCGACCTCTCAGCGGCTTTCGATACCATCGACCATGGTATCCTTCTGCGACGACTGCGGGAGGTGGGGGTGGGCGGCACTGTTCTACAGTGGTTCTCCTCCTACCTCTCGGACAGGTCGCAGTCGGTGTTGGTGGGGAGGGAGAGATCGTCCCCGAGGCCCCTAACCTATGGGGTGCCGCAGGGCTCGGTTCTGTCCCCCCTGCTATTTAACATATACATGAAACCGCTGGGCGAGATTATTCGGAGGCACGGGATTAAGTACCACCAATATGCGGACGATACGCAGTTGTATCTGTCCGCCCCGTGCCAACTCAATGAAGCGGTGGACGTGATGAACCGGGGCCTTGAGGCTGTTAAAGACTGGATGAGAGCTAACAAACTGGTACTCAACCCGGAAAAGACCGAGTGGCTGTTGTGTTTTCCTCCCAAAAATTTGGCTAATGTTCCATCAATCAGGCTGGGGGGGCAAAATTTACACCCCTCAGACAGGGTCCGCAACTTGGGAGTCCTCCTGGATCCACAGCTGAGTTTTGACCACCACTTGTCGGCTGTGACCAGGGGGGCATTTGCCCAGGTTCGCCTGGTGCGCCAGTTGCGGCCCTACCTGAACCGGGAGGCTCTCACAACAGTCACTCGAGCCCTTGTGATCTCTAGGCTGGAATACTGCAATGTGCTCTACATGGGGCTGCCCTTGAAGAGCATCCGGCGACTTCAGCTAGTTCAGAACGCGGCCGCGCGAGTGATTATGGGCGCACCACGGTTCGCCCATATAACACCAATCCTCCGTGAGCTGCGCTGGCTACCTGTTGATCGTCGGGTGCACTTCAAGGTCCTACTTACCACCTATAAAGCGCTCCATGGTAGTGGATCTGACTATTTGAGAGACCGCCTCCTGCCAATTAGCTCCCTGCGTCCCATCAGATCGCACAGAGTAGGCCTCCTCCGAATTCCATCCGCCAGTCAGTGCCGACTGGCGACTACGCGGAGGAGAGCCTTCTCAGTTGCAGCTCCGACATTATGGAACAACCTCCCCGTGGAGATCCGTACCCTCACCACAGTCCAGGCCTTCCGCACAGCCCTCAAGACCTGGCTATCCCGTCAGGCCTGGGGATAGGATTACTCTCACCCCGCCCGAATGTTGAGTGAATGTTGTGTTTTTATGGATAATTTTCTTTTATTCACGATTTTTTTTTTTTTCTTTTAAGTCTTGTCTTGCACCCCCTTCCCCTCATTATTGTAAGCCGCCCTGAGTCCCCTCAGGGAAAAGGGCGGCATATAAATCCTTAATAAAATCCTAAAAAATCCTAAATCCTATTTTTATAAAACGCCTCTTCAATATTTGAGAAAATGGAAGATTATATTAAGGTTGTATGAAGAAGATAACCAGTATATAAAAGATTAATTTTAATCTTTTAAAATAAATCTCTGTACTTATTTGACCTTCTACTACAGAAAATTAAACATCTAAGTAACATATTGTTTATTATGACAGGTAAGACAGAGTTTAATTATCTAGCACTGAGAATGTTTAATGTATTGAATTTTCTATTGAATGTTCTACCACAAGGTTGCAGAGCCTCTGGGTCGCACCCAAAATTTGAATCACTTTCTTGATGACAATGTACTTATGCTAACTTTTAGGTTTTATTTACTATTTTGTTCTTCCTGTTCGTCTTAATTTTTTATTTATTTATGCTGTTGCTGAAGACAAGTTTCCTTGGTTCAAATGTGTCTCAAAGATACTTACAATATGTTTGGAGTATAAGACGCACCTTTTTCCCTCAAAAAAGAGGGTGAAAATCTGGGTGTGTCTTATACACTGAATACAGCATTTTTAGGCTACTGAAACAAGCCTCCCAAAGCCTCTGCATAACCCCCCCCCTTTTTTTCCCCTTTTTCGCAAGAAACGACTCCCGCAGAGTGCTTGGGAGGTCTGCAGAGTGCAAAAAGTTTTTTTTAATTTAACTCTTCAAAATCATGGTGTGTCTTATACTCCAGTGCATCTTATAGTCCAAAAAATACAGTATAGTTTTTTACAAGCCTTATATACAATGTTTTCTCCTCCGTCTAATACAACCTGTAAGGTTTTACTACTGTTAGTTTCTATCATCAATGCTTTAAGAATGCCCTAAGTTTTCAACAAAATATATATAGTGTTCTGGTCAGGAGCAGCTGGGAGAAGAAATTAACCATGGCAACATTATTTGCTTCCTCTTTTACTACTTTGGGTCTCGAGGGATGCGGTGACACCAGTGACATATATTTATTCTGCATATATTTATTCTACAACAAGAACAACAAAGTTGTTGCTGGAAGACTTTTGATTTTTCTCAGATAGTGCTTGATAAAGCAATCTGATTAAGGAAAATGAAATTGGGAATGGGTTGGCACACAGCCATTTTACACAGCCATGTACTAGTTACCATCGTATAGCCTTTATTTTTCTTCATTTTCTCGGTCAGACTCATTCAACAGTTGAACTAAATAATCTTCCTTCTCCAACCCTCAGTTTTTCCACATCTTTCTGGAAAGTCAAAAGCAACCCCCTAACTTTATTAGTATTTTCAAGGCTTCCTGGAAACAACCAGAAAATAAGCTTTCAAAATAGCTTCTGCAGGAAGAATGCGATTACTACTGTGGCATAGGCTTCGGGTTGCTTCGTTTTTCTTTCACATTAGACAATATAGACAACTATTCTAGAGTTCAATTTGTTCCCAATAATACGTAGTAGTTCCTGAGTAATGAGTGCCCTCTTATGGCAAAGAGCAACCTAAGCCACGAGAATTGTTCCCCAAATGTGCCACGTTGAAACTTATTCTCTATAAAAATAGAGCCACTTTTTTTTTTTGGCTTTACAAGGCACAGTCAACTTTTTCAGAGCCACATCTTTTTTCCAGCATTGTATCATTTGTAGGAGCTTTGAGACTTTATGATTAAAGAACTCTAAAACTATAAATCAGTTAAAAACTTTTATACAACAGCCGATTCTTGTTATTTTTATATTCCATGTATTTTTACATATTTAATCAATGTACACGTTTTATTTTTTCCTGAAAACAAGTACCGTATTTTTTGATGTATAAGATATCCTCTCCCCCACCCCCCAAAAGTGGGTGGAAATGTCTGAATCTTATACAGTGAATGTTGCCGAAGCTCCATCCATCTGCCAGCCCCCACCCTTTGGCCTCTGCCTTCCAGAAATTTGCCTCCTTGTAGCAAACAGCAAACAGCCTGGTCAGCCTCAGCACAGCCTGATTTAGCAGGAGCATCTTATTGGTGGTTGGATTTGCCTCCCAAAATACCGCCTATCAGCTGTTCCAAGCTGTGATGATCGCCACCGCCTCTGCCCATCGCCACCACTACCTAACCCTGTTACCTGGAATGGGCCGAAAATGGGCCATGCAGAGGCAGTGATAGGCAGCAGTGGACGGTGGAGATCCCTGCAGCCTGGAACAGTTGATAGACTATATTGTGGGAGGCAGATCCAACTGCCAATAAGCTGCTTGTGCTAAATCAGACTGGGCTGAAACTGACCAGACTGTTTGCTGTTTGCTACAAGGAGGCAAGTTGTGGGGAGGCAGATTTTTTCTTTTCTTGTTTTCCTCCCCAAAAGCTAGGTGCATCTTATAGTCTGGAGTGCCTTATAGTCCGAAAAATACAGCATTTCTATACAAAAGGGTCAATACATGTATAAGACACATATATACATATTAGCAATTGCATTTACTAGCAATTTACATACTGGTAGAACATACTATGGACCTGCAACTGACCACCTGTGGGATCCTGGCATATATTCTTGCCTAATTAAAGCCTAAATTAAATTACAGTGCAAATTAATAAATATTAATCTTCAATTGGCTACTTTTCCCCCTTAACAATGCATCTGAGAGAAAGAATATGGACCATGGAAGGAATAAGGTATATAAGGGTTTCGATTCTTTCTTTTCACAGATTTCTTCATGTAATTTATTTCCTCCACAAAGCTTCAAAATTATATACACCTTGAAAACTGAGACCTATAATTAAAATATTTTTATTTTAAGATTCCTTTATAATAACATAAAATTGTAGTTTTGATGATAATAATCTGTGGAATATTTATTTTGCTCGGTGTTTGACCCAGCCTATTACTTTCCAGCAGGGAAACTCCCTTGGCACCTTCAATACAGAGCCATTAGTCCTGACAAACTTTGTTCTGGGAAAGGAATCCAACTTGATTAATGGCCACTGGAAAATGGCTGGTTGTCAGTGACAACCAGCCACTCCCAAACCCCTGCTATTTATTTCCCAGCCAGGGGGTGGCTGGCTAGTGTCTATGTCCTCTTTTCCCTGAGAGCCAGCTTATTGCTTTCCATTGCTCTCCTCTCCTTGCTTCCCTACCCATATGCACATCTGGGATGGGCCTCATCTGTTCCTCCCCGTCACTTAGCTCATGCCCCGAAGACAGCTGCCACTCCACCTGGGAGCGCCCTGCATCTGTTTCGTCCTCAGAGCCTTCCAAAGGCTAGGAAGGTGGCCCAGGTTCCCCCCTCCCCCTTGTCTGATTCTGCTGCTAGTTCTGCTGGCAGCCGACAGGCCACAACGCCCTGTACTAAGTAATTTTTAGGCAGGACACTTATCACAGCAAACGAAATACTCCTCTGATTTCTGTTAGATCCCATGCATATTATATTATACATGAATGTGTGTCAAGTCATATGAAACACTGAGTAAGTATCTAATCTATAGAAGAGCTGAATTGATATTGTGCGGATTTATTAGGACAAAATTCTGAGGACCAAATAGGAGAAATGCTACAGATTTTCATTTATAAAGTTTCTGCGAAAAATTATATTTATGCAAGGTATATAAAGTGTATACTTTATAATTATAAACATTGACAAAAACTGAAGAAATTTTGTTAATAATGATTACCTCTCTTGCCCTATAGAAGAGCTATAATTAAAATATACAGGTAATCCTTGATTTACAAAAGTCCATTTAGTGACTGTTCAAAGTTACAAAAGCAGTGAAAAAAGTGACTGTTTTTTACACTTACGATCACTGCAGCATCTCCATGGTCATTTGATAAAAGTTCGGACACTTGGCAAACTGGCTCATATTTATGACGTTGCAGTGTCCTGGGGTCATGCGATCCCCTTTTATAACTTTCTGACAAGCAAAGTCAATGGGGAAGCCAGATTCACTTAACAACCATGTTACCAACTTAACAACTGAGTGATCCTTGATGCTCTCTGAGCTTGCTTGTTTTCTTGCAGACGTTTCATTACCCAGAGCAGAGGTGGCGCAGTGGGTAGAGTGCAGTACTGCAGGCCACTTCAGCTGACTGCTAGTTCAGCAGTTCAGCGGTTCAAATCTCACCGGCTCAGGGTTGACTCAGCCTTCCATCCTTCCGAGGTGGGTAAAATGAAGACCCAGATTGTGGGGGCGATATGCTGACTCTGTAAACCGCTTAGAGAGGGCTGAAAGCTCTATGAAGCGGTATATAAGTCTAACTGCTATTGCTATTGCTATTGCTAAATTAGGTCATGTCAATCCTGAGCTACAAATATTCTCCTTAACAGCTTAACAGCTGTAGGGATTCACTTCGCAACTGTGGCAAGAAAAATCGTTAACATGGGACAAAGCTCACTTTAAAAAATGCTTCACTTCGCAAGCAAGAGAATTTTTGGACTCAATTGTGGTTGTAAGTCAAGGGCAGAAAGAAATAAGCAGAAAGAGGGGGAAATGTTTATTTTGTAATGAAACATGACATTCCTCCACTAGAGGGTGCTTAGTTAACAAAAGTTTAAGCAATATCACCCAGATGATCTTACATGGGAAGGAGCAGCACATATAAACAAACAACACTCATAAAGTGCTTCAGGAAACGTGCCAAGGAAGCATCTGTCTCTGTTCTACTGGCCACACATTCAAAGGCAGACCTAAAACACCTTTTCTTTTAAAATGCAGGCGGGCGGGCAGGCTGGTAGGAAGAGCAGAAACTTCAAACCTTTAGTATAGAAATCCTCTTGTTTCTAATTTAGAAATCTGAAGACAGCCTTCTCTAACCCGATGTTAGAAGCTGTGGACTAGAATGTCAAGACGGCCATGATAGCTGGGAATTCTGAGGACTTTAAGACCTTATTAGATTTCTTAAGTTAATTACATCAGGGATTATAATCAAGGATAATACTGTTTTATTGACTTTAGGCATAATGTGCATTCACTTAAAAGAATGTCGTTAAGACCAATTTCTACCATAAATATATCATAAGCAATCCTTTAATTCATATAAATCAAGGAGAACTAGTTGAAACTTGACCTGCTATTTCACATGTTATAATACTTTTCTATAATACTCATTGCAAATTAATTTTTATTGTGCTGCATCGTTTGTGTAGAATAGGACATAGAAAAGAATGATCTTCAGGTTATGCATATGTGAACAGCATTGCAATTCTGTAATCGTAGAAAATTTAAGGAAGGTTTAGAGGAGCCTGGAGATAACCTTAAGGAAGGAAGGAATGCACCAACCATTATGGGAGAGTAAACAATTCAATCCTGGTAAATGAGAAGGCATCAGAAAGTAAAGGAAAATAACTCTGCCTTGATTCTGATTGGTATGAAAAAGGGCAGTGGGATATTTTGGACAGTTTTCAACATTCTGTTACTATATTCTATAACACAAATGAATTAATTCCTGATATCCTTGCTGTTTCCTGATCTTGCCTACCTCAATGCATTTTTGATGAGAATGCAGTACAATTGATTGAAGTAATCTAAGTCATACCAGGTTGCAATTTTTAAATAATGTGAAAATATCTGCTTTCTCAGTGGTATGGATTAAAAAGGATTAAAAACTAGGCTGAAGGAAGCATATTGCTGGGATATGGCAGGTTGACAAATTAAATCTGAAAAAGTCATATTCGGTAAAACATTTTTTACTTAAATATAACAGATTGGGAATAGACTATTAATTACTCATAGCCATCTATACAGGCAGAAATGTGTCTAAACCATTTCAATATGGATTAAATAGCCTTCAAATACTAACATTGCCCTTTAAGGAGTTCAAATGAACATACGCTGAATCAGATAAGGCTACATTCAAAGTTATTATTTGTTCAATAAGGCATGGGGAAATAGTTGATAAGATACAATTATTGTTAAAGTAAATTCATCTGCAACAGAAAATAGTGGGTGTTTTCTAAAATATAATTTGCTTCTCACAATTATGTTCAACATTAGAACCCTCCATACACACACAGAGTCACCCATAAGATCTATGGTTACAGAGAATTTAGACATATTAGGAGTTCCCAGTGAAATTAGTTAAAAGCTTTGAAATCTTATTAATGAAAGTAAAAAAAAAAGCATAGCAACTGTTTCTGTATCAAACAGATCAACCTGGTAATTGGAATTTAAAGCCTATTTCTGAGCATTCATATTTATTGAATAATACAATTACCTTTACACATGCCCATACAATTCCTAAAATCTTATTATGATTAAATTTCTTTAAAGATCCGAGCTACATTTATTTTCCTTTTTTAAAAAAAAAACAACCCAATCTAGAACAGATTCAGAATGCCCATCCTATCAAGAAATATGAGCCTTATTACTTAAACAAAAAGCTATTTATATTACACAATAATTCAAAACTTGCGACTTGTTTCAGTAATTTGCAATAAATATGATTATTAGATTTTTTTTAAGCAAATCTACAGATAGTTCTTGCTTAATAAGCCTAACTGGAACTCTTTGCTTCTAAGCAAAGAGCAAGTTGGAAATCACAGCTGGAAAGAGACAAGACTACTCAGTTTCACAAGTTCAGCTTTAGTTTGCTTCCTAACCACTTCCTTGTCCTTTGGAATGCTCAAGTGATTGCTGGTTATTTTTTATACATCAAAAGCAATACAGTTGTGCTGCAGCCTAGGGATGGGAACCGTGGGTGTGCTTGGCAAACAGCTTACTCTCTTCCTTTGCAACTGTGAATGGCCAAGCAAAAGGAGAGATTGCCTATAAAATTGATTACTAAAGAGATGTAAAGTACTAAAGAGAGTACTATAAGCTTTTGCATAGTCCACCCATGGTTCCCCAGTCTTGGGCTATGCATCAAAAGCAGTGCAGTGTGATTGCACTGCTTTTGACGCATAGAAGAGCAAACAGCTTACTTTCTTGCAATCCCTTTCTCTTCAATCTCTGAAAGGGCATTACTGTTGTCATTCTGACCCAGCTTTTCTGCTAAGATTTACCATTTATTTTTAATTAATATCTAGCTCACTGGATTATATGGATAAATCAAGGACAACAGGGCCATACACTATCATTCAAAAGCTTTTTCACACTACAGTTAATTCTTGTTTCTTTTAACAAACATAAATTATATGATGATTGCTTACTTTTCATAAGTTCATATCAAAAAGCATGGATTATATTGACAAAACATTTTACAATCGCTTGGCCAATAAAACTGTTATTAACTTGCTTCCTAGATTATTCCCTTAAAAAAATCAATTGCAAATGATTTTACTCAATTAGTATTATACTTTAAGGTTATAAATTTATACTTTACACTGAACATCTTTCATTTCCTCTATTTCCTTCTTTCTATTTATTTTTTACAATAAAAATATAAGCATTTGGAAAACATAACATTCTGAACATAAATCTGGTAAAAGGGCTATGTTTTCAGTATTGTGCATAACACCCTCTGATGTCCATCCAGTCATTGGCTAAAAAAGTAACAGAACTCATTTTTCTCCCTCAGAAATGCTTGCTGGCCACCTGCCTACTATATTCTTTAGCGGTTTTTTGTGCCTTGATTTATTTTACCTTTTTGCAAAATAGGCTGCAAAGTGGAACAGATGACATCCTCTTTGCCATAGCAACAGAGTAATTACTCACTTCCTCATTCATGCCTTCGGTTTTCTAAGTCTATATCACTGTGATCACCACAATCATGTTGGCATGTGACTTCCTCTTTTGCCCTCACTCAAAGAAAGTTCTGCAGAGGCATTGTCTACTATGGTCTACTTCCAATAGCTCTTCTAGTTGTAGCAATTCAAAAACTCACCAAGAGGAAGATGGACGGCTTCTCTCTTTTTTCCACAATATGGGAAATAGCTGCTCTAAAACCTGTACAGGTCTACAGGGATAATTACAAATCCCAATAAAACATTATTACAACAGAAGCCATCACATAATCATGATATTAATAATAATCCAGTTAATAAAAAGATTCTTACCTGACTGTCCCTTCCTGGGTATCCATGATAACTGGAAGTCAGAGGCTCATTCTGAAATAAAGGAAAGATGATAGTTTGTGAAACCATAAAAGCAATGGTGGGATTCAAATTTTTTTACTACCAGTTCTGTGGGTATGGCTTGGTGGGCGTGGCTTAGTGGGCGTGGCAGGGGAAGGATACTATAAAATCTCCATTCCCTCCCGATTCCAGGGGAAGGTTACTGCAAAATCCCCATTGCCTCCCAATCAGCTGGGACTCGGAAGGCAGAGAATAGATGGGGGTGGGGCCAATCAGAGGTGGTATTTACCGGTTCTCCAAACTACTCAAAATTTTTACTACCGGTTCTCCAGAGCTGGTCAGAACCAGCTGAATACCACCTCTACATAAAAGGATATCTATCCAGAATACCTGAAAACATTCTAATATGAAATGAAAAGAGGTAAATCTTTTCCTAGGAACAAATGATTATATAGTTAATTTATAGGATACTTGTTTTAGTTATAAAGGTTCTAGATAATATCTTTTCCACATTCATATCTGTGATACAGTATTGTGCAAGAACAGTTATTCCCTGCCTGGATTCTTGCAGGATTGGAGAGAATAAATTCAAATAATAAGGCATTTTGCCAAGGTAAAAACATCAAAAATTAATTATAAAATATAAGTAGGAAATTATCAGACATAATACATTACCTTATTTAATTCAAGAATTTCATAATTTGAAACATTATTTTACAAAAATTAAGATGTCATGTGAAGGTTAAAATATTTAATCTGATCTAGAGGATTCTATAAGCATGTTGCATTCTTGTCATCTCTCTCAAATAACATTTCATGTATAAAGTCATACAGAGAAAACATGGTTTTTTTATATTGTGCTTTTTTAATCTCTTCTTTAAAAATGAAAGGTTTTTATTCTGGCAACTTGTGCTGTCTAATTATTTCAGGAAGTGAGCAGGGATAAGCGCACATATTGCTAAATATAGAATCGGACGTCAGATTGATTTTTTACATAAGAGGTTTATTTCTTCTTCTTTTTGCAATGTAACAATTTTATCGCAGTAGCTCCATTAATAGTAGAACAAGAAATAAAACTACACTGCTCTGGGTCTGCTAGAAGAAATAGCAGTATACAAACACAAATAAGTATAATTATAAATTACTCAGTATTATAGAAGTTGTCTCCATTAATCTTTCAAATACCCATATTTATCTCTAAATCACTTCTTAACACAAAATAATAATAGCAAAAATAGCAAAGAGGCACCACTTATTTTAAAACTAGTTGTGCATACAAAGGAAATTTCTATTAACGGGTACATTGCCATTTGGTAAACTACAATTTGATGTTCAGTGACATATACATTGTGTTTACTGACAATATCAAGCAATCACTGGATATTGAAGCAGCAAATAAAATACTTCATGGTCCATTTTAGACAGCTGAAGTATTCAAACATTTACTTGATGACGAAATGACTAGAAGAAAGACAAAACATTGAGCATCTTTATGTGAAGAATTAAAAGCAGAAAGAAGGTATCAATATAATTTAAAAACCACACTGTTTTCGGTAAATGGATGTCTTTCCCACAGTTCCCAATCTTTGTACCATAACAATAATTAAATCTCACTTTCTGTGGAGAGGGGGAGAACTAGCGGGCAGCCCTGGCATATCCCCCAGGAGGTAACTGGTGCTACTAATTTTACAGGTCAACAACTTGCTGATGTCTCTTATTGAATAATTATTCTCTGCAGGAGTGGCTATTATGGAGAACTCAAGGACACAAGCTGAAAAACTGTTACTAAGAGTTAGGACAACAGCTTAATAGCTTTTATACGAAATACAGAGATAACTGAGGTTAGGAAGTAGAGATCCAAATAAAAAATGGAAGAATTTAAGCAGGACATAATTTAGTTTTATGTACTGCATCTACAGTGCACAAAAAAGTAACATTCACCAGTTTTTTCTTCTTCCCAGAACAGATGGATCTCCAAACTCAATTGTTCTAGCTTGTGACTACATCTAATTTCAATATTCCTTTGTCTCATTTACAGTCAATTCTTGATTATTAAAAGCATACAAATAGCCACTGACAGATCAATTAACTCAGAAAGTCCTTACCAACAATGTAACAACACCCGATTTACTATTAAACAGTATCCCTGTATATTGGATACATACAAAATATATGTTTTCTCCTTGTATATATGCATGTATATATAGAAGGAGCGTTGGTCTCACCCGGTTCTTTCTCTGTGCGCTGCGGGAGAATAAATGAATCTCCCTGTGCAGTAAGAAAAAAAGGGTATTTCCAATTTGGCATGTACACATAGTTTCATATTGTACAAAAAGTTTTCATATGATATTTATATATTATTCAGTACTAAAAAAGTACTTTTACATATTCACACATTCTTGGTTAGCCAAAAGTGCCTGCGCTCATGCAGAAGTTTTTTTTTTATTTTAAGAAAATATTTGGAGTATTTTTCTAGAATCATAATCCAAATCTGCATGTGGGTGTGAATGCAATCTTTCTGCCATGCACTAATTTCAACAGAAGGCACATATGAATGTATTTTTCAATCCAGATGACTAGCTGTGAAAACAAATATTTCCTGAAAACAAAATAGGGACAATAAACTGTATTAATCTTATCCCACAGATAAGAAACTACACATCTTATTTGCTATGCACGTAGTCATGATTTTGATGCACAGCATGCACCTAAAGTTGAATAATAAATAGAAAAAGTAGTTAATTAGTTTTCAAACTTCATTTTTAGTTCTCTGAAAATCTGCAATCGGGCACAGATATTCCTCGGACAGTTTGTCTAGCTTTACTGACTTCCCCTTAAATACATAAGAACTAGGAACAACACCAAGGAACCGATTTAATTGGTTCCTAGGTCTTGTTAAGGAATACCAAGGAGGTATCATGGATAAACACTGTGATTGCATAGAGGTATTCCTACAACATGCCCAGAAACCTTAATCAGGCACAGGAGTTTGTCAACAGCCATTTCAAACATTAAAATCCAATACCCTAACTTTCCATGTGAAATGTATACCTCAGTATTTAGCAAAGCCATGTACTCTATTTAAGAATTGTTATATTTTTATTCACTCTCTTTTATTCATTTTTATCACTCTCAGTTAATGTTCCAGGCTACAAATTTACTACAGCATAACATCTGAAAATGTAACTGGTGGATGAAAATTGAAAACTATACATACTCAAGAGTATCCATATTCAAACTAGAACTAGGAGATAACACATGTGATGCTGTTTTAGGCTTTATTTCAGAAGTTGGGAAACTACTAATGAAATTAAGTTCTGAAAATGTGTGGATCTCTATGATGCAATACTTAAAATTCCAAACATAAGCCTTCAGAAGAGGAGGGGACGACAAAATAATATCCATACAGTGTTGTTCTAGATATACCAATAACACCACCATCTCAGAAATTTTTGCAAATTCCTCTGTGATTATATGAATTGGCTCTACTGTTGACTAATGCGCCAGTACTATAGAGGGAATAGGGCGTTGGTACTTACCTGATACGCCTCTTCTCATAGTGGGGGGAGGAGTATCCAGAATGGGTTGACCTTATCCTCTCGTGATTGGTTTGAGTCAGATAAGCTCTTTGGGCTCCGCCCCCTGGAAGTGAGCCTGCCCAGTTTTATGACGAAGAGCTCTCTCCGACTCATTGCATCATTCGCTCCAGACTCTTGATTCAGGTTTTTTTGCTTTTATTGTCTTCAACATCAATAATTAAATAACAATATAAACAAAGAACATAACACTTAGTTGTACAAACATAGTCAGGGAGGGACTGGATACTCCTCCCCCCACTATGAGAAGAGGCGTATCAGGTAAGTACCAACGCCCTTTCTCCATAGTGAGGGGGGAGGAGTATCCAGAATGGGACGTACCAAAGCCTGCACGTCCCTAGGGAGGGAGATCCCTGAGGCCATATGTCCCCCACTCAGGCCTGTTGAGGCACGGGTCCTGCCCTGTGAACCGCCTGCAACACCCTGCGGCCGAACGAGGCCTCTGCCGAGGCAAAGGAGTCCAACTTATAGTTCCTAACAAAGGGAGAGGGGGAAGCCCATGTGGCTGCCCTGCAGATTTCGGCCAGGGATGCTTGTGTGGCCCAGGCCGTGGATGTGGCTGCACTCCGTGTGGAGTGGGTTGTGATATGATTTGGTGTCTGTAACCCCTGCGATTGGTAAGCAGTGGCAATGCAGGATCGCAGCCACCTGCCGATAGTGGTGGAAGTTACCTTATTACCCAGGGATCCTGGTTGGAAGGAGACAAACAGGGCTTCGGATTTCCTGTTTGGCCTGGTTCTCCTGAGGTAAATCCTCAGAGCCCTCCTAACGTCCAGAGTGTGCCACTTCCTCTCCAATGGGTGAGAAGGGTCTGGACAGAAGTTGGGCAAAATCAGTTCCTGGGCTCGATGGAAGCAGGAGCACACCTTGGGAATGAAGGATGGATCCAGCCGTAACACCACCCTATCTTGGTGAAAGACACAGAGATCCTCCCTGGTGGACAGCGCCTGCAGTTCGGATATCCGCCTGGCGGAAGTGATGGCCACCAGGAAAGCCACCTTCAGGGTCAGGAACTTAAGGGAAACTGTTTGTAATGGCTCAAATGGGGCGCCCGTTAGAGCGTCCAATACCCTGTGTAAATCCCAGGAAGGGTACCTGTGTACCGTAGGTGGTCTGAGGTTGGAGGCCCCCTTAAGGAATTGCCTGACCATGGGGTGGTGTGTCAGGCTCTGATTTCTGCCACACAGGAGAACTGATGAGATGGCTGAGACCTGTCTCCTAATTGTGTTAGGAGCTAACCCTCTATCCAGGCCCGCCTGGAGGAAGTCCGGAACCTGAGGCACCGTAGCCTGGATGGGGTTGAACCCCCGGGAGTTGCACCAAGAGTCAAAGGCCCGCCACGTGGAGCCATAGATGCGCTCTGTGGAGGGCCTGCGGGCGGCCTGGATAGTCCTTATCACCCTGGGGGAGAAGAGGTCTTTCCTCAGGATGCTCCGCTCCACCACCAAGCGGTCAACTGGCTGCAGCTTCCGCTCCAAGTTGTCCCCTTGGTCCGGTTGAGCCAGCCGGCTCTGATGAACCCACCCCTGCTGTATGTTCTGCCCTCAGCGAATGTTGTCTAAATTCATAGGCTATCTGAGGTGCTTCTGCGATCTCTCATAGTCGGGCATCCCATTCTGAGTTTGTGGTGGGTTCTGGCATGGGGACCAGCCTGTCTGACCCCCTTTCCCCCCCCCCCCCGGCCATAAGGGTGCTATGATTCTATGGCTAGGATTAGCGCAGAGATATTCAGAATGTAAACACAGACGGAGTTTAATGGGCGGCCACTAGAGTGTGTGTAAAGATGGAGTGAGGGGAGCTAAGGCTCACAATAAAGGCCTGCCGCAAAGGTAAATTAATAATAATAACAACAAGAACCACAACCACAATAATAATAATGAACTAGAATAAAATACAAAAGGGGGCATCTTCCCGCCTGATAAAACCAAGAAAGATTAAGGAAACGATTGGTCCCTTGCTGGGAGAAGTGGCCCGAAGGTGACAAGCAGCAGGGGTAAGCCGAACCATTTAACTCGTGCTTGGCATCTGTCTTTACCCGAAGGGATAAACAATCCAACCTATCAAGAACCGCATCCCAAATTCAGATTAGGAACCCAAGATGAGATAGGGAAGAAATGGTAGCCTGTCTATCTTAGGCAAGGTCCAATTCCCAGGACCGGGTGGGTTACACCCAGGGGTCTGAAGGAGCTGGCGGACAAAATCTCCAAACAACTGAAACTATATCTATCAGAGATCCTGGAGTACTGGAGAACCACTATAGAATTGCTGATGTGATTCCCCCCCTTCAGAAAGGAAGAAAAACCGTCTCGAGAGCCCAAGGCCAACATGGGTTTGTCAAAAATACATCATACCAGACTGGCCATATTAGATTACGGTGACCACCCTAGTGGACCATAGGAATGCCATTGATATAGTTAACTTGGACTTCAGCAAGTCCTGATAAGGTAGACCATAACCTACTATTAGATAAAGTAGAAGAATGTGGGTTAGACCTAGTCACCCCAGGTGCCTTGGTAACTGGTGCACCCACCTGTACTCCTCAATGGAACTGCCTCTTCATGGAGGGAAGAGTGCAGGGAGTCTCCCAAGGTTCAGTGTTGAGCCCAGTACTCTTCAACATCTTCATCAGTGATTTGAATGAGGGTGTTAGGTGTGTAAGCTAACATTTGGGATAGCAAAATATATGCCATGATAGTAGTACTGTTTCTTTAAGAACTGCTGTTATCTCAAGCGGTCATAAGAAGGAGCCGGAATGACTGTTAGCTCTCTGTTTGTTAACGGCTGATGGGGGGGGGGAGGTCATCAGGTTAGCAGATGACCCCCGGCTGGCCGGAATAGCCAACACTTCAGAATACAGGCTAAAGCTACAGAAGGATCTTGATACCCTTGAACATTGGGCACTACCTAGGGAAAATGGGGTTCAAGGAAGTAAGGTTCTACCTTTAGGCAATGAAGGTGAAGTGCACAGGTACAGGATACCTTGCTCCACAGTAGTAACTGTGAAGGGGATCTTGGGAGTCCTAGTGGACAACCCCTTTAATGTGAGTCAGCAGTGTGCAACAGCTGCCAGAAGAGCAACACAGTTTTTGGCATCATAAACAGAGGAATAGAATCAAGCTCCCATGAAGTGTTAATCCCACTTTTTGAGGTCTTGGGAGGCCACACTTGGAATTCTGCGCTCAGTTTGGTCCCCATGATGTAGAAGAGATGTGGAGACTCTTAAGGAGAGTGCAGAGAAGGCAACAGGGGATCAGGGTACTGGAGACTAAAGCCTATGAAGAACGGTTGCAGGAACTGGGTAGGTCTAGTCTACTGGAAGGAAGGACTAGGGGAGACGTGATAGCAGTGTTCCAATATCTCTGGGGTTGCCACAGAGAAGAGGCTGCCTGACTATCCTCTAAGGCACTTGAGTGCAGAACAAGAAGCAATGGGTGGAAACTAAACAAGGAGAGAAGCAACTTAGAGCTGAGGAGAAATTTCATGACAGTTAGAACAATTAATCAGTGGAACAGCCTGCCTCCAGACATTGTGAGAGCCCCAACAGTTTTTAAGAAGCTGTTGGGTGGCAATGACAATAGCAATAGCAGTTAGATTTATATACCGCTTCATAGGGCTTTCAGCCCTTTCAGCCCTAGGTGGTTTACAGAGTCAGCCTAATCAAACATAGGAAGCCATTTGTCTGAGATGGTATAGGATATCCTGCCTGGGCAGGGGATTGAGCTAGAAAGCCTGCAGGTTCCTTCCCATTCTGCTATTGTATTGCATAGTATTGTATTGTATTGCATTAGCCGTTTGCCTAGTCACCCCCACCCTTGGAAGGTCTTCAGTAACCTGCTTGGGGGCTCCATTGGGAGCTGCACTTTAGCAGCTGGGCTGAATATTCTCCCCCCACCCTGCGTTTTTCCAGGCTGCAGGGGGCTGCCGGCTTGGGATTAACAAAACAAAACACAGTTTTTGCTACTGGGGCCAGTAGGCCTCTCGCCTCTCCCGTTCTGTCTCCTAATTAAAGGAGAGTTTTCTTAAGGGGTAATCAAGAACTAACCACGACAACACAGCCTGCTACTGATGCCCATCAGTCTCTTGCCCCCCCCCTCTGTCTCCTAATTAAAGGAGAGCTTTCTTAAGGGGGAATCAAGAATTAGTCATGGCAAACACAACTTGCTACTGATGCCCATCAGTCTCTTGCCCCCCCCCCTCTGTCTCCTAATTAAAGGAGAGCTTTCTTAAGGGGGAATCAAGAATTAGTCATGGCAAACACAACTTGCTACGGATGCCGGTCAGTCTCTTGCCCCTCCCGCTCTGTCTCCTAATTAAAGGAGAGTTTTCTTAAGGGGGAATCAAGAGTTAGCCATGAAAAACACAGTTTGCTACGGATGCCGGTCAGCCTCTCGCCCCTCCCGCTCTGTCTCCTAATTAAAGGAGAATGTTCTTATGGAGGAAGCCTTCTCCTGTTACTTGGCAGCCAGAAAGGTAGGGGGGGTGGTTCTTCCTGCAAGCCTTGTGGCAGCTGCCTTTGTGATTCAACAAGGAAGTAGGCTTGGGGGGGGGGTTGATCCACCACCTGCCTCTTTAACTCCTTGATAGGCCTCCTTTTGGCCCTTTGCTGCCTCCCTCGCTCTTGGCTAATGCCTCTGCGATCGTCTCTCACCTTTGTAGGTCTCCTCAAGTGGTGGTTGTTGTCCTGCCGGCCTCCTGAGCTGCTGGGGGCCGCCATCTTGGACCACGTGGCTTCAAGATGGCCCCCGGCTCCAAATTCAAAAGGCTCCTCTTTGCTGGAGCACATGGAAATGGCTTTTGCCTTTGCAGGCTTGCCATGCGGCTGCCGCTCATCTCCCGCAGCTGTTTTAGAGCCTTTCCGGCTCTCACCTTGTCCACTGGTGATAGCTGCCAGCACAGGTTTTCCTTTTTAAAAACCCTCGTGGCTGAGGGGAGCGGAGGAGCGCTTCTGCTCCTGAGAAGCCTCTCATCAAGGGCTGCCTCTAGGAGGCATGTGTGCCCGGTTCTCCTGCTTGCCCGGCAATGGTCCTCACAGAGTGACTCCACCTCACTCAATGGTCAGGGCAGCGTGCCGCCCCAGAGGGCTTGTGGCAATCCGGTCGTTGCAGGAGGAGGCTGTGTGCGATGAAGGGAGGCAGGATTCGCCGGGTCCAAGTTTATTTTCTTTAATCCTTTGTAAATTACTGGAGGTCTGGAGAGGTGCAACCTTTCCCTTGATTGGGGTGAGTCAAATCTCCAGCTCTTACAAGCCTCAGCTGTTAGGGCTGCCTGCTAGAGGCTTTTGCCCGACCTCCTGGTTAGGGCTGCCTGCTAGAGGCTTTGCCCTTCCTTCTGCTGCCCGGCCAAGCTCCTCACTGAGAGTCTTCGGATGTCCTCAGTGTCCAGGGCAGCCTGCCGCCCCAGGGGGCTAGTGGCAGTCCCAATCCTGCAGGAGGAGTGAAGCAGGGAGGCAAAACTCGACGGGTCCAAATGAATTTTCCTTTAGATCCTAGTAAATTCCTGGAGCTCTCGAATGAGCAACTTCTCACGATCGATTTGAGTCAGAAAACTGGGCAGGCTCACTTCCAGGGGGCGGAGCCCAAAGAGCTTATCTGACTCAAACCAATCACGAGAGGATAAGGTCAACCCATTCTGGATACTCCTCCCCCCTCACTATGGAGAATAGTGACATCACTCACTCTTTCTTCCTTCCTGGTATTCTAATCTACACTGACACTATGGCACACAACTCTAATCTCTATGGCAACCTGAGCTCCTCCTTTTTTGGGGTCGAGTGGGGAACAGGAAGTAAGATCTGAAAGTTTTTATTCTAGCAGTAACGAGGAGCTAAATTTAGAGTTTCAAATATGGAATAGTTTGACAAATGTATATTTAACTATTTTTCTTGGAATGAAAAAAAAATGCAAATCAGTACCACCGTATCATCCTTTCCTGATTAATCCAGAACTGAATAAAATCACAGTGATCTTCTCTCACATACATACCATTGCTTTAGAAACTTCTACTTAATTTTTTCCCCCAACAGTCAGCATCTGACTACAATCTTTTAAAAATGCAATCTGGAAGGGAGGGGGGGAATAGCCATAGCAATAGCATTTAAGACTTATATAGCACTTCATAGTGCTTTATGAAGAACTTTCTATGTGGTTTAGAGTCAGCATATTGCCGCAAGGTTGAGTCAACCTTCAACCGATCAGGATCAAACTCCCAGCAGTGGGCAGTGTTAGCCTGCACTACTGCATTCTAACCACTGCGCCACCATGCCTATAACTTTATACTGAGAGCAGAGTATTCCTATTTTAACAAAACCAAATCAAACAAATGCATAGTGTATGCAAATATATTCCTATCCAAATATAGCTGGAAAGCTAAGATTTTTTGTATTTAAGAGATGCACTGAAATTGCAGAGCAGATATACAGTTGCTGCTGAAACGATATTCCACACAAAATATAATATAGTGAGATACACAATCAGTTTAGCTGAGTACCTAGATTTCACACACTTATTTAGCAATCAAAGTGTCAACTATAATTAGTTGATCTATACTGTCATCTATAAGATGACAAAAGGAGTGAATTAAACTAAAAGATACAAAATCAGTTCTGTGCAGCAAAAAACCCGAGCAAACCTAATCATGATACTTTTCTTCTCACATCAAAATAAATGGCATGCACAGTAGCTAAATATTGTGCATAATGTAAACAATATAAAGAAACAAAAAGCCCAACTGTTTTTATCATGGAACAAACCGCCACAAAAAATATATTTGACTGATAGCATATTTCAGGCTTGAGAAATGCATCCAGGTAATCCTCGACTTATGGCCATTAGCTTAATACCAATAAGTGTTTACAGTTATGAAAGTGCTGAAAAAAATGACTTATGACTGGTTTTTGAATGTATCACCGGTGAAGCGTCCCTGTAGTCATGTAATCAAATTCTGAGTGGTTGGCAACCTGGATATACATAGTCCCCGACTTACAACAGTTCATTTAGTGACCATTCAAAATTACAGCAGCACTGAAGAAGTGCTTTATGACTGGGTTTTCATAGTTATGACCTTCGCAGCATCCCCATGATCATGTGATCAAAATTCAGACGCTTGGCAACTGTTCCATACTTATGACCACTGCAGTATCCTGGAGTCATGCAATCATCTTTTGCGACCTTCCAACAAGCAAAGTCAATGGGGAAGCCAGGTTTACTTAACAACTGTGTTACTAATTTAACAACTGCAGTGATTCACTTAACAACTGTGGCAAGAAAAGTCGTAAATTGGGGGAAAACTCACTTAACAATTTTCTCAGTCAGCAACATAAATTACGAGTCAATTTTGGTCATCAGTCAAGGACTACATGTATTTATGACAGTTGCAGTGTCCTAGAAGTCTATACCATTTATAAACTTCTCAGGGATTTCTGACAAGCAAAGTCAATGGGGGAAAGCCAGGTTCATATAACAACTATATGATCTGCTTAATGACTGCATCGTTCACTTAATGATTGCAGCAAAAAGGGTCGTAAAATTAAGCGTGACTCATTTAACACTTACAGTATTTAGCAATAGAAGTTTAAGCCCAATTTTGGTTGTGAGACAATGATTACTGCACTCCATCTCAAACATAATGCCATTCCTACTGTTGAACTGACCGTTTAATACAGTGTTTCTCAACCTTGGTGACTTTAAGTCCTGTGGACTTCAATTCCCAGAATCCACCAGGATTCTGAGAAACACTGGTTTAATACATTAAAAAAAAACTGGATACTGCTGTAATCCTTCTCTCCTAAACTGCAGTTGTTCAGTTGCTGAACACACTCCACGTATTCCAGAACATGGATTAATAATCACAAAACCGTCTAACACCAGCTGTCCCAATGCTTAACTCTCGGTACGAAAACTCTTTGAAGGAGGATGCTTGTAATTTGAGGTTCCTACTAGACTTGCATCTATTTCTAGATAAGCAACTGAAAGTTGTGCCAAGGGGCCTTTGCTCAGCTTCCTCTGGTGCACCAATTACAGCAGTTCCTGAAGCATGAAAGCCTGGTAATAGATACCCATACTCCAGTGGTGGGTTACAACCGGTAAGCCCAGGTACGGGCGTACCGGTGCTTGCCGGAAGTACCGGGTACCGTTTCGGTACGGTGCTCCGGAGAGCCCACCTGCTTGCCCTCCGTCCTTACCTGTATTTGACCTCTTCGGGGCTTCCGCACACCGACCGAACGGTGCCTGCACGGCACTCCGTCAAGCTGCTGGAACGTTGCAGAGTGTCCCAGGAGGTAAGTGTGCATGTATGCACACACGCTGCGCATATTCATGTGGTGGACGCCGAGCCCCATTGCAACGGGATCCGGAACCCACCACTCGAAGTTCGAGGTTCATTTTATTTATATGCCGCCCAATTCCCAGTGGGACTCAGGGCGGCGCACAAACCCAAAGGAGGGGAAGGGAAACACAAGAACTACAACAACAACAAGTACAGGGAATTTAAAACAACCAACAGCCACACGATTCGAGAGGGGAAGGGAACTCATCGACCCCAGGCCTGCCAACACAGCCAGGTTTTAACGGCTTTTCGGAAGGCCTGGAGAGAGGTGAGGGTCCGAATCTCTGCGGGGAGCTCGTTCCAAGGGCCGGAGGCGCCACAGAGAAGGCCCTCCCCCGGGTAGTAGCCAGATGACATTGGCTAGTAGACGGAACCCAGAGGAAGCCTAATCTGTGTGATCTAATGGGTCTTTGGAAAGTAATTGGCAGCAGGCGGTCTCTCAAGTACCCAGGTCCAATACCATGAAGGGCTTTATAAGTGACGACTAGCACCTTGAAGCGTATCCGGAGACCAATCGGTAACCACTGCCATACTCTCAACATCTCTCAGTCCAATTACTGCAGTCATTTTTACATTATATTTGAAAACTGTCAGGAGCAGCAGTTGGTTCAGTTGCCCATTCTTGTATAAGAACCAGAAGCAACATAAAAAACCAGTTTGGGAGATAGCTTTCAATGGGTGTCTGAATACAGTTCAAAGTTCTGGTTTTAACTTGTAAAGTATCTTAAGGTGTCATTTCTAGGTATCTGCAAGCTTGCCTGCTTCAGGCTTGTTCATCTGCAAATGTTCCCCACAGAAAAATGATTAAGCATAGTGTTTGTCCAGATATGACCTGGGAATCCTTATGGAATGGGCAATATAGAGAGACTGCAAATCAGGGGTGTCAAACTGGATTTCTCCTCCACGGGCTGGGAGGGACCGGGGGGGGGAGAGAGATGGGACGGACACCTCCTGCAACATCCTGTCAAAATGGGCCAAAACAGGCTGTGTGGGGTCCCCATGCAGCCATTTTCAGCCAACAGAGGCATCGCAGGCCCGCCCTTTGATATTTCCAGGCCGGCCCCACGGGCCAGATTTAAGCATCTTGTGGAATGGATCCAGCCTGCAGCCCTTAAGTTTGACACCCTTGCTTTAAATAACGTTGAGAACTTACAAGCTAATTTTTGCCCTTCAGCAGTTCACTGAGAAAAGCACAAATGTGAAAAAGTTTATTATATTTTGGTTGATTTAATAAAAGTGCATTACAATGTTAATGGACTCAACCATGGAATGCTCTGTACAAAAATGAAGTTGGAGGTTAGTCACTGAATTCTGTAATAACAGTTTTATGGTGGAAGTAAAACACGACAGAATAAACATAGTGCTTAGCAAATGGTTAACATTTGCTACAAATTATTCACATAGCGGGGAATAAGACAGGTAGTATGTAGAATCCCTTCAACTGTTTAATGAATGTATTCATAGAAAATGCCTGTATGATATTACAGATGCATTGGTGTGGGGATATGAATGTACATAAAATTTTATATAGAGACAATCCTATAATGTTGACTGGGAGTGTGAATAATTTGCAGCAAATGTTAAATAATTATACAAAGTATGCTTTCTGCTATTGCACATCACCATGAGCCCAGATGCATGCAGCTATACTAACATATTCCAGATTGATGGAATAGGTCCTCAGAGATTCCCCAGATCATATTTTGCTTTTTGAGCCTATACATAATACTCATACGTTATGTTTGTACTTTAGTTTTAAAAAAAAATGGAAAGGAAGGAGGAGAAAATATTTAATGAAGCATATATGAAAACCTCACATCCTACACTTTCTTAAAGTTAAAAGAAAATGGGGAGTTAATTTCCCCAAATCAATTACTAATTGTAACTGAGTGTAGCCCTGAAGTCATCTTTGACATCCCCACCAGTTCAACCTATTTGCCATAATATGGCACTTTTTCATCCAATTAAGTAAACAGAGGTTTGGCACATTACTAATACTAAAAAGCCAGCTATTTGGGGCGAATAAAAATAAAAAATAAAAGGATTTAAATAAAAGGATTTAAATTTTAAATTGGATTTTTTTATTCAAATTGAATTTTTTTTGTTTTTTTTATCAAATTTATTTTAATAAAATGTTTTGGAGTAAAAATCTATCTAAAGATTGTTTTCTATGTAAGATACATTAATAATTTAGTTTATTCAGCATGAAATGGAGCTTGGTTATGTAGCATGAGGCTGTATATTCTGCAATATTGGGTGAGTCAACAGCGAGTCAGAGGAAGAGCCGTTGAGGGAGAGAGATGACAGTTACTCTTTAAAATTGTTGATTTAAATCGAGTTGATTTCAATCAACTCGATTTAAATCAAATCCACCCTGAAGCTGTTCCTTTTGGCAAGAATTGAATACAAAAAGAAATCTTTTCCTAGAAAAAGTCCCATCCAAACCTTTCAATGATTTGGGGCCTTTGATTGTGTCCAGCCTTTAAGAACCAGATATCAATCTTTGGAACGCAGCTCCCAGAATTCTCAGCAATGATTATTGTGACTGGAGAATAACTAGAAGCCAAAATTCACAAAACTGGAAGTTAACTGCAGGGTGAAAGATGATGTTAGATTTTAAAAAAATATTAGGAAATGAGACAAATAAACAAGCATAGTTTGGGGGCTTATTTTAATATCATTACAGTGCAATTCTATATTTGCAAGATAACTTTCATGAAAGCATGGGAGTCAAACAATGCTGTATAATCAAAGTTTGTCTGATCCCCATCCCCACAATCCATTAGGAATATTTTCCACTTATCAAATAATAGATTTTCTGACATGAGCTAAAATACTAATTTAGGTCCCCCCCCCCCAATCTTCTAGGAGCTACTTTTCCATGACCAGTTACTGTACATTATAAAATGCTTACCTAAACAAATCACAAGTGCCCAAATCATTTGCAAGAAATGTCTCTGTCAAGGTACAGTGCTAATTTCATGAGAAAAGATCCATACCATTGGGCTGGGCTGTCTATATGGTTTTCACTTTAAATTCCTCTAAACCAGTGGGTCAACCTTCGTAATGATGCGACCCTTCAATACAGTTCCTCATGTTGACCCCCAACCATAAAATTATTTTATGTTTTCCGCATTTTTTCGAAAATATGTGTTTTCCGATGGTCTTAGGCAACCCCTGCGAAAGGGTTGTTCGACCCCCAAAAGGGACCCTCCCCCCAGGTTGAAAACTCGCTGCTCTAAACCATGTGGCAGCTGGCCACAGATAAGCAACTTCTATGATATATGGAATTTTAGATTTATTTTAATGGCTCATCTCATTGACCAAATGGCCCACAAGCATTCAACTTTACTTCATATATATAATAGTTCTTCTAAAGTAAATATTTTTTTAATAAATGGCTTTTAAATTGTAAGAGTTAACACACACACACACACACACACAGAGAGAGAGAGAGAGAGAGAGAGAGAGAGAGAGAGAAGAGAGAATGAAAAGCTAAGGGTGAAAAGCTAAAACACTGTAGAGAAATTAGTACTATATTCCTCCAAAGAGAGCTGCAGGAGCAACGGCTGGCTTTGATTAAGTGTCTCTGATTGTGGGCTACACAGGAAACACTCCAGAGGCCCACTCAGTCAGCATTACCCGACACACACTGGCAATCTTTGTGCTCTAGCAACAGCATCTGGAATCAGTTAAGAACCAAACAGCTTTTCCCCAAACCACTAATTCTTTTAAGAGCGCAGTGTCTGACCCTTTCCATCCCTCCTGGAAAGCAGCTTTTCCTTGCAGCTCAAACAAAGAGTTTTACAAGAGAACCACGCCCTGCGCTACTTCCCAAGGATTGTCACGAGAGCTTTCCTCTCTTCTCCTCACAAAAGCCGTCAGTAGAATAGGTAAACTGTATCACCTGATTTGCATCTTCTCTTTTCTTGTTTTCTACAAAAATAGTGACGCACTACTAAATATGTATTTATAGTGCAGGGTATTTATTGTTTCCTACATCGTATCTACAAGCTGCCCAAGCTTAAAATAGCATGTGTTACTATGGAACTGTTACTACGGAATTGTTCAACTACAAAGAAAAAGGAAACTTGTTGTATTTTATATATAGATACTTATGAATTTGTTACAGAAATGTAAACACCTCTTTTCCCATAAATTAGATCAGGCCTTTTCCCTAACACAAAAAAGCACCAAAACCTTAGGTCTCTATGATGCCATGGAACTTGTGATGATTAGCTCCTAGTCCAGGAGGTGCTACCAAAAATGTCTGCAGTTTTTCCTCTGAAGTGCAGAAGAACGAGAATTTCACACTGGTGCAATTTTTTGCTTCTTCACATGTCCTGCTATCATTTCCACACTCTTTCCTGCAACCAAAGAACCATCATGCCTTGCCATCATTCCCTTATCATCCCAGTTGCTTCAAGTTGCCATACTTTCACATACAAGTAAGCAATTTGGGAATGTAGATATTTCAGCTAGTCCAGATTTCCTCAAGCTTCCAAGAGAATGAAAACGGCCTCCCCCCAACTCTGGAGGCACTCCAGAGGCCAGAAACAGTCCCATTTCCAGATGTCCGGAACTTCTGGTAGACCTGTTTTTCACCCTCCCAGAGTCTCCACAAGGGCCCTGCACTTATCTGGTATACAGAATGGGCCGTGTGGAGACACCTGGTAGGGGGCAGGATGGGCAAGGCCAGCCATCCTTGCAACTACCAGTTCGGTGAACCAGATGTAAAATTAACATCCAGTTTATTTCAGTTCAGTTTATTTAGCTTGTATGCCGCCCTACTCCTGAGAGACTCAGGGCGGCTAACAATAAGAAGGGAGAGGGGGTACAAAAATAAAAACAACAATTAAAAATTCAGCAACAGACATAACATCGGATGGGGCTGGATAATTCAACAGCCCCAGGCCTGCCGGAACAGCCAGGTCTTAATTGCTTTGTGGAAGGCCGGAAGGGTAGTAAGGGTCCGGATCTCAGCGGGGAGATCGTTCCATAGGGCCGGAGCTGCCACAGAGAAGGCCCTCCCCCCGGGGGGTCTCCAGCTGACATTGGCCGGCAGATGGAATCCGGAGGAGGCCTAGTCTGTGGGATCACGTGGCACGACAAAACCGCGCTGGTCAAAATCGCGGCGATAAAATCGCAGCGCTAAAGCCGCAACATCATCACCGTGCGTCATCACCACCGCGGCAACAGAAGGGCACTTTAAAACAGCGCCGCGGCAGAAAGCCGACTTCATTTAAGGTAAGCGTTAGGATTAGGTTTAGGGGTTTGTTTTAGGGTTTGTTTTAGGGTTAGGTTTAGGTTTAGGTTTAGGGTTAGGTTTAGGTTTAGGTTTAGGGTTAGGTTTAGGGTACTGAGTGCTTGGGAATGCGCGATTTTGCCCTCCGCGATTATGTCATCGCGGTAGGGTAGGGTTTTTCCTTAGCGCTTAGAACGGCGTGAATTAGTCTTCGCGCTTATGTCTCCGCGCAGAAGGGCTTCGCAGATTTGTGGTGGAACCGTGGGATCTAATAGGTCTTTGGGAGATGACTGGCAGGAGGTGTTCTCTCAGGTAACCAGGTTTGCCTGAACTGGTCTGAACCGGCTGAATCCCACTCCTGCCTTTACCACAAAAACAAATGAGAGAATATCATGTGTGGGTGAGGGATAGCAATTGTTTTTTTTTCTTAGAGAGCACTGGCCAGTTGTAAAGGAGATCAGGGTACAATGGCAGAAACACAAGTGAGACTACTTGAAACCAATGAGTTGTGTGCAACTGAGGAAATATAAAGTGACACAAATAATAAATAAATTCTGAGGATTTCGGGGCAAGGCCAGTTGCCATGTATTGATAACTGAACACACAGTGTTCAACCTTGGTGAATTTTGTAGCAGACTACACACAATTAGGACATGGTCCCTCAGTAGCTAAGACGAATCCATAGCGCCGCATAACGGAGGGAGCTTCAGTTATTTGTCCCAGCTTCTGCCAACCTAGCAGTTCGAAAGCATGTAAAAATCCAAGTAGAAAAAGAGGAACCACCTTTGGTGGGAAGGTAACAGCATTCTGTGAGCCTGCAGCATTTAGTCATTCAGCCACATGACCCATGGTGATGTCTTCGGACAGCACTGGCTCTTCAGCTTTGAAACGGAGATGAGCACTGCCTCCTAAAGTCAAGAACGACTAGCACATATGTGCAATGGGAACCTTTACCTTTACCTTACACACAACTGAGTCAGTGAGGAAATATGATGATGACCAAATATTCAGCATTATTACCTTTTAAATAATTTATTCTGCATTTTTAGGAATATCCCAGAGCTTGATTTAAAGCTGTAAGACACCAAACTTTACTTTGATCGTTTATTTCTTCCACTGTTCATAGACGGCATACTTTTTCAGTGTATAATTCAGGAAGCTGATACACATAACATATATTTATAGTAAAAGTGATTGTTACCGAGAATCCAGAAGGAAAGTTTTTGATGGATTTGCAAAGCATCTTGTGCAATTGGTTGGTTTGGTTTGGTTTTATTGGACTTATATGCCGCCCTTCTCCCAAAGGACTCAGGGCGGCGTACAACATAAAAACACATATGGCAAAAGTTAAAAAAAATTAAATAGAAAATCCAATAACCTTCAATTGACAATTTAAATCAAATTTAGGATTAAATTAACAATTTAAATTAATAATTTAATTTATTCTATTCAGGCCAGGCTGGCTTGCTGAAAAAGCCAGCTTTTTAGGGTGCGCCAGAAGGACCGGAGATCGGGGATTATGCAAAGCTCATTCCAAAGGGAAGGCACTCCCAGAGAGAAGGCTTTCTTCCTGGGGGTCGCCAGACCACACTGCCTGACCGCCGACCAACTCTGTGGGATCGTACTGGATGGTGGGAGGCTATCGGTGGCAATAGACAGTCTCGCAAGTATTGCCAGAAAGCAGATCTATCAATAATTTTGTTAATAATGCCATGCTTCAAATGGTTGACTACCAACAAACCCTAATGTTGTAGGCTAAAATGGGAAGTAAAAACAAATCCTAGAAAACAGTGGCAAGTTTCCTACATATGGAAATTGTATGGAAATGTCCATATAATCACCAGGAGTTCTGCTTGATTCCAGGGAGATTAGAGTTCTATTTTATCTCTGTAATTCTATATTGTATTTAATTGAGATAGGGTTAATTTATTAAACACAATCATATATACTTAGTAAATTCACTCTATGCATTTTAGAATAACAAAGATTCATAAATCCTCTTTAATGAAGTCTTGGGAAAGAGGCTGGGGAAACACTTGAGCCATGGTTGCACATTGGTTATAGTGCAGTACTGCCTGCTACTTCTGCTGACTGCCAGCTGCCTGCAATTCGGCAGTTCAAATCTCATGAGGCTCAAGGTTGACTCAGCCTTCCATCCTTCCGAGCTGGGTAAAATGAGGACCCAAAATTGTTGGGGACAATATGCTGATTCTGTAAACTGCTTAGAGAGGGCTGTAAAGCACTGTAAAGCTGTATTAAGTGCTATTGCTATTTGTCGTTTTACATTTAAGCATCAGACTTCAGAGACATTTTTTTAAAAAAAATATTCCGACAACTACCATAGCTAGAAAGATTACAGATTTTACAGATTACAAGAGTTCTCTCCTTTTGAGGAAAGTGACCTACCAGAATGAGCTAAGGACACAGAAAAGTAATCTCTTGCATTTTAAATACAATATAAAGTGGCCAAGTATATAAATATAATCTAAAGTGGCAGTGGCCATATAAATCTGATAAATAAATAAATAATATACTAAGAAATAACTGAGTATTGTTTGCTTTTGTGACAATGTATTAGAATTTCCGTCTTCCATGTATAGTATTAGCATTCAAATTTCTTCATTTTTGTTACACTGCCTCCTGAAATTTATTTATTTATTTATTTATTTATTTATTTATTTATTAGACTTATATACCGCTTCATAGGGCTTTCAGCTCTCTCTAAGCGGTTTACAATTTTTTTTTTAAAAAGCAAATTGAGTCAGCAACTTGCCCCCACAGTCCGGGGCCTCATTTCACCCACCTTGGAAGGATGGAAGGCTGAGTCGACCTTGAGCCGGTGAGATTTGAACCGCTGAACTGCAGATCACAGTCAGCTAAAGTGGCCTGCAGTACTGCACCCTAACCACTGCGCCACCTGGGCTCAGGTGCTTCTTGTTCCAACACTCTGTATGTCAAAATGTTTTAAGTGATTTGTTTTCACAAAACATTTTGAACTATATATTGCACAGTCTCTTGTTTCATCTTGTTACACCTCACTCCACTTCTAAATAAGGGATTGTATACACCGTGTCCGTTTACAATGCTGCTCATAGTTTTCTTTATGTTGGAAATATGCAGATCTCCTACAGAGAAGTAAAATGAACAACATAGGAAATAGGAAGCCAGACTTATCAACAATAGCCAGGCCCTCAGCTAAATCATGTCAAACCCGCTCTCCATTAACCTCACATAGTTAATTAGTGACGGAACCAGGTGCGCTAAGAAAAAAAAGCCATTTTCCTCAATTAGAGACATTGACAGTCAGGAGTTTGCTGCCAAGTCACCACTATTCAGAATTTATTGATGTTGCCAATTCTGCAAGGGTTAGCAGAGACAAATTGTTACTTTCTTTCATTTCTACCTGTGTGCATAGAAAATATTTGAAAAACACTTCCCAGTTGGAGCTCTCAAGTGTTAGAGGAATCAGAACAGATGGCTTCAACTGATTCCTACAGAGGTTTAGGGAAATTCTTTATCTAGAGAAGGATTTTTTTCCAGTGGTGGGATTCAATTTTTTTTACTACCGGTTCTGTGGGCGTGGCCTGGTGGGTGTGGCGTGGCTTTGTGGGCGTGGCAGAGGATGGATACTGCAAAATCCCCATTCCCTCCTCACTCCTGGGGAAAGGTTACTGTGAAATCCCCATTCCCTCCCCACCCCACTAACCTCCTTTCCAGCTCCATTCTCCTCTTCAGGACAAAAAAAAAGAAGATCAGCTGGGAAGCTGGGAGGAAGTAGGGGAAGGGCCAGCCTATTTGCCGGTTCTCCGAACTACTCAAAATTTCCGCTACCGTTTTTCCAGAACCTGTCTGAACTGGCTGAATACCACCTCTGATTTTCTCCCCATAGCAGAGGGCAAGAAAAAGTAACAACCAGACAGACCCGGATTGTTGTTGGGGAAAATATGCTGACTCTGTAAACCGCTTAGAGAGGGCTGAAAGCCCTATGAAGCGGTATATAAGTCTAACTGCTATTGCTATTGCTATTGCTAGATCTACCACCTTATCCATGTCTAGGCCATTGGTTTTCCTCTCCTAGAGTGAGGCAGTTAATTTGTTTCCTCCCTGAGGCTCTCAATGGCAAGGGATTTTCCTGTGGCAAAATGAGATACCTTCCAGGAGAATAAAATCATTTTGCATCCACTAGCATCCATCAATAGATACAGAACTGCTCATTTAGGACTGAAAATAGTAGCTTTCTATCCTAGAAATGAACACTACTCGCTGATGTAACTTCTGTTCAAGACATACAAACTGCCTCTAGCCTTTAACAAAGTGGGAGTTAAAATTGCTCTCTGCACAATTACTTAGGATGATTTAAAGAACAAATATCTTACTGCTTGGATTTTGTCATAAAAACTAAGAAAGAAGTTTCTACCACAGGTCTCTTGAAAATTACAAACTAGTCCTTTGCTGTCTTTAAGCCTATTTTGCAACTTTCTCCATGAAGTGGGCATTTCATTTAATTTGAGAAAAACCACCAACTTGATGGCATGTAATCAATAAAAATGCTTCAGTGCGTGCAGTTACTATGAACATAAAAATCTTTTTTTTTTTTGCTAAGTGGTTTTAATAAATAATCACAAGCTTTACTTGAGCCAAAGGGTTAAAAAATGCAACCCATGAAACTTTACTCTTATTTGTCTATAAAATGGGAGAGATTTTCCTTTTACTGATATTTCTGGAATTCAAAAAATAGGTTAATTCTTCTTTAGTACAGCCATAACTAAAAGCATTCCAGAACCAGTTCAGGTCAGACAGTAATACCGCTTTACAAATATAAGGAGAACAACATTAAAAACCTTATAAAATTATAAGGAATATATTATAATTATATTTTCTAATTATAATATAATATAATTACATTTTCTAAATGTGTATTATGGCTACAATACCAAGGAATGCACAAGATGCCCTCATTTGTCTTGTATTTTTTGCAGTGAACTAGACCAGATTTCAGGATACATTGTATTGTCTTTGGACTTACCAAGTTATTTGGGCATAGTTTGATTCTGTTGGACCTGAGGAAATGGACAGGGTTCTCTGGAATATAAACTCCACCACCTATGCATGGGATCCACAATTCTGCCTGCTTAAGGCCACCAAGGAGGTGTCATGTGGGTGGGTCCAAGCAATGGTCAATTCATCCTTGTTAGAAAGAGGTGTTCCTAACTTCTTTCATTACTATGCCCTCTGCTCAAGAAGCCATTGCTGGACCCAACCATTCTGGACAATTTTCAGGGAAGGTAGTTGAGAAGAGTTTGGCATTGCCCCTCCGGACGATCCTGGAAGAAGCAGATTATCTGGAGTCTTCTATGTCATGTTTCAGGCCCAGATATGGGACCAAAAGAGCATTGGATGACCTCTGGCAAGAGCGGGATGGAGGTGGCGCATCCATCCTTGCTCTTTTTAACCAATCAGCGGCTTTCCATGCCATCAAACATGATATCCTTTTCAGTTGACATAGGAAGTTGTGGGTGGGCGGTAGTTTTGTTGGGTCCACCTCCTTCCTCTGGGGCTTGTTCCCACTTGGTCTTGATGGGGAACAAGAGGTCCAGCTCATAGCCTCTGCTTTGTGGGCTTCTTTTTAACATCTACAAGTAGTCCTCATCTTACAACAGTTCATTTAGTGACCGTTTAAAGTTACAGTGACATTGGGAAAAAATGACTTATGACCAGTTTCCACACTTATGATCCTTGCAGCATCACCAAGGTCATGTGATCAAAATTCAGACTTTTGGCAATTGACTCATATTTATGATGGTTGGCTGGCCCTGTAGAACTTTCCCTGCAACAAGATGCCTTGGCAATAGCAAATAATAACGGTTCCACCACAAAACCGCGGACGACAAAATCGCGGTCGACGAAAGCGCGCATTTGACGTCATCACAGCGCGACGAAAACATCGCGCTGTGATCAAAAAATGTAAAAATAAAGCGAAAACCTTACCCTAACCCCCCCAAACCTAACCCTAAACCTAACCCTTAACCTAAGCCTAAATCTAACCCTGAAACTAACCCTTAACCTAACACTAAACCTAACGCTAACCTTTAACGTAACGCTAAACGTAACCCTAACGCTCTAAACCTAACCCTAACCCTTAACCTAACCCTAAACCTAACCCTTACCTTTATGTGAATTGGCTTGCTTTAATTTTATTTTTATTTCAATTTTTAATTTTTTTCGTCGCGCTGTGATGACGTCAAATGCGCGCTTTCGTCGATCGCGCTTTTGTGGACCGCAGTTTTGACGGGTCACGATAATAACCACTCAAAAATACAGTTGATAGAAAATGCAGTCACTGGAGTCCTGATAGATAAAATCCATCAGGCAAGAAGAATACCTCCTATTTTGGAAGTCACTGCATTGGTTGCCATTATGTTTTCAGGCCCAATTCAAAATATTGCTGATTTCCTCAAAGACTTTCATGGTGCAGAACTAAGCCATATTAGACAAAGCCTGATGAAAATGTTTATCAGGCGTGTTCATCTAGAGCAGGGGCCTTCAAACTTTTTAAACAGGGGGCCAATTCACGGTCCTTCAGACTGTTGGTGGGCTGGGCCAGCTGGGTGGCATGGCTAGGTGGTCATGTGACTGGGTGGGCATGGCCAATTTAGCTGTTCAAACAATACACACGAATTAAACTTTAATTTGTTATGCTCCTGGGGATGGAAAGCAGGTTAGTGAAGGGATATGCCTTGAGGTGTATATGAGGTGTGTGTGTGTGTGTGTGTGTGTGTGTGTGTGTGACTCCCTCCCTCTTCCTCTCTCTCTGGTGGCCAGGAAGGCCAAAAATGGGATGAGCAGAATGCGGGTGGGGGCCAGCAAGTAGGCGGTGTGATGTGGGCAAGGCAGCCTCATGATCCCCTGAGGGCCAGATTAATGGCTTCCACTGGCCATAGTTTAAGGACCCCTGATCTAGAGATGGCAGGTCCCTCCTGCTCACAAGGTTAATGATGTCTAGGCCAGAAAAAAGGCTTTGTCAGTGTGGGGTTTCTTTCTTTCTATAGGCATTTTACACAGCTAGTTACAACAGTATCGTTCCAGTCGGATTCTGCCCCTCAGGTTATTTTAACTGATGACAATATGTATGTGATTTGTAATTTTTCACATGACTTTATTGTACACACCCAAAGTCCATTTGGATTGGGACAAGGTGTAAGTACTATAAAATAAATTATGTTGCTTTGTAGTAACTGCTGTATGAACACAAAATCTTACAACATTGTCACCCCAGGAAACACTGGAGATGCTACAAAAGTAGTGAAACAGAGACTAAATACTGTTAGGGATTGGATTGGTCAAAATAAATTCAAACCAGATCCCATCTGTTTGCTGTTCACCCAGATACACCAGTGCTCTAATTTTAATTTGATTATTACTCTGGGTGCAGTACCATTCTTCTGAAGGGGCTAGTCCAAAACTGGGGGATTCTCATGGACTCGTGGTTCCTTTCAGAGAGCATGTGGAAGTTGGGGCCAAATTTCTTGCCCAACCTAAACCGGCATTCCTCTTGCAGACCCCCAAAATCAAAAGACCCTGGCCATAATAACTTATTATCTCATGGATAGATTACTCAATGAGCTGTATAGGAGGCTGCAAATGACCCAAAGTCTTAGGAGCTTAGCATAATAGAATTGTGAGGAATCAATCCATCAACCATAATGAATATATCAAAAATCAGATTAGCTTTGTTTTATTAGAAGAACAGCTGCAATTATGCAATTATGAATAAAGGATAATAATAGTGCAAATTGAAGAACATGTATACTTGGTAAAGACAGTCAAGACAGGAAAATGGATTGTAAAATTTCTACCTATTTCTTATTAATACAATTATTACTTCCACAAAAAAGTGAATATGTGATTGTTCTGAATAATAAATGTTCATCAAAAGAAGCAAAAAAATAGTTGTGTATCAAAAAGGGCATTGGTACTTACCTGATAGGCCTCTTCTCATAGTGGGGGAGGAGTATCCAGGAGAGGTTGACCTTATCCTCCCGTTGATTGGACTGAGTCAGATAGGTTTTTGGAACACACCCCTGATCCACCAGGTACTGCCCAGTTATCGTCGAAGAACTCTATCCGACTTGTTGTGCCATCCACTCCAGACCTTTATTAGGAGGGGATGCCACCTGAGGCTGCATTTGTGGCTGCTGAAATGCCGCTGTCATGCACTGCTGGAAGGCTCGCATCATTAGGTCTTGAAAGTTGGGAACCCCTGTGGGGGTTGCTGGCTGGTGCCCATGCCTACCTGTACAGGGGGGAATCCCAGAGGTGGTAGCCCCATGGGCAGGGCTGAACACAGTGAAGCTGTATATGGGGGTGATTGCCACCCCTGAGCAGGACCCCATAGACCTGATGTGTCAATAGGGGTTCTTGCTTGCAATGTAGGGTCCTCCCCTGTGGCCCCGCCTGTTGGAGGGATTCCAGGGGCCTTCCCCTTCTGTCCCAGGCCTGGGATGGACTTATGGCTACTTGCCTTCATGTACAGCTGCTCCAGTTTCCAGTGTCTTTGCCTTTCGTACTTAGAGGGAGGTTTGGAAGGCTTGGGGCCACCCTCTGCCTCTAACTCCTCCCTGGGGAAAAGGTGCTTCTTCTTGGCTCTAGCCTTTGCTCTCCCCCTTCTGGGCAGCCTCTGGGGTGGCCACTAACCTGGAGTGATCCTCTGCCCCTCCGGTGGGGCTGCTAGCTATTGCTGCAGCTACCTGGGTCCTGCCGGTCTTCTTGGTGCTGCTGGGTGCTGCCATTTTTGAGCACATGCCTCCTCCCGGATTCAAGATGGCGCCCGCGCCAGGAAACAAAGGGCGCCGCTTTTAAAATTCCTTTCCAAGCGGCTTGTGCTCTGAGGAGCTACTGCGTACCCCTGCCCCCGGTTTTTCTGCCTCCTGCCTCTTTCCGAGCTCTGCTCATGGGCCCCCTCCAACGAGTTGGGCCACGTGAAAAATGTGCAGGTGCTCTGCGGCATTTGGGAGAATCTGCGGTTCGCTGTTCGACCCTGTGGGGAGCAGCAGAGCACTCCGGTGCCCGGCAGAAGCTCCGCAGCAAGGCTCATCTTCTGGCCAGGAATCCAGCATCTCCTTAGGCTCTGTCGGTGGCCCCAATCAATCGGACCATGTGGAAGTGGTGCGGGCACTCCGCGGCACTTGAAAAAGCTGCAGCTCACCACTCAACCTTTGTGGAGAGCGGCGGAGCGTTCCGGCACCGCTGGAGCTTCCGCAGCAGGGCTTGCCTTTGTAAGGCTTGTGCCCTTTGTCTCCTGCTTGCCCAGCAGATTTCTTTTCTGAGTGATGCTTGTCTCACTCAGAGGCCTGGGCAGCGTGCCGTTCCTGGGGACTTTCGGCAGTTCTTTGGCAGCTCAGGAAGCTGTCCAGCTCACATGCGGCTGCTGTGGTAGGGAGACAATTTGATTTTTCGCTTTTTGAATTTTCCAAGTTTGTCAGAGATCCAGGATGGCAAACAGTCCAGTTGAGAGACTGAGTTGATAACTGGGCGGTACCTGGTGGACCAAGGGCGTGTCCCAAAATCCTATCTGACTCAGTCCAATCAACAAGAGGATAAAATCAACCCATTCTGGATATTCCTCCCCTCACTATGGAGAATGTTATTTTATCCAGTTACATGTAGGTAAAATTAAATATTGAGCATGGAAGTGAGAGGGAACTTGACAAAAGAAATAAAAAATAGATTCAACAAAAAACATAGGCTGAATGAATGTTGCTGCACTACAATGGTGACAACTAATGTAAATGAAGTGCATTAAGTGATCATAGAAAGAGAATGAATGAGGGTCAAATCACAGACACAAATATTTGAAGGAAGAAATATATGACAGAAGGTGATCTATCAACTTCAGCCAGCCACAACTTTCTAGCTTTTCCTAGAAAACCAAAGGAAAAGCTAGAAAGTTGTGGCTGGCTGCTGTTGATAGATCCTGAAAAGGGCACAGGTAAAATGTCATTAGAACAAAAAGCAAACTAGTAGGAATCAGAGCATGGAGATGCTGGAAGCAAGGACTGTTTGCGAGGATAGAAAAGTTTGCAAAAAATGTATCAAGTGATATCAGAGTACTAACTAGATCTGGTTAGTTCCTTTTTCTTTTTTCTTATCTCCGGCTTTTAATTTATTTGGCTTACTATTTCTTACTTCTGTGTTTTACAAAGCATTACTTTTCTTGAAGGGAAATAAGCATGGTATATATGTATGTATGTATGTATGTATGTATGTATGTATGTATGTATGCATGCATGCATGCATGTACGTATGTACATACTTGTGGGTTTTCTCATTGTGTCCTATGGTTAGAAATGTTTTGGACTGTAGAAGGCCTCTAAAGATACACAAAGCTTGGCATAAAGCACTGAAGAGCTTGCTTTTATGTTATCTTGTAAAATATGAAAGCTTAAAACAACTAATGGATAGAAAAGGCGCAGTTAAATTGATCAGCTTGCTTTTTACCTTCCTCCATTCTCAGAGTTCAGCAAACACTGTCCCCAAAGAACAAATGAAATCGATAATGCCAAAGCCTGGCAAAACGCCTTCAACACAACTGAAACTGGATATTAACAGTAAATAATTCAGATGTTCCAATTCACATATGGCTATTGTTAAGTCAAATAAAAATCAAGAATTAATTCATTTACTCCATGTCAATAAATGTCCAAAGACTGAACACCATGAATGGTGGAACACCATTTCCAACACCCTGAATATTTATTTATTTATTTGTTTATGTATAAAGTATGTTTACCGCCTATCTTACCACAAGGTGACTGTGGGTAGTTTACAATGGTAAAAAGAATAAAACAATACAAAAACATGCAAGGATATTAAGAATAAAACACTATAAAAATACAAATTATCAGGTATAATGAAAAGATGGGGAGAAGGGAGGAAGTACGTTGAGCGGGGGGGGCGCTGTGGGATGAGGTGGGATCTGTTATTAATCTTCCAATCACCCCCAGTGTGATGTTCCTCCATTGCAGCCTCAAAATACCTGTTTCTTGTTTTAAAAAGCAGAAGAAAGTGTCCCAAGAAAATATTTTGCTTCACGTACAATTATTTCAGTCATCATGAAACTGTATCTGGGGGAAATATGATTTAGTCAGAAAAAAATCCATAACCTGTTTATGTATGTATGTATGTATGTATGTATGTATGTATGTATGTATATGCATACACACATTCCTAATTTTTCCAATTAAGAAAAATATATTTGTGGATAGCCTATGGTCTAAATGATCTGCCTCTTTCACAAAAAGGATTTAGTGGAGTTTGGGGGAAGAGAAGGAGAGGAATGAATGAGATATCAGAGGGAGAAAAGCTCCATTCAGGCATTCAAAAACAGGACTTCTTACCATATGACCATATCAGCTAAATCTTTTTCTTCAACCAACCCATTGATATCTGCTTGGAAAACCTAATGTGTGTAACTAGTATATGGGTTTCAATGTGAGGCAAGAACTTGTCTTGTCCTTTGAGCAAACATCCCAAGATCCTTTGGGAAAGTATCCCAAGATTCTTTTCTTCATCTGCATTGCAGAGTGACAGTAATATGCTAGAAAGAAAATGACACAGAACGATTATCTGGATACTGAAGAGTAAAACAAAGTTAAAAGCATGCAGATTGTGTCTTCTGAAATTCTTTCCAATCCTTTAATAGCAGCTCCACTCTGAGAGGTGTGGTGGCCAAGTGGTGAAGACACTTGCCTCCCACTCAGAAGGTTGAGAGTGCAATCCTAGGTGGTGGCAGATGTTTCTCTCCTAGGGCTCAGAGAAAAAAAATCTGCTGCGAATACTATGGGGAGTCAGGAAGGGCATCTGGCCAGTAAATGCTCAGATCCATCCAGTCATACCAATTTAACCCCAAATCAAGGGATTACAGTGTCATAAAAAGGGAGGTTTTAATAGCAGTTCCACTGAGTTATGTGATTAAAATGGAGAGACTTAAAAATTGAACAGTTGTTTACATTTCAAGCCACTGCCCTACTACCTCTTCCATAAGGATGTATTGACAATTTTTCTCACTTTTTCCCTCTCTACAAACCCCAATCAGATATGGTCCGTTTTCAAATACAATCTTTCTTTTGTCCATTTCTCCCTGCAAGCAAAGCCTGGTCCACTCTGTTCTGTTTGTAGGATTTATTCTGATGATAGACAAAATCCAGACCCACTTTATATAATTTCTTTCCAGCATTTCAATGGGCTAGAAATAATAAAATGGGGTTGACAGAGAATTGAGAAAATAACATTATTCATATGAAAGTCATCAAAGGTCTACATGAAATAATAGGGAGAGATCTTTAGAGTCTTTAAGATGTCACTTCTCCAAGAAAATCCATCTGTATTTCTTCTTTTCACTGCAATGTGAAATCTGTAATTGATCGTTAATAGATTGGAAGAATGGAAAAAAATGTAAGCCAACAAAATTGAATTGATTATAGTGAATACTTTGCCATCTAAAGAGGGCGTGCAGTGCTTATGTATAATTATATGTCTATTTTTAAACCATAAAAATGTGCTTAATGATTCAGGTCTGAATGTTTAAGTTTTTGCCTCCTGCAATTGTTATCATTATTTTTGTAGTTCTTAATATATCGTAATTTCATAGCATGATAAAATATAATAGAAATTAGCCTGAAAAAAAGTTCGACTTTTGACTACTTTCGCATTGGAAGAATAAACAGTTCCAATAACCTGAATACTTCAGACGTGAGCATCTGGGACTAGGAGAAATGAAAACTACATGATTACATATTTACAATGTTTGTACACATGAAAGATGTATGTTCTATATTACAAAGGGTAACATTCGACAAAGTGATATGTCCATCTTTAGTTATAAGCTGACCCTAATCTTATGTCTCTATGAATCAAATATTCTGGTATTTGATCAATACAAATTAGACATATAACTCTACGACATGAAAATTACTTAGTTGAATCTCAAAAATAGAGATAATGTTAGGGGTGGGCTTCAAAAATTCCAGCAATGGTTCTCTGCCCAGTTCCTGGATGGGTGTTGCCATGGTGGGCATAGCCTAGTTGGCCTCCTGCACCACAGCAGGGGGGTGTTTCCACCATCCCCAGGCTCCAGAGTGTTTCCTCGAGCCTCTGGGAGGGCAAAAACTGCTCTCCTGGGCTCCAGAGGCCTTCCGGGAGGCCCATTTTCCCCCCTCCCCGAACCTCCAAAATGGCCCACATGGAGACTCCTGGGAGGGGAGGGACAGGGCGGGGCCAATCAGGGGTGGGACTTGGAGGTTCTCTGAACCAGCCATAACATTAGCTATGGGTTCTCCCAAACCTGGGTGAACCCGTAGCAGCCCACTCCTGGATAACGTGTATTATCTTTAAAATTGATTCCCTCACAAACGAACCTTTTGCATAAACTGTCTAGACTTTAATTCCCATATTCAAGTTTTTACCTCCACATTTCTTATTCAACCAATTTTACAGCAAATGTCAGTTCTATGTTAGACTTGTCCTCTGGTTGCTTTAATGACTCACCCAAATCTTCAGTGGCTTTTCACAGACTATTTTTTAAAATCTATGACGCCAAACTGAAATATGCTGATGCAAACACTATTTTAGTACACCATTCTTTCCACATTTTTGTCTCCACTCGGTAATGATAAAAATAGCTGAAGTATTCAAAAATAAAACATCTTCATTTTCTCAGTCTAGCAATTTTATTTAATATGCCTAGCACCCCACTTCAACGTATCAAAATCACTGTTTTTCAAGCCAAGACAAAAATATGCCCATATAAACATGTGTAAGAAAATATGAAATATAATACCTCTCAGGGTCACACAATGGCAATAAGAAAACCCCTATAATCTGGGGTGAAAATTCTTCATAGACATGACATATACTGTGGATTATTTAAATTAATTACCCATTGATGAATGCATACCACCTAAGATAGTGAATATATATATTATTTATTTTTCTATTAAGGTCTAATATGCTGGTCCATAAAAAAAATAATGTATCCCTAAAATATGCAAGGTGAGAGATTCACTGCTGAAATGAGACATCAAAAGGGGACAGAAAGAAAGAAGAAGAAAAAATCTAAATGAGAAAGTCCTTCCCCCATCTTTTCACTCTTCACAATAATGCCAAGTAAAAAAGATTCATTTACAGACTGAAATTGATCCAATTTAAAGGTCACTGGAACAGGAGTCAAAACTTTTATTCTCCAGCCACAAATAAATCTTTATAAAACTAAATGAAAACTTCTCTACCTGCTTCAGGTAGTTCTTCTGTTCTTTTGTACCTCATACCTTAAATGTATAATAGATTGTATAGACAAAGGAAAACATAATTTTAAAAAATTAGATAAATATTAATTTAAAATATCATTTCTACCATCAATATGCATTTTAAGGACCATGTATGTAAAATATGTAATTCTAAGGCAAAAACGAGCATGTCATAGTTGAAAACTGTAACAATAAATAAAATCAAAGCAGGTAAATAGCTACTGCAGGATAGCTAGTTTTTAAGAAGGGTCAAATTATTAGAGTCAACAAATATGTAAAGCAAAAAAAATGCATTATAGATCAAATCATAGATCTGGAAGGAACCTTGGAGATCTTCTAGTCCCGTGATGGCGAACCTATGGCACGCATGCCACAGGTGGCACACAGAGCCATATCTGCCGGCCCGCGAGCTGTCAGTTCCAGCTGATTTTCAGCCTTCCAGAGGGCTGGGAGAGACCGATTACACCCTCCCCAGGCTCCCGGAAAGCCTCTGGAGCCTGGGGAGGCCCATTGGGCCTGTTTTTTGCCTTCCCAGGGCTTGTAGGCTTTCTGGGAGCCTATGGAAGGTGAAAACTGCCTTCCCCTGCCCTATATCAAGGTCAGCTTGGAGGCAAGCAGTGCGGTGCACGTGGAGAGGAGCGTGGGGGGATTGTGCGTGCATGCGCATGTTGGAACATGCTTTGCATTATGGGTGCTGGCAGACCCGTGCACTATCACGTGCACACACTTCCATTTTTGATACTCAACAACAAAAGGTTAGCCATCACTGTTCTAATCCAATCCCTTGACCAAGGCAAGAATCCTCAGACCGTCCCAGACATTTGTTATCCAACCAGTGATAGAGTATTCATTATTCCAGGGCGCTGGGATTTAGCTTCCAAACTTCTCCTATCTTCATGATTCTTCTTTGCACTCTTTCCTTCTTGTCCCAAATCCTTTTTGCATTGTGGCAACTACATATATTTGTCTTTCCTGATGAATCTGAATGTGGCTAGATATTCCAGCCATTCTCTTTCTCTTTCAGCTGAACTGCACTTGGTACAGATGCAGTTGGAGTCCTTCTCAAGCAAGATCATACAATGTATGTTTTACAGTGGTGGAAGGCCATCACAATACTTACTTCTTTAGAATAGAATAGAATGGACCTTGAAAATCTTCTAGTCCAACCCCTCTGCTTAGGCAGGAAACCCTAGACCACTTCAGACAAATGGTTATCCAATCTCTTCTTAAAAACTTCCAGTGTTGAAGCATTCACAACCTCTGGAGGCAAGTTGTTCCACTGATTAACTGTTCTAACTATCAGGAAATTTCTCCTTAGTTCGAAGTTGCTTTGTACATGATTATTTTCTCTTTTATATTGTTCAGCTCTGAGAAAAAAAAAAAAAAAAGCAAAACCCCCAAAAATATTTTAAAAAACCAACCAACTCCTCTTGACCCTTCTCAGTCTCATGAATCTGTCCAGTTATATAATAGGTTCTGACTCAAATGTAGCCTAAATATATCAACAGTAGCATTAGTAGTTGGCCCTTCCTATATAGCTCCAGCTTGGCCTGGCCTGCCTTCTCCTAACAGGCGCTACCAAATCTGGAGTTGCCACCAAACACTCCTTTAAACCTGCAATTGAAAGAATGGGTAAATCATGTTTTCATATGTCATTAGACTGAATAAGGATCACAAAACCAACGTGAAGCACACCTAGACAACTTTCCCCCAAAAGTTCCCCTGAAAATGTTTAGCTTATTCCCTTTCATCCATGAATCTGTAATAGTGGAGTTTATCTACTGTCCAGACTGAACTGAAAATATCTTTCTGGAGAGGTAGGAAATTATAAAGTTCCCTTTATTATACAGATAAATACAATTGGAGAGGGTATCCTTCTTTATCTACTGAATAACAAGACTCGTGTTAAAAGTATCTATGCATACCAGAGGAGGAAAATTAGCATAAGGAATATGCTAATCTACGGCTTATAACATATATTTTTTCTGTTTTCATTCTCATAACCTATTATTCCATTACAAGTGAGGAAAAATGTTCATTAATAACTACATTACAGAAGCCAAACAGAAAAGAAACCAAAGAGGAACTAGAAGTCACCAAAGTTGGAAGAACATCGAAATAATTAATTTGACACAGAAATGTTATGTTTTCAAAAATAAATGACTAAATGTTACAAATGGGCCATCATATGAAGAAGAGAAAGAAGAACAGAAAGAACAGAAACTGAGAAAAGCTGCACAAAAGCCTGGTTCTGAGGAATCCTCTCCTAGTCATGGCAATACATTCCAACATACAGAGAGACAGAGACAGAGACAGAGAGAGTCCTCCATCCAAATTTTAAGACCACATATATATAGTACAGGTAGTCCTCAATTTACAATCATTTAGTGACCATTCAAAGTTACAATAGCCCTGAAAAAAGTGACATGATAATTTTTCATATTTAGGGTCATTGCAGCATCCCCTTTTAACATGAGTCTTGTTATCATTGCAGCATCCCCGTAGTCACATGATCAAATTCAGACCCCTGGCAACTGAATTTATGACTGTTGCAGTATCCTGGGTTCATGTGATCACCTTTTGCAACCTTCTGACAAGCAAAGTGAATACAGAAGCCGATTCACCTAACAATCCTGTTACTAACTTAACACCTGTAGTGATTCGCTTAAAAATTTTCTTGCTTAGTAATAGACATTTTATCTCAATTCTCATAACTCGAGGACTATGTGTAGGTAGAATAGGAACCAGGAAGGCAAATGCACAAATATCCAGAACTTCTGAAATATTTTTTATGAATGGCAAGTTAGAAAAACACTAGGCCTCCTATGACCCACTGGGTCATTGTTTCAGATATATTTCCTCACCTAAAAAGAGAAATAGAATGATCATAGGTGGAGAGAGAGTAAGGTGGGCTTGTGATCTTCCTTGCAAAATTCTCCACTGACTTTCTGCCCGCAAACCAGGAAGGAAGGAAGGAAGGAAGGAAGGAAGGAAGGAAGGAACAAGCCCAGCATGGTCCTGTTGTCAGCCGCTGTCATGTGATCCTCAATGACTTTCTTTTCAGAAAAGTCAAAAGAATATTATAAATAAGGATCATGTGACCACAGCAGCATGGTAATGATGCTGAAATGGCAAGAACTTTCCAAAATTTCAATCCCATGGAATGAAGGGGCCAGGCATTATAAGTAAGTCTATTGAGGTACCTTGGTTGAAAATGTTTGCCGTATGATGCATTGTTCCTCTCAGTTAAAGGCTACAGACACCAGCATTTTAGCAGTAAAGAGATAACAAAAGAATTCCAATGACTGCAGTGTTTCAGAGGAACACCTATTTATAGAATAAATCTTCAAACCCTTTTAGTTCTTGTTCTCTTGCCTGTACGGCATAATAGCCTGTCTGGTCTTCTCTCTTGAGTGGAAGGCCCAGCTTATACCTGTCCTTTCTCTGATAAAAGGAGGTGGCACACCAGCTTCCTTTTCTTTCCTAGCAGCCTCTAAGAATGTGAGTGCTAGTGCAGAATCCCAAAAACCAGAAAATCAGAGAAATGATAAATTTTGTGTGTGGGGGGGGGAGTTTTATAGTAATACTAGCTGATAACCCGGTGTTGCCCAGGTATTTATTTATCCTAATCCTGTATTAGACAAGATTTCTAATGTTGCATTTTCCCCCTTACCAGAGGGAGCGCCCTTGTGGAGTACTGTGAAGCTGTTAACATGGCAACTCCACTGCATTGTACAGTAGAAGCTATTTTATGGCAGTACAGTAGAAGCTATTTTAAGGCACAACAGGCTTTATCTTAAAAGAACACATACCACGAGGGGTGTCTTACCCCCACAGTATTTGTTTCCAGAGAGAAGTCATCGGTGTACAAAGTTAGATTGAAATTACTCGAGGCATTCCATAGTTATGCTGGAACATACACACACACAGCGATAGATAGATAGATAGATAGATAGATAGATAGATAGATAGATAGATAGATAGATAGATAGATAGATAGATAGATAGATGATAGATAGATAGATATAGATAGATGATAGATAGATAGATAGATAGACAGACAGACAGACAGACAGACAGACAGACAGACAGACAGATAGATAGATAGATATAGATAGATAGATGATTGATAGATGATAGATAGATAGATAGATAGATAGATAGATAGATAGATAGATAGATAGATAGATAGATAGATAGATGAAGAAGATTTAAATACAACTGTAACTTCCAGAGTCAAGAGCAGTGGGTGAGGTCACTGGAAAAGGTAAGATCTATTTCTGGAGTGGGGTTTTCTTGTTTTTTACTCTTAAAAACTCCTAAAACCCAAAAGTCCCCTCCTACCCCACTATTGGCCCAAAAACATGCAATTAATATTTGATAAGAAAATTGTTAGTTCCTGTGGTGCAACTTTAAAAGAACTGGGGGAAGGATGTTAAAAATGAAAATATGAGGCAGCCGTGTGAGGTAGCAGCCAAAAAAGGCAATGCAATCCTAGATTGCATTAATAGAATCAAGATCATGTGAAGTGTTAGTATTGCTTTATAAGGACTTGATAAGACCACACTTGGAATTCTGCAACCAGGTTTGGTCACCACAATATAAAAAAGATGTTGAGACTCTAGGAAGAGTGCAGAGAAGAGCAAAAAAGATGATTAGGGGATTGGAGGCTAAAACATATGAAGAACGGTTGCAGGAATTGAGAATGTCTAATCTAGTGAAAAGAAGGACTAGGGATGACATGATAGCAGTGTTCCAATATTTGAGAGACTGCCACAAGGAACCTATTTTCAAAGCGCCAGAAGGCAAGACAAGAAACAATGAACCAAGGAAAGGAGCAACCTAAAGAGAAGAGAATTTCCTAACAATGTGAACAATTAACCAAGGAACAGTTTGCTATCAGAAGTTGTAAGTGCTTCATCACTCAATGTTTTTAAGAAGAGTTTGGACATAAAGTTGAAAATTGTGACATAAAATGAAGAAAATTTCTTAACAAAAGTTATATAAAAAAAGAAGAGGGTGGACAGCCACTTGTCTGGAATGGTATATGGTCTCCTGCTTAAGCAGGAGGTTGAATAGAAGACCTCCAAGGTCCTTTCCAACTCTGTTATTCTGTTAAATTGTGATTTCCTATTCCAATTGACAAGCTTATGGGGAAAATTGAAAACTAATCCTTTGCTCTTGAATGTTTATGACATGTTCTTGTGGCAATATGTGTGTGTATGTCACAAACTATGAACTGAGGCAGCTCAACTATTCCATCAGGCATGATACTTTAAAATACTGACCTTGGATTATTATGAATCTTTTGAGACAGGAAATCAAATCCATCTAGGGCATGTCAAGTAAGCAGGTCAAGGATATAATGAAAACCTAACCTAGAATTAATTGCAAGTATCTTGAAAGAGAGGATCTTCTAATTTGGATTTATCTAAGAATCAACATACGATACTATCAACCAAAATCTATTAGCAGATGGCATATTCAACTTCTTGCATTTTCTGAGTCAGGCAGTCTGTCAGTCATACACTAATCACCACAGGATACTCCATCTCTCCATTTTCAGAAAGCTTTTTGGATGTGTGGCAGTAATTGCCTTTTCCCATTAGTACACTGTGAAAACAGCTGCCATAGCAACTAGCAATGATTTTAATAAATCCGGTCTGCTTTTTCAAGGACAGCACATGGATGCTGGCAGTGACAACATTCTAGATAGCATTGGGGAGGGGGGGGGGACTATCATCAACTTGCAAGGTCACAAGTTTATTGTTCAAAGGCCAACAAGACGGGCATGAAAATAACAAACATTTTCTATCCTGGAGGGAGTAAGCTCAAATTAGAAAGATTTAGTTTTTCTATTAATCCAATTTTATAACTTTTTAAAATATGTATGATGTATGTATGTATGTATGTATGTATGTATGTATGTATGTATGTATGTATGTATGTATGTATCCATCCTCACAAGATAAAAGTTTAAAGCAAGCAAAAAGTCTGAATCACCAAAAAAAGCACAGAACCTCTGAAGGATAAATGGAATGCTATGAAGCCGATATTAGGGCCACAATTTAACACTTCATAAACCTTTTACTTGTCTGGTGGTTTAAGAGGCAGGATCAGGGGTGAAATGCTACCTGTTTCGGCTAGTTGCTAAAAAAAAGTTTTTAAAAAGTTCTGATGATCACGCGGCACAGCTGATTGTTACACAGCTCATTGTCGGAACTTTTTTTTAAACTTTTTAAAAGCATTTTTTAAATTACCAGTAGTAAAAAAAAAATGCTAAAGTTTTTTAAAAGTAAAAAAAAAAAATCAACTCTACCGCACAATTTATATTTGCTAGAAAGCAGGAAATCAGCAAAAATTTTCAGGCGCTGAACTGGTAGTAATGCCAGCAGGAACCCATCCCTGCCCTGACTATATTTAAAAGGTCATCTTGACAGGAATCTACAAGTTCTATCCTTAACTGCCTGAATTGGCAGCATGTGGCACGTAGAATGCATATTTTATTGGACATGAGACATCTGCCAGAAGATTAAGATATTGTGAACTTTGTTTCATTGAAGACATCTGAAGACTGACTTCTACTCTTCTACTCCATTAAACCTTAATCTTTCCAAGAGAAGAACCTTCTCTATCTCACTCCTGCCCTTTGGAACATCTCCCCTCTCTGCCACTCCAGGTTGGGTCCTCCTACCCTCGTGACCTTCCACAAGAGCTTGAAGGCTATTGGTCTGGGACACCAATGGGGGATCATCACACTGGAGGTGAATGGTAAATTAATAACAGATCCCACCTCCCTGCTCTGCTCATCCTACTCCCTCTCTCCCTTCCCATTTTTTAATTAGTAATTTATATTTTACAGTGTTTTATTTTTATTATATACACGTTTTTTTATTGTTTTATTCTTTTTAACCTTGTAAGTCACTCAGTGTCACCTTGTGGTAAACTGGACAGCAAACAAATTTAATAAATAATAATAATAAACAATTTAAAACTAAAGAGTTGGACATCCTCTCTAAAAGCAAGGTCATATAAAGGTGGTCCTTGACTTACAACCATTCATTTAACAACAGTTTGTTTATTTATTTATTTATTAAATTTCTATCTCACTGCTACAGCAAAATTATGATAATCTCAGAAAAAGTAACTTACAACCCATTCTTGAAATTATAATCATCGTACTATTCCAATGATTACATGATGCAATTTGGGCTCTGGGCAACCAATTTGCATTTACAATGGCTGAAGACTAGTGGTTACATGATTATAGTTGGCAATCTTCCCAACCAATTTCTGCAAAGTCAGTTAGAAAAATTGGATTCACTTAACAGCCATACAATTCCCTTAACAACGATGGTAAACATGTTTATAAAATTGGGTCCAGCCCCATGATGATTCACTTTACCATCCCACCAACCTATGTTGGAAATTCCATTTCCAACTACAGTCGTAAGTCAAGGATATATAACTGTATAACTCTTGAAAATGTGTTATTAATACTAACATTAAGTATATATTAGTAACATGCAGGGAAGATAATGCCTCAATTTATTGCAGAAGATGGGTTACTATAAATGTACTATAAGAATAGTATAATTAGTTAGAATTGCTTTTTTCTATCATTTAAAGCCCAATGGTTTTAACAGAGGAGGAAATAAAGTGATACATGAGCAAACAAAAGCAACAAATGTATGCAATTCTGTTCATTAATTATGAAATAAATAGAAACTAGGCAATGGAATAATTCAATTAATTAAAAACAGGCTTATAAAATACTTGGCAGCATACTTATAGCAAGTTAGAATAGCAACTAGCAGGGGTGCTTCTAATATTCCAACCACAAAATATTTATGTTCTGTAGGTTTTATTCCAACACGGGGACCAACACACAACAAAACCCAGTTGTGGTTGTCCTCCCTTCTCCCCCACTCAATATTTCCAACCAAATGAATATACTGCTCTTATTGTTTGCCATGGCAATTTTTAAAATTTTCTTTTTTTTAAAAAAAATCCCTTTTTCTAGTTTCTTTGTTGGTTTCAAATGAATACCGTTCCCCAAAAAATAAGACCTCCCCAGATAATAAGCCCAATCAGGCTTTTGAGTGCATGTGCTAAAATAAGCCCTCCACCAAAAATAAGCCCTCCCCAAAACTACTGCAACACAGCAGCAGCCATGAGGTGACTAGACTTGCCGCCTTCTGCACCTCACAAATAATACGACCTCCCCAAAAATAAGGCCAAGTGCTTATTTCGGGGGTCAAAAGAAAATAAGACCTTGTCTTATTTTTGGGGAAACACGGTAGCAATCAACATGAACTTCTAAATCCGTGATGACGAACCTATGGCATGCGTGCCACAGGTGGCACATGGAGCCATTTGTCAGGGCATGCGAGGCATTGCCCTGTCAGCTGGCTAGCACATATGCATGTGATGGCCAGCTGAATTCGGTTCGCTCATATGGTCATTTCTTTGCCCTCCGGAGCCTTGAGGGAAGCCTCCTGAAGGTTCATGAAGGCTCCGGAGGGCTAAAACCGGTCCTACGAGCAAACCGGAAGTCCATTCCTGAAGTTCCAGTTTACCCATAGGGCCGGTTTTTCGCGCTCCGGAGGCTTCAGGGAAGCTCCTGAAGCCTCTAGAGGGCCTCCGGGGGGGGCGGGGGGGGCTGTTTTCGCCCTCCCCAGGCTGCTATAAAGCTTCTGGAGCCTGGGGAGGGTGAAAAAAAGCACATCAAAAATGGGGGGGAGCGCTGGTTGTGCGTGCATGCGTGCTGTGGTTGCATTATGGGTGTGGTATGCCTGCACATGACCCCCCTGCACTCCCCCCGCTTTTGGCACGCGAGCCAAAAATGGTTGAGCCTCACTGTTCTATGCTATGGATGTTTCTTCCTTTGAGGAGCAAATCAAGACAGCATGAATTCCATGTTTTCATTTTCGTAGCTGGAATATTCAAAATACTTCAGGATTTGTTCGGAAGCATTCCAAGCTTTCTTTCATCGGATATTCAGTCTAACATTTCAAATGGGACTGTTCTGTCCCAAGCTCAAAATAAAACACATTTCCTGTTCCCTGCATATCCTTAAAGAATAGAACAGAATCATAGAATTAGAATGAGCCGTTTCTACCATCAGATCTAGCCCTTATTCAGTGCAGGAATTCAAATCAAAACATCGAAAGAAATGCCCGTTTCAACAAAGACCATCTCTCCCCTAGACAAGGGTTTTACAAACCAGAGTAATGCGTATGCAAGAATAATCAACCAGTCAATTTTATTTATGGCCAAAAGGCCCAACAGCAAGTTACAAACATAATCTAACTTGGCACTGGACAAAACTGTTAAATATAAAACATTATAAAATATTTAATAAATATTACATAATAGATTTAAAACTCCAGCTCACTGATTTATTGCTAAAAACCTTGTTTTTACAGCCATAGTTAAAAATGTGGATGCTGCCAATGTAATCTTAGATTCTCATCCCCAATATATATTTTTTGTATTCAGAAGTATTAATAAGTATTTTACAAAAGTCTGTGGTTTTTCCTCTTTTAATTATAAAGAACTCAAATAAATAATCCATGTTTTCCAGGATACATGATACCTATGAGTCTGAAAAGAAGTTGAGCGTAATCCAGGGCAAAGAGCACACGACTCTGAATACAAACAAACCTTGAGATAACTGCTGCCTGCACACATATAACATTGTCTTATGCACAAAGTGGGAACAAGGCAATGAAAGCACTTTTGTTTCCCTCACAGACAGCCCTACAACTTCAGACTGTCTGAAAGATGCAACTGATAACTTCACAGTAGACATACCAAGAGTACACCTGTACTCTTAGATCCAAACTACAAAGACCTATATGTCTACAGTTGGGTAGTTTGGTCTAGTGGTTAATGTGCTCAACTAAAAAATAGACCACCAGTTCTAGTGCCACCTTAGCCATGGAAGCAATCTGGGTGATTTGGAGCCAGTCACTCTCTCTCTCTTTCTCAGCCCAACTCACCTCACAGTGGGGGGGGGGGTTGTTGTAGGGAAAATAGGAGAAGGAAAGAGTATTAGGTAAGTGGTTGCCTTAAGTCAGTGGTTCCCAAACTTGGCAACTTTAAGACTTGTGGACTTCAACTCTCAGAATTCTGGAAGTTGAAGTCCACAAGTCTTAAAGTTGCCAAGTTTGGGAACCACTGCCTTAAGTTATTCTTTAAAAGTAATAAAGGCTGGTAGATGATGATGATAAGATAGAGAGGGAAGGGGAGAGGGAGGGAGAGGAAGAGGGAAAGGGAGAGGGAGAAATATTATCAGTCCAATACCAAAATCCATTAGGACTTTACACCCAGGATCAGAGGTGGTATTCAGCAAGTTCTGACCAGTTCTGGGAGAACCGGTAGTAGAAATTTCGAGTAGTTTGGAGAACTGGTAAATACCACCTCTGATGGCCCCACCCCCATCTATTCTCTGCCTCCCGAGTCCCAGCTAATTGGGAAGAAATGGGGATTTTGCAGGAACCTTCCCCTGGAGTGGGAAGGGAATGGAGATTTTACAGTATCCTTGCCCTGCCACGCCCACCAAGCCACACCCACAGAACCGGTAGTAAAAAATGTTGAATCCCACCACTACCCAGGATTACACTGTGTCACTCAACTTGGATCACTTCAATGTTTCAATTATGGATATTCACATTCCTGAAACAACTTGACATAATAATCATTTTCATAAGGGAAGAGAAAACCACAGGAAATACTACATTAATATGCTTTGCACAATCCCTTCAGACATACAAGTTGACACAAACCCACTTCCTACTTTGGAAATCTCAAAAACCATAATATTATGCAGAGTCGTGGCTTCTTTACTTTCATAAAAAAGCAAATGTTTTGCAAATTAAAACAAGCTAAAGGCATTTCATGACTTTCTACATAAGGAAACTGAAGTATTTGTTAGTCAATTTTCTTCCTTCTCTATATGATTTTTTTTTAAAAAAAGGTAACAGACATTCTTAGAAAAAACAAACATAATAAGTATGGCACCAGGCTAGAAAATAAGAGATTGTGAGTTTAAGTCCCGTCCCTAGCCATAAAAACCAGCTGGGTGACTTTGGGCCAATCACTCCTCTAAATACGGTTTCCCCCAAAACAAGCCCTCCCCAGATAATAAGCGCAATCAGGCTTTTCAGTATATGCACTAAAATAAGCCCTCCCCCGAGAATAAACCCTCCCCGAAAATATTGCAACACAGCAGCAGCCATGAGATGACCACGCTCGCCGCCTCCTGTTCCTCAAAAATAATAAGACCTCCCCAAAAATAAGGCCAAGTTGGGGGGATGTCAAAAGAAAATAAGACGCTGTCTTATTTTCAGGGAAACACGGTAATAAACTAAATATTTTGCCCTTAGCCATTTGATCTAACTGAAGTCAGGGAATAAGAACATAAATGATCTAATGAAAGCCATAATTCTGTTTCTATATTTGCAACGGACAATAACAAAACTCCACCCCATACTCTACTAAAAGAAAACTGCAATCACTGATATTTAATGATATGCCTTCCACCATAGTTAGTTTCTTCTAAAGGCATTATTTTAGCTGCAAAGTCTACATAAAAAGCAGACATACATAAACACACACACACCACAAAACCACCCCAGAAGGCTACTGTACATCTTTGTCTTGAAGGAGGAGCTTGAGTTGGGCCTAGATCTCAGGACCTCAAGATCCTCTAGGGACAGGGAATGCGTTGATGCTACAGCCAAACATTACATAAGATTTCTTATTTTAGTTCATGCTGTTAGCAGTGGAAAGGAATCTGAGCATCTACTGAGACACAGAAATGGAGCCCAGCTATTTTAACGCTTTTTATAGCAGAGGATCACAAAGCACATTTTGCTTTGCTGCAGCCAAGCACCCCTGGAAGAAACTGATATTAGTATAACAAGGAACAGTTTTTTTTTTAAAAAAGAAAATTTATCTATACTTTTAATGTATGAGAAACTAAGCAGGCATTTCTTCCAATGAAAGCCAACAATCAAACTTGATTGGAGTAATCCGAATAACAGGCATTCTGCACATAAACCCAAGTCAAAACATATGTGCACATCTCAGTCAGAATGGATAGAAAATCAGTTTCTGTCATATAAAAATCTAATGCATTTCTGCCATAATTATCGCATCAAAATTGCAAATGTGCTACACTGCTAGAATTATCCTACTTCCAGATGGAGGGTAACATCGCGTCTGGTTCACAGATTACTGTTAATTTATCTAATTTTGCATTTTCAAAATTAAAAAATTCATATGCTTATTTTTTTTAAAAAAATCTGCTCTTGTCCAAATTTAGAAGTACAATTACTTTATCCAATTAAAATATAAAAAAGATGTCTACACTATTTATTTTTCATTAGACTTCCATCACTCTTTCCTACAGGAAAAAAGTTTTTCCTTCTCTATTGTCCCCCAGAGAGTGAATCCAGCGAGGCAGGCTGGGCTGAGAGATGGTAATCAGATCAGTGTCAGTGAGTTTCTATTGCTGAGAGTGGAGATACACAGGTAGTTCTTGACATACGACCATGTTTGAGCTTACATTTCTGTTGTTAAGTGAGACATTTGTTCATGGACTTTTGCCCCATTTTGAGACTTTTCTTGTCACAGTTGTTAAGTGAATCACTGCAGTTGTTCAGCAAGTAACATGGTTGTTAAGTGAATCTGGCTTCCCCGTTGACTTTACTTGTCAGAAGGGTGCAAAAAATGATCACATGACCTTGGGCAGTGGCGGGTTCTGGATTCTGTTCTAACCGGTATGGTTGGAACGGCCATGGTGCCACCCACATGCACGCGTGGGGTGCACGTTTGCATTGTACTTGCCTGCGACGCTTCCAAAAACCTCCGGGATGCTCCAGCTGCTCGGCGGAGTGCTGCACAGGCACCGTACGCGCCATGTGCGTGCACAGAAGCACCAAAAGCTTAAAGCACAGGTAAGGAGCGAGGGCGGGCGAGTGTGCCCTTTGGAGCACCATACCGGAATGGTATCTGGTGCTCCGGGCTGGCTCCGGTATGCCTGTACTGGGGCGTACCGCCTGCAACCCACCACTGGCCTTGGAGGACTGCAACCATCATAAATATGAGCCAGTTGCCAAGTATCCAAATTTTGATCACGTGACCATGTGGCTGCTGCAATGGATATAAGTATGAAAAACGGTCATCAGTCACTTTTTATAACTTTGAATGGTCATTAAATGAACCGCTGTAAATTGAGGACTACTTGTATATGGGATTTATGGTAACCTACAAACAAAAACTACACACACTTTATTAAAAATTGCTTAGAGGGCAAATTGCTTACAAAAATATATATTTATTAAGCAATGTTGTTTTTCAGAGATTTGCCAAAGTTACTATTTCTAATAAATTAAAAAAGTTGATAGGGTTATTAAATTATTATGCAAATTTGCATGAAAGAAATATTTTGAGAGAATTAGTGCTTGAATTTTTAATACAGGTAGTCCTCAGCCTGCCTATTTATGCTTATACGTGTAATGGCCGTAAACGTGACCAACATGATTTTACCACACTTTTTGTGGCTGTTGTTAGCAAAAATGACAGTTGTTATTGTGAATGCCACAGGTCTTAAGCGAACAATTGTTAAGTGGGCCCATTGTTCACTATCAGTTCATTAATAGATACTTCTGCTGTATTTTGAATAAATTACTCAAATCAGATGATTAAACAGACACACAGCTAGTATCTACAAGTGGTCCTTGACTTATGACCAATTGCTTAGTAATTGTTGATTGTTGGTTTGAGCTCTGAGCTTGGCGATTTGGTTGCATATATTTCATTCCCATTCAAGGAGGCATCTTCTCAAGTCCTGGTTTGATTTTATATTGTATGATTGGCTGGCTATAGCTGCTGAATCATAATCCTTGGTTTTAAGTACCGTTAAGTAATGTATGATGTGAATTAGTTCTGGTGTTGTTGTTCAGATGTCTTCTGATGCTTAATAACTGTTCAAAAGTATGACTTACCTGAAAAGAGACTTACAACCCAAAATTTTATGTCAACCCCCCACCGGCGATCATGTGACATTTTTTAGGTGCTCTGCAATATAACCAAATTTACAGCCATTTGCAGCATCCCAGTCATGTGACCACATTTTACAATGGTTTTGCCAAAACCCAGTATTCCTGGGTCTTGGGGAAACCACACCATAGTGAACAATGGGCTCACTTACCAACCATGACATTCGCTTAACAACTGTGGCATTCACAATAACAACCATCACTTTTGCAAACAACAGTTACAAAAAGTATGGTCAAATCATGTTGGTCACGTTTACGACCATTGGAACTTACAACCATACGAGGCAGGCTCTAGTATGGTTAGAAACTGAGGACTACCTGTATTAAAAATTCAAGCACAAGCTCTCAAAATATTTCTTGCATGCAAATTTGAATAATGATTCAATAACCCTATCACCTTTTACAATTCATTAGAAATAGTAACTTTGGCAAATCTCTGAATAAATGACAGCAGTTAATTATATTCCAATTTTTGGAGTTGTTTTTCATGTTTTTCTTCCATTGCTATTATCATTCTTTTGTCATTTCATCATCATCACCATTAGAAGAATTAAAAAACCTACTGCTCATTGCATTATAATTGATAAATTCATGGTTATAATGAAGCCCTACCAAGTCACAGACTTTTAGCATAGACTACATAGTTAAACATAAAATGCCAAGCAGCCCAATCTATACACAGTTTTATTCTAAACTTGATAAATTTTTCCGTAACAGAAAATACCAATCATCTGGCTTCTAATGGTTCGCTTACAGATTATGGAATAATATATAGCCATATTAGCTAGAAATTAAAGAAAATGGCCAACAAAACTGCTATGCAATTTTGAAAAGTCACCATCTTTATTATATTGATTTTAATTAAAAAAAATTCTAGCCCATTTAACTGTAAAAAGTCATTACAAAAACTAGGATATTCAATTCATTTATTTGGAATCTTTATAAACTGCCTCAATCCATATGGATTCCGTGAAGCAAATAACATTTCTAATGTTATTTGTTCAACATGAAACAAATGACTGTCAGAGATAAAGGTTATCATCTCCTCCTTATAGTTTACACGGGGTCCCCAAATCAACAGGCTTTTAAAATGTTTTATATGTTGCTGGCTTCTAAAAGACTGTATATGTGATTTTTAATGTTTATCTTTTTATACTGTAAATTGCCTAGACCCATCTGGAAAGGGACAGCATAAAATTTGTAAAATAAATAATAAACTTCCTATGTACGTGATTGTGGCTTTTTCAGAAATAGGTTTAATGTAAAAAAAAGCAATGGAAATAGAAAACTAACGTTGTCTGTCAATATTTTAATTAGTCATTTTTTTTAACAAAGCAAATGATTCTCAGTAACATAGTCAAAAGTTTGAGTTGTTAGTGTATAACAATGTCCTCCAGACTATGCCATACAATTATCTGTTTAGTGACAGTTCAAAGTTACAATGGCATTTTTAAAAAGTAACTTTTGGCCATTTTTCACTTTTATGTCTGTTGCAGCACCCCCAGAGTCACATGATCAAAATTCAGATGTTTGGCAACTGACTTGTATTTATGACAGTTCCAGTATTCTGGGGTTATGCGATTACTTTTTGAGACATTTTGATAAGAAAATCAATGGGGAAGCCAGATTTACTTAATAACTATACTACTAACTTAACAATTTCAGTGATTCATTTAACAACTGTGGCAAGAAAAGTTGTAAATGGGGCAAAACTCATTTAACTGCCTTGCTTAGCAACAGAAATGATAGGCTCAATTAGGATCATAAGTCAAAGACTACCTGTAAAATTCAAGAAAGAATTCAAATTCATTCTTTCCCTTCCATTTGAATTAAGAAACCTGCTTCCCTTAAAAATAATTTAACTTAAAAAAAAGTTTTTGAATGCTAGGAGAGCCCTTCAACACAAAATAGCTATTTGGGGAGTACTCCATGGCAAAATAAATACTTCTGGTATACAGCTGATCAATTTTCCTATGACTGAAAAGAAGACTCAGTAGATAGCATAAGAGATAAGTAATAAATCCAAGACTGCATTGCAAGTAGGCTATAATCAGGTACAACTAGCAAATTCTTACAAGGGTCAGTATGAACAGAGGATGCAAAGTATGTAGTATGTAGAGAATGTTGAGTATCTTGGGGGGAATGCTTCCCTTCAGAGTGGGTCCCGTCAGGGTGCGTGGGGGCTTGATGTGTGCTATGTGTGCATGCGCAGAAGTAAAAGAAATGCTTCTGCGCAGAAGCAAAAAATAAGATGGCAGTACCTATGGCGCCGCCGATAGAACCGTTTGGGCTGGCTGATTTACTACCTACTTGGTCGAACCAGTCTGAACCGGTAGGAAGCCAACTCTGCTTCCCTTCCTTAATAGCAATATTATTAAGCAATTTCTTACACTACTACAAGGATTTTAAGTGAGAACAGCAGCCAGAGGATAACAGTAACTAAAGACATAAACCTGTAATACCTCTGCGTTTATCTCCTACTATCATATAGGAATTCTACAGATTGCACTGCAAATTCGCATGTTCTTGCAGACCAAAACTGAATTGCAATTTGTAATGCCCTAAATGCTATCTATTATACAGTTCAAATATATTTGTGTGTACAGTATGCACAGTGGAAGTGCAGTACATCAGCAGAAAAATAGATGATGTATTAAGATACTACATAAGCACTGCTAGTATCAGAGACCGAGATACAGCAAGAGGATTACTGAGATTCTATAAAAGCAGCCAAATCTTTTAGTATGAACATAGCACATCTGCCATTTAAGGAAACCACTTAGGTCAAACATTTTGCTGCAGCTATTTCATCTCTACAGGAAATAAATCCTGGATTCATACAGCAATCATGATCCGATTTATTCCAATCCCAGCTCAGGCAGCTTTATGCCACTCTACTAACAAGATCAAGGCAGGTTAAACAGGATTTATCCAGGCTGATCAGAGATGGATTAGATAATGAAACCCAACTATATAAAGCTATCTGCTCCTGAAGGGGATCACAAATGCCACAAAGCAAAGCATGGCACAGTGTCCATACATCTTGATACCATCTATTGTATCAAGATATTGTTTCCAGCTCTGCTCTTTGGCCTGCAATTTAAAATATCATGCATGAAGCATGCTTATATCTAGATGTTTAAGTCTGCTTAGGGACTGAATGTACGATTACTCGCTCATCTGCAATCTAAATTTGTTCGTAGCAATAATAGAAAACATTAGGATAAAACTGCCAAATCTGAGGTGCAAAAATCTATACTAGTTTTTTTGCATCTACTAATACCAACTTTATGGATCTATACTTTTTTGCACTCCAGAACTGGCAATTGTATACTACAAATAATAGCCTGCATTAACCTAGGTTGGTTCACACATTTTGCTAAGCCATATTAAGGTGCTTGTTTTTTATGTAACTGATTGTGAGTCCATCTAAACATTTAATGAGCCATGGTGGCGCAGTGGTTAGAGTGCATTACTGCAGGCTACTTCTGCTGACTGCTGACCGCCTGCAATTTGGCAGTTCAAATTTCATCAGGCTCAGATTGATTCAGCCTTCCATCCTTCCAAGGTGGGTAAAATGAGGACCCAGATCGTTGGGGGCAATATGCTGACTCTGTAAACCGCTTAGAGAGGGCTGTAAAGCAATATTGGATTGGATTGGATTTATTACATTTATATGCCGCCCTTTTCCCCGAAGGGGACTCAGGGCGGCTCACAATTCAAGTCAGGGAAGGGGGTACAGACAGGGGATAAAAAAGACGAACATAACAATACACAATTTAAAAGCACACAACAGCCATACCATTCGAGGAGAGGGGCAAAAGCTCTTTAGCCCCAGGCTGGTCGGAACAGCCAGGTTTTAAGGGCTTTGCGGAAGGCTTGGAGGGTGGTGAGGGTTCGAATCTCCATGGGGAGGTTGTTCCAGAGGGTCGGAGCAACCACAGAGAAGGCTCTCCTCCGGGTAGTCGCCAGTCGGCATTGGCCGGCGGATGGAATTCGGAGGAGGCCTAATCTGTGGGATCTAATCGGTCCATTGGAGGTAATATATAAGTCTGAGTGCAATTTCTATTTATGGGTGTGATTGATGAACTCAATTCATTCTTATGCAAACCACTGACATTTTCTAATAACTGAGTTAGGTAAAAATGGAAATGTAGAAGAAATATTATGGTAATTTAATTGTGAAACTTGAAAAATATCAGCAACAAAATCCACTGAAGTAGATATTTTGGGGAAATTTTGGTAATTCCAGCTAGCAACTTTGAGAACCTTAGTATAATCCATCTATAAAGCACAAGGCTGAGGAATGAAGTGTAACTTAAAAAGGGAAAAAATGCAGTATTTTCACATGTCTAATAGGTGAAACAATCATGGTAATTCATTTTATAGCTGAATATTATACTTGTCATCATATCTATTTTTTATAATAAAACTAGCGTACTGTATATACTCAAGTATAAGCCTAGTTTTTCAGCCCACTTTTTGGGCTGAAAAAAGCCACCTCGGCTTATACTCGAGTCAGTGAAAAATTTGTCCGAAATGGAGGAGAAAAAGGGGCGGGGCCATGCCGCTGGGTGACGCTCGTGAATGGCCCAGCGCCCCTGTGAGTTTCCCCTCCCTCTGTGTCAGTTTGCCGCGCAGCGTGCACCGCACCATCCCCCCTCCTCACGTTCTAATGTAATGCAGGGCTATCTTACGATTCCCCTTCCTCCCCCTCCTCCCGCTCTGCAACGATGTCCCACCTCCTCCTTGTTATGGCAAGCAGCCACATAGCGATGTCCCACCTCCTCTGGTACAGTGATCCAATGATAGGAATCACTGTGCCATGTGTCATAGGAGGCGGGACATCATCATCACAGCGGGACATCAGCATCATGAGGTGAGTGAAGTATTTCATTGAATACACCGGTATTGTGTGATAATAATTTGTTATGCAGAGCAAATTTTTACAATGGCTACTGTATATTTAATGGGCACAGGCAGGCTGTATATGTTATTCAATGGGCAATGGCATTATTGGTATCTATTTTTATTTTTGAAATTTATCGGTAGCTGCTGCATTTCCCACCCTAGGCTTATACTCGAGTCAATAACTTTTCCAGTTTTTTGTGGTAAAATTAGGTGCCTCGGCTTATATTCGGGTCGGCCTATACTCGAGTATATACGGTATATCACGGCATAGCCTGGGTATTGAGTTATAGGGGGGAAATGTCTGGACCAAACATAATTTTTAATGTTGGTCTTTACCCTTTACCAGAGGGAGCCCCCTTGTGGAGTACTGTGAAGCCTGCAAGAGCAACTTCTCCTTGAGCCCTGATTTTGGTGACAATTAATGTTTTAATTAAAACATTAATAATGTTTTGCCTGTGCTCCCAGAAGCATAATTTCTAATGTTGGATTTCCCACTTACCAGATGGAGCCCCTTTGTGGAATACTGCGAAGCCATTACCATAGCAACTCCACTGCGCTGTACAGTAGAAGCCATTTTAAGATACAACAGCCTGTATCTTAACAGAACACACACCCCAAGGGGTGTTAGGGGTGTCTTACCTCCACAGTATTTGTTTCCAAAGAGTAAGTCATCTGTGTACCAAGTTTAGTTGAAAGGAGAGGAATAGGAGAAAGGGAAAGGCAGAGGAAGAATGGGAGGGAATGTAAGAGTAGGAAAGAGGGGAGGAATGGGAAGAAGTGGGGAAGGTAAAGGGGAGGAAGGGGAAGGAGAGAAGGGAAAGGAGAGGAGGAAGGAAGGAAGGAGAGAAGAAAGAGAAGAAAGGGGGGTAGGAAGGAGGGAGGGAAGGAGAGAAGGAGAGAAGAAAGGAGGGAATGTAGGAGAGAAGGAAGGGGGGAAGGAAGGAGGAAAGGAAGGGGGAAAGGAAGGAGAGAAGGAGAGAAGAAAGGAGGGAAGGAAGGAAGGAGGGAAGGAAGGAGGGAAGGAGAGAAAGAGGGAAGGGGGAAGGAAGGAGGGAAGGAAGGAGGGAAGGAAGGAGAGTAGGAGAGAAGAAACGAGGGAAGGAAAGAGGGAGGGAGGGAAGAAGAAGTAGGACCGTTGTAAGATAAGATGGATCGATGGGATGGTAAGAAAGCAATCTTCAAGTATATTGTCAACTGTAGGGAAAAAATTGTTATAAATACATATTATTAATAACAGTTATGAGATCATATAATTGTGAATGTATATATGAAATTGATAAAATTAAAAATTAAAAAAAAAAGAAATTGCTTGAGGCGTTCCAGAGTTCTGCTGGAAGACACACACACACACAGGTTTTTATATATAGATAGATATAGATTCCCTGATTAAAAGGTGATCAGCTGCATGCACTAAGGGAGATTCAACTTTTTTATGATATATTAATTCATATAAGAAATCTTGTTAATCAGGAAGGAAGGGGGTCTATCATCAACATTCATTGTATTGTGGTGTGTGATAAGTTTATTATTTTCCGTACTGTACTGAAAACCCTGCAAAAAAACATAGCCCTAAGTTGACAGTAGGGATCTGTCTCCATTTGGACTGAAGAGTAGAAAAGTAACTATATATTTGTATTATAACTAACTGAAATGTTTACTATTAAGAATAAAGAAATATGCTTGTAAAACTAATATTTCAAAATCCTTCCAATAAACAAAAAGGACAAGATAATAAATAAAAAAGATACTGCAATATCCACGAACACTTTCAAACCTATTGGCTTGAATCAACACATCTGAAACGTCCCGCATGAAAACTGATTATGAGGACTGGATGATCTTGCTGAATGATATAGAATGTAGAACAGAAGTGCACGGAAGGGGAACATTCATTTCTGGCCTTCATCCAATTCTTCCCTCTTGAAGTTTATATGCCATTACCCTTGGGATTCAGTAAGGTTCTCCAAGGTCCAAATGATCCTTTGGGAAAGGAACAGGTTGCTGGGAAAGTCAAGATCTGTCACACACACACCACTATATACACCAAAAATTAAATGGATCCAAACATAAAATGGAAGGCTGTTAAAGCATCAAGGATTTTTTCCCCAACATGGTTTATTAGACAAGCCAACAACTTTACACTGGTTGTTTACACAGCCACAGGTGGCTTCCACTACCTCATCTGTAGTTCCCAGACAGGATGAAAGTAAAAATTTCATATCATCTATTATCTATGTATCAATTTTTTATGGCCAACCATCTCACAAGAAGTGACTTTGGGTGGCATACAACAATTAAATAAGCATATAAAAGCAACCATTTTAAAAAAACAGTATTTGTTTAAATACAAACCACTGGAGCGAGTAAATTATGCACAAAGATGGAGCCATCTTCGAGTATCACTGTTACTCTGGGACCCACAATCTGATGACTTAGCCAGGTCTTGAAGGATTTATGGAACATTAGCAGGGATGGAGCTAACCTCACTTCAGAAGAGGGAGGGGGAGGTCCCTAAAGGTGGGCATCACAGCCAAGAATCTGGCATTCTAGAGCTCACCTAGTGTTAAGTTCCTGGTAGACAGGACCGAAAGTTTGCCTTCTCTGCCCAGCTCAGGGAGCAGAAGTGTGACAATTGCTACTCCAGAATATAACTGCTTGTCCTATTGCCATATGCAGCAGTTGAACTTGTGGATACTCAAGGGAAGTCCCACTGTAGTAGTTCAATCTGGAAGTGACTAGGAAGTAAATGATTGTGGACAGAGCTCCCTGATCCAGGAACGATGCAACTGAAATACAAGATGAAGCTGTGCAAAGGGCCTCCTAACCATAATTGCAATTGCTGCTCAAGCAGCAATTATGGGTCTAAGAGGACCCCCAGATTGTGCACCAGGTTTGCCAGGGGCAGTGCAACCCGCTCCAGCCCAAAAGATGGCATAGTTCTAGAACCAGCAGGCCCCAAAAGCTAAAGCCATTCAGTTTTGCCAACATTCATCTGAAGCCTGTAGTTCCAATTCAGACCATTATAGCCTCCAGGCATGGGAATAAAATGTTCCTGGCATTGCTTAATTGATCGGGTGGAAGAGATATCTAGTCATCATCACCACACCTCAATCCCTGCCCCAGAGTCTTAGTTGATGCCATACCAAAAGCCAGCTAGGTATATCTCCAAAGAGCCACCCCCTCTTCCAGACCTAGCAAGGTCAGTGATGTCTCACCTTTTTGTCGTTGCGTGCCGAAAGCGAACCTGTGCACGTGCGACAGTGCGCATCCTTACCCATAATGCAATGCGCACACAACCACCACACACACACCTGCGCATGTGCACACCACCTCCCCCCCACGTTCCCCTTTCCCCTGACTAAATAACTGTGCCTCGTTGGGTCATCGTTTCAGAGATAGTTCCTTACCTAAACAGTGAAACAGACCAGTGGGAGTCCATGAAAACTCCTGTTGTCTTCCCCATTGAGTTTCCTTGTGAAAAGCTGGCAAGAAGCACTAGAAGTCTTCCTTACTTCCTTTCTTCCTTCCTTCCTTCCCTTCTTCCCTCCCTCCCCCCTCCTTTTCTTCCTTTCTTTCCTCTGACTTCCTTCCAGTAACATTGAATTTAGACTTCCTACTGACTTTCCCACAAGGAAGCTTAATGACTTAAGTTTAATAGATAATATTGGGTGGACTTAACAAATAATAATGGGTATCATAGGAATTAGGGATGGTGGAGGTTTGGGATGGGTGCATAGAATGCATGAGAGGTGTAGTGGATGCTGGAGAGGGCATATAGGGATGCAGGTGAGGAAAGGTGCACAGGGGGTATGTAAGAATTGCCATGTGTGACAGGAAGAACATGCGGAAAGTTGTCAGAAGTGTTGGAAATGATGATCATGTAACTGTGACTGATTGTGGCAGCATCGCAGCCTCAACTTTCCAAAATTTCATTCCCACTGGGAGTAATGGATACTGGGTTTTGGAAGTAAGTTATCCTATGTGAGGTATGTTGATTCAAAAATTGTTGCCCTATAATGTATCATTTCACCAATTATGAACAGACATGAGAGTTTTAATAGCATATACATAAATGGTGTGTCAGAAGATCACACCATAATTCCTGTTCTAGCAAATACTTCTCAAGGGACATCTGTCAACTAAGTATGTATAAAAAAACTACAGTGAATCTAGATTCTGATTAGATTCTTTCTTCTTCAATTTTTCTTCCAAATTCACTTATTGTTTTTACATCAGGAACTATATTAACAAAACAAGCTTTAAAAAATTTAAAATCTACAAGGTGAGCAAACCTTAATATCTAAAACATTTTTAAAAGTATGCAGAAATATGCAAATATTCAAAAAGTAGTACTACTGTATTATAGTGCTACTGTGTCAACAACAGAATGAGTACCAACTTACTTGTCTAAGGAAAGCTATCAAACATATTATATTTCTGTTAAATATAGTTCTGTTTTAGGCAATTTTTCTGACCATACAGCATACTAGCTTTGTAGTTCATAATGAAGTATAAGAAACTCATCTGCTCTTCAAACAGTTAAAACTATCAAATGGTGCAACCTTCTGTTTCATAAGTTCAGGTGTTACTAAACATACAAAAATTCTGACATTTTCAAATGCTACGTAACAGCCATTATACTATTCCCTTCAGGATATGTTATGCAAAGTGCACAAAAAACTAAACAGTAGTAAACAAAAGAAAATAGACAGGAGATAAAACAAAAGGAAAGAAAATTTAACTAGATCAAGTCGAAGTGCAAAAATTCATACACCCCCAAATCAAATTGTATGTTTCAATAAATCTCTAGAGTGAATAAAATCTGATACAACTTCTGCATGAAATGTCTACTTATTATATGTGAAATTATATGGAGATTAGAAAATAATGAATGTAGTAGGTGTTTTGAAATATTTCTTTTGGCAGAAGTAATAGGTTTTTTTCCCTTTAGAGTGATAAATCTTTTTGTTCCTGCTTTAAGAATTGTTCCCCACTATTCCTTATAAAAAATTTCTAGCTCAGAAATAATTAGGATTCTTGCAGGCACTGCATGTTTGAGATCTCCCCACAAATTTTCAATAGTATTCCATTCCACCAGGACCTGGAAAAGACCATTCCAAAACATTTTCCTCTTTCTTGTAGGTCAGGGGTCCCCAACCTCCAGTTCATGGACTGGCACCGGGCCCTGCAAACAAGCAAAGCCTCATCCATGGGATGCAGGTAGCATGTGAAACCTCTCTCCATGGTACCGGTCTCTGGTACCCCAAAAGATTGGGGCCGCTGTTGTAAGTAACTTAATATTAATTTGGTAGCATGTTTCAGATTGCTATCTACCAAAACATCCAAACTCTTTTCAGCTTTAGTTTGAAGACCAAGAAAAACCTTTGCTAAAATATTCATTTTGAAACATACAATATGATCTAAAGTTTTTCATGTAAATGTATTTCCCCATATCATTCTAACCAGGCTAACCATCCTTGCTTTCATCATGCATATACATCAGGGATTGGCAACCTTAAACACTCAAAGAGCCACAAAGGTGCTAACCGGAAGCCCCGCCCCCTTTTAATTCTAGAGCCGACCGAAAGTCCGGTTCCGCCACCATTGTGTCTCCTAGCAAGGCATTCTTTTTCCCCTGTCAACTGGAAGTCCAGCTCCCCCCACCATAGAATCTCATTTTTCCTCTACCTGTCCTAAGGAAGAGTCCTATGCTGAGTTGACTGGCAACAGGGAGTCACAGCAGAGGGATGAAAGAGCCACATGCAGCTCTAGAGTCGCAGGTTGCTGGCCCCTGACATACACCAATTCATAGATCGATCGTCTATTATTTAAATTTCTCACTTTTTTTAAAAAAATCATCAATTATATTTAACTATAATATTCTCACTCTTCCTTTTCCTTTCAACTTATTCATATATTGTTCTACAACTTGAACACATTCTTTCTATATGACCAAACCATTTCAAAGTATTTCTTTCATCCTCACCTCAAAATCCTTTGTTTCCTAATTAAACCATAATCTTTTAAATGAAAAACTATTGGAAAACAAAATTAATTTGTAATTTACATGCAGTATTTTATTCAGAAGCTCAAGGCAGCATAGATAGCATTCCTTCTTTCTATTTTTCCCCACTATAACCTCGCGAAACAGGTTGGGCTCAGAGAGAATGAATCTGATTCATGAGGACATACTACAATCTAGGTTTTCTCAATGCCATTCCAACAGCAACACCACGACATCACATTGGTTCTCTAAACCAGGATCTTCTGCATGAAAGTGATGCAATATGTAGCTAAATTCTAAAGTTCATCCAAAACAATATTCTTTCTATAATTTCTGGTTAATTTTCTGGTTTCTCTGCCATTTTTATTACTCGCAATCTGTAATATGATAGGTGTGAACCACACCCACTTTCACACTTTGTAACATCTGTAGATGGTAGTAGCCAAAGAATGCTATCAACCTTTAACTATGTTTCCATAAGAAGAAATGGGAATATCCATTTGACGCATACAGCTATATACAGTTGACTATTATTAATTTTATTTCAATTCTGTTTTTTAAAAAAAAACAAGTGCAGAATCTTTAATAAGGTTTGTCAGTTTCCTTATGAGACCTCATGTCCTATTCTACAAATCCCTCTACTTTGGTCCTCGTAACTAAGTAGCTTTGCCTATCATTTTCACCCATGCCACATGTTTCAAGCTAGCAACTGTAGTAAGTAGACATAAAAATTTCTAAAGCTATCAGGAATATTTAGTCAGAGCACTATTTAATTCTTCTAATTTAATTGCTTGTAGTACTTTTTTAGTTTTTAATCATGTTGTAAGCTGCCCAGAGTTGCTTATCAATGAGATCTGCGGCATAAAAGTTTAACAAATAAATATGGATCCAGACCTGTGTGTCAAAAAGCAACAAAGGCCACATGTAATTCAAAACATAATTGTGTATTAAAATATATTGGGATTCTTTTGCACAGAAAATCTTTGCTCTGCTTGAGGTTGCCATTCTTATGACAAGCTGGATGATAACTGAATAGAAATACTGAATCCAAAATCCATATTGAGGGAACAGCCCTGTCATGTCAATTCCAGATTACAAAATAGCATGTACCCTTTTGAAACTTCTGGAACTTTTCATATAACATGAGGATAAAATAAACCTTTAGAAAAAGGGAGGTGGTAAATGCTGTATAACTCATGCCGCCAAAAAGATTTGGCTGCTCTTTTTTTTTAAATTGGTGCACATCTGTTTTTACTTTCGGTAGGAAATGTCATTGCTCTTTGGCCAGATGAGTTGGCCAACATATAATGTGAATGAACTCTATTTGCTATCTTTATTATGAACAAATACTTATTTTTTCAAAGAAACCACAGCTTCACCTGCTTTATGACTCACATAAAGCTTCATAAATTCAAAGTAATTCCATTTGAAAGACAATCCTAGGAATGTCCATTCAAAAATAAGTTATTCAAGGTTCAATAGGACTAACAGTTCACTACACATGTCTGTTACAAAAATAAGTCCTTCAGCGCGTGAGGGTTACTTCCAGAAAAGTAAGATTACATCCTTGCACCCAGATAAGTATTATCTAGCTGCAGTCTTAGACAGAAACTAACAAGATTAAAGAGGCTTCCTAAAACACTGGCTACAATTCTTCCAAAACTAAACAACCCAGGCATGAGAGACCTAAGAAACTTTCTTAAAGATCAGAATATCAACAACACTGTCAAACTATTCACTAAGTCTACACTACTATTAATCTTCTCATCATATCCTTTCCTATAGAAAGAGTGCAGAGAAAAGCAACAAAGATGATTAGGGGACTGGAGACTAAAACATATGAAGAACGGTTGGAGGAACTGGGTATGTCTAGTTTAATAGAAAGAAGGACAAGGGGAGACATGATAGCAGTGTTCCAATATCTCAGTGGTTGCCACAAAGAAGAGGGAGTCAAGCTATTCTCCAAGGCACCTGAGGGTAGAACAAAAAGCAATGGGTGGAAACTAATCAAGGAGAGAAGCAACTTAGAACTTAGGAGAAATTTCCTGACAGTTAGAACAACTAATCAGTGGAACAATTTGCCTCCAGAAGCTGTGAATGCCCCAACACTGGAAGTTTTTAAGAAGATGTTGGATAGCCATTTGTCTGGAGTGGGAAAGGGTTTCCTGCCTAGGCAAGGGGTTGGACTAGAAGACCTCCAAGGTCCCTTCCAACTCTGCTATTGTATTGTATTGATTTGACTGCTTATTTGTACCCTATGATTATCATTAAGTGCTGTACTTTATGATTCTTGACGAATGTATCTTGTCTTTTTATGTACACTGAGATATGCTCCAAAGACAAATTCCTTGTGTGTCCCAATCACACTTGGCCAATAAAAGAATTCTATATTACTCTAGGTGAGCTACCTTCACAGAAGAATCCTTACTATGTCCTGGACTACAATCTACTTTCACTGGAGGTGTTGGAAGCTACAAATCGACACATCTTCAGGTTACCCACTCGGAAGACGTCTAATCCCGATGAAAAGATGATCTTGTCACCTATAAGGCAACCACATAAACCATCCTGTGCTCATTCCACGCCAGGCTCCCTCACTCCGATTAGCCCTTCGAAAATTCCATAATGGATGAGGCTTCCCAGCACGTGGCCGTGTAACAAAACACGGGTCTCTCTACGTGTGCAACTGCTGTGACAATCTCTACGTCCACTGCCACTCGGGTCCCAGCCAGGGCGCTGCTCTGTACGGTTCGTGATTCTTCTTGGACCCGAGGGAGGCCGTGGGGTGTTTAGCTCTCCTCCTGCAAGACCAAGACCAGGGGGGGCTCCTGGGCCTCTATTGATGAATGCCTGCCTACCTGCCTGCCTGCCCCCACCCACCCTCGACATCAAAGCGGGTCAGTCTCCACGGGACGAGCATCCTGCCCTCGAGCCCACCAGCGCTGCGCGTGAACATGGGCGAGATGGAAGCGCGCCTTTTACGGCCACGGTGGGGAGGGGGGACCGTCCAAGGTGGGGGAACCGCCGCCGATGCTAACCTGCATGCCGCCTCCGTCCGCCTCCGCCTCCGTCCGCAGTCTCTTGCTTTGGCCGCTCTCGACTCCGTCCCCACCGGGCATCGGCTGCTCCAGTTCGGACTCCCGCTTGACCCCTCGAGGGGCTGCGACGCCGACGCCGGGCACGAGCTGCTGGTGCTGGATGCCCTCCGCCATCCGAGCCGAACCCCGGCCGCCCCGCTTCCCCTAGGGGGAGCCGCTGCAGTCGCCGCCGCCGCCGCCGCCGCTTCGCAGTCCCCACCAGCCGACCACCGATCGCGCTCTCTCCGCCGCGGCTCTCAGGCCCAGTGCGGCGGGTCCAGCCAGGACCCCCGGGAGCACGGTCTGGAAACGCCTCAACCCCGTTCCGAAGGGAGCCCTGCCAGCAGTCGTCCCCGGCAGGAAGCCCCCGCCGCAAGGCACCTCGGACGCGGGCCCACCGAGCAGCGACTAAAGCCCCGGAGGAGATCGCGGCGGCCCCAGCAAGAGCAATCACCGCCAGAGACGTGGAGGGGAGGGGGGAGGGAGGAAGAGAGGCCGAAGCCCTTCGGTTGTCTTCGGAAAGGCCGGAGAGGAGTTACGGCTCCCTGTGATTCCCCCTCCTTCCTCCCCGTTCGGCAATCTCCGTCAATGGCGAATGGGAGGGGAGGCGAAGGGCGGAGCTATTGGCGGTACTTGATATCTTCGCCGGGAAGGGCGGCTCGGCGGGCGCGTTTTGAGGAGAGGAAGGCCGGAGGTGGCTCATTTTTGTCGGGCGGCGGCGGCGGCGGCGGCGGCAGAGGAAGCCAGGCGCTCGGGGCGGTGTTTTTTTTTTCTCCCGATGGAAGATGAGGGAAGATCGTTGGGCCTCTATTTGATAGATAAAACAATCAGCCTCCTTTCCTGTCTGTCTGTCTCTCCACTCGAAGAAACCGCGCTAAACAGTCGCATTCCTTAGGTCTGTTTCTTCGCTGCCAGCGCCATACGGCAAACATTTATAATCGCTCCCTCCCTTTTTTTTTCCTTCTAAAAGGGAAGAGGATTCCCGGGGTTCCAATTTGCGACTATAAATACTTCAAACACTAAAGCCGCAAGCTGACCGCGAAGTTTGTGGAATTTAATTTGGAGATAGCGTGGTTTAAGGGTGGCGTTTTCCGCAAGGACCATGCTTGCAAAATATTGGAAAAGTGAGATCACCCCACCAGATGAAGGTGTAATTCAGAGGTCCCCAAACTTGGCAACTTTTAAGACTTGTGGTCCCCAAACTTGGTAACTTTAAGACTTGTGGACTTCAACTCCCAGAATTCTCTAGCCAGCTCTGTTCTGCTGACTGGAGAATTCTGGGAGTTGAAGTCCACAAGTCTTAAAGTTGCCAAGTTTGAAGACCTCTGGACTGTGCTGAAATGGACACACTAACTTTAAAAATAAAAGATAAAGAGGGCCCAGAATATTATTTGATTCAGAATAGATTTTGTGAGAGGTTAGAGACAAGAAATTAGTCTCTGAATGTTTGTATTAAAAATAGTGATGGTTTATAACGACAATCATTACAAGTAACAAAGATGTAAATAACCCAACGTAAAAAGAAACTTAAGTTAGAATTACTTGGCTAGAGCATCATTGTTGTCATTAGTATTATCATGTTATTGTTACTCTTATTTATGTGTTAAGATTTATTTTTTTCTCTGGTCTTTTTTTTTTTTTTTTTTGTAAATGGTACACCCCGATAATATGTCGTATTCAAAAATGCTTATGAATAAAACTTATACATATATATAAATAAATATTGTATTTTCCGAGTATTGGAAGGCACTTTTAATTATTTATTTACACTCTGTCTTTCTCTGTGGTCAAGCCCTCCTGAAGTCTTTGTATTAGATATAGAAAGGTTGAAAAGGTAATCCGATGATTGATGGGTGCCAAAATCTTCCTAAGTTTGATAAGACTTTTAGGGAGATCATTACTATGCTTTACCATTTAACCAGAAGCAGAAGTTAGATGTTGGGACAATATGGTAGGTACTATTGGTGTGCTGAAAATTCTGCATTTTCAACCATTGTTATACTTGGTTGAAAAGATGTATAAAAGCATATTTGACAACAGTAAGTAAAACTTTGGCAACTTTTAAAATAGGGACTTCAATTCCCAGAATTCCATATCTGGCATGGTGGCTGGGGAATTCTATGACTTTCAAAGTCTGTATCTTAAGCTGCCTAGTGAGTTGAGATGACCAGAAAGTAGGTGTGTATAACGTTGCCTTCCTATGTCACAAATCAGACAGTAGTAGTTCTTAGTCTTAAGGAAGATTTCATGACACAACTCAATCCCTGTGGGGGACGTTTTCAGATCTAGAGCTCTGGTAAATCGAAAGTTTGCTGATAAAGAAACATGTAACTGGAAAAAAAAAGTGAAATCCAATGCCAGCTTGTATATTTAGAATAGTGTTTCTCACTATTGGCTATTTGAAGATGTGGGGATTTCAACTCCTCCTTCCCCAGTTAGCCATGTTGGCTGGAGAATTCTGAGAATTAAAGGCCACACAATGTTGAGAAACACTAGAGTTCCCAGAACACTTGGGAAAAAATTCTTGTCACTTTTCTATCATTTTCTGTGCAGTTGAAAACCATTCTTGTGTAGTTGAAGTCAGTTTTGAAACATATTTGATGCATGAATAAATAATGCAACCCAATATATAGTTTTGCTTCAAATTTTGTATCTTTGGCAGTCATATTTAGTTTTGTTGGTAAACTGTTCAATGGTCCTCATAATTTTGATTCTGTGTGGTCATAGCTGACACATAACTGAGCTTCTTGATATAAAATTTAAAGCCCCAACCAATGATGGTTGAAGAAGATGGAAATTGTTGGAAATTAATTTTTATTTTAAATTTTGGAAGGAAACTGATCTGTTTTATAAAAGTCGTCTGTTTGAAGTAATGTTGAAATACTGTTCAGCCAGTTGAGCTCTAGAAAGGATCTCTGGGTGACTAAATTTCCCTTTGGAGGGCCTGAGTATAATCCTTGAATTTTATCCCTTGCGTCTAACACCAATCAATCCTTTCAGTTTTGGTCTTGAGCCTTACTACTGTCTCTGCCCCTGAATATCACTATGGTTTCTTCAGGTCATAAAAATTATTACAAACATTCCCTTCGGAATTACTTAATATGTGATCTACTTAGCATGTTGCTTATGTGATCTACTTAGCATGTTGCTTTTTCTTTTTAAAATAATGTTGGAATTTAACTTGATTGCAGCACATAGTTTAGGAGCTGTTTTTATTAGGCTTTTATTTAAAGTTATTTGTTTTGTGAATTGTTCTACAGTCATCACAAAAAGGAATATAAACATTTAAAGTAAGGTACTAATTTAAAGTGCTGCACTTTATTTTCAAATTCATCCTTTTCATTATTTTAAAAGGTATCCTTAATCATTACAACTGTTACTCTAATAGGATTATGAGGAATTGACCAATAAATTAAATTTGTATCATAGTGATATGCTTCCCATTGTGTTACTTAGGGTTTCTGAAAATTATAGCTCAATATCTAGACTACCAGATTGTTTATGCTTTAAAATAAATGTCTGTATTCTGTATTTATGCCATGTTGATTTTTTCATCACATTACTAACATTTGTTAACTAAAATATATCAAATAAAAAAAATCAAGCTCTGAAATATTATTGATCTTCCTCCTATTTTTATACCATAAAATAGGTTTTCAGTTTAAGTGGATTATTTCATTTCTGCTATTTATCAGTACTAGTTTAGCAGTTAGAAAATAGAATCAAACTGTGCCACCTTTCCAAAGGAATCAAATGACCATTTCCTATAGATATATTGAAATGGACTACTGGTAGTCTGTAACCATAACCTTTTGTTTAACAATGGTTCAAAGTTATGACAACCTCTGAAAAAGAAAATTATGACCCATGCTCAAAATTACTACCATCACACCACCCTCCATGGTCATGTGATCACAATTTAGGTGTTAGTCAACCTGCTCACATCTGCAACAATTGCAGTGTGATTTGCAACCTTCCTAGCTGGCTTTTGACAAGCAAAGTCAACAGGAAGCTGGATTCACATAACTGTTCTTTAACAGTCATGTGATTCATTTAACGACCATGTGATTTGCTTAGCAGCAGTGATAAAATGGTCATTAAATAGGGTCCAGTCATGTGAAGTTTCACTTGACGGCCACACAGATTTACACTGGAAATTCCAGTCCCAACTGTGATAGTAAATCAAGACTGCCTGTATGCCACTTACAGTTCTTGGCTGATGGATTTTGCAAAACAGCAGCATTATGCACTATAAGAATATCCAAGGTTGGGGAGGGGGGGGGGGGTTCCAATTATTTGCTAGGGAAGCATAAGGACATTTACTTTATTGAAAACTTTCCATCTAGCACAGAGTTTCTTGCTCAGATCTTATTACTGAATAACACATAACGCTAAAGTTTAATGATGTTTGTTGAGTTTTGAATTAAAGAAATATAACACATCCATTATGACATATGGAAAGCAGAATAGTCAGTTGTTCAACAAGCCAGAAAGAAAATTCCCAGTGTTGCATGCAAAGAAGTCATTGTTTGCCTCAGATAATTCCATTTTATATAATAAAACATTTAAGTGCATAGTCGAACGTGTGATTTATATATAGCTGTTAGTCGCAGATAACAGATACATATCCAGTACTGGCCTCCTTTAGTTTATAGCTGGGATTCTGCAATAACTCTAGGAGTGTAGGCATGTGTGTCTGTGTATTTTAATGCAAAAGGACACGGCCACCATAATCATGCTGGATTATTTTATATCTAAACACCCATTCCCCACTATCCTTATCTTATGTGCTGTTTGTGAGAAACCCGTCTTTCATCAGAAACCCTTCACAGCAAGGAGGTTCTTATCAATCTCTAGCAATATCGACTTGTCTGCATCCTGTTTAGTGCAAAACAGAGGCACGTAATTTGCTCCATTATGGCAGCTCCTCTCACTTTCACTGTATTCCAACCCAGGGTAGAGAAGTACACACAGCAGATGGTAGTACATGGATAATCTTTATTGTTAGAGGAGCACCGGCAATCCATTACTGACTGTAGTGGAGACACATGCTAAGGCACTTATTATATAAAAAAAGGCTTGCAAATTTGGTTTGGTGACAGCAACAGGGATAGGAGGTTCCTGCAGTGAGAGCAATAACCATACAGTATAAGATATTCTTATTTTAATTTGTCATTTACTTAGAAGTTTAAATGCAGCATATACAATATGGTTAAGTACACAGATAAATCCAGCAACCAGTGTATTGGTGTAGAAAAGTAAAGACTATCTATATAATTGCAGTCCCCATAGAAAGGCAGTGATAAAGACCTTTACTGTATTTTCTTAATTACTTATAAACAAGAGATACCAAGGTCTTCAACATATCATCTGTGCAGATTAAAAGGGTTTTTTTCTTCTTTAATATACTCTTAGTCACTGTGCAGAATAACTAAACCTATCCCCTGATTATAGAGCTAGAGGCTTGGACATTATAGTAAAGAAGCACTTCCTTGCCCGTACTCCATTCAAACCCAATAAGTTCTGTTTCTTACCATTAAATATATTTGGTCCCAAACAGGTTCTCCAATAAGAACATTAGGAAAACTTGATGCTTTATTGACTTGTCTTTAACTATTGGTTCATTCCATCTTAGACATAAAGCCAGAGACACCATTGCACTTCAGAACTGTCCAGGTCTTGGTTACAAGGAGGGATCAAATTAATAAAGTCTCTTGTAAGAGAAGCTTCCTTCTCCTTTACCCATTCCCGAGACTTTGTGATCTACATGATTTCAAAGACGTTTGGAAGGCATGCTGGGAATCCTTGCTTTTCCTATTCAACATGACCCTTAAACTGCTAAGTGGACAGACTGAAGAAGTCGAAACTATGAGGTCACCGAACATGATTGCCAAAAGCAAACAAAAGAGGAGGAATAAAGGGTGGTTTCTTGCCTCTATCACAAACTCGTTATTAGAAAATAGTTGATTTATAGCAACAAAAAGTACTCTCTTTCCCACCAAATTACAAACATTTACTGGCAGCTGTGGGAAGAAAAATCAATGTTACAGTCATCTGTAGTGCCCAGTCTCTTATCAGACTACAGACTCTTTGGCATTCAATACAAAAGAGTGTGATGCTGGGAGAGATGACACTAATGTCGGATGGCTCCAAATAGTCCAAGAAACATTGCAACACTATGATCCACTTTCCCCAGCATACTTTAGAAGGGCTTTGTGACAAAGGGGGGTAGGTCATTTGATAATGGGTAACCTGGAAGCAATTCTATTCAGTAGTTTTGGCATCACCACCATCTGCTTTGCCATCCAGTTCTTCATCAGACATTTCACCAGGTCCCTTCCTGGGAATCCGGCGTGTCATCACAAAGGGCATATCTCCTCCTCGTCTATTGGAGAAAGTAAACACAAGTTAAATGGGAACACTGGTATTCCATTCTTAGGCAATCTACTTATTCAGATATTAGCATGCTCAAGGTAAAAACGTTAAGGGAAGTTCATGTGAATAGCAATGAACCTAAGCAATGAGCCTAAACAATGAACCGTTACCTAAGTTTGCTTCTCAGGGAAGTAACCTCCCGGTTCATGGCATCAGCGGTCTCAGTGGCATCCTCCAGTTCTCGTTGCAGCTTTCTGCGACCTGCGTTGGCTCGTTGTGCTTCTTCTTCTGCCTCTTCCAGCTGACGCTTAAGTTGCTTCAAGCGTGCATTTATCTTATCTGCCTGTAGTGCAAAAAAGAGGAATCATCAGGGTCATAGTTTATTCACATGCAGGTATCAATCCTGACTTGGAATCTTTGATATGCAGCCGATAAACTAAGTGCAAATTCTTCAAAAGAGATGTCTAGCAAAACATTTCAAATCATTAAGTCATGACAAAGTTGCCTCACAATCTGAAATGGCATAAGTACTTCTTTTGAAGTAGTAGCACACTTCTAACATGGAATAGTCCTGAACACGACTATGCAAAGTCAATTTCATTTTTATTTTATTTTTTGGAAATTCTTCCTTTTCCGTAATACCTCACAGTACTACACAAAGGCAATCTGTATCAAAGTAAGTACTCTAAGGGTATGTTTGGCCATGATACTAGTACCTGGGCCAAAGTCACACAATGAGAACTTGAAGAAAGTTTTTTGATCCTAATATAATACATTCAGTTGTATCCCCTTGGATACACTAGTTTCCTTCTTAACTTGGAGATTGATTTATGATTCCAGGGTTTATAAGTTAAGCAATACAAACAGGATACCTCAATCGTAAAATTGAGAAGTTCTATTACTAGACATCCTGATTACCTAATCATATACAAAATGTATTAATGCAGGACTATTTGGTCATAGCAAAAAGGTTGTAGAAATCAATAAAGGGCAATACTGCTAACATCTTAACTTGCTAAACAGTAGAACTTTGTAGAGGTGTAGGTAATGGTTTTTGTCATGCAGCTTGGATTATCAAGCATCGGTTTTGAAAATGCACATACCTGATCTTTATATTGTTCAGCATTGCGCCTTTCATCTTCCACTTGTAGAACAACATCCTTCAGCTTCTTCTCAGTACGTCGGACCTGCTTGCTGGCAGCCTGGCGTTCCCTTTAAAGAAAGCAGATAGGTCATGGATGTTTGCTTATAAACTGCACAAGTAGACTAAAGGTTAAAAGACTGATAGGCTTTGAAGTTGGCACTGCAACAAGTTGCACTATCTAAGTGAAGTTTCAGTTAGGACCAAAGCAAATAGAAAATGGGACATCATTTGGTTACTCTATGAAGATTCTCTATAGTCTGAGCTCTATAGGCTGTGTGCTTGATCTCATCAAGCACTCTGCTGCACTACACTGAACAGTTGTTTGTCCTGGATGGCAAACAAGCTAACAATAGCCTAATCCAGAAATCAGCAAGACCACCACCACCAACATTGACAGGGCAAGCCACTAGTACATAAAATGAGAGCAAATCCAACTCCTAGCACTGAAAATGTTACCTAGTTTGGTAATGAACCATCTACAAGAAAACAACCAAGCTCAGAGTGCAAAAAAAAAAAATACAATTCCATCTTGAGCTATAAATATTCTCTTCCATTAAAGGAGAATAATCCAAAAATAAACAGGAGAAACGTAACAGTTGAGTGTACACTAGAACAATTGAAGGTGCTAGAAACTGGAGTCCCTGAGGACCAATACACAATTTTCCATATACTTCAAAGATTAATTTTGTACTCTAGATAATTTGAAAGACCTAAGCAGTCACACTAATTGATCTGCCTTCCACTCAATCCTTTTATCAATCATTTCCAGGATTTAATGAAGAAGGGTAGAATAACCAGCACTTAAAGTTTAGGAGGTATGTGCAAAAGGCTGCTGAATTTTGACCATGTAAATCGTTCTCAATCACTCCAGTTTCTATCTCCTTCCATTGTTCCTCTAGGTAAAGACAAATCATGTACAGGGCCATTAAACTGCAACAACTGGAGGGTGAACATGTGGTAGATTATCAATACCTACTTTGTCTCAGTGTCGAGCTGTTCTTCCAGCTGTACTATTTTTGCCTCAAGAGCAGTGATAGAAGACTTGTATTTAGATTTCACAGCACTCTCCATTTCCTGAAGTTTTGCCTTTAGTTCCTTATTCTGACGCTCTGCTTGCTGGCGAGCATTTTCATTTTTCTGGGCATTACTGCGTTCTGCATTCAGATCTGTATTTATCTGATCAATCTGGGAAAGAGAGTACGAGGTATATTAGCTTCATGTATGTGAATATTTCTTCCTCCACATCCTTTAGGCTCTCCTTTCCCCATTTTTGTCACTTTTACTAAAATCTTATCTTTTCGGTTGAAATGATGCAGGGCAGGAGGATATGGAAAAGTAATCCCCATCCAGTGCTACTAAAGAAAATTATATACATATAATTATATTATCTATCTATCTATCTATCTATCTATCTATCTATCTATCTATCTATCTATCTATCTATCACATGTGATTTTCTTTTATTTTTATAAAGTAAATATTTATGGTTTAAGCTATGCTCATCAGAAGCTGCACAAGTTATCACTGCTTGATATCTAAACAATGTCTTGATTATTCATAGTTTGTTGAATATATCATAATATGTATTAACTATATATATTATAGTTAATACATATTAAGCTATTAACCATGGCTTGAAAGCCACAATTACAGGTTTCACACTGATTCTAAGCATTCTAAACTCAAACCAATGAAACCTCTCAAGCAAATACCTGAAGATTTGCCTTCTTGAGACGATCATTCACCAACTCTGTATTACTCTGCTCTTCCTCCAATTCTTCTTCAAGCTGAGCTATCCGAGCCTCCAAGCGACGTTTTTCTTCCAAGGCCAGAGCTCTGAGATAGAAAAGGAATATATTCATATACAACATTTCGAAGAAAAACATACCTAATTATTTATCATCTGTAAGCAATTCTCAAAAAGATATGAGTTAATCACTCTGTCTCCAGAAACAGGACATTTTCTATCTAACTACCGTGTTTCCTCGAAAATACGACATGTTCTCATAATACAGCCATGCCACATTTTTCTGGTGGGCAAAAATACAAGCCCCACCCCCTGGCATAGAAGCCCTCTGGACAGCCCCCCACCTCCGGCCAGGCAGAGCGCCACTTACCAACCTAGCAGTATCCTGAAGGTGCCAAGCCGCGGGAACTTGGGGGGAGGCAAAGGTGATTGCGTTGCTTGGCGCCTTCGGGATACCGCTAGGTTGGTGAGCAGCACTATGCCCAGCTGAAGAGGGGGGGTTACCGGGCAGCTGCTGTCTTGCGAGCGGGCTCCCAAAGAGCCAGATACAGCCTCATGGGCGAATGGCTATGTTGCACTGTTGCAGCAGCGTAACACAACAGCCATGAAGTGACCACAGTCACGAGCAGCCACCCGGCAAACCCCCTTTGCAGCCGGGCACAGCACCATTCACTGACCTAAGGGTATTGGCAAGCCGCATGAGCGCCTGTTCGCCGCTGCCCGGCTCACGCGGCTTGGCGCCTTCCAAATGCCAGTGAATGGTGCTCTGCATGGCTGGAGAGGGGGGTTGCTCAAGCGGCTGTTCCGCTCTTGCTCACCCACCTCCCAATGCATGGCCCAGCTCTCATTATGGAACCAGGACACCTCCGCTGCTGCCACTGCTGCCGCCATCCCAGCATGGCTTCCAACCTGAGTCTTTCGGCAGTGGCCATTCTGGGCGCATGCTCTATGGTTGTACGCTCTGCAGGCAGCTGGCCCAGAAAAAGCCAGGCTGGTATGGCGGCAGAGGTGCCCTGGCTCCGTAATGAGAGCTGGACCATGCATCCTGAGGCTGGGAGGCAAGTGAGTGAGACCGGAACAGCTGCTCACCCCCCCCCTCTCCAGCCATGCAGAGCGCCATTCACTGGCATTTGGAAGGCGCCAAGCCGCAGGAGCCAGGTGGTGGTGAACAGGCGCTCACGCGGCTTTGCAATACCCCTAGGTCAGTGAATGGTGCTTTGCCCGGCTGCAAAGGGGGTTTGCCGTGTGGCTGCTCGTGAGCATGGTCGCTTCATGGCTGTTGTGTTGCGCCGCTGCAACAGCACAACACAGCCGCCCATGCGGCTGTGCCCGGTTCTTTGGGAGCCCGCTCGCAGGAGAGGAGCCGCCCGTCAACCCCAAAACAATAAATCCTCCCCACATAATAAAGCCCAAACCATATTTTGTAGGTAAAAAGAAAATAAGACCCTGGCGTATTTTCGGGGAAACACGCTATCAGCACTTAAGGTACAGGCACTATGGAACACTTTTTCCAGAACAGCCTTATTGCTCCATGAAAGAAAGAAGGAAAAAAGTGCTATTACTCACCCTTTGCCACTACTGTTAGCAATCTCATCAGCCAGCTCATCCCTCTCTTGTTGAGCCTGGCGCTTGGCACGTTCAGCAGCTGCAAGTTCCTGAAATCAGAGTAAGATGTACACAAACTCGTGAAAATCAAGCTTTATGAAACAAATATTGTAATCTACTTGTAACTCAGACAATCATATACTTTTACATATCAGAATAACCAAGTCACCTACGTATAATATTTATTATATATATTTATTAAAAGATCCAAGTAGTATCATATACAGTAGATATAATCAGAAAGGTTTCAGAATAAGATGCAATGGTTTGTAGATAAAAAATAAATTGGCAAACTTTTAAGAAACCAAAGTAATTTATTAATAAATTACTAATACTAAATTACACTACTAACCTAGTGTTTATAGTCACAGTGAAAAATTTGACTGTTACCAATGTAATTTGGGATTTTTATCTGAAATAGCAATCACTTGCCAAAACAGCATGTAAAGCTACCAGGCATGTAATCACAAACTAATCAAAACATGTTTTTGTTTCTATCTATCTATCTATCCATTCATCCATCCTGATCTATTTGTATGTCCATCCATCCATCTATCTCTGGAAAGAATCAAGAAAAAATTGGAAAAACAACTATTTTTAACAGCTCAAAGGTCTCCTGTATTCCTACTGTAACATCAATCTATTGATACATGAACTCGCTAAGTAACTACATTTACTTCCTAACCGACAATAGGCTGGACTGGAAGATAACCTCATCCCAGCTTACAGAAAATAGTGTGAACATACAAGATATAAAAATTGATATGTTTGTGCTTGTGGCATGCTGGCTAAAATATGCCAAAATTGACTGGTACTGACCTTGACTAAATGAAGGACAGATACGACTATGTCTATACCTTACCTATCTTACTAAAATAGGCAACATGAAAGCCTTACTTGACCTTAAGACATGATAGCAGGGGAAGCCAATAAAGTATGGGTTAATTTGGTGAAGATCCATGCCACATGTAAGATTATGTTTTTCAATACAAGAGGAATAAATGGATTAATAGATGAAATAATAATAAAGAGGAAGGATTTGATAATGTGAATGAAGGTAGTCTGATCTTGCAGGGTAGTGTTGATACGCACACAGAAGTGATGATATAAGATTGATTATGAATTAAAGGGTAAAATGTATGTTAGAAAATACGTTATCAAAGTTTCTTTAGTTTGTGTGTAATGTAGTAATCCCTACATTAATGATAGTTGCCTACTATGCTCAGTGACTGGTGATAATGGAAGAATCAGATACAGTTTTTTTGTGAGAAAATGTGCAGTGTTCTGAATGAATGTGATCAATGGAAAAATTATTCTGCTTGATGACATGAATGACATCTGCTTTATGATGGTTGGAAATGAGACAAGTACAAAAAATGAGTTGGACTCTAGAATAAATCAAAATGTGATTGGTGTTTAACAGCTTCAAAAACAAAAGCTATTCATACCTACCCATATGGCAAAAAAAATCCAAATGAATGACTAATTCGATTATTTTGAAAGAAAATTAGTGAAGAATACAAGAATAATGACATATTGTGAATGTGAGATGGATGATTATTTGGTAGTGGCAGGAATAGGAAAAAATAGACATTGTGATATGTATCCTATATAATAAAGTGTTCAATGAATGGAAAATGGCCTTAAGGAAATTGGATGTGGATATTGTTTAGAACAGACTGCATAAAATTATGTTACAGTATCACTATAATGTAATGACAGAATGAGAGGACAACATTATATAATGTTTACACAGGAAAAACAATAGCTGAAAAAAGGGCTGAAAAAGAGAAAGTGACAGTAAAGGTTAAAAGAGAAGAAAATCTAAAGCAATTTTCATGGAAACAAAATTGTGTTGGAAGTTGATGAAGAAGGCTTAACAAGGACCCTCAAGCACAGTGAATGGATTTTAAAATAATGAAATTATCTGGATGGAATTGAAGCAAATGAGTAAACTGAATGTAGTGGAAATGAAGTACTTAAGAAATATGCGTGATAAAGCAACAAAATACTGTCACTGAAATTATGTACAGAATGAATGTAAATTGAAGTGACCAGCACAAAGTACTTGTAGTATTTAGGTCATTTAGAGAGAATAAATAAGGATTGAATTGCAAAAGAAACATAAGAAGCACCAGGGTACAGACTGAGAAGGGAGAGAAAACTATGACAAATATGATGACGTCTTCAAAAAGAATGAACTGAGATATTTAAAGAACAAAAAGCAATGTAACAAAATAATTTTATGTAAGTGGTGGTAGCAAAAGTAGGGACAGAAATATATGGAGAGTTATAATCAATGGTGCTAATAAATTATTTTTAACTGTTCCATTTTTTTTCCAGGCATGTATATTCTATTAGGGTCCCCCTCCTCCAAAAAAATAATTACCTCCTGCATTTGAATCATTTCTGCTTCCATACTCTTCAACTTCTTTTCATTCTCTTTAGCCTGTGCCAAAATTTCTTCTCTTGAGCCACGTGTGTCATCCAGTTCACGCATGCAATCCTTCATCTGGGCCTAAAAAGTTATAGGTAAATTAATGAGTATATGAAACTTATATAACAAATTTTATGTAAGTTTATATAAATTTATAACAAAGTCCACAGTGAATCTGATTTATAACAAATCAGATTCACTATGGACTTTGCCCAAGACAAGTCTAATTTATTGTCAACTGGTCTCCAAGACTTCGGGCATCTAATACTTTTCAACTCCGCAACCCAACAATTTTTAACTAGTGCACCCAAAGATTCAATGTGAGAACTTCTACACATAAAGCATTCTCTCTTTGAAACAGTTAAAAGGAATGTTATCAGGTGAATTCGACCTAGTTCTCAAGGATTGGTTAAACTCTTCTACTTCTGAAGGAAAGACAAAAGCCCAATTAAGGACCGAGTGGGTGGATGCCTCGAACTCCAGCAGGATGCAGACTGCTCATCACTACACCCTCGTGTTGTTCACCTTACCAGATGCCTCCTCAACAATTACAGTCCCCCACTGACATGGATACTACTGTGGCTCAGGAATGTCATTAGTCCATTTCCCGTTAGATAACACCTAGAACTAGAGGCCACTGGGCCAACCAAAATAAAAAAGACCAGTATGGAACTGGTTGGCTAATGAAGGTAACGTCCTGGTCTAAAAGGAAACAGAGTTTTCATAAAAAGTATCTGAAGATTCATATAACTAGACTTCTTTCCTAAATTAAAATAATAACCGCTAAGCCTTGATGATTGTTTGGATTGCTTACTTCAGTTCATCTGCTTGTGACATAGCAACCAAAAACCAGTATTACACAAGTGGCAAACCTCACCTGTAACTTCCGGAGCTGTTTAATAGTTTCCTCACGACTCTTGTTAGCAGAGTCTATATGGGCCTCCAAATCCTTGAGATCCATTTCCAGCTTCTTTCTGGCAGCTACAGCAATAGAGCGCTGTTTTCTTTCATCTTCCAGCTCTACTTCCATTTCTCGCACCTGTAAGGAATCAAAGCATAGACGATTTACTCATTAACACAATCCAGATCCCAAATCCTAATGCAAGGGGACCACACACACACACAAAAAGAATGCTTACTAAATCATCAGAGAATTGGTAATTAATCTTATTGCCTAGCTAAAGTTTTCCAGTAAAGGTTGCAAACAACATTTCAGGAATTTCCAAGATCTCTGAAATTCTACCTGTCTCGTTAGCTGCTTTCTCTTTTCTTCATTTTGTTCATCTCGGGCCTGGAGATCTCGCTCGAACTGTGCCTTCATGGCTTGTTGGTTTACTTCTAAGCGCAATTTGGCATCTTCTGTGGCCTGCAGTTCATCCTCTAGTTCTTCCAACTGAGTCTTCATCTCTTCTACTTGTTGTTCCAGAGCTCTTTTTGACTTTTCCAATTCATGAACCTATAGCATACAGATACAAAATTAGCTTCCCTATATTGGCACAGCCATTGTTTTTATTGTCCAGTATTTTAAAAACTAAGGTATAAATAATTTATTTAGTTAAAAACATTTATACAGCCATCCATCTTATACCAAACTCTGGGCAGCTCACAATAAAAAAAAAAGTAAAACATATAATAATTTGTTACAAATTGCAATGAAAAATATTAAAACCATGAGCAATAAAACATAGCAAAACGTGGCACCATAGGTGAAATCTCTCATGCAGCCCACAACCAGGTCATCTCATCAATCTCGCCCTGTCCCAGTCGTTGTTGGGGAGGGGGGGGGAGACCAGGTCTAGTGGGGAAGGATGGTGCAGAGAACAGGGCTGCCACAGTAAAAGGATTCTTCCTAGGTCCCATAAGATGGCAACATCTAAGATCCTTAGGGAGAGGTCGACTGACAGATAACCTGGTCCTGTGCTACATAAAGCTTTAAAGGTAGTAAGTCATTTATTAACAATTCTCTGCCTCTCTTAATACTCCTAGTATTCTCTGGACATTTTACTTTAATAAAAAACAGAAATTAACTTGATCAGGAGTTCCTGCATCTAGCTTCTCATCTCAGACAATTAATATATATTGAAATTAAAGCACTAAATAAATATTAGCACCTATTCATATGTAGGCAGGAAGCAGGGAAACCTATATAGAACTGTTAAAACGGTGTTCCCCAACCTTTCTGGCTTGGCATCTCTTTTTATAACCTTACTGAAAGTGCAAAGTAATCCAATTTCCCGCTAAAGCTTCTTATCACAAGCCTGTATTAATGGTAATCACTTTCACTGAAATACTATCAACTTACACTTTTGCCAACATCATCTTTTGAACTCATCAAATCCTCCATTTCTGTCCGGAACTGCTTATTCAGCCGCTCTAGCTCTGCTTTCTGCTCTATGGCTTCCTCCAAGGCTCTAGCCAAGGAAAGGGTTTTTGTTTCCTTTTCTCGTGCTTCTGCTTCAGCACGGTCCCGTTCTTCGGCATATTTGGCAGATATTGTTTTCTCCTCTGCTAACAGCTGGAAAAGAAACAACGATGGGACAATAAGATTTCCAAATAAATGCACGGCTATCTGGAATGCTTGTCCCTTCAGTTATCACCAATGAAACAATAGGAGCATCTCGTACAGGTTAGTCATCAATTCCAGATATGGGTTAGGATGAAAAGTTAACTGATCAGTTTTTGTCCCAAAATACAGCAGTTGCCACCCTGCCACAACTGAGCTAGAAAAAGTACAAGTGTAGCTCATAGGTTTTTTTTTTTTTTTTTCAAATCAAAACCAAATAAAGGAAATGTGTCAAAATGGTGGTAACTTTTGTTGCAAGAGACAAATACAGTAAATATTTTACTGCATAGATGCCTCCACTCTTTCACTGAAGTATCAGGGCAAAGGTGTTTACCCAAAATATAATGACATGTACCTGATCAAATTTCTTTTGTTTTTTCTCCAGGTTAGAAACTATTTGCCGCTGATGATCCAAATCCACAGCAATATCATCCAGCTCTTGCTGGAGCCTGGTCTTAGTCTTTTCCAGCTTGTCATAAGCAGCTGCTTTTTCTTCATAACGTTGGCTCATAGCCTCCAAATCTTTCTGAAGCTTCTTCTTGATTTCTTCTACTGATTCCAGACAAACTATGCTTTCATCCATCTTCTTCTTCATTTCTACAATCTAGGTAAGGAAAGAACATTGTTTAACTAACTAGAAAATAAGAGATGGGGTTTTAATACACTTTTGCAAAAAGAAAAAGGAATGTAAAGTAGGCCTCTTAAAAATTGTAAGAAAATTGAAGAGGTGGACAATTTTTTAAAACAGTGAAGCGGCATGATGGCATTCTCATGCAGCAGTATGGGGATAAAATACCATGCAGCTTGCAAAGGTAGCGATCCAGAGTAGCTCTATATAAAACAGAAAAGCTATTCAAATCAATATTCCATTCCCACCCAATATATTAATCCAATATTTCACATAACAGAACAAAGTATCTCTGAAAGCTTGATTTGGATATAATCTGCACAATCCAGCAATCCTCAGGGTCATACATTCTTCCCCACACTCCAATCCTAGCAGTATTAAAAAGAAATGGAAAGATTCTACTTCCATATCAGATTAATAGCATTATATTTTTATTCTTTATCCTAAAAGCTCATTCCCAGAGTGTTTTACAAAATATTAACACAGTTCTTTTGGATCTGTCCATCTTTAGGCTAATTTAATATTAACAGATCCAGTCTGTAAATTTGTTCTATAGTACCTGAAACTGAAGGGCAGAAATCTGTTTTCCCAGATTCCTCTTTGCTTCTTCTTCTTCCTCTAGTTGGTCTTTGAAACTATTCTTCTCATCTTCCATCTGTTTCAGCTTGGTGCTAAGGCTCAGTTTTTGACGGGTTTCCTCCTGAAGCAGTTCCTATAATAATGGATAAACTGAAGAGTCATAAAAGTACTTTTAATTTACAACTTAACTAGAAAGGGCCTCTGTTTCTTTTTTGGGTCCCAGCTTGGAATAAGAACTAAGGATCAAGAATGCTGCATTTTCTTCCAAAGTACAGAACAGAATTTGATTTAGAAAAGGTGCCGTTTTTCTGTTTTAAAGTTTTCCAAAGTTCAGTATGAATCATATGATCCTATTGCAGAAAAAGGGGTGGCTATTGATAACACTTGAAGTTAGCTACGAAATCCAATCTGCATTTCTCAGTCAAGCTAAAAGATCTGTCACTGGTAAATAGAAAACGTAATGATATTTTAAAATGTCACTGTGGCCAATCATAAAAAATATATATTAGGCAGCTCACCTGTGTATCCTGCAGTTGTGATTCCAACGTAGAGAAATCTTTTGCTAATTTAATAGATTTGCTATCAGACTGATTCAAAAGGCCAGTGACGTTGTCTAACTCAACCTAAAAAAACATTGAAACCATCCATTATCGAAAGGCTTGTCATTTATTACTGGTATCATCTTAATATGGCAGGCAAAACACATAGCAAGCAGCGTATTTATATTAGATGCTTATTATCCATCTAAATTGCAAACACGGTATTTTATTTATTTACAGGACTTATGTGGCCACCAATTCTCCTATGATGATTCTAGGCAGCTCACAAGAATTCACAAAAAAACATAGTTAAAAACAAAAGTATTCTTTCCCTCAAGTGCCAGACCAATCATTCTCACAATTCTACACCCATCCTAGCGCAATACCTGAGAGAAGGGGTAGGTCTTCACGCCCTCTTGAAGGCTAAAAGAATAGGGATCCCTCAGATGTCAGGTGGGAAGCTATTCCAAAGGGCTGGAGGCAATGGTGACATTCAACAATTTTTTCTACCACTTCTGTGGGCATGGCTTGGTGGGAGTGGCAGGGAAAGGATACTGCAAAATCTCCATTCCCTTCCCCCTCCTGGGAGAAGGATAGTGCAAAATCTCCATTCCCACCCCACTCTGGGACCAGCCAGAGGTGATATTTGCCAGTTCTCCAAACTACTCAAAATTTCCGCTACTGGTTCTCCAGAACCTGCTGAATTTAACCCCTGGCAGGGGGGATGGCTGAACAGGTGTGCCTCCAAAGTACAATCAGGTAACAGCATTTAAGGGAAAAGCCTGGAACATACCCTAACAAACCTAATAGGAAAGACAGATACTCTCAGAGAGAGGCAGTCCCACAGGTAACCTGATTCTGTGCCATGTAGGGCTTTAACGGTGGTAACTACATAAACTCTTGCAAAGCTATTTAGTATATTTGATATAATCTGGAACTAGGTGTGAAGCAATAATTCTAGGGGTTTCAACACAGGTTTTTTCCCCCTGTATTTGCAAGATATCAAGAACCCAAAGGGAACTTGTATTGAATCCTTACCTGCAACTTGTTAACTCTCTCAGTGAGTTCGGTCCGGATTCTCTCCCCTTCCGTGAATTTCACTTGCAGCTCTTGGAGTTGAGTGTCAACCCTCTTCCTTTTGTGCTCAGAGTCTCCTTTGCTCTGCAGAAGTACTTTCACCTCATTGGAGAGTTCAGCACAATCACTCTCCAGGCATTGTTTTGCCTTTTCAAGATTCACTTTCACCTTTAGAAGACAAGAACAATTGTATAGTGAGGCATGACTGTTCTAGAAGTCTTAATGTCACTAATTTAAAATAAAATGCTGATGCAGGAGTCAGAATGCTGATACGGATTTGGACACCACTGGAAGAGTGAGCCTAGGCTTTCAATTCTGTCTTAACAAGATTTGTGTTACTGTGAACTGAAGCTTCCTGCATGCTCATAATGTTTTTGCCAATAAAGCAAACTGAAAAGATTCTGCAGATTTACCAGTTATGATAAGAAAAAATATTTATATAATACCCAAAATACACTTTCCCTCATAGGTAAAACACAATCTGAATTAACTATTAGCTTGTCTAATTACCATCCATTCTTAAATCAAGCATCTCTCTCTATTGCTTTTCAGATATTGAAATGAGTGACCCATTTTCAAAAACATTATGCGACAGCTTCATCTTTAATCTCTACTGCATCATTTCTGAATATAATTCATGCAATGGGCAATCTATTCTAAACGCTGCAAACTGCATCTGTGCTGTGCTCAGATACAGAAACTAAAACACAATCTTGGCCCTTATCAGGATATTTAACTAATGAAAATACTCATTACATACTCGTTTAGTTTGTTCCAGCTGTTCGGCCAGCTCTTCTATCGCCTGGCCATGCTTCTGCCTCATCTCCTGTATCTGAGCCTCGTGAGTTTTTGCCTCTTCATCCAGGGCTTTCTTTAGAATAGTCACTTCTTGCTCACGTTTTGACCTATCAGGAAGTCACAAAAACCTTTGTTAGACAACCATTAATCCCAAAGTTAATATAGTATCTCAAAGTTAATATAGCGATTGAAACTCAGCATATAAAGAGCTGCCCAGAGTCGCTTATTGATATATAAATTGGATGGATGGATGGATGGATGAGAGAGAGAGGGGGGGAGGGGGGGAGGGAGGGAGGGAAAGGGAGGATATCTAAGGGAATTGCACAAGATGACAGAATTTTACAATCACCTGAGTTCCTGCTGTGCTGCAGTTGAGTCTAGGGTATCCTCTAGCTCAGTCTTAAGAGCCTCAAGCTCTTCACCCAAATCCCTCTTCTGCTTCTCTGCTTTGTTTCGAAAAGCTCGTTCAGATTCCAAATCCTCCTGCAATTCTGTTATTTGGGATTCAAGTTCACGGATCTTCTTCAGAGCCATGTTCTTCTGAGCAGCCTCCTCTTCCACCCTGCATAGTTCAAAGGCACAAACAACATGCTACATTATTTTATGTTTTTATACAGAGAAGTATAAAATTCTTACATACATTTACCTGGAAGAAAATCCTTCTGCCCTCACTAGAATTTACTTCTGAATAAACTTGTATAGGTCTATTCTAACAAGTTATTAACATGTGAACTTGTTACATCTATAATTGGATTCTATTTGAAGTGCTTAGTTTCATTTTTCCATACCAGAGAAAGTATCAGTACTGGTTAATTTGAGAAGGCTAACTACTAGAGTGGTCAGGGGTCTCCAACCTTGGCCACTTTAAGATTTGTGGACTTCAACTCCCAGAATTCTAGCATTCTGGAACTTGAAGTCCACAAGTATTAAAGTGGCCAAGGTTGGAGACCCCTGCTTTAAACTGATGCCAACTGATAGGTCATGAGATGTCATGACTCTATTTGTTTTTTTAAATCAGAGGTCTGCTATCCCCATCCCACCTCCAATTAGAAATACAACTAGGCTCACCTAGCCAAAGCTGCTTGAAGCTCCTCTTCTTTTTTTGCCAGCAGCATTTTGAGTTCTGCTATTTGAGCTTGCAGTTCAGCAATTTGATCGTGCAGATCTGTGGAGTCTCCCTCTAGTTTTCTGCGAGTCTTTTCCAATTCTTGACGATGCTTTTCTTCCCGGCGTAATCGTTCTGAAGAAAATAATAATAGAATTGGATGCATCTTGGATTTCAGAATGCTCTTCAAATACACAAAGAGCCAAAGTGTAATAACTTACACCTGCATGTGGCAGAGATGATGGTCTAGAGCAGTGTTTCTCAACCTTGGCCACTTGAAGATGTCTGGACTTCAAGTGGCCAAGGTTGAGAAACACTGGCCTAGAGCACAGTTCCTCGTTCAGGCTTCCACATTAAAATTAAATCCAAGAGTGAGAAATATTACCCTTGGACGCTTTGGGTTAATTCATTCCTCTCCATAAAACATTGAGGCTAAAGCAGACATCATCATCTTTATGTCAATGGTGGAAAACCATCACTAACATTCTGAATGTTGGAATGATCCTCAATTTTAAAAATGTTTAACCCTTAAGCTAGTATAATTAATAACTACAGACATCTATATTTTAGAGTTATTAGTTGCAACAGAAACCTCAAGATTCAGTCACCAATGTATACACAAGAAAGATATTCCCCCAAGAGGAGAAATTAAACTAGCCCTTCTTCTTCACTTGTCTATTTTAGACGTTGTTTTTATTCAGAGCACAGCTTGCCTGAGTGTGTAACCTTCAACCAATCAGCCACTGAATGGTTCTATCTGACTGATCAATATGTCACATACAAACTCTGTGACTGTGACATTAACTCTTTGAGATTCAGTCTCCAATAAAGATGTAACTGCTTTTCTATGGCGAGTAAGAAATTCTGATGGGGAGAAGCTGAATAAATCCACCTCTTAGAGGGTCTTTCTCCTACCTTCCAGTTCTGTTATCATAGCCTCGTGTTTGTTCTTGAGTTTAGCTAAACTCTTTGATTTTTCTTCTTCCTCTGTCAGGTTAGTAGTGAACTCTGAAATCCTTTCTTCCAATAATTTCTTTTCCTAAAAATATATGTAATGGTGATGGTGATAAGTTATTTCCTAAATGAAACTTTTAAATGAAATTAATCACACCTGAGCTATTTCCTAGCAATATACTGAAACGCCTCAATAACTGAAAATCAGAATTATCATTACAAAAATGCAGCTAGGGCAGCATATAGCACACCTGGGTCCTTAATGATTCTTTTGTGTTAGGAAGCCTGTATCCAAATAATTATTGACTTTTTTTAAAAAAAAAGAAAGTCAACATTTGACAACTGAAAGACCTCTTTTTGCTACTACCTAGTTTCAATATTTAGAAACAAATGTATATAACCCAGCATATTATTAAAGACAGGGATCTTCTGCAACTTTTGCTGAAGCTCTACATTTCTACAAGAAAGAACTTCCTTCAATTTATTGACCAAGACACCTCACAAAAGCATTAAATACACATTAAAATTATTTAAAATTAAATGTAAAATTATCTAAACAAGCACATAAAGGTTACATAAAAACAATCATAATTCAAGCAATCTTTTGAAGTATTTTACTTGCCATGAACATGTTTTTGAATAATTTCTTATACTTTTGAAAAGTGCCGAAAAACAAATATAAAATGTATCATGAATTTACTTTTCCCTGAAAGGAAGATCAACATTTGTTAATCATCGATCATTATCTTGATGTCCATACTCTTCTCACCAGTGAGGCAAGTGGTTTAGTGATACAAGTGATCAGCTATAGCTATGCTGTAGTTATTCCCTGTACAGTTTCTTTCTTAATGACGTTACTGACTCTGGTATCAATATTGATACTTCTAAAGAACTAAGGGAAGTAACAGCAATCAATGATAAATATTCAATCAACCAATTACTGAAATAGCTTTTTCCAATTTCAGGCCTATGGAGTTTCTGTCGACACAGATCCTACCTCCCAACTAAACAGTTGGATTAAAATCATAATTTTATATTGTCTAATCCTTTAATGAAGCATTCCACAAAAATGAATATTGAAAAACATCTTCCTTTTCATTCTATATTAAGTGTACTCCTAATTGAATGTAACCATACAACTAATTTGATTAGCTAGAACAATAATTGCATGGAGGGGATGTAGGGAATCAGACTTTGAATATCTATTCAAAGTGTTAATTGCAGAAATTACAAGCATTTAAGACCTTACCCAAATACCAAATGGATTAGGAATATTTATTTAGTACGTACAGAACGACGTTATCCATATTAACAATCTCCAGTTATTTATACACTACCAGAGATTGGCAAAGGAAACATTTCATCATGAATGTGAATTCTCACATTCATGATGAAAATGATGAGATATGTTTCATCTCTTTTGCCACTTCACCATATAGCAACATTTTGTTTACCTTGGCCAATTTGCAGTTCTGATCTTCAAAGACTATCAAGTCTTCCTCCAGTTTCTTTAGTTTTGCTTCAGTGGTAACTTTCTCCAGCTGTAGTTTTTGCCTGGCACTTTCTTCTTCTTCCAGCTGCTCTTCCAGCTCCTGCACAAACAAGGAAAACATGGCATAAAGTATCCAGGCCAGTTTTAGATTCTTCTATCCCTTTCTAAGAATTATAAACCCATCTTTTTTTTCAACAACTAGAATGTCTGAATGGAAATAACAAAACCTATATTGAAGGTATGACTTTACAGAACCCACTTTTGTCCATCACCCAAATTTTGCTATCTTTTGTTATACTGTCTTCTTTCACCTCCATTACATCAACCATTAGGTATTGCAGTATGTCAACACGCCTATTTTGTACATTACCTGAATGTTTTGCTGCATCTTCTTTTTCTCAGTTTGTAGATGCTGACACCGCTCCTCTTCTTCCTCCACTCTAGATTCCAAGTCATGGCATATCTCCTCCAGCTCTTGTTTTTTAGCTGTCAGGCGGGTTCTGATCTCCTCTGCCTCAGCACAGAGCTCGATCTCTGCTTGCAACTGCTCTTGTAACTGCATTTTCTCTGACATGAGCTAAACAAGAAAATGACAAGGCAAATAATTTATAATTTTGCAAAAGTTTCTGCAAGCAGACCAATGGCAGGTTTTATTCACACCATTCACACCCACCACGGATGGGTGATTCAGTCTGTCTATTGTCCATGCCATTAGTGCAGTAGTGTAAATTCAAGTATTTCCATTCCTATGTTAATGGATTTTAAAAATAGGAAGCAAAAAGTTTTAAAATAACATAGCAGAAAAAGCAGCATCTTATTTCATGGTTTTCTTCAGTGGTTTACCTCCTCATAATTAATTTTATGTTTTATATGTTATTCATGTGCAGCTTACATTGATCCATATCAGCAGCTATTCTGAGTTTCCATTACTTCCAAGAAACAATTTTGTTCAATTTCATTTTCATATGATCCTTGAAACTAAACTTTAAATGTTCTGTAGCTGCACAATACTATCTGCATTTGAATTCCTGTATGTGCTGTTTTTTAATGCTAACTTCTTAGTCTGTCAGCCACACATTTCTCCCTGCTAGGAGAGGTAATAGAATAGATTAAGTTGAACACCAGCTGACATTTAAAAGCACTCCACAGGAAAAGAGATTTATGCAATGGCAAATTAATAAACTCTCTGCCCTGCATGAATCAGGTATAGACTGCTCCAAGAAACACCTGGATAGAAGTCTGTATTAGAGAAGCGTATACATACAACTTTATATGCTATAACCTATATATCGGGGAAGGGAGGGCAAGGGTTTTTTTTTAATTAAATCCCACATTAATTTCTACTCCATTCCAAACGATAGTCTATCCAATGAAGAAATTTACCTCCCTACTTCATGTATCATTTAAATGTAAATTAAAAAAATACAGAGAAATGTGTATTTCACATAATGCTATGATGAAAAGTATTCTGTGCTCATTACCAAACCTAAAAAAAACCACAGCAGCAGCCATCTGTTTTGTAATTATTCAACCATTAATGTGAAACATAAGTTGATAAAATGCTACCCCAAAGTCAGTTACGATACTTTAAAGAATATGAATAAGTCATAAAGTGGCACATCAGAAGGCTAGCCACTTACTCACCTGTGTATGGAGAGTTTCCATTTCATTCAATCTGCCTTCAGCAGCCACCTGCTTTTCCTTCACCTTCAACAGTTCTTCTTCTTTGGCCAGCATTTCTTCTTCTTGCCTACTCACTTGCAACAGTGGCTTTACCTGCCGAGAGACCATTTCAGGGGTAAGTTATTTCACAGTTACAGATTTATCACTGGATGAGTACTTGATCTAATCAGTATAAAGCTTAAACACTGGACAGAGCAACTAGTGAAGAATGGATACCTATCTAGTGCTGTGGCTGACCTTCCTATTCCTGAAGTTTCTTCCAAGTCATACCTTTGTAAACAGTCGCCACCACTGCCAGTTGCGAAGCTTTAAATAGGCAGCACAGTTCCTCTGCAGCACCTTCATTGCTGTTAATTGTTGCTGGCGTTTGGCAAAAGCCCTGAAATGGGGAAAAAAAGTGACCTCAGATTCTTTCATGTTTACTCATTAGTAGAGCTGTCACACAATTGCACTTTTCCTTCCCCATCGCTGTGTTTAATTCTCAATCTTTTCTTCTCTGCCATGATAAAATTTTACACACACATACAGACTGATTCCATTTACCTATGTTAAAAGATCCTGATTGCCAATTTTCAAAGTTGACTAAATTCAGTATTACCAGTAATTTGTTGCCAGCTAATGACATTCATGAGAAGGGATTGCACATTAACGTATACGTACTTTCTAGCTAAGTAGCCTCTACAGCATGCCTGGAACCCAATGATGACATCGGTGATCTTCAAGTCTCTTTCTTCTTCAAGGTGAGCAAGAACACCTGCTCGGAAAAATACTTTGCTCTGTCCAATTCGATAAAGATTTGGGTCTAGTTCTAAGGCTTTGATCTAAAATGAAAAAGAAGAACGTTAAGTTGTCAATATTGAAAAATGTATTCATTTATCATTTCTTATCGCACTCAGTCATTAAATAAGCTAAGGCTTTGCACAAGCTTCTCAAATATTCAAATATGCAATCAAATACTCAGCAAACTTGAGCTAATTAGCACAGAACTTTGCTAACTGAGGCAAACACCTTAAAAAAGAAGTTTCAGGACATATAATCTTCTGTTCTAAAACTATCAACAAGCAGAACATGCATCTTAAAAGTTTTTTTTAAAGAAAAACTTAAATTTTAGAAATGATCCATGAGCAATAAGAGACTGCTCACTGTCAGTCATGCCCTCTTGTTTGGATAATCTCGACACGTTCTAATGGGGCTGCCCTTAAGAAGCATTTGGAAGCTTCAGTGATACAAGCTGTAAATAGTGTGGGCTATTCAGCACATATAACATCAGTGCTTCGGGAGCTACATTATTGTTGCCAGTGTTTTTCTGGGTGCCAGTGGTCACTTTTAAAGCCCTTCATTGCTTGAGACCAGACTACATAAGGGACTGTATTCTGATTCTAGCCCTCTAATCTGGTCTGACACAATGGACATCCCATCAATCAAGGAATGTCAGCTGGTGGGGATTAAGTGATGCCATAGCCTCTGGAATAGCCTCCTTCTTAGAGATTAGAATGGCTCTAACCCTGCTGGCCATTCAAAAGATCTTGAAAATCTGGTTATTAATAGCTTGGCTCCTTAGTGTGTGAAGGGCCCCATTTCCTGGTTATATTGACACTGATTATAATATTTCCTGACTATTTAATTCCTTGTTTGTATTGTGTTTTAACTGTTCTGTTTTAATGATTGTTTGCGCCTAGCGTCACTGGTTTGAGGTGGATGGCTACTTTGAATGAATGAATGAATGAATGAATGAATGAGTGGGATTAATTCAATATATAAAATATTACATGCATTTTCCACAAGCTGGGGCCCTCCAGATTACTTTAAATGGTTATGTTCTTAGGGAATTTTATTTTTTCTGGAACACATCCGTTGGGAGGACTGGTTTAGAAATTTTAAACATCCAAATTTCAAAGTACTCCAGATAATGAAGGAGTAAGTTTAGCTTCTTACAACTTCATTTCAAACAGGAGACTCACCATGAGCACACAAGCTTGTTTTCCATCCATGAAACCTTTAGGAATGGCATTTGGAGTCAAGATCTCATATCTAAGAGAAATAACATAGTTCTGTCATTAAATTGTATTCAAGTGCATGAAACATAAACTAGGAATAACAAGACTTTTTTTCCAATGGAATTCTGGAAGAAGAGTCCATTTTTAATTTTAAAAAAATGAAGCAACCTTGTTAGTTGTTTTATCAAAAACATATCACAACTGACATTACAGCTTTTGAGAGTCATACTTATTAGCACAAAAAGAAATGTTAATAGGATGTGCCTGCAAGTATGATCCTGCTTATACCTTCCCCACCGAATGGCACTCAGTATTCACATATCTCTGTCTATTAAATGGTGAACAGAGATTCTGTGTTACCATAGAATGAACAACAAACCATTATTTAATGCAGTAGCCAAGGCATACTAAAAAATGAACACAGAAGCCAACAATCTTGAGTTAATAATCCACTACACAATCTGAAACTATAACTCAGTTTTACCTTTGTCTGAACTCCTGGAAGACAACTCTGTTAGGGAAACCTTGCCTGCAGATACGGATCCCTTCCAGGACTCCATTGCAACGAAGCTGATCCAAAACTAAGTGTGGATCTAGTTTTCCAGCCTGTGAAGAAAAGTATTAATAGGATCTCTGTATATCACATGGTTACCAAGACCCTGTAGCCAAGTAACTATACTGCGTGTTCTGTTTTACACTTCCCTTTAGAGAACATCTCTGGCTAAAACCATTCTAAAACCTCAAAAGCAGATTACTGTAATATGTATTAAAATGGGCCTCCTTGACGGATGGGATAGAACATATGACTTCAAGATGGTTTCAATAAATTTACTTTCAGGCCCAAATTAATGTGTTTTTCTCAATTATCTTTTTTTTCTATTAATTGTTTCATCACTTACTGACAAAGTCAAGCTCTTTCCCACCCATTCCTGAATCCCCCATCTCCGCATCTGCCCCCATCTGGGGTTCAGCAGGCAAGAGTAAAAAACTGTGTTTCTTCAGTTGTGATTTTTTAGTTAACAAATTATATCTCTGGGTTCCAATATCAACTGCCTTCTACTGGATGATGAAAACATGTCTCTTTTGGACATTTTTAAAATAAAAGCACATGTGTTTCAGCAACTAAAAAGTATGGAAAATGTTACTTCTTGCTCTTGCTACCATGTTTTTTCTTGCTCTATTGATTTATAATTCCATTTCTCAACTTATGTGAACATGTATATTCCATTATCTATTGTCATTCAAAACTTTGCAGATTATATTCAAGTAAAGAGAGATCTTGTCTGATATGTACATATATTCCCTGTTTCACATAGAAATAACTTTTGACATTTAGTGTTCCTTTTAAAAAATTTAGGAATAGAAACTATGTTCAAAATAGTTCAAAATTATAAATATGTCAAAAAGAATACCAATATTTATAGTCCTCATAAATCTAAGGCTCATATATGGTCCATATATGATGTTACTTCTAGTATCCAAAATGTTGAATTTTACCTTCTTCTCATGATTAGGGATGATACAACGGACAAAGTTGGGGTTGGTATTCCTCAGAGTAGCCATCAGTTTGGCTAGTTGTTCTTTATACAATTGTCCTACTGTTCGGAACATGCCTTTCCTGGTTTTAAAGGCTCCTGGTAATGCTGAATCTGAGATGCCAGCAACCTGATCCAGTCCAACTATGCGGTCAACTGTAGGAAATACACAGGGCTATTAGATTGTTCTCCCTATGCATTCATGATTGAACGCATCACTTAACAAGGATACAAAAAGGATTTGCTTCAGCTCTTTATAGATATAGGACTTTGATTCATAATTTATATTGTAATAACAACAAAAACAGAAAGCAAACAACCATCAACAAGTGCAGGTTGGATCCACCTCATGCCTGACAGATCCAGCTGGCAGATTAAACTGCAATATTAGGTCAAAGGAATAAGACAGAGTTTGAGACAATAGGGTTGACTTTAGTTAAAATATTTTTACTATGATTGCTTTAACAAGATGCCAACAATGACTCGAATAAAGTTTGTCTTTAAAAGTTAAAGGATTTTTTTTCTCCATGCAAACCACTTGAAGTACTCGTATCAAGTAATTCTAAATTATGACAAACAGTCAAACATAAGCTTAGCACTGGGGAATAGGTCCATATACTTAAATAGGTTGAAAAAATATCAAAAACAGTGTGTTTAAATTTCTTTTGTAGTACAAAACCTATATCACTACAATAATTTGTTTAATATGTAGAATTTATGAAACTGTAGGCAAACATTCCAGGTGGTATGGAAAATGCATTTTAGCCGATGTATGTACAAAGATAATTTTTTTCAATATTATTTATAATGCCCTTGTACTAAGCAACCAAACCCGTCCATTCATTTTATTTTCTTGATGTCAGTGTACCAGAATGCTAAGATGATTACAAGAATATATCATGCACTGACTGCTTTAGTAGGAAGAAAGTCATTTTTTATAGAATTAGTCAGGATGATAGGCATTGTAGCAGACTGAATCTCTTGGAATTGGGCATTTTTAAAAAAAAAAAAAAAAAAAGGAACTAATCAAGTCACTGATGGTTGATTGTAGCCAAGGCAACTCTTCTATTCTCAATCATATGAGAAAACTTATTAAAATCAGTAATAATACCCAAAGGAAGCCTTTAAGTTGCCAATAGTGAAATGAGGAAATGACAAGAAGCATGATTCATATGGCTTGGTTATAAAATTAAGATATTGCTTTTTTCTCTTAAAAGTAACTATTCAATTGACTGAAGAGGAAGAAAGTTTTCAAAACTGATGTAAAATAATGATACTTGTACTATCACTGAGACTTGGCCAAAATGCTCTATTGGAAGAATTGATGCCCAACTATTTGGAGGCAGAAAATATTTAATTTTTCAAAAAAGAAATTTACCAGAGATGATCAGCTATGTTATTTTGACCAGTTACAGTAGTTCTTAATAGCAATTAATGTATTTAATGGGTTCTTTATGCCCACAATGATCAGGTTGGAGTACATATGGTTGCCAATCTTAATGGCGTCACAGGTGTCATAATCAGTATTTAATTATTTCAAATCAGAAACAGCTTCCACTGGCAAGAGATTTAAGATATTATCTATATATGTCTTTGTTGTATCTGCAAGATCACAACTTGCTTAAAAATCAGTTTTTTCAATGTTCAAGAGGAAGCTACTAGCAAAAAGCAGAGGAACTGAATGAGACAGACAAGCAGAAACAGGAAAAAATAGGAAGATTTAATGGAAGCATTTCTTGCATGGTTCTAGAAGGAATCACACACAACACAATAGCTGCATTGCTCAGTCACCTGGTTCTAGATGAAGAATAGGAAAATGTTGATAGAAATAGGCTCTCTGAGCGTTCTGTATCTCTGGAACAGAGACGTCAAAGAAAAACCCAAGAAAAGAGACAGTAATAGTAAGATTTAAAGCAAGAAATATTCTGAAGAGCAAGATATCTAAGAACACTGGAATAGGCAAAAATAGACTTTTGGTCCCAAATTTGGATGGGCTGTTCTGAGGAACATATGGTTGAAAATTATTCTGCTGCTTGATGAACTTGTTATTTCAGTAACAAGAGAAATTGTCAAGCATTTTTAAGAAAAATGAAAATGGCAACTGTCAATTTTAAGAGGCGGCTGCTGAAACTCATGCTTCCAAAGGACAATGCTCTTAAATAAAACAAGAAAAGTAATATGATTACATACCATCTCTCCATAGGTCAGATACAAACTTATCAGAGGACTGGTGTAGCAGAGTAGCGACATTATCATTGAGAGGGTCCATGTTCTTCATCAGCCACTCATCAGCTTTATAATCAACCTAGACAAGATATTTGTTGCCGGTATTAACTACACATTATCAAATTGCCTCAGTAATGTCTAAAGAGACACAGTTATGAATCTCTCTTTTTTGAGATTAGACACTAGTCTAGATCCATTGCACAAACAATGAACTCTATGTGAATGACCTAAAACCCCTGAAAAATGCTGAAAACATCAAGTGAACAATAATTAATAGCCAAAGGCACAGAATCCATAAAAGTTATGGTTCACCCAGCCTTCTGCTTTTCCAAAATGCAGGCTCACAACATGTTTTAGCTATTACCTTGACAAAATAAGGAGGTCTCATGACTTGTTTCATGGTAGGATTTTATATTAGTGCACTACCGCAAAAATGTGTGGTCAATATGCTTCCTATTACCTTGTGGGATAAGTGATTATGCACTCTCTTCCACTATTGAAGAACTCCCCCCACCTCCTCAAAAACATTAATCCACTTAGATTACTGCAGCTGCAGATTTAGAAGCATTTTAGTCTCTCTTTACGCTAAGAGTACTTACTTTTCCAGCATAGTGTATAATGCAGAAGTCAGCTTTATCTTTCAGCTGTTTTGGTTTCTGGAATTTAGGATGAGTGCCTTGCTCTTGCACCACCTTCTCCACAAAGCTTTTGTCTGTGGCCTTTGGAAACCAGCACTCTTCATCCAACAGGGCCAAAATGCCGGGAGGACCAGCCTAATTTAAAAAAAAAAACTGTAAATAAACATTTCTGCCAAGATTTAACACTTCAGGATAAAAGGCACAAATATTATTTTCATTTGTACTCAAGAGTGGTTTCCTGTATAGGTCAAACCTGTTTTTCAACACCTCTTTCGCCAAATCTTGCCTTAATTTTTCATGTTTTCCAACCTAAGGTGTTTTATAATTAGAAGACTTGAACTCTACAACCTTGTTTTCTCCATCGCTACAATATGATTACACTATTTAATATACACATACATATAGATATACATACATACTGGCTCTCCTTAGTGATCTGGCTATCCTCTGCTAACAACCATAACAAGATGCCTCACTCACTGGTTTTTCTATAAGATCAATGCAAGGCTGCAAGTCCAGGCCAAAGTCAATGAAGTTCCACTCTATGCCCTCCCGTTGGTATTCTTCTTGTTCCAGAATGAACATGGTGTGGTTGAAGAGCTGCTGCAACTTTTCATTGGTGTAATTAATGCACATCTGTTCAAATGAGTTCAGCTATTCCAGATAGAAAAGAAAAAGCATATTTAAATTAGTAATTGTTGCCTATTACCACATTCAGCAAATGATTGCCAACTTTCATTCTGTTCTTTTGCTTTCTTTACACAAAGAGATCATTATTTTACATGCTTACTCGTACTTTTTTCTACTTCTTGGAATAGCATATCTTACCATCTACCACCATTCAATCTGAAGTAATATATGTTTTATCATTCCCCACAATCAAGATTGTCATTTTTATTGATACATTATTTCATAGCAACAAATCTATCCCCAAATGCATCATTTCTGCTACAAAATGAAGTTTTTAAAGCAAATACTTAACACATTTTTCTTTAGTATATTAAATCTGTCTATTAAAATACAGTCCCCCTGAAAATCAACTTGTACTTTATTTTCAAATTTTAAAGCAAATTCATCCAGTTTCTTCAGAAGACTCATTCCTTCTGACTTTCGATTTGTTCTATAAATATCTTGTCCCTTGTCTCCAAGATTAAAGAAAATATGTATCATAGAGGCATCACATCATTGTGCTTAAAGTTAATGGTGGACCTCTTTAACATTTCAGGAAGGGTTGGAGGCAACATTGGTAATGAAACATCCTCTTACTGTCAGAGACCATAAAAATGCACAGATAATTCAAATGAGTTCTTCAGGGAACAGTATGTAATTTATGATTCTTTTATGTTTCAACCTAAAGCATCCACTCCAAGTCCTCACTTATTTAGGCATATATTATTAACTTAATTCAAGCATATTTGATACATTTTTAAATTAGTAACTGAATATAAATTGGGTGTTAAGTTCTATCAAAACCCATTTCTATTAAATTCTCTGTTGCTTAAAGAAGCAAAATGTATAAAATATGCTTACTTCATGGAGATTTTTAGATTATGTCAGATGGATTAATTAAACAGCTGTTCCCTTTCACTTACTTCAAAGATTTCAAATCCGGCAATGTCAAGAATTCCTATGAAAGAAGCTCCCTGCCTCTTTGTCTTATCCAATGCCTTGTTGATGCGCATCACCAGCCAACGGAACATGCGTTCATATGTAGCTTTGGCCAGAGCTTCAATAGCAAAATCAGCCTGAAAAAAGGTAAGATGTCTATTGTACATTCCAGATAGAAAAGAAAAACCAACCCTCACCCTCCAATAATGAATCTATGTTTCAGATCTGAATTTCTGAGTTATTTCAATTCCTTCCAGTCCTTCTCTACATGTAACATCCAGGGCCTGTTTGGTGTAGTGTACTGGTTAAGGTACTGGCCTAGAAACTAGGAGACTGTGAGTTCTATATCTCTAGGTTAGGATGAAAGACAACTTACCATATTTTTCGGAGTATAAGACACACCAGAGTATAAGATGCACCAAAATTTTGAAGAGGCAATTTTTAAAAAAGTTTTTGCACTCTGCAAACCTTCCGAAAACAGGCCCATTTTTTTTTCAAAAAAAGGGCATGGAAGGCCTTTAGGAAGTGGATAGAGTGCTTCTAAGGGCTGGGGGGGGGGGGGGCAAAATTGAGCAAAAAGCGGCCCGTTTTTTGCTCATTTCTACCCTCCCAGACCCCAGGAGCTCTCTGGAAGTCTCCTAAAAGCTATGCACGGCCATTTTGGTGAAGTGGGCAGGGTTTTGGGAGGCAAAAAATGCTGTATTCAGTGTATAAGACGCACCCAGATTTTCAGCCTCTTTTTTGAGGGAAAAAGGTGTGTCTTATACTCCGAAAAATACAGTATATTTAACAGCATTATCTTTAGTGTTGCAGTCACAGACTAATTAATTAACATGGCCAGCGAGACTTATTCTTTCTATTTACTCTTCTACATCTAAGTGACTTATTTCTACAATAAAACTGGTTTTAAATATGTTGCATATGCATAATACATAAAATTTGGATCGATCAGAGATCAACTTGCCAAGTTCAAATGCAAGAGCCAGTCAGTCCTTGTACAGTTGCCTATGAGCTGCTGAGAATAATATTACAAAGCAATTCAATCTGCTTCTGAAAATGCGGATAAAATGTCAGGATACAAAAAAATAGACCAAGGACATTCAGCTTGAAAGCTCATTGCTACCTGATTAATGCCAGCTGAGAAAGCTGACATCACATATTGTATAATACATACTTGCTCTTTAGTCTGAGCCTTTTGGACATAATCTCGGCCCACTTTGATGCGAGGTGTGAGAATGCCTCTGGTGAAGTCTGTAACATTGATTCCCAGAAGGTGAGAAACTTTCTGAGCAGCTAAAAGAGAGGAAGGCAAAAGGAGATGCTTAGTATTTTAACTTCTTATATTCTATTCCGAAAAGATGAATACTTGCAGCAAACTCTCCTAATTCATAACAACAGCTAGCCCATCTGAGAGACTAGACGGGAACGGAAAGAATTCATCTATAAAAGGGAACAAATGATCCCTATACATCCTCTGAGGACTGTATATATCAAGACTCATTTCTGATTGAGCTACTCCAATGAAGAACAATAATTTCTAATCAAAAAGATTATGCTCAAATAGCAGAAACCATGGTCTTAATACAGTACATATTCAAGTCCCCCAAGACATGAGTTTTACATCTGATAGTAGAGTCCAACTATGGCATTTAAACTTAAACCATTTAAACTGGTTTTGGTATAAACCTGCAAGCAAGATTAATTGTTCTTGGCTCCCAAATATAGCAGCTCTTATAACAGAAAACAAACTTTTGAAAAACATTGTGCTGCTATAAAGCAGTGGTCTCCAACCTTGGCAACTTTAAGACCTGTGAACTTCAACTTTGCTGGCTGAGGAACTCTGGGAGTTGAAGTCCACAAGTCTTAAAGTTGCCAAGATTGGAGACCACTGCTATAAAGGACCCACTCATTAAAATTAAGATGACTTTTAAAGCATGGACACCTTTGTTTTCTGCATACATGGAAGCTTGAGAAAAAAGTGGAGCTATTCCAATAAATATGTGAAAGGTGCTGTACTCATGAAAGGTCCAAAGCATTTCTTCCAAATAATTTTTAATGAATGTGTTGTTTAAATAGAGAACTGATTTTTGAGGATTTTTGCTGAGAACTTCTCCATTGGAGAACCATCTCTAATTTTATTTCTGTAAAATGCTTACAGAATATTATCTTCTATTCATTAGAAGCATTCGTGCAGTCTGACATGGAGATTTCAACCTTAACCTGTTCACTGATTTCAATAGTCGAAGGAAAATACCAGCTGATCTCATTTAATGATGAGACAACTATAAAAACCACTTAAAAGTTACATCCAGGACAATTCCTCATTGCTTTTAAATGTGCTCAATTTTACAATATGAACTATACAGAGAAAAGAAAGCATCACTCCCTAATCCATATCTAGGAAAATGTATTTACCTGTATTATCCGGCATGGAAGCCTGATCTGTGTTACGTTCTTTCTTGAAAATAATATTCCCAAGCTGAAGAACACCAGAAATAACCCTTAGCAGTCCTGCGATGGGAAACAAAGGAGCAATTCAAATTTCTTAAGAAGTGTTCAATTAGATTTTTTAATCTAAAAATGTTTCATTCTCTTGATATACTTATACTCATGTGACCTGTTCATGGTAATTCCATTCCCCTTCCCATTCTGTTTTATCTTATCATACCAGCTGGCATTTTGTGGCAACTGAGCAGCCTCAATTCTCAGCCGATTGTTTTTGCAATCCACCCACCTCTTAGATCCACCCTTTACAAAATCTCGTTCTTTTACAATCATTGCTACTTTTCCAAGTCTATTCACACTTCTATTCTGTAGAAGTTTAGCAACAAGCAAGAACATTTTCCTTTCAATAAAAAACACACTTTCTAAACAAAGAAACATAGGAGTCAATAAAAGAAGCACCTGAGCAACCACAAGAGAACAGGAAGTGAATTTTCCTGTGTATTTATTATGCAAAATGTATGTGTCCAATATAGAATTGCAGTTATATAGCTCCCCACATGAGGTAGTAGTGAGCAGTTTCTAATAATCTCTCTACAAAACATATTCTAAGATAGCAATAACAAGACTTTATTGGGACATTTTGTTCATGAAATGTCCCAGTGATTAGCTAACATATTAGTTCTATTTCCCTTTTTAAACAAACACTATTTTGATGGATAGAACTTTTAGCCTAAATGGCTTCCATATGTTGCAAGTTTGCCTGTTTGACTAATACAGTTCATAATGCAACTTAAGGGTTGAAACATGGCAGAAATAGAAACATACACCCTGTCTTCTCAATCACCCATGAGAATATCTCAAACTTTTATTAGTGTTCAGCAAATATTGAACAGCTGTTAGAGTGACAACAAACCTGGAGTTTTAGCTATGCTTTCAAGCAAACATAATAATAATTTGCAGTAACCAGCCTACCCACATACAGCTTTCAATTTTCTCCCCCATGAAAATAATAAGGCTGCCTGAATGTATATTGTGCCACTTTTTATTATTAATCTTGTGTTAGTTTCATGGTTAATTCTTATGACTTAGATTCAAGGCTCAAGATGCTTGATGAAGGAACCACATAATAACAAGCAGAGCTTCAAAAAAACTGTGGCGATTTTTATCTCCACAGATGAGTCACAGGGAGTACTGAAAGTATTAGACCTGGTGAAAAGTTTGGAAATGAGAGGAACCTCACTAAAAACAAGCAGTGTTGTTGCCAATGAGTGGTAACCAATTGTAGAGAACTGTGGTTTTTTTTCTTTGAGTTGGCATCTTGTTTTATTGTAAATTATTTTATTTCTACATTAAACCTAATCCCCCTCACTCCATGTTTAAATGAAAACAAATAACATGTTTTAGTTGACACCATATAAGGCTGTATTCATTATTTCCTATTGTTCACCTTTATTGAAACTTGATTACTTGTAATTGTTCCAATTTTGTTTTTTCAACTTTTGTAAGACTAGTATTCATTGCATGATATACATTTAGGCAGTCCTTGTAAGTCCAAACTTACAAGAGTTTGTTTAGTGACTGTACGAATTTACAATGGCATGGGAAAAAGTGACTTGTTTTTCACATGAAAATCCCCATGGTCACATGATCAAAATTTGGATGCTTGACAACTGGCTCATATTTATGATGGTTGCAGTGGATCACCTTATACAACTTTATGACAAGCAAAGTCAATGGAAAAGCCAGATTCACTTAACAACCATGTTACTAACTAAACAATTGCAGTGATTCACTTAACAACTGTGGGAAGAAAGGTTGTAAAATGGGGCAAAATTCACGTAACTGTCTCACTTAGCAACAAAAAAATTGAGCTCAAATCTGGTCACGTAAGTCGAGGACTATCTGTATATAATTGTCACAACACTTGTTTTTCTGGAATTCCTTACCCATCTTCTCATCATCTGGAATACCCATTATCCTCATTGCTTCCATTGTCTCCTGAAACATGTCTTTGTCTTGCTGGCCCGGAATTGTAACATGTCCGTTGGAAAAGAAACGGTACTTATTGTAGGGCTCTAAAAGCAAGTCATCTAAAACAATAAAAAAAAGTAATGAAATTTATCATTATTGGATTATATCTTGTTTGGGTAAACATTCAAAGGCAAGACTTTAGACTTAAATCTCCCATGGCCAGAATGGCATTACAAATCACTACTCACAAGTAAGATTGCTTGTATTAGGTTTTCTATAGCAAAATTTAGTTTCATTAAGCTATTTTGTGGTAAGAGATTTCAATATTAATTAATTTTTAGTAAGGAGCAAATTTTCAACTATGTCATGACTGAATAATATTACTTTTTTTCTTTTCCTATTTCTCGATCAAATAAAAGAAAATAATTGGACATAATAACAAGCAACTATATCCAATAGTGCAAATATTGTAAAAAGGGAAACTATGGAACAGAAATTCAGCAAGATGAAAGAGATGAGGCATGAGGACATTTATCTGATGAGGGTTCCGATAAATCAAAATGCCTGGGTCAAAGAGCAAAATGATTATAGTCAAGTACTCACTCTTCAGGTGCTCTCCTGCCCCAGTCAGCAAGTAGTAGAAAATATGAAATGTCCTTTCTTCTTTAGCCTGTCGTACTGCTCTTGATTTCTCTAACAGATCTTTAGGAATGTTAAGGAATGGAAGAAATCCTAAATATTACACAGAGAAAATCTGATAACTGAAGCACTTTTCAAGTAAAATATCAATGGACATGCTGCTTTAAAAAAACTCCAACGTTCAAAAACTGAGCTTCTAAACTGGGATGGACTACCAGAGAAGGACACAATGAATAAACCAGCAGGAAAGCAGCATACCACAATCTGGAGGGGGGGGGGGGAAATGAGATAAAAGCTTTGAGGAAAGGCTCTAAGCCAAAGTCCCTGAGACAGATGTGCCAACCTGGTGGTTATCACAACACTTTGGCATAAACACAAGAGTTAGAATTATCTTCATTTTCAATCACCATATTGTTTTTTAAAAGATACTTAAAGATTTTTCAATGTTTGTATAACTTTGACAGGTTTTTTTAGATATGCCCCAATGCTTTAATTTAAAAGAAGTCTCAAATATATCTCTGTCATATTTGGGGATTTTCTCCAGGCATGAGTCTTTGAATCTCACCCACAATAATTTTAAATTAAATATATTTTTCACAAATTGTCAATCGTGAACTGGGGGGAACTGGGGTGAGAGATCTAAAATTCAAAAGAAAAATGTTTTCATTTACAGAAAGTACAGGGCTAAAATTAAAAATGTTCCAATACTTCCACCTTAATTGATGGATTAAGTGATTATGATTTTCCACAAAGTAGAAATTCCCATGCATTAAGACAATCTGAGTCTTCCAAGTAAAATCTCAAAATGCTACATTTTTTGTAAGCCATTATACAGTTTCATTATGAGTTGTCTGGATCAGTGTATAAAGGATACAAGTCTCAATGTTGGCTCCAACAATGTATCCATTTACATCGAAGTTGATTCTAATGAACTTTCCCTTAAAGGAAAAAAAAAGAGCATAAGAATTAAGCAATTGCTACAGAAACAATGCAAGACAGGATCATATAATTCTTCTAAATTCCCACAAATCAATAGCTCATTTCACAGGATAGCCTCAAAGGAACCTGATCAGAGAGTATCCCTTATTGGCAGCAAATAGTTCCTAGAGTTAAGTACAAAACACCAAGGAAAAAGATTGTATCTGCTTTATAGCATTTCATACCAGCTGTCATCAACAGCCTAAAATTTTTCTTGTGACAATAGGAAGGAATGTACAGTAATAACTGTGTTTATTGTTACCTTCTAGATGCTACTTAATATTACAATCTCATCCTAGTACATATATTTCTATCTTCAAAATGTTTCTAAAATGAAGCCTATCTTGTTTTAAAAGGAAGTTTAATCCTCACCCCATTTATAGAGACATTTCCTTCACAATATATTATATATTTGAGGCAATCAATCTTTTCCTTAACAGCAGGCATTATTCAACAATGATACAATGAAACAAAAAATACTTACAAATCTTGAAGAGTTGTCATTTTTAACAGTTTTGGCATTTCCAAAAGCCTCCAATATAGGGTTGGCCTGAAGCAGCTGCCTCTCTAGCTCTCCCTAAAATAAGAAAATCAAATATAACCCTCTCAACTGGTTACTCTCCAAAGCTACTCGTCAAGTAGGTCATTATCTCTTGACTTCAACCTATACTGATCTCCAGAAACTATAAACGTGAAAAGTTATTGTCTATTACCAAAATTAATACTTCATAATCACCAATAATTTTACCAAGATTAAATTTTAATTAAATTTTATTAAGATTAAGACATACTTAAGTCAAATTAAATTATATTATTGAATGAGGTTTGGTTTATTGGTTATACTTAGGTTAATTGTAAGTTTAAAGATTTATTGAGGTTTTGCCTTGTTTGTGCTTTGGATATTAGCCTTCAAGATGCCTAAATATTCTTTCATTTCCATAGTGTGCCTCTAAGTCCTCCTATAGGCTAGAGTGCCTGGTGAGCAGAATTCTATGATTGTTCAAAAAAACAGGAGTAAAGCTGCTACCAGACAACTTGAAAGATTATATGGGTTTATCAAGGAAAGACTGTATGTTGAATAAAAGAAATGTAAGTGGACTGGAATTAGGACGTCTTGTGTATCACTAATGCTTTTGAGGAATCCTGAATAAGAAAATGTATTGGTTGGAACAAGTAAGCTATTTCTGTATTATGTGCTTTTGTTGTAACTGTTTATCTTTATCAACTTGCTTTTTCATAAACTGGGCATTTTGCAATTTGATTTCCTATGGCAGCACCCAATTTGGTGACAACCAAATGGTAGCCATTTTGTAGTAGTACCTATTTTAAAAATTCCTACTTTATCTACTGGTCTAGCAAACTGAAGACTCTTTAGAATCTGGCTTTAAAATAAGTCTGTTTTTGATCTATGTGTCTATGGTTTTAGGGGGGGCATGGTTTATCCAAGGGCCAGATATAAAGCTAGCATTTAACATATAAATGTTCTGAACAAAAAAAAAACACTTTTATAAACTTAACTACAATTCAGTATCAGGTTACTGAAAAACCTCAAAACAGTTTTGTCAGAACAAAAATATAAAAACCAAATTGCTGTCAAAAAACAGGAGTGCTAAAGCTTCAGTGCTGCTATCCAGAATATCCAGGAAATCCTTTTTCCTATGTGGTAAAATAGGAATATCATATCTAGGCAGCTCTAAATAGCAGCAATGAAATAGGAATAACTTTTAACTCTTTGGTGCTATCTTATGGACATCTAGGTATTTCAAGATCATATATGGTAGCTCTAAGAATAGGAATCAACGAGGAACAAAAAGCCACATTCAGGGGTGAGTGAGGTATTTTCAAAGATAAGGCCATTTGAGCAAGGAGTAGCGAATGATTAATTTTACAAAACAAACATTTCTCTTTTAAGTTTGTAATTCTTTCCCTCATTTTTATCTATTCCAGAAGTGCACAGAAAGAATCCTTTTTTATACAATGCCAAAAAGTTTCATTTTAATTCAATCCTAAATTCCAATTATTTTAAGATTCTTAAAATAGTTTTGTAGCATGGTCTTGAAGTAGCATTTTATAACTGACACATTAATCACCCAGGCATGCAGCTCTGGTGGTATACAGTGAAAGAAAGTGAACGCACAAATAATTGAAGAAGTAGATGGTTGCAGATTATTTATTTTGCAAACGGAACAATGACAATTTAAACTTTTACTTATTCAGAACCTTCCTTTCTTTCAAAACCCAAGGCAATTTATAACTTCAGACTGATGTTTGACTAATGTTATCACTCTAACATTCTAACATTCATTCTCAAAATGCAACAAGAATATTAATTAATAGTGAAACATTACTATTCTTGTTGCATTAATACTTGTTGCATTACTGCAGTGAAATCACTCTACTCAAGCAATTCAGGTGATAGAACCCTAAAAAAATGTATTGTGAGAAAATAGTGGCAATCACAGTGAATGCGGGATATTTTTCCGACATGGGAATTGATAAAATTTAGAGACACATTGCTGCTATCCATCAAAGAGTTATCAAGTGGGCTGAAGAAAGCAAAGCCATAAAGTCTCAGATGAACTCCAACTGTTTATTTTGTCAGCAATGTTGAGTTTCCTCTGTTTTGCTTTTCCCACTCACACACCCAAAGGTTGTCCTTCCCCCATTCATTGTCTTCTTTGATCCAGCAATTGAATCCCATCTCTTGCTTCTGATTGCAATCTGTTGCTATGGTGATGAGCGATATCACAAAATGAAACATTAACACTTCCATTCTTCTTAACATCTTAAAATCTATGTTTACAGCAAAGAGCAGATCCATTACAGGAATGCAGCATTTGGCTAAAAGAAACAAGACTTTCCATTGGATGCATTGAGTATTTCATGTAGCTATTATTTTGTAGTTCTTTTTCCACTTTAAGAAAATAATGGCCAAAAGATGTGAATTAATCCAGGAGAGGTCCACAGCATAAAGGAAAACAGGAAAGAAGGGTCTTTTTAAGGCATTACTACTTCCTTGAGTAAGTAGCAAATTGGAATTTAAAGACAGTCTATATCATCCTATACATATTAAATATTAGACTGTGCAGCAAGACAAAAAAAAATTTGGGAGCATCCTGTAGCATTTGCATGAAAATTCTTAAAGTACCATATCTATGTCTTTTCTTGAGACCATGCAACTCTGCTTCACAGCTGCAATTTAATTCCAGGAAAATCAAGGCAGAACATGTTTCATAGTACCTCTATGCATCCCCAAGTACTTTTTGCTTTCAAATCCAAAGTATTGCACAGTCATACTAAATGTGCTGTCTTGTTGAGCTTTTGGAGTTGGGGTGGAGGTGGGGGAGAAAAAGTGCAAGTTGTTCTCCATGTTTTGAGACTTGGTTATTTTTGTGCTATATCTTCTCATTCACTTCTTAGTTACTCTGCTTTGGTTCTTTTTCTTTCAGGACTTCTTACCCAAGATAATAAATAATGAATGAAGGGGATGACAGTATACTATGGATACAGTAGCACTATTTTAAGAAATATCACTGGAAATGTAGGACTAAGAGCCTGTTCATAGATTTTCCGATTTGCAGAGAAAGAAATCAGATTAATTCTTTCATGAAAAACTAGTACCACAGAGTGAGATCTATCCCAAGCTATTATGGGATTGATTTTCTCTTCTTAGTGATAGGAGAAAAGACCATCATCTTCCCAGATTTATCTTCAGGACTACCACAGGACTGATATAATATTCAGAAACGATTTTTAGAGTCAGTTTCATAGTTTCATAGCTATTCATGTCTTAGAAACTATTTAGTGTCTGCATCAGTATAACATTTTCAACTATTCAGTGTTATTAATACTTTTAGCACAATTTGTAACATAATCTATTCAACTTTATTTACTGTTCATATTTAATAGTCAAAATTTTTTGCATTTACTTGTGAATGTCTTCCTAAACTTTTTTGAGAGATGTGAAATACGTAGCATAGTTGTATTCTATTTTATATATTCAGAAAGTGCAGTACTTTTTCTTTTAATTGCAACCTGAATTATGCAGTGAATCTAGTTTTGCACAACAAAATATTAATGCCAATAAAATGTAGACTTGGGAACACTGCTATACTTCTAGTCCAACTTCCTAGTCCATTAGACCATACTCTAAGGATATGCAGATCTCTCTGCCTTCAATAATTTCAGAAGATCTTCCAAGCAGAAATCTTAATAATTTTCCCACAAAGCAGTTTCAAATATTTTTCTCTAGGAAAACAATCCAGGAACAGTATCACTCTTGGGAGTCTTCAAATTGTTAACCTCTGACCTGGAAAAAGCTTTCAAAAGCTTCAACAGCCTACTCATGATTCAAACCAGCTAAAAGACACTGAAAAGGAGTTCAGGTGCCATGAGGCAATTTTTGGATTAAATCATTAAATCAACACAATTTGTTGAAAATGATACTGATTTTTCTCTTCCACTAGGGCAGATATCTTAGATAACAATCTTTAACAAAAAAAATGTAATCTCTGAAACTTAGAAACATAGAATGTTCAGAAAATATTTTAAGTATAACTGCTGCAGTGGGGAGAAAAAACAGTCCTGAGAAAGCTGCATTTTTTCTTCCAAAAGCCACTCATTAGAATGTGCATATGCACACGCACTCCATGCAGAGATACTCATAGAACTAACCTATAGACACGCATCATGCCAGTGTATTTAATATCAAAATCAAGATTTTATAGAATGGGAAATAATCAAGTGTACTAGAAAATACTCTACGTGATAATGGTTTGCAAGATTAATTCTGAGAAAGAGGCTTCGAATTGGAACATCCAGTCTGTGCAGAGGCAGTTTCTTTTCAATATTTTTCAGCATCTTGCACCACAGCTAGTATACTGGGTGGGACTGGAAGTCCTGGAAAAAATTTGGTCCACATTGTTGGCCAAATCACCACTGATATCAGATACTCTGTATTTTAAAAGGACATCTATATTGTTGCTCAGAATGCCTTACTTAGTGCACATAATAAATTGTATAAGGCAGATAAAATGTGATTACTAAGTTTAGATAATAAGCAATCGTGTATTCATTTTTTTAAAAAACTACAACCTTTCATTCAGCTCACCTAAAAAAAGCCAATGTGAATTGTGAATAAAATAGTTCTAGCAGCAAAAAGTGTGATACAGGTGAGTGAAAAGCTGCTATAAATCACACAATGGAGCAACACACACACATTCTTGGTGCAGATCGTGCAGTCAAACGTGCAGCTCACCTACGAAGTACCAAGGGACGAATTCTGACATAATCCACCAAGAGAAGGGGAAACAGTAAGTGAGACAATATTTCACAGGCTCTTATTGGCAAAAAAGATACACATTGTCAGAGAATTTATATGATTATTCGTAACAGTAAAGAGTCTAGCAATATAGTTACTGCAAAAGAAATAAAAAACCCATAATTGTAACTAGTGACTTCTACATGAAGTAGTTCAATAATTGTACTCTGACAGCAAAATGTAGACAAAGCTTCTATTGCTCAATCTATAGATAATTATCCTTTCTAATTCTTTAAGGCTTGGAATAATTTACATATGTTGAAAATTCAGATAAGAAACATCACAAAGAATCAGTGAATACTGATTCTCAGTAATAAAGGATCAAATTGTGTAAAAGTATCTCAGGTAAAATATATATATATAAACTTTTCAGTTCAAGTAGGTGAGCAATATCTTAACTGGATAACTTACTTGATCTTTTTTGCTCTTGTGTGATGAAGCAACATGAGCCAGATACTGAATGACCTTTTTAGTATTTTCAGTCTTACCAGCTCCTGATTCACCTCTGGAAGAGAAAGGGGAAAAGAGAGAGAAAATCCTAGTTAAGACTTATTGCATAAATGAAAGCTATGCAAGCTAGTTAACTACAAAGCTAGTTAAGATATAATGCATACATCAAACCCAACATGTCTAGTTTTTAAAAATAGGACTCTACTTTTTTCCCAACCTGGTATCTAATATGATAGATAACAACTTTCAACTAAAGCTTTTGGAGAAAGCTGCTTAAATATTTTGCTAATATGAACATCGCCAACAAAATTTTGGTTTCTTCCCAAACCATTTTTAAAGAAATTAAGGCTTTTACCAATGAAAAGTCTTAAACACCCCCTCCTGAACTTTCTCTGTCTTTATTTCAATTTAACATAAACAGATATGACTCCATGCATACATACTTTTTGATATATTAGTTAAAGCAAAGATGTTGTTTTTTTAGTAAATGCTTCTGCTGGTCAACTATGCTTTAATCATTTTTCTCCATTTTAAACAACCAATTATTTAAATACTTACGTGCAGAGAATGGACTGGTCCTCTCGATCTGAAATTAAAGAAAGGAAAGAGGTGAGCAAAACGAAACCTCCCCTTTTACTGTTATCTCTCCACACACACAACTTGATAAAATACACCTTAGTTTTAATGTTTTTTCCTGATGGAATTTAGAGGTGAAACAGAAAGACTATGAGTTAAAGACTGAATGGATTATAGAATCATATTATGTCATAATATTCATGTAAAATTCATTTAAAAGTATAACTTTTTTGCCACCTTGCATGGGGGAGGATGAGCACAAGGTCTGTCCCTTTTTTTGTTTTTGCATCTCTCTTACAACTAAACTTCATATGGCATCATGCAATGCAGGTATTCCTTCAATTAGGACTGTAATGGAGACTGCCCATTGCAATCATAACTGTTTTTTTTTATTTCAGCACAAAGAAGAAACAATGGCTCAACAGCTAACTAATTAGCTATTGATTTTGGGGGGGGGAGGATTACAATTTTCATTTTTTCATATAACAAGGCTACTTAGGGGCCGGTCAGAAAAATCCACATGACTTCCAAATATGGGCTGTTACTTCAAGCAATTCATTCTTCACCTCATACCCTCCCCTCTTATCCAGGTTTTATTATTTGCTTGCTCCATACACTCTCAGGAATGTACCTGCATGTAGGGGCAGATTACATGGCTGAATGCAGACACTACCATAAAAGGAAACATCCTTTTTGGAATCCAGGAAAAAGAATTTACTCAGCCCTTGTAGAGCATACATCATTAGGATAGCTGGGATTCTTTTGCACACTGACAATTGACAAGTGTGATGCGGTCTCTTATTTCCTGTTGTTCAGTATTAAGAGATGCTTTTTTCCTCCCCCACCTTCACAATAGAAGTGCATTCTCACACAGCTGGCATATAATGATCGTTGCCAGTTACTGAACATTCCGGAATATACATTCCTTTCTATTCGAAGCACTATTCTGTTCACACCAGCATCAGAGACACCCAAATAATTTGACTAACTGATAATGCAACAGACTCTGCTCCTTCTCTGCATTTGGAATAAGACCAGGACGCTGCAAAAACCTTTTGAGTTTGGTTTATGAGGGGGGGTTGGGGGGGGTGAGGGAGATTGCTGTATTTTTGTGGAGAAGGAAAAACGTATATCCAAACCATCACAATAAAGATATTTACAGAATGTAACTGAATTGAATGTACAACAGCTTTACTAGGGAGGAATGACATCTTGGGACTGTTCTTGAAATAAAGGACATATTACTCTGGCTGTAAATTTCATATTTCAGCAAACAAGCTAACACCCAATAACTGTAAGGCTACTAATTCCCTTCGCAGTATTAAGTAACATGACTACTTTCCAGCTTATAGAAAGTCGAGGAGTAATACAGGTTTTCAAAGTACACAAGTCATCTTATTCTAAGCTAGAGAGAGACTTGTAGGCTCACTTGCCAAAGCCCATCTTTTATTAAATAGATAATTAAGGAACAATTGTACAAATTACTTCATCATGCAACTAATTACAGTTTTGCTGGTGGAGTCCCAATAATAGAATATATAAGTGCTGTAAAAGTCATGCATCATAAAGACCCGACAGAGTTTCATTGGGATCGTTTTAAATATATGTGATTGTCACTCTCACATTGTAACTGTTTGCAGTTAAAAAAAGAGCTTATTTAAACCATAAAAGAAGAGTGGAGGTGGGGAATGAAAGCAATATGCAGTTAGGTGCTTCACAAGCCAATTAACAAACATCCTTATCACCCACTTCCTCTGCATGAGCAACTCTGAGTTGAGTCTGTTTAGCTCCATAAAAGGAGAATATAGCATTCAGAGAATGGTGACATCATCTCTCCAGCCAAGAGGAAGTGGAACAACAAACAGGGCAAAAGTTTTTATTCTTTGCTTATGGCCAATTCATCAGCACTGATATTCTCATTACTGAGTCCTCCTGCAGGCATACACAGACAAACATCTACAAAATTGTCTACATTTGCATTGTGGAATTCCTGTTGGCACTGAAAGGGTGAGACATCATAGAATCAAAACAGAGGAAGACAAAACCTTTCTGGAGTAATTTCCTTTTTTAACAATTTTGAAAAAGAGGAAATGAAATAGCAAGGCAATTGTTACTTCTCTGATATTTCTGATATGGGGTGATTTTGATGGGGCTGGTAAAATAAGCAGAGATCAAGGAGATATGAAGGATAATGCTTCAAGGACTACTTTAACTGATTTGTCTATACTTGAGAAAGTTGCTATGGCTAACAAGTCGTATAATTTATAGTGGGGCTTACAAAGGTTTACCCTACTAATGCATACCATTTCAAAATTAGTAGTAAGCTATAAGCATAACTCAAGGAAGCACTGAGTAATAGACAAGAAGGTCAGTGTTTGTTCTTGTCAGGAGTCCTCATTAATAATACATGATACTTTTTAGATCTATTATTACACCAACCAGATGGAAATTTTACTGAGATTTAGTATAATCTCAGTATTTCTGGATGTCACCAAGCTGAAGCATACTATGCTATGAACAGATAATTTGGAAAAAGGCCAAGCTAAATCATTTTTAACAGAGAAGTTCATTCAGTTTCCCATTAAAATTGTTCTAAAGCTGTACTCATATGAAATAAATTATTTAAAAGCCACTATCATTCCTCTTTGAATGTGTCACAGCTCTTGTTATATTTTGTGGTTTCGTTACACAAAGAACACAGCTGTTAATCATGAAGACCTATGACAACTAAAATGCATTTCATGCCTGTTGAAAGGCCATCTATAGTTTAGCCTTGATCAGCACCAAGACAAAATAGATTTAAAACTCTGATTTTTTTTTCTTATTGTATGTCTCACTGTCTGGGCCCACGCGATGTGCTAAGACTCTTCAATATTTTTTCTGTGAAAAAGAACTTCTGTTCTAGATGTAAAGCAAAAAAATTGGATGGACTGTAAATGTCAGACATCCCTATGCAATTTTCCTAATCTCCCTTTTAAAATCCTAGAAAGAACTGGAGTCAGATAAACCCGTCCACATCTACTAGTTTGGGGTAGGAGTAGGGCAGTCATTGTCAGTATAAATAAAACTGGCAGATATGAGTGTAGATCAAGATCTTTCTTTTTTTTTAAATCAGACTACAGAACCTGTTAGTTAAAAAAAAAAGTTAGAATTCCTGAACAAGAGGCCATGTTCTAATGATAGAAAATTAGCTACCTTTGAGTGAACTTTTTTTTTGCTGTTTGCTCTTAAGTCTCTCACAAAACCCCATCAATTTCTCACAGGATGTTAAGGTTTCACAAAGCACCATTTGAAAAATCTTGTTTTAGATGACCAAGATACACCGAGTAAATAGCTAAAGCACTTTCAGTGTAGTACTTTCAGAAAACGGATGCGCTGTTCTACATAAACTTAAAGCAGGAGAGTTGTTGTAATTTGTATTTTCTTTTAAAATTATAGTTATATTGTCATAATACACTCAGTCTAACTACATAGAAATTGACACCATTTTATTTTAAAAAAAATAGTGAAGAAACACAAAGGTCATGGATTTTGAGAGTTATAAAATCAAATCATTTTTTAAAAATCCTTAGACAAAGACTATTGCTGCAACTTGTGGTAATACCAACAGTTCAGCAAAGTCATAATTGAGACACAGCTATTGAAGAATGCAATCTTGCTTGCACAAAATTTTGTGCCCCACCCCTGCCAGTTACAGTCTGGCTCTGAGGCAGGAAGTTTGTTCTTTGCAGAATCACCCAGATTATGGAAAAAGATGCTGACTTTAGCAAAGACTGTAATTCTGATTTAAACTGAGGTGAGATGGGCGTCAAGTAAACCAAATATACAAATAAACCAAGGGGTCTCAGATTCTATTACAGCGCCTGCCAATTAAGAAGCCCTAAACCAAGTGCTGAATTTAATCAATGTATTTAACATGCAAAACCTTTTTCTCTGATAGAACATTGTACTCCAAAGTGCTGACCATTTAACAGTCAAATTTTTCTGCTCCATTAACTGAGGGAAATAAGACCATATCTTGCTGACAATGTGTCAGTGATTTGTTTGTCTTTTAAAATAAAAATAAATAAAAGCATGCTGAAAACCATGAAAGATTTCCTGCTTGCGAGGCTCTGAATGGAATCTAGAGCACAAAAGCTAATCCCAATGCCCTGAGTTCTTGCAGAGTTGCTGGCATTTCAACACAGATTCCTCCCATACCAGTGGCCACTGTGTGAAATTTCCCCCTGGCTTAAGTAAATTCAAAGGAAAAGAAGAATGCTGCTTTCCAGGGACCAGAGGTTTGATTAAAATAAAGAACTATAACTTATAACAGAAGCTACAACATGCTGTTTCCATGCATGTGTTGACATTTTACAATCCTAAACCTCTGAGCAAATTATTTAGTTAACTGAGCACAGTTAACTAAATTCGTGTCCACAAATATTTTTTAACTTTAAGGTACATTACCTTGCATCATACTCCTGTAGGCTGTATCTGTGATAGCATAGATATGTGGGGGCATCTCATGCCTTTTTTTGCCTTTGTACATTTCCACAATCTCTTCTGAGTAGATTGGCAAATTCTTGTAGGGATTTATGACAACACAGAACAGGCCTGAATAGGTCTACAAAATGAATTGCATGAAGATTTATTTAATAATTTATTAGCACGTTACTAAGGCTGTCCAACTCATGGCATCACACAATAAATACAATCATAAAATAAAAGTATACAACCCAAACCCTGGAAGAAAAGAAACACTGGGAAACAAACACACAGGACCTGCCACCCCCTGTAACCTAAGTCTTGCAGAAAGACCCAGTTTTTCAAGGCTTTAAAAAAAAAAAAAACATGGGACCACACTTATTTTAGTGGAGACAGTGTTCCTGGGAATGCAAATTCTTAGTTCCATCAGGTGGCGCTGCTTGATGGATGAGGCCTGGAGCATGCTGACTCTGCCTGATTGTACAAGCTGGACAAAAGTCACAGAAGAGAGATGATCTTTAGATCAAGAATGGGGAACGATGACCCTGTCATGATTTGCGGACTTCAACTCCCAGAATTCCTCAGCCAGGATGGCTGGCTGAGGAATTCTGGAAGTTGAAGTCCGCAAGTCATAAAGGAGCCATTGTTCCCTACCTCTGCTTTGAATCAAGGGTGCTCAACCTTTTTTTGTTCATAGCTCCTATCTGAGCCTATTTACTTCCATGACACCCCCCTCCTCAGTTGCTGTTATCTGGGGGGGGGATTATAATTTATAATTTGCACTGTTTATACATTGACAAAATATTTATTCATCTAAAAATGAGAAGTGAGGGTTATTAGACATTGATCATACACCTGGAAGTTTAGTTTGGATGCATCCTCAAAATATGGCACATATTAAGAACCAATGCATTAGATAACCAGAACTTTATTATGAAGGGCTTTATAGGAAGTTATTAGAAGTTGAATGCAGTTTCACATGCACTCAGAATATCTACCCAGAATATATGGTCTCTACAATGTGCCCTACATGGCCATGCATTTATTTCAAATGATCTTACTATTTATTAGGTAGCACATTTAAATTAAAGTTGTTAGAATACTACTGATAAGAATGTGAAATATTTAATACTTCTTTTACATGAAGATTCAGTGATCAGGATTGTCACTGTATTGCTAGAAGATATAACAAAAAGATTCAGAGCAAACTTTATTGATTTAAGTGTACATTATCTGGCTTAACTATAGCCAGATGATCTATGTTAAAGTCAGGGGAAAAAAACCCCAGCCATCTACAGGTAGTCCTCAACATATACCAGTTCATTTAATGACCAAAGTTACAATCATGGTCACATGATCAAAATTCAGATGCTTGGCAATTGGTTCATATTTATGATGGTGAGAAATTTGTTGAGTGAGTTTTGCCCCATTTTAAGACTTTTCTTGCCACCTTTGTTAAGTGAATCACTGCAGTTGTTAGTCACATAGTTGTTAAAAGAAGCTGACTTCCCATTGACTTTGCTTGTCAGAAGATTATAAAAGGTATTCACATGACCCCAGGACACTGTAATCATCATATATGTGAGTCAGTTGTCAAGCATTTTAATGCAAATCATGTAACCATGGGGATGCTGCAACAGTCTTAAGTGTGAAAAACGGTCATAGGTCACCTTTTTCAGTGCCATTGTAACTTCAAATAGTCATTAAGTGAACTGTTATAAGTCAAAGACTACCTGTGGAACTCTTTCACTTCAACCTTGAATATAGTATGTTGAGGAAGAGAGTTTCTACTACAAGGACTCATACAAATTCCATACCTGGATAAAAACTTGGATTTGTTGAATAGATGTCAGATGGAAATTTGAGAATAAAATAGTATCAGTAAAGAATATGGCTAAAGCTTATTTTCACAGTATAAAGTCAAATTCAGCTGAACAGAAAAATTAGAAGACATGCACCAATAATATTTATTTTAATTCTGAACTCAGAGCATTGCATTAATCCATACTTCCTCCTATGGCAGACTCATCTATTCCTACACTATTAAACCCTATTGAACTAATTAGTTGATAAATGAGTCGTTTATAAAATCAATTTACATATAGAGAAGTTGCCAGTTGATACCTATATTTTGATGTCAGAGACCAATCAGAATAACTATTTTTCTTTGATAAATAAAACAGCTTGGTTCCCAGAGTTGTGGGTGCTCTATCATTGGAGGTTTTCAAGAAAAGATTAGACAAACATTTGTCCGGAATGGTATAAGGGTCTACAGTAGGGGTTGGACTGTAAGACCTCTAAGGTTCCTTCCAGCCTTATGATTCTATTATTCTAATCCATGAGATGGAAGAATAAATATATTTTTAGCATTATATTCATGCCAATTCTCATAAAAGCAATTATATATTCTTGTTTCCATAGCAGCAATCTCATGAGAACTATTACCATTTGAGTTATGAGCAAATGCCAAGTCACCTACTCAAAATCTGTTCTAAGCAATCTCTGCTGGAGGCCTGAAATTAAGAAAAACTAGAATAGCTGAATTGTTCTGAAATTCCTTGTGTTCTGCATTGAATAAGTTGACTAGATCAAAGTAGATTTCAGAGAAGACATAGCCACAAAGCTTTGTGCAGCTGAGTTTGATTGTGTAAAAAAAATCTTTTTTCTACCTTGATATAAACAATCACTACCATCAAGGTTTTAAATATAGGAAATGAGTACAAGATAAAATTCATTTTAGGATCAAATGAAATAATTTCTAAAACATTTTCCAAAATGCTTCAGTCACAAAATGCTTTTCAAGGCATCAATCATAAATAAGTGTGCCACTCCATTTTAACAGTTAAAAAAATTAGATAATCTCTCCAACAAAATTATTACTTACATAGATTAGCCCTGAGTAGTATCTCTCTTTTAGATTATGTAACACCGAGGCCTCATTCAAGCAGGTCAGTTCAGCCATGTCTTCCACTTTAGAGAACTTGGGTGGGTTCATCTTTTGGATGTCATCTTTGTTGACTTTAATTTTCTTCCCACTCTCAGCAAGTTCCACAATAGCTTCATCTCCAACTTCTTCCTTCAAACTAGCAGGCTCAAATCCATTCTTCTCTGATGGTACCCATACCAGTTTCTTGGCAGCCCAATCAGCTTGAGTAAGAGGATTGTTGATGACATTTCTATCCACATATAGGTATTTGTCAACATCTCTCTGAGCCATGGTTGTTTAAGGTAAGGGGACCTGTTAAAATAATTAATATAATTATGCATATGATATTACAATCCTTTCACCCACATATTCCATAGCTGTTGAATTCCTAGTATTTATATGTTTGGACATCTCATCTTATGTAATGAAGACAAAATCATTTAATGTACAGAAAGAGAATCCATAATCATTTTTGTTTAAATAACAGAGACAAGATCACTTAATATAAGGAAACAGTATCCATAAATATTTAGAGTTCTAATGTAGTAAATCTGATCAAAGCATTCGTGTAATCATAACCTACTGGCCAAAAGGTGAAAACAGCCATATATTGCCTCCTCATAGCTCCTATAAAGGGAGCTATTGGGGGGGGGGGAGTGTTCTGTATAAAATAATGTGATTTTTCAAAAGCTTATGGAAGTAAAAAATTGGGAAGACTAAGTTAACTGTCCTAATGTTTAATAACATACCAGTAATACAACCAACTATTCTAAATAATGTGATTAAACTACAGCAAGACTTGTTTGATCCTATAATATGAAAAATATATTTCTTTTATGGTATGTTTTGACTCTAGATACAGCTCAATCTGACAAAAACCCACTTATAGTGACTAAGCTTGCAACTTAAATATGGAAATGCTTATTAGCTGTGAAATGAGAGATTGTGTCTTTTTACTGGAAATCAGATTAGAGATGCAATTTATACAAGAATAAATTAGGGGTTACAATCACTTATTGCAAGCTGAAGTAAGTTTAGATATGCTATCAAAAAGACTTTCTAATAAGTTTACTTAACAGTTCTAGATGACAGCCCTGATAATTCTATCCTAGAGACAGGTCATAATAGGTAAAAGAGGTTAATAACTATGGGCCCATCTTATGTATCAAAGACTGAAACTAAGAATGTAAGAGGGACAAATGATAGAACTTTTAAATTATCAAATGAAATTTAAATAGCATATTATCTATCTGAAACTCACAGGAAAAAGATCTAATAATTCTAAATGAAGGTAGCCTGTTGTTATTTATTTATTAAATATCTTTGTATGTTACTCATGACAGATTACATAAAAGCATAAGAACGGATAGAGAAAGAGGTAAGAAATGTATCAAAGTGACTGGACCATGTGGAGTTGCAATAGTAATTGGTAATGGTAACTAATTAATATCTGCTTAGAATAAAGTATATTTCAAATACATCATTTATGTATAAGTGAAATCACCCAAAAAACAGCAGAGAAGCAATTATAAATCTACATGTCTGAAAAAGTTGATATTTTTTTATAAAAAATTATGCAGGAAAGGATAGTCTCTTACTTTCCCTCCTTCCCTCCCTTTTTATCCTTGTTTACCAGGTATAGATATATTAATAAATGTAAGACTAAAGCTGGCTATAGGCAATGGGAATGGTTTAAGACATGTGTGTGATAAAGAAAGAAGAGACAGGATCAACAGTGAATAGATAATTGATGATAAAAGACTGGACTGAATATAACAATGAGACATCAGTATGGAAGAAGATTGAAGTGACAGAACAGAAACACAAATAAATATTTGAAGGAAGAGTAAAGAGGTTGAGAGGAAAGTGAAGATGGGAAAGTTTGGTTGAATAGTGTTGAGATTATAAATGTTTAAGAAACAAAGGACAATGTATGAATCATTATTTGGATGTAATGTGGATGCATGAATGAGGTGCAGGGACAAAAAAGTACAGAGAAGTACAGTGAAGATCTACATATATCTTTCCGCTTATCTCATGCCTTTAATTTATTTTGTTTATAGATTTATGTTTATTTTGAATATCTAAATGTATTTCAACTGGGCGGCAAAAGAACAGGAAATAGATAAAATTTCTTCTCATTGTGATATTGTATAGCGAGACAACAGCTGCATATGAAACCTCCAGCTTATTTACAGTTTATATAATTATAAAGTAACTATATAAAACTGTTTCTCCTTTTTTAGCCATATTGAGCCTGAAGCTTCAGAAAATGAGTGCTTCCAGCTAAATTTAGTTACTTTCAATTTCAACATATTCTGAAAATCCTAACTGATCAGCCTGAAGTTTTTGTCTATTTCTTTTCAACATTTCTGATGTGTTTTACCAGTCCTCATACCATTCAGAAGAGGATATCCTTGGAGAAAAAAATAATCCTCTTTTACCCTTTCCACTGCTTTCACTTGTTATCCGAAACAGCGAAGGACTCTTTGGCATTGAAAGAGGGCAGCTGGCAGGCCAATCTCTTTCACCTTATGATTGTACTGTATAAAGGGCCAAGGGTAAAAGAAGACGAGTGCCACTCAGTACCCAATCATGATATTAAATAAAATTAAATAAAAATACATTTCAAAACCAAACAATTAATTCCATGCAACAAAGGGAAAGTAAACTCAGAAATCCAACAGTCCAGTAAGAATATATATTTTGTGATTAACATACTTAAAAAGATTGAAACTAAATTAAAATAACATATACCATTTAACAGTGCAACAGCAACTAAGTTGTTTACGAAAACAACTGAAATAAAGTTATTAGCATGAAATAAAAGCTCTGCAAATATTTCATTTATGTAATACTGTAGCCATAAATAGGAAGGTGATATTTCAATTATCTTTCCAGAAAAGAAGTTAAATGATAAATAAATATTAAGATTTCATCTCTATAACATGTACGCAATAGTAATGTATGTAGTAAAGCAGGGGTGTCAAACTCTATTTCATTGAGGGCCACATCAGGATTGTGTTTGACCTTCGGGGGCTGGAGTGGGCATGGCCAGGGTGGACTTGGCCAGCTGAATGTCACTCGTGTCAGGGGCACCTATGGTGGCCCGAGGGCTCTGCCAGCGAAAACAGGTTCCCGAGCTCTGTTTTTGGCTGTGATGGCCTCCTGCAACCCTCTGCCAGCAAAAGTGTAGTAGCGTTTCTAATTCTTCATTAGCAAATGCACAATTCACATGCAAAATGCCCATAACCTTTCTTCCAAAAAAAGTACCAGAAACACAAAAGTATTTTTGGATTATTATGATATGTTTCTTTTCTTTAGTTCTTTCTTTTTATAAATGTAAGATGCCCAGATTATTTGGAGTTGGGTAACCTCAAAATTGTATTAAATAAAAATAAATAGTCATTTATTTTTAATAAATAACTTTATTAAAAGTTATTTATTAAGGTACAAGTGCCAGTCTAGACCATAAGTTCTAGTCTCAGCTTAGGCAGGAAAGCTAGCAGTGTGACTCTCAACCTAAATACCTCACAGTATTGTTGTTGGGAAAATATGAGGAGGAAGTTGTACTGGATATGTTTGTTGCCTTATTTGTAAAAATAATAAAAGTGGAATATAAATAAATAAATAAAATACAAAACTAGACTGTAAGACAAATACCTTCACTTAATCAGCAGAATCCTACAATCCTTAAATGAAAAGCCACTTAATATTAAAAATCTTATAAAATTATGCAGTCCTGATGATCAAATTATCATAATGAATAAACACAATCAATTCTAAAGTAATCACAGAGAGAGCCAGTTTGGTGCAATAGTGGTTAAGGCACCAGGCCAGAAACCAGGAGACTGATTTCTAGTCCCGATTTAGGCATGAAAGCTGGCGGGTGACTTTAGGCCAGTTACTCACTCTCTGCCCATATGGCATGCTCAAGCAACAAGCCGATTGGTCAATTCCGGTCACAACCAATGGATCAACACTGGGTTGATTCAACAAAAGATCTTGTACTGGCAGAAAAATGCTAGGAAGAAAAATATATTCAAAGTAATCACAGGAGTGTTGTTCCATAAAATACTCAAAGAGTACTTAGTTAGGGTAATACTTTTATTTATTTTACTACAAGTACTCCTCAACCTATTGATGATTAATAGTATGCAGGAAGGACCTTGGGAGAGGTGGCTAGAGATGCTGCCTACAAAACAGTCAGATAAAAGAAGGCACAGCAGGAATGTGGATAGAGCAAGAGGCTCGAAAAGATTCTCACTACTCGGAGAGATTGTGGGAGATTTGTATTTTCCAGATTTGCAAGATTCTGTTAATGTAGCTTTACAACAAAATACAATCAATTAATCTGGACATATTTCCTGTCTTGTCTACCTGGGAATGTTGACAGCCTACAACCATTCATTCATCATAACCAACTTATCATAACCCGGTTCACACTAATGAATGATTGCAATGCTTCACAATCACGATTGTCATTTGCAACTTTCCACGATGGCTTCCCCAGAAAGGTAATGGGTAAGCTGGAAAGGAAGAGTGCAGGTCATTGGGTTACATTTTCCTCATCCGTGCACCACCCTCCTGCAGCCTTTCTATGCTCACTCTTGCACCAGCCACTTTCTGTGTCTCACTTGTACCAGCCACTGTCACTTCCCAGAGCACTCTTCCTGACCTCAGCCATACCCTTGTACATCCTTCACACCTCTTTGCCCTCTTCCTCATCCAGCAGCAGTCACTTTCTACCTGCCAGCCTCGGACTAACTTTGGTAGTAGGACACACATATACACATTTATTTATGCAAAAATATATCATCTTTCCTTTCTAAACAGCCAAGCTGCACTTTAGATGAAGAGTCTCCATTTAAGGGTGAAATACAGTGCAACAGCAATTTGCATTGACCTTCAGTGTGCTTCCAACTAAGTAAAGCATCTATTTATTCATTGACTACAGCTGTTTACAGGAGAGAATGTAGGGTTGTTATGTCTAGCAGATCTCCTGAGCATTCAAGAACTCCTTCTTCTGAATGTATACAGCATTGTTTATATGTACTTTCTATTCCAAGACCCTTCTGCGAGACAATTCCATTTTGGGTTAATTCATCTCATTAAAAAATATTTATCAATCTAATGTAACAGTTATTTGATGAAGGACTGCCTGCCCCTCACTCCACCCCATGTAGAGAAAAAAAATCAATTACATGAGCTAAAGGAAGATAAATTCTGTTAAATGTAGAATGGGGAGTTAAATATAAATTTAATGAATGAAACTTAATAGAATGCCAAAGAATCCAATTTAAGACTTAAAGGGAGCTTCAAGATCTTCTCAGATTCAGGATGTTGGTGATAACATGCCTTTTATCATTTATTGTTAGTACAGAAATACTTTCCACAGCGGTCATTTTCTCAAGACACTCATATTCCCACCAATATGTGATTAATTGTACAAAACTCAAGTCTAACTGATTTGCTTCATGAATCTGTTAGTTACAACTTACTAATTCTTTTTGTAGTTCTTTTTACTTCTTTTTCTTCCCTTCATTATACTATTTCTGGAAAATATTTCATATTTTTTTCACCAGGCCTGTAAGCAATGAACAGTTCTAGAGGAAATTCACTGCCCTGTGTTAATCCTGGCAACTAGTGGGAGGGGGGGGAGCTAACATTTTACCTCAAGTGCCATAAGCTAAACTGATGAAATTAAATGTGATGACTGGAACTATATGTGGAACAATTCAAGGCAAGATAGATAGATAGATGATAGATAGATGATTGATCAATAGATGATTGTTAGATAGATAGATAGACAGACAGATAGACAAATAAATAAGTGAGGCAAGAGAAGTATTGATACAAAACTCAGAACACTCTAAAAAGTAATGTAAGTAATATTCTTGCTAACATGCAGGGGATTTTAATCTTCCTATGTACATATACTTATTATAGGAAAGTTGATTTGATCTGCAAATGATCTCTATTCTTATTTTTTTTAGACACACATATACCATAAGTGTCATTTAATGACAGTAATAGTCCAGTCTTCATGAAGTCCTACAAAGCAAGGAATTTAAAAACTCACTGAAAACAATTATGTAGGGACAAACTATTTTTACCTACATTTTTATCATTTATCTCAAGCTAACTTTCTCATTAGTGATAGTAATATAAAATAAGGAAGAAGTACCCAGGAAAAAAAAGCTTCAGATTACATGAATGGATGCCAGAAGGATCCATCATAAAAACAGCACCCAAGTCTTTGGGGAGGGGGAAGGGAATGATAATTTGAATTAAGATTGCACTACCAAAGTTCATAAAATTGAGACCTGAACATAGAATTCCTACTTCATTAGTTTCATTGTGTCACACACCCACACAGTTCTATCATGGATCCATGCACTGCAGCATTTGTACTTCTGTGTTCCAGACTATTTTAAGATAGATAGATATATATCTATTCCAGACTTTTTAAAAAATATATATTCACCAGGTCTGAATTTGGCACTTACAAGATGTGTTTCAGAAAAAACAAAAAACAAATATGACCTCAGGGCCATAGGAATAATGAGAAAGTAAAATAGTTTCATTAGAGAATGTTAAAATCTCATTTACTTATATAGCAGAGTTATTGGAGAAACAACACAAGTTATCTATTAGGCCTACTGCTGCACTGGCCTAATCAGGCTTCCTTCCCTCTCCCATGACATCATGAACAATTGTTGCTCTAGGACGCCGCACTTGGTCTTCTTAAAGGCCCAGGATTTCCAGAGTTATGCTGGAACGAACACACACACACACACACACACACACACACACACACACACCTATATATAATAAAATAAAGAATAATGTTTTAATATAATATTTTATATTATTATATTATATATGTTATATAATATTATAGATAAAATATGCATGTATGCATGCATACATACATACACACACATGCATACATACATATAAGAGGAGGAGGAGGAGGAGGAGGAGGAGGAGGAGGAGGAGGAGGAGGAGGAGGAAGAGGAGGAGGATAGGTTCCGCAGCATTTGTATGGAAGTTGAATCTCTCTCTGAGGACTATATCTAGATAGTTATATAGCTGAAGCATAACAATCACTTAAAAGATCTTTCACTATAGATGTTATTTTGATAGTATTTGTTATTAGTGGCAAAAACACAGCCCTGCATTTACTTTTGACATCCAAATCTAAGACCATGTTGTCATTCATTCATTCTGCCATCTATTTCACTGTTATAGCGACTCTGGGCAGCTTACAATTCTTCACAGCAGGAAGTCTGTTTCTGTAGAATTTTTGCATATAATTAATTGTGAGTTGATTCCCAAATATTGGAAAGGCTTATTGGCATTTTCTATATATAGCTTTGCAAGCAGATATATTTAATATAAGAATTACTCTAAAGGTACTTTCACTAATTTATTCAATTCTCATCTTAAGGGCATCAAAGCAGAATTTGCTCACTGCCAGAGATGCAAGATTATACTGATCGGCCAGCAGTACTTGAGTATTTTAAAAAATGCATGGGAAATCCATAAAAGAAGTGCAATGTATAAGTTCCTCATACTAAGTTAGTCATTAACGGAGATGACCAATACAGCAATAAACTCCCTGACTTTTTAAACTATGAAACAAGAATCAATTAGATTACTAATATCCTGTTAGTAATGATGCAAAGCAAAAGTGAACCTAAGGCAAGACTACAGCAAGCAAAATTGAACAAGTGGGAAAACCCGTTTTCTAGCAGGCATCAGAACACCGTGCTCTATAATCCACAATATATTAATATTTAAATGTTGTCTTCAGATACAGACATGTAATTAATTAATTTGTCTTAATTCAACCTTCATTTTGACAAAGGAACTCTTTCTCTACATGTAAAGATAAAAAATAAATACTTCCCTACTGTTAATCTGTTAAAGCAAAATTGTACTGCACAATAGTACAGAAATAGAGATAGCAATTTAGTCTAATGGTCAAGACACTAGGTTAGAAACCAAGAGACTGAATTCTAAACCCACCTTAGGCATGAAAGCCAGCTAGGTGACCTTTGGCACCTAGTCATTCTTTCTCTCTCAACCCTATTCAACCTCATGGGATTTTTATGCAGAAAAACAGGAGGAAGAAGGAATATTATATGTTTGCTGCCTTGAGTTGTTGATAAAAATAATAGAAGTATGATAAAAAATATTTTTTAAAAAAATCTTACAATAGGAAGTCCAATGAGTTTAGTCCTATGGTAGATAACTGAGTAGATTATTTCAGCTTGGAGCAATTACTGGTTTAAAACCTCTTTCAATTGTGCAAGGGTATTTAAAGGAAAGAGAGTCCTATTTTTCTAATCTCTTTAAAATTATGTAGCACTTAAAACCTTCCAATTATATAAAGTGTAAGGCTGAAGTGTTGAAACATTAGGGAAGACCAAATTGTAAAACTCAGTAAAAACATATAAATGTTTATTAGAAGAAAATAGCCTCAGGCAGTGCAAATATTACTGAAATACAATTCCCAGCATGACTGATACAGTAGTAGAAGCCAACAGCATCTGGAAGACCATGTGTTTGCCATCACTGGTTTAATCATGGGCAATTCATACCCTTGATGAAAAATCTAACTTTTCAAATCTACTTGGCATCAAAGCAGCTTTGTGGATAAGGACATCTATTGTTTATAAAGAAAAGAACTGAAATAAGTCTGGTGTTTAAATATTTTACAAATATTGTCCAAAAATTAATATAATTTTATCCACATTCTGATCCCAGTGGCTGCTTGAAAACCAAATATAAAAACCTCCGAATGCTAAAAATTCTAAATTCCTTCTTTTCTCAATGATACCATGTTTGGGCTTTACTTCTTTTTTGGTTAAAATGTTAGATTTCTTTAACTATGTTCTTCAGTTTGCTATTTAAGCTTCTGCATTTCCTTTAATTATCTTGATCTTCATTTTTTCCTAATACATTGCAATCCAGCAGGCAGAGGATGTTTTTCTCAGCAGCCTTCAATACCATCAATCGTGCTGTCTTTTTTGGACTGCTGTTCCAACCTTTGAATGCAAGGGTTTGCAAGGGAATGCAAAGGTTGCCCTTCGGTGGCTTTGCTTTCAAGGAATGGCAAAAAGACCACTTGGAGGTAGTGGTTTTCCATTGCCATTCTTCAGGAGGAAACAGATTCACATTAAATGGCTCTAAAATATTTTAGGGAAATCTGTGTAGGGGTAAGTAAGAAAAGTGAGGAAGAGAAAAGAATGACTGCCAAGTTACAGTATTCTAATAAGCTTAGCTGTATAAGCCGGCTTTATTAAAAGCAATGCTTTGTGATGCAGTGGTTAAGGTGTTGGATTAGAAGCAAGGAGATCCAGGTTCTAGTCTATCCTCAGCCACTTAAACTCACCAGGTGACTTTGGGCCAATCACATTCTCTCAGCTCAGGGTACCCCACAGGATGGTGGTTGTGGGGAAAACAAAAAAAGAGAATAATATGCATGCTGTCTTAAGCTCAAAAATAAAAGGTTGTTATAATTCAAATCAAATAACTAACATTACATACTTTTCACCAAAATCACCACTAAAGAAAAATATGACATAAATCAAATAATTATTTTCACAGTACACAGAATCCATGAAAAAAGCACTTGGTGGGGACAATGTAGAGCAAATTAATGTGACAGCAAATGGCAATATAAGCAAATGTTAGGCCACATTGTACTCAAAAGTGAAACTGATAAGAATTGACTGAGCTTGCAAAGCACAGAAACTGTTAAAAAGAAATGGCATCTTGTCTTTAGGAGGTTATAAAAATAATTCACACTTCATTTTTAACACACTTAAGCTCAAAAACCCAATACTTTAAAAGTCTGGAATATATTTTATTCCAAATTAAATCTAACATAATATACTTCCTGTGACTCTTATTTCCTGTTACTATATGTGCAGTACATGCCTTCTTGGTAGAGAGGAGACAGTGTTCCACAAGGAAAACATTCCAGAAGGCGAACACATTCTTTGTAACCACTCTCTTACTTCAAGACTAGAACAGCACTTTCATAAACTACAGCCCATCCCTGCTGCTTAAAGGATTTGGCTCAGAACTCCCATGTCTCCCAAGCAACAGGGGCTTCGAGATAGGCACAAGGCGTTGTTTATGATGGAATAAACAAAGCAAAAATTCTTTCTTTCCTCACAGACTTTCAGCATATCTAAACTACTGCCAACAATAACTACACAGCACACTACCAATCAGAGCCAGTAACTTAATTCTATTCTTCTGCATAGGCAGCAACTATTTTCCCATTGATTTAGATCTGAAAACTGGATTGTCCATTTTCTTGCTAATCCCCCGTCTCCATAATCTATATCAACATCAAACTTGCTACCCCTAAATAAGTACCTCTGAACTTGCATCTCTCCTACAACTTCTCTTTATAAATTATAATTCATATCTGTTGCACCAGTGCAGATGTGGCATTTCTTAACATGCTTCCTAGATTCCAGGTGGAAATGTATATAATGGTTGCAGCTCCATCTCTATTTAGAGTTTATTTCCATTCAAGTGCATAAGCAAAATGGGACAGAAGATTTTTGGAGATAAAAAAAGAGTGGTGCCTCTCTTCATAGCTACAGTTACAGTATGTGGTTATAGTAGATTATATATAAAAGAAAATTAATTGGAAGAAGGGAGTTCAATGGGCAGAATGTAGCAGTAGAGCAGCAGGCTTTAGCACACCTCCTGTACTTCAAGACTTCCAGAGTTCAGATTATTTGATTCCTCTTGCCTTTTGTACAGGAACATGCAAACAATATATACAATGGTCCCCCATAAAACAACCTTATGAGGATAGGCTGGACTGAGAGAGAATGTCTAGCTCAAAGTTTCAGGGGGTATCAGTGGCAGAGAGAGAAAACTAAAACTTTCATCCCACTAATCTTCATCTACTACCTTAAAGACTACTATAGCACACTGGGTCCCATGTAAGTTATATTTACCGCCCATATAATTTGCACAATAGAGACAAATGATACAATGACATCAAATTCTACAAAGATTCATGACTACACCTTATGAAAAATAATTTATCTTTTTTAAAGTTCAACAAAGGAAATCAAGATACTTTCCTTTTCAAGAGCCACAATTCCCCTATTATAAAAGGCTAGGCAAAATGTCCAGCATTATCTAACAGTTTTTATTACTTCAAAATATCTTCAAGTATGAACAAATGGTATGAAACATGATTTACATATCAAACAAATTTTATAATATAATATTATACAATCTAGAATTCAAATCCCATGTCAAAAACTTTAATGGCTGGAGATTATGGGCAAAGTTCAAGGTTTTGAAAATGCATCTGGGTGTTGGCTACAGAAAGCTACTTGATATAATTGCTTTTGCAAATGGAAAATCAAGAGACACTTTCAGACTCATTAGCAATTACACTTGGTTGTGTCTACTATTAATATGAGTCACAGAATCATGATCCATTACAGTTCAACTATCCACCATCTGCTGGCTGGGTTCGCAAACCAGACTAACCTCAAATCAAACCAACAATTTAGCAACATAAGGTGAGAGATATTTTAGAAACAGAAAGGATGGTTCAATCATAGGCTTGAACCCCATAGGCCTTCCCCTGCTTTTTTCTGCCTTTTTAATCTGCCAAATTCACTTGGAGATCTGAGAATAGCATTGAGTTGTCTTGCTCCATGCTAAGCATGGAGAACTGCTACGTCTTTTGTAATTTGGACTTAACCCAGAAGACAAACAAGAAAATTTTGACCAATCAGCCAAATGCAGCTCATTTGTTTAAACTCGGGGTTTCCTACTAAATGTCACTTTGTTTGCATCAAAAAAGAATGCAATAACAAATAAGCACTGATTGCATCTGAACTGGAATTATATTTATTACAAAAAATGTCAAACCCCTGCATTCTTTAACTGAAGTTTCTCTAAAACAGAAGATTTCTTCTGTTCTGTTAATTGAAGGAATTTTGCATTTCGCTTCCTTATAAAATATTGAATACAATGGTATTGTTAAAAATAAATCTTTTATTTTTGTATAGTTGTAGCAATCAGTCAATAGAAATTTTTAGGATGTTTTAATACTGAAAATCAAAAGTTTGAATTAAAAGAATTTGAAAGCATCTGAATGTTGGGTAGCCATCTGTCTGAAACAGTATAGGGTTTCCTGCCTAGGCAGGGGGTTGGACTAGAAAACTTCCAAGGTCCCTTCCAACTCTGCTATTGTATTATTATTGTATTATTGAATCCTCTTGCCCATCCACACATACTTCAAAGGCTACGGACTACACACAATTAATATTGCTTCTTCTAGAACATATATATTGGATAATCTTAGATTAAAAGCAAGCAAGCAATGACTGTTCTGCATACTTGTGGGATAAAAGATAACATCTCTCTTAAACAAACTTGACTACTAGTGACTACGTGGACCTGTCCATATCCTTTTCTTGACAATTGTAAGGAAATGGTTTGGTTTGCCATTTTTTTCTTCCATGTTGTTTTTCCACTCTCTAGTATCTAGTAGTCTAATCCAAGTATTCAGTGGGTACCAATATAAATAACCACTCTACTTTTTCAATACAATCTAAGATCAACTAGTGCTGTTTTCCATCAAACAAATATAGTTCTAAATGATTTCTGCCACAGAAATCAATGCAAAAATACTTTGGAAGCTGGTTATTGCTTAATCAGATTGGACAAGACAGCATAAAAGAAATAACTAATAAATATTGGTATTAGCAATGCACTATTTAATGTTCAATTTTAGGAATGTCCATAGCTGCTGCTGCATGATTAACTTTTGCCATAAAAACAATTTGTAGTTCTCCAGATATTACTGGACCCCGTTCCCATTAACTCAGTCAACATGTCAAATAAGTAAGTATTGGAGCAGGCAGATTGTTCAGATGAGACACAAAAGCTTCTTTGACACTTTTGTAAAAACACAAAATCCATATTCATCTTGCAGGGGAAGTACTTAAAACAAAAGATAAAAAGTTACTTTTAAATTCATCGGCAAAAATATGTTACAATATAAATATAACATGAATTGTATTATTTCATGACATCCCTCCCCTCAAAAACAAAGTTCCAATTATTATTTGGAAAATAGGCATCCAGTCTACAGTCTGCAGAAAATTTGTACTACCAAATATTAAAGCTTTACATAGGCTATGTTTAAATAATATCTAAATAAATAGTTAAGTGAGTCATGTTATTCTGATTTAACCAATGTCTAGTTTTGCACAGCATTCTGTACACTAACTAATCAACGGCTGGGTTTGCAAAGGCCATAAGCTAGCCAACTACATTTTGGTCTAACAGGCCATACAAACTCAGACAATACATTATTACATCATTGCTTCTTTAATGGGCTACTGCTGGTAAATTCCATCTCAGAGAACCCAGCATACTCCAGGGAGGTCTAGTCATAAGATTATTTTTTAGCTGCGTACATTGACTATTCTTGCTGTAGCTCTTTAGAATTTTCTTGGAATATGGCCTCCTGCTTTACATTTCTCAGATAAGAAATAAATGCAATTATAATGCCATTACATCACCACCCAGACACCATAAATGATATTGATAGCAACAGAAGCAGTCAAACCAGTATGCCAGTTTTATCAGAGACTATCCAAAATGGTAATCTAGCATCACACTTTCTTCCTGATTCTGAAGAGGTGTTGCTGCCCAGGCTAACACCTCACTTTCCATCTACCATGTCTCACATAATTTCTTTCCTTCCAGCCTTCCCTGAATATTGGTGAAACCCTTCCACTTTTCAGCTTTTCTGTCCACTCAAAAATGTGTAACTCCTTTCAAACCAAAATTTGAGCACAGTTTTTCTCATATACTGCATACTCTATGTCAGGCACACAGTTAAACAAGAACAGGAAAGAAAATGCTTCCCACATAGAGTTATTAAAGCGAAGTTCTACTAGAAAGCAAATCCTACATTGATGATATCAATTGGCTTCTGACATTTCTGGAGACTGGTGAAAATAAAGTTCTTCTAGGCTAGTTTGTTAAGAGGACACTTTTCAAAAGAAAATAACTTGAGTACCGTTACAGAGTTAAGTATGTACCCTAGCCTAAAAAGGAGGAATGGATTCCTGCCTACTTTTTTCCTATTCAACACTAGCTGCCTCTGGGAACACAAAGCAAATTGAGACACATGCATTTTAAGGCAAGTAGTTCTAGCACTCCTTCACTTCAACAAGAGGCCAAAACACTCCATTCAGTAGCACTTTCCAATCAAAGATGTTTTTGAAATCACAAAGATTTGCCATATCTAAACGTTCTAAACGATTTACAATGGTTTAGAACAAAGCTGATGCCCAACATCCACCCACGGTGGAAAAAAGGGAGCAGAAACTCTCTCATGTACCCTAGAAGCAATCTTTCTCCAATATAGCACCCCATAAAGATCTACTGCAATGCATTTCCCATGTGCATTTTTGTTTCCTGCATTAGGGCAACAATGACTCATTTCTTTACAGCATTTAAGATAATACCACATAAATCTGCAAGCTATCCTCATTCAGCACCTTGGCAAGTTTTGAGAGTGACAGAAAACACTAAAGTGTTCTCTGTAATTAAAAAAAAGCCATTGGATTAAGTCACTGAAATAGTGTATCTAACAGAAGCAAAAATCAGCATATTTTCAAAAAGTACTTCAAGCAGGCTTATGTGTTCTGCAATTCTATCTTAAGACCAAAAGTTGGAATCTTTTCAATAAAAAAAACCTAACTCCTAATGGAATCATATCCAAAATTAAAGCAATTCCTTTCTCCTACCAAAAAAAAAAAAAAAAAAAAACCACAGCAAAGGTTTTACACATGGGGGAACAATCTATAACAGAACTATATTTATGCTATAATTCTGTGAGTTAATTTACTGTCTTGTAATTAATGCCCAAATATCAAAAACTATGTCAAATGCTGTTCAAATATTCCACAACTATCAACATCTAGACTTTTTGAACAATGCAGATCTCATGCTATCTTGACATTTAGAAAAGACAGATTTTATATGATTATTATTTTTTCTTGGTCTCAAATTAGTAGTAATACATTTACTGGCAACCATATATTTTAATATCAAATTAATTTCTGGGTTTATTGTCCTATTTTTTAAGTAACTAGGGATTATGTAAGTAATTTACAGATAGGCATTTTTTACATTATCACTCACCAATTTCCTAAGTTATGAAGTGCAATGATGTGCACATGGCATAATATACCAGTGATCACTAGGATTATTCCTTTACTATCGTTTAAATCAAGGCAAATTCACACAAGTTTTGGAGAGAGGGGAGTGGCGTAATAGTAATGGTTGGGTATTAAAATATTATGGAGGTCAAAGTCAAATTTATTACTCAGATATTGAGAAAAATGGATTGATACGTAGTAATTCTTTGTACATATAGTAATTAAATATTGCCTAGTCTCTTTTGGATGTTGCAACCTTTGCTACAGAGTTAACTATTGTCAAAGTAATCAGAAATAGAATACTGCTCTATCAAACATAAAAGTGTAGCCCTATTGGTTTTTTTTGTTGCCTTCATCACAGTAGGTGGCAGCACCTAGTCAACCTTCCCTGGTTTTGAAAAAGCAAAGCAGGATTGAACCTGGTTAGGACACAAGAAAATTGCAGGGTATAAATATTAGATTCAAAAGAAAGAATAACATTTTCAGAAGAACGCAATAACAAAACGCACATACACTAAGAATGAGATTTATTGTAGCCATGCTGTTGTTAATATAATCCTATCTGCTAAACAGTTGCTTCCAAAACTATGTAAATAAAGGTTTAGTTACATTCCCAAACTTTAATAACAAGCAAGCTCACATAATAATTATATTATGTATTGGAATTTTAAGCTATTCAGCTAACAAATTAATGAATTGATTTTAAAATTATTTTATTTCAGTTGAATATATAACTGTTCTATGGCACCAAATTTCCAGGCAGCAGCTTTATATATTAAACAATATTAGTCTCCACACACAGCAACTGCATGAGTCACAGTATGAGCCTGTGCAAAGGTCTGCAGTTTTCATTGGAATAGCGAAGTACCTAAACCTATTTTTCACCTGGTGACTAAGTTAGAACATATCTCTATGCAAGCAGTAACTGATTATATAGTTATTTGCAGTCAATTGTAACACACCTATCCTTCAGGGGAGAAACTATATTTGCAGGATTGTGTTACTCTAAGAATCTATGTTCATTCACTAGCTTTTCTCAAACAGGGAACATGCTTATTTTATCACCCCAATTTTTCATTTACATAATTTGAAGGGTAGTATTAGCAAAAATGCTCAAAACTTTATCAGAGAAACATGTTTTACCATTTGCAAAAGCTATTCCATAAATCCTGAATTACGCTGCAATACAAACAAGTTTATATATGCACAAGAGTTATTTGTGGCCAGTTCAGGTATTAAATTATACACATGGAAGTCACTATTCCAGATAAACACAACTGTGATGCTATTTTTCTCAAATGTGCCAGCAAGTTAGAATGCACTTTGCTAAATACAGTTATCCTTGCAGAAATGAACTATATTCAACAACTTTTTAAACACTGCATGAAAGTATTCATTTGAGCCTATGCCACTTAAGTATGTGATCTAAAGTGTGTAAAAGACAGGATACAAGCCTTAAATTATATACTGGGGGAGGGGGAATACAAGCAAGATAAAAGTTCAACCAATCCATTTTTGTTAAATAGCATATAAACTCTTCTACTGGAAGAGATTACTCTGGCAATCAAGATATGAAACTACCAGTGTTACTCTATATTGAAAAGATAACCAATGTGCGCCTGACATGGATCCTAAAGGGTTTCTGTGCAATTTGAAGGATGAATTTCTCTCAATACTTTTAAGCAACCAGACAACTTTAAAAGCTGCAACAACAGTAGTAAAGCGACAAATACACACAAAAACTCGTGTTTAAAAAAAAAACCTTGTTCCATCACACAATACATTGAGCATTGTGAGCAAGTAATGTCAGATAGAAATAAGCTAGCAGCTTAAAGCATATGCACATAGGTTTTATTTTTATTCTAAATATACCATTTCTTTTACTCAGCCTACAAGTAAGAAAATCAGCTCCAATGTTCTTCCCGGTTCTATTTTTTTGTGTAAATGAATCTTTCTCGTTTCTACGATAGCTTTGGCACGACTTAGCTATACCCTAACAGATGTGAAGAAAAACTGATCCAGCAGCCCTATTTCACCGCCTTTTTAATCAACCCCAAAAAAGTAAAAAAAAACTCGCTAAAAGAGAGAGAGAGAGAATGAATCTGGTCCGACTTAATAATGGGGTAAGTAAGCTCCAAGCTTCTAACTTACAAGCTTCGTCTTGCCCCGTCACTCCTTCCTCCTTCCCTGCCTTGACTAACGCAGAGCCACAACGAGGAAGTCAAGTTGGGCGGGCGGAAGCCGAGCCCATTGCAATGCCTGCAAGAAGACTGCCAGCCCGTGACTCAGATCGCCGACCTGACAGCAGCTGCCACCACATTAAGCGGTCTTTCTCTCCGCTATTTCAAAAAAAAGAGGGTCTTCCAAGCCATTTAAGGGGAGGGTCGCAAACCCTCTCCAACCCCCCCAATGATCACTAAGGTGCGGAGACCAATTGCAAGCGCGGACGCGAGAGGAAAGCAGATTTAGCCGTTCCCAGGGTAGTCTTAGGAAAAAAAATCTAGTCGTTTCAAAAAGAAAAATAGAGAGTAAAAGAAAGGTAAAGAGGATGGGATCACCTGACCGGCTGCTTTTTCTCAGCCCACTTTTCAGTTTGAAATTATTTCTGCCCGGTTGCCGCCGGGTGGGAAGGATGAAGCGGAGCGAGGCAGGAGCAAGGCATATGCTAGCTAGAGCATCAAAGAAAGACAACGTGAGAGCCACCGTTCCCTTGGCCCTACGCGTGGAAGACGCTTCCTTTACTAGCCCCAGGCAGAGAAGGTGAAAGGCTACACCTTCCCCAAAAGGCGACGTCCTCAATGGGTGGCACTTCCTGGACTCCAGAGCACTTGGCATAAAAAGGGAATTTTAGAAGTTAAGCCACACCCGCCCGCTTCTCAATGAACCTTTAACCCGCGGGCGCCAAACTGAAAATCATGCGCCGTATTGTACGCTTCCCGTCCTTTCCCGCACCAATTCCAAGCTGGGACTTCACCTGAGTCCGGCCAAACGCCTTAAAGACGACGACGACGCGGCTCCGTTTTCTTACGCCAGAAAGGCTTGAGTTGATAACTAATACCTTCTCGGAGAGCCCCAGCGCCCCACCCGCAGCGTTGTTCCAGCTTCAACGCCTCTAACTCACCGGCAGCAGCGAGGTTTCAAGCCGGGAGGGAGCGGCCACCGCTAAGGTCTGAAACATCCACTTGCGGCATCCTCGGCCAATAAGAACAGGAGTTTGCTCTGACAGAGAGCCAGTCTCCGCCAATGGAGACTCAAGTGGAGGGCGGTGTTTCAAAGGAGGCGTAAGACTTTTTTTTAATCTTCTCAACTGACGCCCTAGCTCCCGCTCTTCAATTAGCCTCCCCTCCGCCGCCAGAAATGGCCACAGCCAATGGAGTCACGTTCAAGAAAGAGCAAAGATTGGCATCTTAGGCAACCAATGCATTTTGGAGAAAGAGGGCGGTTCTTCGTAGGTCAATCTTTAGTGCTTCAGTGATTGTTTGAGGCGTGGCCACCAGTAGCATAGTGGTGGGAAATGACTGCAGAGGGAACAAACGCCTGTCATCCATGTTTAGCTCAATTCACCTTCTTGGCTGCTTAAATTCTATCCATGCTTACTCAGAAGAAAGGACCATTGTTTTAATGGGGCAAATAAGTGTAAGAACGATTGCCGCTTTAAACAACCTAAAAAGCCTTTTATCCATTTAGATACATTAAATCGCATCTGATATTTACACTCCTAAATTGGATTTTAATCTTTATTTAATTCCATGTGCTCTGGAAATCTTGGTCTTCTCTTTGATCGCTGTATTACTAAACACAGTCCTTCCTCACTTTTTTTTATGGATATCGCATAATACCTTGTTCTCTCGTTTGGGTGGTTTTGTCTCATGTCTTTTCTTACTTTCATATAGTATTTGTCAGCAACAGTAGTCGCCTCTCATTGCTTGGAAAAATTAAGTTAAGTCACTAAACTAGCTTTCTTCTTTCTGTAAGATTCTGTATGTATTTCTCATTCTTGCTTAAAAACTTTTTAGAGGTAATTTGCTCATTTTAATTTTGGATCTTATTATTTTTCACATTTCTATCCTGCAATCTAGAGATACCTATCTTGTATACTAAAATATTTTGTGTGTCAGTCTGTTGCTCTTTTCTGTTTCCTTTAAACCACTTGGTGCCTAGTACTAGTTCCCCAAACACCTGTTTCCATTTCTCTTATTTTAACTTCTTCCTGAAGAGTCATATTTTTCTGGAGAGGCTTTACAACAAACTCCCTCACTATACCAAAGAATGTTTAATGAAAATAATTGGTTATTCCTCACATTTCCCCACCCCCTACTATTCCCCCCCTTTTTTTCAGAATCTGTTAGTTATTAACACTAAACAATCCAGTCAAGGTCCATTTTTAGTTGAAGAACATTGTTAATCCAGCATTTGGGGATATTCATGGTAGAAAATAGTTGAGATTGATGTCCTTATGGTCTCTAGAATTTGATGACAAAAAATTGCCAATGCCTCTGAATCCCCCAGAGTCCTGTTCATGAATTCATGGGTGAACTTCAACTCTCACAATTCCCTAGCCAGCTATGGTAAATTTTGGTTTATAAGAGCTGCAAAGTTTAGTTTTAGTTTAGCTTTAGTTTTGCTGCAAAGGGTTAGGCATGAAGAATGAAGAGGTTCCGTAGATGTCACTTACAAAGTTATGACATTTGTTTGGAGATATTTTTAAAAGTCTAATTTTCAAAATTAGGGAGAAACAAATGTAAAAAATAAAAAGCAGGGTTAGGGTTAGGAATGATCCATGTCCATTTAAAATATTCAGATGTTAACCAAAATCTAGTAGAACAAATAATTAAACAAATGCTATAGGCAGAGGTGGGTTTCTACCGGTTCGGCCAAACCAGTGGTAGTATGGCAGCCTGAGTCGTTGGAACGGGCAGTGACCCAGGCCTGCCATGTCCCCGATCCAGTTCCCCAGTCGGCACCAGCAGTGGCACCATCTTGCATGCCCAGAATAATTTTAATTGAACTGCACATAGGCACACGGGACATCCAGCGCATGCACAAGCAAACTGGCAATAAAGCTGGCCGGAACCCACCCCTGGCTATAGGGCAGCAGTCCCCAACACTTCTGGCTCAGAAGAAAAAGTGTCTTCCACAGATGTGGGGCGGAGATGATTTAGGGGGCAACCTAAATCCTATGCATGGACAAATGAAGCTTTGCTCACTTATCTGCTGCTTGTGCAGCCCGGTTTCCAACAAGCCTCAGGCCGGTACTGGTCCAAGGGCCCCTACTGTAGGAGCATCCACAAGGGGGTAAAAAAATCAAGGGGTTGCTTCTTGCTGCCCGCCTGCATTTTTGACACACGGCAGACGTGATGAACCGAGGCCTTGAGGCCGTTATGGACTGGATGAGGGTTAACAAGCTTGTGCTCAACCCAGAAAAGACCGAGTGGCTGTTGTGCTTCCCTCCCAAAGATTCGACCAATATTCCATCACTCAGGCTGGGGGGTCAAATTTTATACCCCTCAGAGAGAGTTCGCAACTTGGGAGTCCTCCTGGATCCACAGCTATCGTTTGACCACCACCTGACGGCTGTGACCAGGGGGGCATTCGCCCAGGTTCGCCTGGTGCGCCAGTTGCGACCCTACCTGAATCGGGAGGCACTCACAACAGTCACTCGGGCCCTTGTGACCTCTAGGCTGGAATACTGCAATGTGCTCTACATGGGGCTGCCCTTGAAGAGCATCCGGCGACTTCAGCTAGTACAGAACGCGGCCGCGCGAGCGATTGTGGGTGCACCTCGGTTCACCCACATAACACCTATCCTCCGCGAGCTGCGCTGGCTACCTGTCGATCTCCGGATGCGCTTCAAGGTGCTATTAGTCACCCATAAAGCCCTGCATGGTAGTGGATCTGGATACTTGAGAGACCGCCTTCTGCCAATTACCTCCCTGCGACCAATTAGATCTCATAGATTGGGCCTCCTCCGTATTCCATCGGCCAGCCAGTGCCGGCTGGCAACTACAAGGAGGAGGGCCTTCTCAGTAGTAGCCCCGACCCTTTGGAACGAGCTCCCCGTGGAGATTCGTACCCTCACCACCGTCCAGGCCTTCTGCACAGCCCTTAAGAACTGGCTAGCCCGTCAGGCCTGGGGACAAGGATAGCCGCCCCTCCCGAATGATGAATGTATGTTGCTTATTACTTTTATTATATGTGTCTACGTCATTGTTTGTATTCCCCCTTCCTGATTTTATGTGAGCCGCCCTGAGTCCCCTCAGGGAAAAGGGCGGCCTACAAATGTTAATAAACATCTAAACACACATCCCCCTGAAATTATCTACAGGAGTCTTCCCAAAACAGCTGAACTACCTATAAATCTGAAATTTTTTCACCATATTTGGTGAGGCACCAGGTTGGGAGGGGCGGTAGTATTGTGAAACCTGAATGTACACGGAATCAGAGAATAGGTTTCCCTAACTCAGTATTCTCCAAATTACTTCAGCTACCATTATAATAACAGGATTAATGGAATTTGGAATCTGACAATGGTGCAATACCACATTTTGCGGAAGGCTGAAGTATAATACCATATTGTTCAGTTGAGTTGTGCAGAGGAGTTTTATAAAACGGAGGAAAAGCTTTGAGCACAACAATAAAGAATTTTGAAAGTAATTTAAGGTGTATAATTGAACATAGGAGAAGAGTCATAAATAATGACCTGAAGGAAATAACTGGAATTCTGGAATATTATTTAGCAAATCAGAGAAAATATTATTAAATGTTACCACTGAAAACTCTTCTGCTTCTTTGAATTATTGATTTACATTTATTTTACTTAGGAGATAATTTATACTTTTCACAGTTCTGTTTCCATCACATGGTATAAAGAGTCATGAGGGGCAACCATTGTACAGCAAATTCAGTCCAAAGAGCAGTTTGTTTCACCCACTCTGCTGTCATATTTATGACAATTTTGTTTTCACAGATGTTGTAGGCAAATAGATTGTCTATAGTATTGGTTTTAGCTGGTTAGGGCTTTAACAGGATGCAACAAATCAGTAGTGTTAATTAACAGTTTTCTTTTCCCAGTATTTTTGCTGTAATATATTTGCATTGCTGAGACAGAATTGGGGGTAAAAATGCAATGCAAGGAAGCTTAGAGGCTGAATAAAATGGGAGAGAGTGCAGGACCAGCATAATCTACAGTATTTGCATCTGAGAAAGAAATGATTGGTACCCTATAACTTATGCTGATAGCTGCCAATTAACATTAATGCTACAACAAATTTATCTGAGGCTGCCCTTACTTTCTAATCTATGAGATTTGCCAAATTTATAGCAAAGTATTGCAAAACCTGACACAATATCATGTCACTTAGCTATATCCCGTAATACCTGGATGATTGAGAATAAGAGATATTCTGCAAGGACTTTTCTCATAGCCTAACTTCAGTCTTTAGGAAGTTCCTGCAGTCTGGTACCTGAGCTACAAGCTCACCTAACTATGCAATTTATTTGAGAAGCCAGCAATTGTGTAAGTGTGAGCATCTTGCACTAGAAAAAATAATGTTTTGGTAGGGAGCACTTACAACTAGGTTCATACATTGCTTGCACTATAATTTGTTTGGGTTTTGCTTAATATGTTAGTAAACCCAGCTATTGTGGTTTAGTGAATAAGCATTGTCAAGCAAACCATGAGGAGGTAACCCCATTTTACACTCTAAAATGTGAAAGCTCTGCTTCATGTGGTGGAGGTACAACTACAGAATAGGAAATGCTTGTAGTATTTTCATATATTACCCTCTAGCTAGTTGGTTCTATTTTTCCCCAGATAAAACAATAAATACTTAAGTTAGGTACATAAATTTGCAAGATTGTATTCATATATTAGTCTATGTTTTTGTAAAAAGTGAGTAAAATAAGATATGTTTCCGACTTTGTTCATGCTCTTTCAGGCCATAAACACTGATTCTGCTCCTCTTGTTTGACTTAGTTTTAACTTTTTAATATTTATGGTTTTAGGTTCATAATAAAGAATTAAATGCCCACACTTCACTCTTCTGAATAAAAAAATCTCATAATCTTTTTATGTATATATGTCTCTTATTCTGTGATATTTGTGACAAAATAGGAATATGAAGTTTCAATAGAGGAGCCATTTGTAAACACCAAAATATTTTTTTAATGCATTAAGGAACTGTAACTCAGACAGGAAGTTACAAATAGAACTCCGATTCTAAAAATTACTGTTAGTTGCTCTAATTATAACTGAAAATATAGTAAATGAAGTAGGTAACTCTGATATTTAGCTGCCTGCTTTTAGTGCATTTGGGGAAATTCTGTAAATTAAATCCAGCCATGTCTAACATTTCTCTTGTTTCACAATACCCACAGTTGCTACAATGTTCTTATTACTAGGTTCAAGGACGACCAAAATGTTCTGTCAGTTTTTTCCACCTCAGAGTTAAAAAGCTTCAGTACATTAAAGACTGAATTCATATTACACTAAGCAATGCTTTATTATTCATAATTTACTGAATATACTAGTTTTACTAATCATGATATTCCAAAATCAAACTACATTATGACTTGGAATGTCATATGAACAAAATATCCCAGTATTGTCATGTTGTAAACCAGGCTTCTCCAACTTAATGACCTTTGGATGGTTGGCTGAGAATTATGAAAACTGAATCCAAGACTACAGAAAGCTACGCTGTCTGCACCAATTGGTAAGTCACTTATTTTTTAATTTAACTGGAATGCATTTTCTTTCCAGGAAACCTTGGTGTTGTCTCTGTCTTAATTGTGTGACAGGTGAATTGGACATTTCAGTTTCTTCAGAAACCTGTGAGGGGATTATAGCTAATTTATCAGCTCCAAAACATCACATTCCTAATTTAACACAGGAATATTTCAAAGCATTTTTACTATGTAGTGTTCTCAGTAGATTTGGAGCATGCTGGTTGCCATGGTAACTAGGTCAGTGTGGTGGGGAAAGAGGGTGGAAATGCTTGTGGTTTCCCTTACGTGTCCTTCCTTTTTCTTCAGACCTTGCCTGTTGCACTGACATTTTTTTCTGGCTGTTTTCTACGTTGTTAAATAGCTCCAATGAGATTGCTCAGTGCATTTCACCCAAGACTTGCCCAATTCGGCAGCTAGAAGCCCAGTTTTGGATAGCACCAAAGATCTAGCAATGGTAAAAGTGTTCCCTATAATGAGAACCTTTTTATATTACTAATCCATCCAATATGTAATTACAGCTAAAGTTGTCTCAATGATGGTAACTATATTTAGATAATCACATTCAAAGTGAAATCTGTGAATCCTTTTTCTGATTCACCTATTCTTTTTATAGTCTCCTGGAAGATTAGTTATGTGAGCCAATACATAGACTGTTAATGGTGTGGGGTTGGATGATTGACTAGATTGCTTTTTCAACTCTAGACTCTGATTCACATGATCATCAACTGCCCTTGATTATAGGATATGTAGGTAGTTCCTGACATACAACCATTGGTTTAGTGACTGTTTGAAGTTACAAAGGCACTGAAAAAAAGTGACTTATGTCCATTTTTCACACTTATTGTCCCTGTGGTCAAAATTTGGATGCTTTGCAAACGGACATGCATATATGATGGTTGCAGTATCCCAAGATCATGTCAACCATAACCCTAATCTTTTGCAACCTTCTGACATGCAAATCAATGGGAAAGCCAGATTCACATACAAACAGTGCTACTAATTTAACAACTGCAGTGATTCACTAAACAACAGTGGCAAGAAAGGTTGTAAAGTGGGACTGAACAACTGAGTGGTTCAGCAATGGAAATTTGGGGTTCAATTCAATTTGGGTCATAAATCAAGGATTACCTATACATGTCTGATTCACTTATGGTGCTGAGCTTGATCTGGACTATCTCATTTAGAGTGTGTTGTGTGCATTCAGCCACTAAGGCTTAGTCAATATAGAATGGTTGAGCGAAACATGACTTAATATGATATATCAGCCCAGCCAGGGTAATTATTAGTTATAGAACTGAGCTAACTCCACTGAAAAACAATCTCTCTATTCATACCACATGCTATTCAAAGCCCAGTTGTCAAGCACATCAACAAGAAACTTTATCCAGAATGTTCGGTTTACTCTATTACATGAACCCAAAATTAATATCACTTTATTTGAAGCTGAAATTTGCAGCCAAAGTTGCTATGTTTACATTCTATTTTCTGCAAATACAAAATGGCAGATTCTGAATTGGTTAACCCAATTCTGGAATCACACAACACCCAAGATATATTACACTGCATTTTAGCTTGATATATTGTCCAAATCCATTCTCTTTAGCAAGTTATGGTTCAATGTGTCATATAAATTAATTTGGGTAAACTTTATTATGTTTTAGTATGTTATTATGTGTGAGATTAGACCAAGTGTGATACCAGTTTGAACATTACATTCAATGCCAAGACACAAAGATTTCTCAACAAGTTTTTTAGTTTAATATGATGATATTGGAAATGATATAAAATTATATTTCTTTCTGATTCATATATTGATGAGCCATTTACACCTACAAATTATAACTGAGGGTTACATAAAGTGGACCCTACTTGAACAACCTTACCTTAACTAATAAAAATAACTAGAATTGCCTACTGATGTCATTTTATAATCTACACTTCCTTGCTTTCTATTTAACTCTCTAAATTGTCTTACAATTAACATTTAAATTAAATTTATTTAGTATTGTATTATGGGATACATTATTAATATCATTTATGTAGTGAATATCCCTCCCCCTTCTGAAGACACTCAACAGGACTCACTACAGCATCTCTGACAGATGATCCCAGCAGAGGAGATCTCACCTTTCATGTGGCAGTCTATTCCATTAGATGACAGCTTGTACAGTCAGGAAATTCTTCATGATGTTTAGCCTGAACCTCATTCCTGGTAATGTTAACCTGTTGGTTGTAATCCAGACTTCTGAGGCAATATAAAATTAGTCTCTCTTCATTGTGACAACCCTTCAGACATTTTAAGACTATCATATCTCCTCTTTGTCATCTTTTCTGGGGGTTAAACATATTGACATTCTTTAACCATTCCCTTGGCTCATTGTTTCGCAACCATTCTGACATCCCTGCTCTTAACTTGCTCTAGTCCATCACTGTTTGAACTATGGTGCTCAGAACTTTAATGTGCTCAAGGTGGGGCAGAATAGAAAAATTATTTCCCATGTAATGGACAAATGTTCTTCTGTTAATGCACCCGAGTTGCATTTTTAGTACCTGCTTCACTCATTTGAGTGAAGAAGCAAGGAGCCCCAGATCCTTTTTACATCTGCTGCTGCCAAGCCAGGTCTTCATCACCTCCATCCCATACTTGTGCCTTTAATGTTCCTATCCAAAATGCAGAAGTTTACATTTTTCCATTAGATTTCATCTTATTAATTTCAGCTCACTGCTCAAGCCTCAAATCTTTCTGAATCATGCCATTCCCCTACTAGTGAGTTCTTCCAATTTGACAATTGAATAAATCATCTGCAACTGTTCCTTAATCCCCTCATCCAAGTCATTAATAAAAATGCACCCAGGACATATCCCTGTAGTAGTCCATTGATGCATTCTGCCTACAGCCTGGAGTTGAATCCTGATGGGTTTAAGGTTGATTCAGCCTTCCATCCTTCCAAGGTTGATAAAATGAGGACCCAGATTGCTGGGATCAATATGCTGACATTGTAAACTGCCCAGAGAGGGCTGTAAAGTACTGTGGGGCAGTATATAGGTCTAAGTGCTATTGCTATTCCTCGAAGCTGAAATGGTGTAAATGCTCTTTGGATGTGATCATTTATCTAAATTAAAATCCATTGAATAGTGATGACACCTTTACCACATGGTTAAGGGAAATATGAGAAACTTTGTTGAAGGCTTTGCTAAGTTTGTGGCTTTTCCCTGATTTTCTAAACCAATATTTTTTTCCAAAGAAGAAGATAGGGTTAATCTGTCATAATTTGCTTATGCTAAACCCATGCTGACTTTTATTAATTATGAAACCATTCCCATTCAGGTGCTGACAAATAATGCTATTTCATAATCTGTCTGAGCACCTGCCCAGTGTAGATTTCAATTTCACAGATCTCTAGTTTTTTCAGATCTTCCCTTTCTCATTTTTGAGGATGGGAGAGTGTGCTCACTCTATTTTTCCAAATCCTTGAAAGTTTCTCAGGTATTTTAAAATACAAGTAGTCTCTGACTAATGACCACAACTGAGTCCAAAATTTCTGTTGCTAAGCAAGGCAGTTGTTCAATGAGTTTTGCCCCAGTTTAGTACCTTTCTTGCCACAGTTGTTAACTGAATCTGCAGTTATTACCTTAGTAATATGGTTGTTAAGTGAATCTCTCTTGCCCATTGACTTTACTCATCAGAAAGTTGCAAAGGTGATCACATGACCCTGGGACACTGCATTCCTCATAAATACAAGTCAGTTGCCAAGTCTTGGAATTTTCATCACATAACCATGGGCATGTTGCAAATGGCCAAGGGTCACTTTTTTCAGTGCTGTTTTTAACTTTGAATCAGGGGTGGGTTCTTGCCAGTTCTAACCTCTTCTATAGAAGAGGTTCCACAAATCTACCGTGCTGTTTAGAACCGGTTCCAGCTCCCTCCCCCCCGCCTGTCCGCACCACGCTTGCTCCACCCGCCGCTCACTGATTGGCTGACTCACCAATCGCCCCGCCCACCTCTAAGAGTCCTATCTAAACCTTAAAGTCTTAAAGCTGTCAAGTTTGAACACCCCTGGGTTTTTTTTCTAAAGGGTTAAGGGTGCAAGGGTCTTGTAACTTGACAGCTTTAAGACTTGTGTGCTTCAAATGCCAGAGTTTCTGAGCCAACATTTTGGTTCTTAAGTGAGTTTCACAACAGTTTACAAATTGGCCACACACACCCAGTCATATGCTGGCAAGCCACTCCCACTTGGCCACATGGCTGGCAAGCCACTCCCACTCAGTCACATGGCTGGCAAGCCTCTCCCACAAAGCAGGCCACACCCACAGAAGAGTTTCTAAAAAATTTTTGAAACCCACCATTGCTTTGAATGGTCAGTAAATGAATTATTGTAAGTTGAGGACTACCTGCACTATTGAGAGTGGTGTTTCCACCAGTTCCCTAGAGACCCAAATTTTTAAAATTAGCTAGGTTCTCTTACCTTTTCTTTGTCGTTCCTAAACCATAGTCCCATCCTTCCATTTGTGCAAGAATAACCAGCTAGATGCAATATACTGTAAGAGTTAAGAAGTTGCTTAAGTCTTGCAAGTCTAGAAATGATTAGTCAATTAGCAATAGACAAGTTGATTATTTACTATTAGCTAATATTACAATTAATTTATCAGTTCTACAATCAACAGATCAAAAGACAGGATGCCATATAAAGTATGTTTGCTCAGAAACGTATTTTTTTCTATGCAGCCAATGCAATGAAGTAAAGTATGCAATAGTAACGGCATCTGCTTTACTATTTCCCTTAGTTTATTAAAATCAGCTGTTCTAAAATGCATGGTTTCACAGTTTTTAATAACACTTTTGATTAAAATCAGGAATTCTTAAAATCAAGAATTCTAACAATAGATTTGAGAAACTGTATTCCAAGTTTTCACCCTTTTAATTAAAATGGTTTCTCCTCCAAATTCCTAGGAATTGTAGTTATTGAATGCCAAGAATTGTATTAACAGTTTGTGTTCTCTACATCATCAATTTCATGACACAGCCAAATCGCAATGAGCCTCACTCTGTTGCCAGTAATGCACTATATGCTATATGCTTGTCTTCAAGGTCACAAACTTTACTCAATATGATCCTATCATATGTACTGAATTTTCACTCTCAATTTAAGTACATATGAATATGCTCTACACTTTCTATTTTTTTTTTATATATATTTAGGAGATTGTTATCCAGGTAGTTAATAGATTTTAGAGGGAATTAAAAGCACACCCAGAACAAAGATGCTTCATGAAAGTAAAAAAGAAATACAAATAGACTAGCCTTCCCAAGAAATTATAATATTATTCTATTATCAAATTGCAATTTACAAAAAATAAATGCTGAAGATACTTTCAATTTACAGATATTTATACCAAATAAAGTGATTAAAATATTTCCACAATTGATGTTATTATTCAATTTATAAGGCTACCGAATCAAAGATGACTTCCATGGTGATTGGCCGGAGTAAAAATGGAAGCAAATGACCAAGGTGTCTTCTGGGGAAGGGAATCAAAAAAGGTAAGATCTTTTTCTGTTTTCTTCAACTCTATAAAAAAGAGCCTCTGATTGTGCAATTGTGGCTGCCATCTTTTTAATTCATCCAACATTACATAATTAACAAAAATAAATGGTACAGGTAGCCCTCAACCTATGACCACAATGGAGCCCAAACTTTTTGTTGTTAAGTGAGAAATTTGTTAAGTGTGTTTTGTGACTTCTTTTGCCACATTTGTTGTGAATCACTACAGTTGTTAAATTAGTAACACGGTTAAGTGAATTTGGTTTCCCCATTGACTTGTCAGAAGGTCGTGAAAGGGATCACATTACCTTGGGACACAGCAGGTGTCATAAGTATGAGTCAATTATCAAGCATTTGAATGTAAATCACATGACCATGGGGATGCTACAACGGTCTTAAGTGTAAAAAATGGTCAGAAATCCCTTTTTTCACTGCCGTTATAACTTTGAACCGTCACTAAATGAACTGTTGTAAGTCAAAGACTACCTGTATTGATATGTTAGCTTCCTAAACAAATTTTTCTCAATACTATATATGACAGGGATGTTAAACTCAAGGCCCAGGGGCTGGATCTGGCCCGTGGGGTGCTTAGATCTGGCCTGTGGGGCAGCCCTGGAAACAGTGAAGGATTGGCCTGCGGTGCCTCTGCCGGCGAAAATGGAGCTTGGGAGGGCCGCATGCGACCTGCCCAAGCTCCCTTTTTGCTGGCAGAGAGTTGCAGGAGGCTGACACAGTGAGAAACAGAGCTTGGGAGCCCGTTTTCTCTGGCAGAGTGCTTGGCCCCCCCACAGGCGACCCTGATACAAGTGACGTTGAGCTGGCCACGCCCCCTGGCCACGCCCCCCGGGGTCAAACACAACCTGATGTGGCCCCCAGTGAAATAGAGTTTGACACCCCTGATATACGATTAAGAAACTGAACCTGCAGTCTCCAAAATCTGATTACATTTTTGTCTTAACTGGTTGGAAAAAATCCTCACTCCGCTCCTGCCTTCTGTATAACATTGCAATAGCTAGTCCTATGTCACCTTGGAGTGCTTTATGAATATACACAGTATCAAAAGTGTAATGGGGATTTTTTTTAACATAAAAAGGATTACTCACCTAGTTAAATATTCATGCGGCCTCCCAATGCAATAGGCTTCCTGGGTCGGGTTGCTAAGTTCCCTGGTCTTAAGCAAAAAGGGAACAATGTGCCAAAAACTGTTTTTGTCAGAAGGGAAGACGCTGTCAGGTCGTGTGAGGCAAAAGACAAATTGCTCTCAGGGACAGGTGGCTGTTTCAGTGATGGCAATAATAGGAGAACCACTACTGGCATGAGGGGTGTTACTAATCTAGGGGTACTTTTAAAGTGCCTGCCTTTTCAATCTGTCATTCTGAATAATATCTTTAAAGTGCTTATATCATTCCTTTACCTCATGTTCCTGTAGCAGTTCTCCCTGTTGTTTTATTCTTTTATACAGTACACGAGGAAGCCAAAGACTGCTCACAGGCTGGAGGTAATGGCATCCTGCCAGATGCTAAGCAATATGTGCTGGGGTTCTTGCGGCTTGAAGCAAACTGTAACTGCAAAAAGAGAAGTTTGGTAGTATTTCTGATAGGCTGCTTTTCTGTTTGGTGGACTTTGCCTCATGTAGGGCAAAAACTCTTTCCAGACCTCACATAGGAAAGCAAATTATAGGGAAACAGCATTAATGTTATTTAGTGTAATTAGGGAAAGTCCACTTTGGCATACTGAATGCAAACAGGCCTCCCCTTGGGGCTTATACTAGAGAATCTTTAACAAAAGTATTCTTTTGGGGTGCTAATTAGGCAGGGAAGTTAAATTGGTGGTAAACAGAATAAATAAACCCTAAAGGATTCCAATTAAGTAGTGTGGCCAGAAACCCTTTCTTCTGTTAAGTTTGAAAATCTTTCACTCCCTTGATTATTTGACATTTTTCCGGTTGTCATGGAAATCTTCACGATCAGAACAAATAACAGCTTTCTCTTTGGAGGAAAAAATTAAAACTACCTCAAGAGACCTTTTGTTAAAGAAAAATATTTTCTGAAAACCATATAAAATCTTTACATGTTACATTTTAACATAGATCTTCGCCCTGTGGTAGGAATGATTCAAATGGCAGTTTTAGATCAGGAGACTGCATGTAAAACCCTTCGTTAAGGGAAATAAATTTCTTATATATTCAACAAAGACTAAGGCCGTTTATCACAATGTGGCTTCATTCACATGACACGTTCATGGTTAACTTAATCATAGGTTACAGTATTTCGATTTCCTGGATTCACCTGTAACAGAACTACAAACTGGATTTGAATGAAATGGTTGGGCTAAACTATGGTTGATTAATTATTGACTCAGAATACTGTGTGAACATCATTATGTATGAATTAACTCATAAATTATGTATGGACTATATTGTGAATGGCCGCTATCTGTACATAATTTTCATTGTCTGCACGTTTGCATTTAAATTCCCCTAATTTCCTTATGCCTCTATAGCAGTGGTTCTTAATCTTTTCTTTTTGCCTTAGACCCATTTGAAAGTCTAGTCTAAGTGAACTCTATAAACCTCTTAGAAAAATACATTTCAATTAAAATACATATGTATCATATTACCAGTTATTCTCAGATAACTGATAACCAAAATATTTTAATATTTTAAAATAACAAACTACCGGTGTAATCATATATGTGAAAAAATAGTTGCAATTTTTCACCCATCCACGTTTATTAACCCCTAAAAATCTATACAGAGGATAAATTTCAGAGAGTCAAGAACTCCTGCTGTAATGTAATAAATAGTAAATTAGTGCTGTAAAGCACTATGAAGCAGCATATAAGTCTAAGCGCTATTGCTAATGTTATCCACAAAAGTTTATGTGAATAACATGTGTTGGTTTTGACATTGCCTAAATTGTCTTGTTTTTTCCTACAACAGATTGGCTGTTCCCTAAAAATCTGGTATGAGCTTACCAGTCATACTTCACTGGGTTGTTGCTAACATAACAATGGGTGCATGTATGGGCATCTGTGGGGTGTCATGTACAAAAGGGATAGAGATTTCTTTTTGTTGCTACTCCCACTTACTTGCAGATTTAGATTTTGACCCCTATGCAGATGCCACTAGACTGTTTCTTTTCCCAAGCTGCTCTAAAAAAGAAAAAGAAAACTGGAAATAATATAGTAATATATGCACTAGGAGAAACAAAATAAAAATATGAACAAGATGCAAGACATATAAATATATTTTGGATAAAGCATCTGAGTACTAAGGAGAAGAATCCCAGCTGAATGTTTATCCCCATTGGAAAATGCTTAGCATGCTACCTGTAGGAAATGGTGTGCAAAATGAAGGAACAACTAATTCAAACCTTTATTGCTTCCTTTTCCTTCCTGCTATGAGTTTTTCATGTAGGATAACGGCGGCACATGCCATTTACTTTCTCACTTCTCTGCATGTTCAGCATACTTTCAGGTACAGAAAGTTATAAAGGTGTAGAGAGGCGTCTTTTCTTTGTCCTAGCAAATAAGTCAACAGTTAATCTTGATAATGCAACAATTGCTTCATTGCGTGAAGTAAGTGCCAGGAATTCTTTCAAAGGAATGTAGAAACCATAATCCAAGTTACTGGGAATTGGAACAGTGACATCATTTCTTCGTGTACAAACTTCCCTGTTTCATGTTTCCTAAAGCTTCAAAACTGGTCTGTGCTCAGTCACAAAACAGTTACACTCCAATAACTCATGAGAACAGGGTTCAAATTTTAAAATAAAAAAATATGCATTGAACTTCTTTGCAATGTTATTAGATTTTTCAAAAAAATTTCTTAGGTATTTCTACATCAATATAGTGTTGGTACCAGGGCTTAGAGGCATCCTTCATTGATTTCTTGCTTTTGAGATCTGTTGTATTACAGCAGGAGTCTCCAACCTTGGCAACTTTTAAGACTTGTGGACTTCAACTCCCAGAATTCCTCTGCCAGCAAAGCTGGGTGAGGAATTCTGGGAGGTGAAGTCCACAAGGTCTTAAAGTTGCCAAGGTTGGAGACCTCTGCATTACAGCACCAATTACTGCAGCCTGTGCACTTGTGGAAATCACCTATGAAGGTCTTGGGAAAGCAATGTTGGCTTGTTATTTTAAAGAATTTTGATGCATTGGAAATACTGCTATTTCCTTTATGGTACAACTTTAAAGGGGTGGAGGTCACTTTTCTAGAATCCAAAATACTACTTTTCTGCTAAAAGAGATTTTGAGTCCAGTCGGTGTCTAATTTAAAACTTGCATAAAACCCCAGTGAACATACTACACATTCTCCTCTAACAAAGTGTTACTCAACCTTAGTAACTTTACAGTGCGTTTTCTTTCCCAAGCTCGTCTGTGCAATATATAGAACAATGCAGGTTCCGAATTCTTGAAAATTAAATTGCCGACTTTTAAGAAACATTGGTTTTAACCCCTTTATCTCACGGGCACCAGGTTGGAGATGCCTGGTTTTTAGGCTTTCGTAACTTCGTCGGAGTAAAATGCATGGATTCTCACAGATTTGTCTAGACTTGTCCTTTGGAACAGCTGGGCCGGGAAAGAGGGTGGAATTGATAGCTGCAGGGAAGCAGGAAGGAAGGGTCAGGCTTGCTTGGAATGGTGCCCTAAACCAATTCAGCAAGAAAGAGGCAGGTGATGACAACATCACTATTTATGGTGCTTTGTGACAATCGCGCGGCCTTATATGGGCAGGCAGAGGACCTTGGAAGAGCTCTCGCGGTCGGAGGCGGAGCAGCGAGAAGTTGGCTGGGGAGACGCTCTCGCCAGATCGGCCGCCGGAGCCCGCTCCTCTTCGGAAAGTCCCTCGCCAACTGCGAATGCGCGCATCGCAAAGGCATATAACACACACACACACGCTCCAGTCGCAAAATACGGGCCGCTGGGCTGCCCTTTCCGGGACAGAAAGAGCTCTGCAAAAAGAACGCTCCTTAGCCAAGATAATCAGTTCTTATCAGAGACTGCAAAAGAAAGAAAATGTTTGCTTGTAAGGATTCGTAAGGATTCTAGGAATAAAGGCAAGAGTTGGCTGCGTTTGCACTCTGGGAGAGGCAGGGCAGTGACACGCCCTTCGTTTTAACTGTTATTTTACATGCTCTTAAGTGCTACTCAGCATGTGTTTTCTTATCCACCTGAAAGTCCTTGATTTGTCCAGTGGTAAAAGAGAGACTTTTCACATATTCACATTTTTAAAACCGATGTTTTTATTTATTCCACGTATTCAAATATTCCTGATCAGAAGGGAATGGGAATTGGAGTAGGGAATGGAATGGAATAGAATAGAATATAATTCTTTATTGGCCAAGTGTGATTGGGCACACAAGGAATTTGTCTTTGGCGCATATGCTCTCAGTGTACATAAAGAGAATAAAATACATTTCTCAAGAATCATAAGGCCCAACACTTAATGATAGCCATATGGTACAAATAAGCAATCAGGAAACAATATAAATATAAATTGTAAGGATACAAGCAGCAAAGTTACAGTCATAAATGGGAGGAGATGGGTTATAGGACCAATGAGAGGAGTAGTAATAGTAATGCAGCCTTAGTGAATAGTTTGACAGCGGTGAGGGAATTATTTTTTTAGCAGAATGATGGTGCTGGGAGGGGGGAGGGGGAACTGTCCTTGTGTCTAGTTGTTCTGGTGTGCAGTGCTCTATAGCCTCGTTTTGAGGGTAGGAGTTGAAACAGTTTATGTCTGGGATGTGAGGGGCCTGTAAATATTTTCACTTCCCTCTTTTTGACTTGTACAGTATTCAGGTCCTCAATGGAAGGCAGATTGGTAATAATATTTTTTTTCCAGTTCTAATTATCCCCTGAAGTCTGCGTCTGTCTTGTTGGGTTGCAGAACCAAACCAGACAATTACCGTAAGTGTAAAATAGAGCTGATTTCCAGAGAAGTGGCATAAGAATGCAGTCATAATTTAAATTTATTTTCCATCTTTCTCTGTGTGTTCAAGATACATCTTGTAAGATGAGGTCCTCTGAAAGATAGCATTTGAGCCAAGCAGAATTAGCAAACAGAATTTAGGCCTTTTTCCTAAGAATGCATTCTTGCCAGTGTCATTAATTGGTTTCTATATAAAAGTCTTTCTCACCTGTCAGTCCACTACCTAGCTGTACTAAGAATGCTAGAGTTTTCCATTGGAATCAATGGGTGTAGAAATAAAGAAAACAGTCTCCAGTACATAGTTGTTCTACTAGACAGTTTTGCCTTGAGCTGTGAGAAAAAAGCATTAAATATTGAGAATTGCATTTAATATTCTTCAGGTTTCAACATGAGCAATAATCCGGGGGTTAAACTGTGTTTCACCTGCATTCTGAGGAACTTTGAAAGCCGTTTCTCCACCTCAAATTGTGTTCAGACTGCAGAAAAACTGGGACTCTTTAGACAGGTGTTGAATTGTAATTAGCCACACCAGACAACCTGGCTTTTAATGAGAGAAGTTAAGAGTCCGAATTTGCAAAACTGATACTGAAAGATATTCTTTACTTCAAAACAATTGAAGACTGTATTATGAAGGGCGAAAGGTGGAGATTGAGCAACCTACAGTATTTGTTTTCATATGTATTTAATATAAAATATACTACATATTTTATGTAAAGAAGACTGCTAGATAGTAATGCGGCTGATTTACTGTTTATAAAAGCTGTAAAAGGGCTGTAAGTATATCAGAAGAATATACGTTGGAGAGCAGTTTGGTCTAGTGGTTAATGCACCCGGCTAGAAACCAAAGCATGAGTTTAGACATGAAAGCCAGCTGGGTGACTGGGCTAGACATGCTCTCTCAGCCCAGCTCCCCTTGCAGGGTGGTGGTTGTGTGGAAAATATTAGGAAGCAGAGTGTTATGTATGTTCACCACCTTGTTTATAAAAAAATAAGGCAAAATATAAAATGACTCTTAAAATTTAAGTTATAGATAAAAGTGTTTTCTAAGTCACTCTTAGGCAAACAAAAATACTTGTTCAAAAATGTCTTTTTGATCAAACGTGGCAATAGTTATGCTTGCATAACATACTGAATCATAAAATATCCTATCATAGTTTAGCTTTACTCATGAAAACCCAATTCTTTAGTATCACATATTGCATAGATATGGGGGAAAATCAAGAATGTCTGTCCTCCCATCCCCAAATTTATTGAGGAATACATTTATTGTTACCAGCTAAAGCTACTTGGTTTTGGGGGGGGGGGGGGTATGTGGAAACGAGCAGGTTGAACTGTTAAATGCATGAATTAAACATTCACACAACTCAGTTTTTCCTTTTTAACTGAGGGGTAGGAATTAAAGGTAGCAGTTCAAGCTTTTAAACATAGTTCTACTTTATTATATAAATGCATGCTGGATGTTCCAGGATATCTTCTTTCTTGACTTAGTGTTAGCTCTAACCATATAACTACAGATGAAGTTTCTCTACAGCGAAAAGGTTTATACTCAAGTTTCAGTCTGACCAGGTAGATTCTGTGTTACTCATTTGCCAGCTATTATGCTCCAGGCACCTAGAAATCTGGCTATCGGGTTTACAGTTCATACCTGTCTTTCATCTAGCTTAGGCAGGAAAGGGAAGAGTGACAAATACTGCTGACCTTTTACTTAGAATTAGTCTTACTGCTATGATCTCACAACTGGGTTCAGACAAGAGACTTTACTGATTCAATTGCAAAGACAATATGTCATATCGTGCCATGAATTGAGTCATTGTCGGGACAGGTTTCAATCTCAAGAGGTACACTGCAGCATTTACTAGTAATACTATAATGTGTGAAAATGAAAAGCCAGTCAACAATGTGGTATAGCAGTGCCCAGTTTTGCTTGATCAGTCCACCAAGGAAACAAAATAATGTGGCTGAAACTAAGATACTTTTTTTGAAATTTAATTGTCAAGGCCTGACAGCTGCAAGACACGCACTTCCCAACCACCAATTGGATTTAAATTTAAAGGAGACTCATTTGTCTGATTAAAGGGAAAAGCTATTGCCAGAAAAAAAACCTTGTTAGTATTCTTTTGATATGAGATGCTCAAAGATACCAAGTAGAAAGTGAATATATTTCTCAAAGTACCTGCCTTGGGCTGGGATGATGCGCTATTGTGTTTTGCCAGAATCAGTGATAGTTCTAACTGAGTTAAGCATAAGATGTGAATGCACTTAGAGAAAGAAATCAAAATTTTAAGTGTTCAGACCCATGGTAATCTACAATACATAACCTTTAACTTATATGGTTTATCTTGAATCCCAACAGTTACATTAAGTAGAATATCTCTTTAATTGAACTTCATTCCTAGTGAATTCATAGATAGGACACTTCATTTTCTTGGCAATAATATGGAAGTGGGTTTTTATGCATTTTCCAGGTTGCTTATTTTATTCCACCAAGTATGCCCCATATTTGCTGATGGTGGCTCACCGAAATAGTAAACAGATCTGACCCCACTGAGCTGGCCAAGATCAGTCAATTTACAAAATAGCTTGATAACTACAAGACTGTTTTCAATCATTTTATTGTAGTACCATTGATCTGTACCACCTAACAATCTACCTAAAAGTTACCAATCTTACGATCAAATTAAATAGGTGCATTATTTCAGGTGGTTTTTTTTAATTCAGATTGAATTAAGGGGGGGGGGGTCGTTTGTTCAAAATAACATGCTGAACTCAGAGATAACAGGAAAGTTCTTCTGCAAAGGAAGATCTCCAAACAGGAACATAAATAAGATCTGTTCTCAGAATTGCAACTGGGGAGGTAAATATTAAATCCAATAAACACCTGTTCTAATGTTTTTTACAAATAACACCCAATTGCTGATATGACTTGCATTAAGAAAAGGGCAGGTTAAATGCAAGATTGAATCAATGTCATTCTACATTCTTTGCATTAGAATTAAACCTAAATTCTTCTGGTTGAGTTCACACATAAATAAACTATGTCATAACATGATACTTCATTCACACATTGTGCTAAGGCACAGAATGGTTTGCTTGGCTTTGGCTTAGACATTGCGGTTTGTAAATCATGGTTGCTTAGCATGTCCTGTAAACCAGTGGTCTCCAACCTTGGCAACTTTAAGACCTGTGGACTTCATCTCCCAGAGTTCCTCAGCCAGCTCTAAGAGTTGAAGTCAGCAAGTCTTAAAAGTTGCCAAGGTTGTAGACCACTGTGTAAACCACAGAAGCTAAAATCTGGAGGCAGGGAGATCTTGTTGCTTCTGAAGAACGTCAAAACAACTGGTCTACACTTACAGGTAAATCTCACAGCAAGAAGCAGAAGTGATAACATGGCTACTCCAGGGGATGACTGCTACCATCAGTTCCAACACAGATTTGAGGTTTAGTTTGGTTTTGCCCAAGGGGTTTCTAACCAGAGACACAAATCCCTCCAGTACTTTCTGATGCCATATACAGAGCTGGAGGAAACCTTGGGGGTTGGGGGATAATTAGATCCCACAAACAATCTGGCTGAACTCTGTATTCAAAATTATCATGGGGGCTGAAGGACAAGGAAAATTTGGCATCTCCGTTTTCCCCAGTGCCTCTTAATTATTTTAAGAACAGTACTGCAGCTGGTTTTTTTTTTTTTTTTTTTTTTGCCAAAAGGCTGGGGGATATTGAAGTCAGCATCTGCAGTGGAGATAACATTCCATTCCTTCCTAATTAGTGTGCTATGAACCAAAAGGACTTCCTTTTCTTCCCTCCCCCCACTCCTCATCCTAAAACGCAATCGAAAGAGCACAGAGAATTCAGGCTTGCTGATGTGTCCTTGCAACCGGGTCTCTTCTTTCCCACAGCCTCTCTGGGCTCATCCCCTCACTGCAAAGTTTGTTAGTTGCTTCTTGGACACATATCTGAAGAATTAAGTGCCTTGGAATAAAACACATGATTGGAAAATTGTTCCAATTTTGGTTCTGCAAAGACTGTAAGATTTTTCTTTTTTCTTTTCAAGTATGCAAGACATGTATATTTTGAGATTCAGATTAAGCCTAGCCATACATGGAAAAGATATTCCTTATCAACTGGCATCACATAGAGAGTTCCAAAATTGACTATAAAATAGCTTTGAGTGGATTTCCATTTGACTGTAAGCTGAAATCCAAAGCTCAGGATAAAGAAATTGATGAAGAGTGTGCTAAGAATAATTTTAAAAACTTACATGTTCAAAATAAAAGAGAAAGAATCAGTACATCAGATGTTTCGTGAATATGGACAAATGCTAAGAGGTAGGATGGAAAAATGAAAGCCAGTTTGATGTAGTGGTTAAAGCATCAGGCCACAAACCAGGAGATTGTAAATTCTAGTCCCATCTTAAGCACAAAGCTAGCTGGGTGACCTTGGGCAAGTCACTCTGTTTCAGCCCTAGGAAGGAGGCAATGGCCCACCACTTCTGAAAAACTTGCCAAGGAAACTATAGGTATTGTCCAGGAAGTCTCTGAGAATCTGATACAATTGAATGGAAGAAAAAGAAAAGGAAGACAAGTTTAGTGTCTTTTTTGTGTCAATGTTTTCCAGCAAGAAATGTGTTCCATCAATTCAAGAGGATAAAGGAATAGGTTTGAAGGAGATTGACAGAATGTCACTTCCAATGGCTTAAACCACTAGGATCAGATGATTGCATCCTAGGCTACAGCCCTCGACTTACAACAAATCATTTAAGTGACGGTTCAAAATTACGAAGGCACTGAAAAAGTGACTTATGACCATTTTCACACTTACGTCCATTGCAGCATCCCTATGGTAACATGATCAACATTCAGATGCAACTGGCTTGTATTTAAGCTTGTAGTGTCCTGGGGTCATGTGATCACCTTTTGTGATCTTCTGACAAGCAAAGTCAATGGGGAAGCCAGATTCACTTAGCAACTGTGTTACTAACTTAACATCTGCAGTGGTCCACTTAACTACCATGGCAAGAAAAGCTGTAAAATGGGGCAAAATTCACTTCACAGCTGTCTTTATTTATTTTTTTTTATTTTTCTTTAAAAAAAAACACAAATATGTCATCATTTGTCAATCATTAAGACATTGAAGTACAATTTTTTTTTGTTGTGTGTACCCCTCCCTCCCTCCACCCCCCCACCCCCCCTCCTCCTTCCCCCCCCCCCGACTTCCCAGAACCCGTACACGGTATGGATTTTTAACTAACACAGTCTAAAATCTATTGAGAAAAAAGAAATAAAGAAATTAATAACATTCTAGATTGACCTTAGCTTCTTCTTACTGAACTGACTTTTAACAGTTTAAATCATTTCTGATCTTAAGCATAGGCTAACTGGAATTTCTTAGTCCCGTATTTATTTTGTATATAGTCAATCCATTTTTTCCAGTCTCGTTTATATCTCTCATTTGAATGATCTTTGAGATATGCTGATATTTTAGCCATTTCAGCTAAGTTTGTTACTTTCAATGTCCATTCTTGGATTGTAGGCAAGTCTTCCTTCTTCCAATATTGCGCCACCAACAGTCTTGCTGCAGTTATCAGGTGCAGAGTCAAATTGGTCTCTACCACTGTACCTAGTAAAAATAACTGAGGACTAAACTTTATCCTTCTTTTAAAAACATTTTGCATGACCCACCATATTTTTATCCAAAATGCCTTAACCTTTTGGCAGGTCCACCATATATGATAATATGTAGCATCGAGAGAACCACACCTCCAACATTTAGGCTGTACATTCGGATACATAGAAGCCAACTTTTTAGGATCTAAATGCCATCTATAGAACATCTTGTAAAAATTTTCTCTCAGATTTTGAGCTTGTGTAAATTTCACATTTCTTACCCAGATTCTTTCCCATGTATCCAACATTATTGGTTCCTCAATATTTTGAGCCCATTTTATCATACAATCTTTAACTAATTCTGTTTCCGAATCCATCTGTATTAATACATTATATATCCTCTTTATATGCATTAAGCTTTGATCTCTTATTTGTTTAAACAGATTATCCTCAACTTGAATAAAACCAATTTTTTGATCTATTTTCCACCTAGCCTGTAATTGCCCATACTGGAACCATGTTTGAACTACCTTCTCCTCTTTTAATACCTCTAAAGATTTTAATTGTAATACCCCCCTTTCCGAGGTAAGAAGCTGTCTGTAGGTAATTCTGTCCTGTTTTTGTGCTGTATTCATATTTTCAATTGCGTGTCTAGGAATTGCCCACATGGGTAACTTGTCATTTAATTTATATTGGTATTTCTTCCAGACCCGCAATAAAGCATTTCTTAAAATATGACTTTTAAAGTTCTTATCCAATTTTTTGTTGAATAACAGGTAAGCATGCCACCCAAATACCAGATCGTGTCCCTCAATGTTCAATATTCTATCATTGGTTAAGTGAATCCAATCACTAATTACAGATAATGCCACTGCATCATAATATAGTTTTAAATTAGGTAGCTTCAATCCTCCTCTCTCACGTACATCTTGCATTATTTTCATCTTTACCCTCGGCTTCTTTCCTGCCCACACAAATTTATTGATACCCTTCTGCCATTCTAAAAGGTTCGCATCTTTTTTAAGTATAGGTAACATTTGGAAGAGAAATAAAAATTTTGGTAAAATGTTCATTTTCACTGCCGCTATCCTACCCAGCAAAGATAAGTGCAATTTCTCCCATTTTTTCATCTCTGTCTGTATGCTATGCCAAAGTGGTTCATAATTATGCTTATATAATTTCCCATTTGAAGTTAAAATGTTAACTCCAAGATATTTGACTTTTTTAACTACCTCACATCCTAGCATCAATCCTAATTCTTCCTTTTGTTTAATATTCATATTTATAGCTAATATTTTGGTTTTTCCTAAGTTTATTTTAAAGCCCGACACTTGACCATATTGATTAATCATATTCATTAAAACCATACTGGATTCCTGCGGTTGTTCCAATATTATGACCAAATCATCCGCAAAAGCGCGGACTCTATATTCTTGCTGCCTAATCTTGATCCCTTTTAAACCATCCAAGCCCCGTATTTTATTCAACAATACTTCCAAAGTTATAATAAACAATAATGGGGACAAAGGACAGCCCTGTCTTGTACCTTTTCCAATTTGAAAAGAGTCTGTTAAACTTCCATTGACTATGATTTGTGCTGTTTGCTGTTGGTATATTGCTTTAATTGACTGTAAAAAATTATCTCCTATCTGCATTTTTTGCAATATCTTCAACAGAAATTGCCAGTTAACTCGATCAAAGGCCTTCTCAGCATCCAAAAATATAAACGCAGCAGGGATCTGGTTGTTCTTTCCCAAATATTCTAATGCATTAATAATTAATCTAACATTACTTTTCATCTGCCTCCCTTGTATAAAACCTGTTTGGTCCGTATGTATCAATTGTTGAGTGACCAACATTAACCTATTTGCTAATATTTTAGTAAAAATTTTATAATCTACATTCAGTAATGAAATAGGTCTATAATTTTTGGGTTGAGTAGTATCTTGATCTTCTTTGGGTATCAAAGATATAAACGCTGTCTTCCAAGATGGAGGGACTTTACCTTCCGTTTGAATCATATTAAATAATTCTCTAAGAGGTTCTACCATTTCTAACTGTAAGTTTTTATAGTAAACCGCTGTCAAGCCATCTGTACCTGGTGCTTTCCCTGACTTTAATTGCTTAATTACCTGCAGGATTTCCCCCGAGGTTATTGGTTGATTCAGTTTTTGCCTGTGTTCTTCTCTAACTGAAGGTATTTTCTCTTTGTCTAAATATTTGTCTATGTCTAAACCATTAATTTTATCCCCTTTATACAGTTCTGTAAAAAATTCCCCGAAAGCCTTTTGAATCTCTTCCTGTTGAAACACCTCCTTCCCTCTGTAAATCAGTTTAGATATATTTCGAGTTTTCCTTTTTTTCCTAATCTGATAAGCTAACCATCTGCCAGGTTTGTTTGCATTACAAAAAGTATTGTGTTTTGCATATAATAGATTAGTAGCCACCTGGTCAGAGATCAACATGTCAAATTGAGATTTTAATATGTTAATAGCTTCCTTAACCTTTGTATCGTCTGGGTTCATTATTAACTCGAGCTCTTTTCTCTTAATTTCCTCTTCCAGTTCTGTTCGTTTTAACCCTTGCTTATTTCTATGTGTTTTATTTATATTCATCAAAACTCCTCTCATATACGCTTTGCTTGCGTCCCATACAAATTCCATAGATGTACCCTTATTCATATTCAAAACAAAATATTCAGATAGTAATTTTTTACAATCATTAATATACTTTTCATATCTAAATAAGTTTTCATTCAATCTCCAAGACCTTCTTGCCTGCACTACCCTTCCCAACTCCATCCAAACTGGGTTATGGTCCGAAAGGATCCTAGCTGCAATCTTTGTTTTCTTGACCCTAGAAAGCAAATCATTAGTGGTTAGAATAAAATCAATCCTTGAGAGGGATTGATGCCTGTCCGAGAAGAAAGTGAAGTCACATTCCTCTGCATTTCTTTCTCGCCAAATATCTCTCAATTCAAAATCATCCATAATGTCAAAGAAAGATTTGGGTAACTTTGCTCGCATCTTGGTATTTAGGCGGGAAATCTTCTTATCTCTCTTAGTGTCTATCACTCCATTCCAGTCACCCAATAGTATACAGGAACTATAGTCCCACTGTACTAATTTAGCATGAAGATTTCTATAGAATCTATCTTGCTGTTGATTGGGAGCATAAATTCCCAAAAGTAATGTCTTTTTCCCTTCTAAGATTAAGTCTAAAGCAATATATCTTCCGAAGGGATCTGCTTCTATTAATTCAGCTTTCATATCTTTTCTTAAGTATACAACTATACCATTCTTCTTTTCCATAGCAGAAGCTGCAAAATGTTGACCAAGTTTTGAGTTGATCAAATATTTTTGATCAGTTGACTTGATATGAGTTTCTTGCAAACAAATTACATCGTTCTTAAACTGTTTGAGATAATGAAATATTTTCTTCCTCTTCTGTGGAGAGTTCAGTCCGTTGACATTCCATGTTAAAATCTTAGTTGTCATCTTTGGTTGGTTGAAGCATTTTTAGAGCTTCCTGCACGGCCTGTTTAACCTTAGGTCTAGCTCCTCCCATTGCTTCCAGATTTGTTGTTGTAGATCCTTGATCGATGGCCGATGATTGTTGATGCTGTTGCTTTTTAGCTTGTTTCTCCATACGTCTAGTAGTCATGCGGCTTGGTCTTGGTTCCATAGCACCTTGCACTTCTAGAGAAGAGAGATGCTCCATCTTATCTGGTGGTTGTGTAGTTTGCTGTCTATCCTGTCCTTCTTGTGGTCTTTCTCTAGGTCCAGATGGTGCAGGGTGTCCGGCCTTCAATATATTATAATAAAAATCTTGGGCTTTCCATACAGAGTTGAGGCGGTACCTTTGCTTATCAAATGTAAATATGATGCCAAATGGTGCATCCCATCTATACTGTATCTGACGATTTCTGAGTTCTTCGACCAAAAAAGCGTAGTCTCTCCTGGCTCTTAACATTTGAGGTGGTATCTCTTTCAAAACAACCAGGTCTTGACCGCCAATTTGAAGCTTAGTGTTATAAGATGCTTGCAGTACCATATTTCTAAACTCTCTTGTAGTAAAGTATATAACGATGTCTCGAGGAAGCTGCTTCTGCTTTGCCAGCCAGGAGTTAACGCGGTAAGCTTTGTCAATTTGCCAGTCTTGATTGGTCCCTGGTCTTCCCATCAGGCGGTCAAAAGCTTCCGATAGGATCTGTTTCAGGTTCTCCTGTTTCTCCTCACGCAGCCCCCTTACTCTTAATGCGAACTCCATTTGTCGGTACTGTATCATAATAATTTCTTTTTCAGCATTTTCCACTTTTTGTTCCACCACCTCTGTTTTCACTGTTAAGTTAGCATTGACATCATTAAGAACCTCTAGAGTATCTTCCACTCCAGAAATATGTTCTGTTAATACAGTTACAAGACTCAGCATGTCGTCTCTAATTTTATCAACCTTAGCATCAAATTTCTCATACAGCTCCTGTTTAAGTCCTTTTATTTCACTTTTAATTTCTTCTTTCATTTCTTTTATTTCCTCTTTTCTCTCCTGCTTTACCACCTCTCTATTATCTCTAAACTTATCTTCCATTTTAATTGTCTGTGCATTAAGAGCCTCGCTTAGATTACTCAGGAAAAATTCTTTCGTTAACACATCCCCAGCAGGGGGTGTAGGAAGCGGAGGCTGCAGCTTTGTGCCAGGCACTGAAGATGTGCCCCTGGAAGTAGAGGGTGACGACTTCAAGTTAATATTTGGTTTTGAGGCCATTTCAAAATTTATCTGCCTGCAGTTAATGAAACTCTATTGCCTGAATATGCAGCTTTAAGTAAAGAGGCTTTTATTTTGAAGTTTAAGGCTTGGCAAAACTTTCAGTGAGTAAACATTGTAACAAGACCATTCAGCAGATTCATCACCATTTAACTTCCAAATAAGCAAGGTTAATGAAGGAGTAAAATTCTTCTATTGTGAAACCAAAACAAATGATAAGCAATCTCTTTTGTTTTGAATTCTTGTGAGGATTTAGCAAAAAGTGTTCGTTATTACCGGAGAAACCAGCCTGCTCGGCGCCATTTTAGAAGCCTCTGAGTAAATAATTTTTCGGAGGAGAAAAAGAAAAGAAGCTAAAATGTTGATAAGCAATTATTGTCCACAGTAAACGGATCCAGCTCGTGATAAGAATAAATCAAACAAAACTTTGAGCAGAGTGGGAGAGACCTACTTTGTCCTGCACAAGGCAGTTTGAAGTTCCCAGCACGGACAGCCGTTCTGCCTTGGGCTAGCCCCCCTTTCCTTGCAAGCACAAAAGCTGCAAAAATCGAAGAGCATTTGCCAGCAAAACAGTTTCTTCTTTCCTTCTTGCCTGAAGGATAAGAAAACCTGATAAGACGTCAGATGGAAGATCCTCTAAACAGGTACGTAGCCAGGAATTCGGAGGCAGCTGATTTTTTGCTGCCTCCACCAGCAAGCTCCTCCCAGGAAGCCCACAGCTGTCTTTCTTAGCAACAGAAACTTTCGGCTCAGTTGTGGCCGTAAGTCAAGGACTACCTGTACCAAAGGAATTAGCTAATTATTTTCCTGAACCTTTATATGAGATATTCTGAGGGACTGACAAGAGAACAAACACATGATGAGGGAGAGGGGGAATCCAGAGAATAGGTATCAGTCAATCAACATCTGGAAAAATTCTGAAGCAAATCATGAAAAATTAATCAGCAAGGATGCAGTAATCGGAAGAGATCAGTATGGTTTGTATGGAAGATGTCTTGTCAGATTAACCTTAGTTTTATTTAATCAGGTAACCTCCCTAATAGTTGAAGTGCTGTATACATACCTTTATTTCAGCAGAGCATTTGATAGAATACCATATAACATTCTCATTAGCAACCTAATTTAGAATGGGATGAATTAACAATTGTATTTCTCAATGATTTCTCCTCAAACAGGACGGAAGTATCTGGTAAGGTGCCACCATATTCTCTTTTGGCCTATATACTCTCATATTTTTATTAATAGCTCAGAGAGTGAGGGGGGGGGACACCTATTGACTCTGCAATCTACACAAAATTAAATTCCCTACCCAATACCTCAAGAGACAAAAACAAAATTCTTCACATAGGAAGCAAAAAAGCAACAGGTTTGGGATACTTGGTTTGTCAACAGTACTTCTGAAAATTATTTTTAATACTGTAGTAGATTATCATAAACTGAATATTATTGATGCAAAATAAGCAAATGCCGTTCCAGACTACTTCAACAGAAATAAAACTTTCACATCAGAGGAAATATTAGTACCACTTTATTTTGCTTTGGTCAGACCCCACTTAAGTATTTGTCTAGTTCTGGACACCACATTCCACAAAGAAAAAACAGCAACAGCTAAAACAGGAATGGTCAGGAAATTAGAGACCATCCTGTAAAGAAAAATTGAAGGAACGTACAGACATTTTTCTTGGTGTATTGCAGCCTCTGTGTTCCCATCTAATACTATTAATCTTTAGGTTATTTCAACTTAAATAAAAATAAATGGAAAGCTGGCATGCCACAAAGATGAGTAATCTGCATCATTATCTTTATTTTTAACTGTGCTTCTGGCCAATATTAGAAAGCTTACAAAACTTGTGAGATCAGGAATTAAGCCCACATTTCTAGAAAAAAAATAAGGTAAACTGAGGTAGTGGCTAACATGCTATAGGGCTGGAGGTGTGGTGGGGAGTTATCAGTTTGCCTTTTAGCAAATAAGTATTTTGCAGCTGCTCATGCCCTTTGTAACAGCTGTTACATACAAAGGCAAGCCTAATCGCCATTTTGTGAAAGTACCTGCAAGATGCTTTTAAAATTAAAAAATGTGTCCAAATCAGCTGCTTATCTATGTTTCAAAGTCCAAACCTGTATTAAAACAACAAAGTTTCCTTTGAGTCCTTGATTTGGGGAAATGAGGTGGTCCTCTCAGGTAACATTACCTAAGAAAGTTGTATCATAGAGCAAGGGTCTCCAATCTCGTGACCCGTCAAAACCGCGCTCGACTAAACCGTGCCCGATTAAACCGCGTCGCTGACGTCATCAACAGGGTGACAACAGCCAGAGCGGAGAAAGAAGAGTGCTTTGAAAGCAAGCCGATTCAACTTAAGGTAAGGGTTAGGGTTAGGGTTAGCTTTAGGGTTAGGTTTAGGGTTTAGGGTTAGGGTTAGGTTAATGGTTAGGGTTAGGGTTAGGGTTAGGTTAAGGGTTAGGATTAGGTTTAGGGTTAGGTTAAGGGTTAGGGTTAGGATTAGGTTTAGGGGGGTTAGGTTTAGGGGTTAATTTTAGGTTTAGGGTTTACAGCGTGCTTCTGTCTCCGCGCTGTTGTCGCCCTGTTGATGACGTCAGCTACGCGGTTTAGTCGAGCGCGGTTTAGTCGAGTGCAGTTTTGTGGTGGAACCCTCCAATCTTGGCAACTTTACGACTTGTGGACTTCAACTCCCAGAATTCCTCAGCTGGCCTTACTTTGCTGGCTGAGGAATTCTGGGAGTTGAAGTCCATAAGTCTTAAAGTTGCCAAGGTTGGAGACCGCTGTCACAGAGCAAGTATGTATTTTCCTAAAAATTGGCTGTTATCTCCATATGTGGTGGAAACTTCCTTTTGTCAGTTAGCAAAGTATTCAGTTAGTCAATTCAATTTCTGAACAAAAAATGGTAGAAACTATTATTAATTCCTTCACTTCCAAACAGCAGCAGCTCGGGCTGGATATTCTTGCTTTTCACTTCCAGGCACATAGTCTCTATCACTAAAAAGGACAAATCCGTTTTATCATCTGTCATTCTGTCCACAGATAACATTCAAAATCTTTAATGGAATACCTATCTTGGTTTAAACAACTGTTTTTCTATTATCCTCTCTGCACAAGTAGAAGAGAGAAATAAAGGAGTTGCTCAAGGTAACATAGACATACTGATTCTATACAGTGCTTCCAATTTGTCCTGGCATAGGAAAATTATATTATACCAACAAAACAAAACTATTGCATACTTCCAGCCCCAAATATACCCATGTCCTTAGTCTTAACCTGCTTCAATTGTAATTAAATATCTGGAAGGCTATAGATCTCTGATGGCGTATGGCATGCATGCCAGAGGTGGCATGTAGAGCCCACCCCTGTGGGCACATGTGCCATCTCCAGCTGCTCTTCTGATTTCTGCCCCACACATGCATGCCAGCAAGCTGGTCTTCCCAGGTGCTGAAGTGCTGGAAAACGGCCTGAAAACAGCCAAAAGGCTGTTTTCCTCCCAAAGTCATCCCCCAAAACGTCCTGAAAATGACCTCCAAAATGCCTGGAAAATGGCCTGAAAATGGCTAAAAAACAGGCATGCATGCGTCAACCAGCTAGTCTTCAGGTTTTCAGTGCTCCAGCCAGAGGTGGTATTCAGCAGGTTCTGACCAGTTCTGGAGAACCGGTAGTGGAAATTTTGAGTAGTTCAGAAAACTGGTAAATACCACCTCTGACTGGCCCCACCGCCATCTATTCTCTGCCTCCAGAGTCCCAGCTGATTGGGAAGGAATGGGCATTTTGCAGTAACCTTCCCCTGGAGTGGGGAGGGAATGGGGATTTTACAGTATCCTTCCCCTGCCATGCCGCCATGCCATGCCCACCAAACCACGCCCATTGTAGTAAAAAAAATTGACTCCCACCACTGGCTCTGGCGCACATGCATGAGCTTTCCAGGCACTTGGTGCCAAAAAGGTTCGCCATCACTGGTACAGATTGACCATTTTTGAAATTTTATACAGAAATGGAGAAGGCATTTTGCTCTGGTGCTTTCCAGATGTAAACTATAGACTACCTCATTTCTCTAGGCCCTCACCTCTATCATTCATGAGAGAGACTCAAAAACATTTTTCTGAGGAACATACAGTTGAATATCTTCAGGATTAATTCTTCTGGAAGAAAATGACTCCTAAAGAACTAGGAAGCTAAGCCTTGTCAGGGTTTTATATCAATTTTAATTGAACTTGGAAACCTATTGCCAGAAATGCAACATTTACAAAATGGGTTTACACTGTAAGGGTTTTGTGCGCATGTGCATATCTTTGAGTTAATGTTGACCCCTGGCACCTTGCCTGGACAAGCCCTAAAGTTTTCATGCCAAGATTTCAGAAATGTTTGCCATTGCCTGCTTTATAGGATGAGAGTTACTGGTTCAAGATCACCCAGCTGGCTTCGTATCCAAGGTGAGGCAAGAACTCACAATCTCCTGGTTTCTAGCCTCGTATCGGAACCATTCCATCAAACCGGTTCTCTTAATGGTTTTACAAATACAGTCTGGACAAACAGCAATTTCCAATAAGTCTACAAAGGAGACTTTGAAGTAGAATCCATAATTGTAGCAATCTAATCTCAAAATGATTAGTGCATTCAAATCTTCGATTTGCCCCACCCGAGTGTGAATGTTGAATGCAAGTTGTGTTTTTATTACTTTATTTATTTTGTGCACATATTGTTTGTTTTGAATTTCACCCCCTCCCTGATGATTGTAAGCCGCCCTGAGTCCCCTCAGGGAAAAGGGCGGCCTATAAATCCAAATAAACTAAACTAAACTAAACTAAAACTATTGCTAGGGCTTTCTGCTCAAAAAAGGACTACAGCTGTTGCCCCATCTGTAGGTGTGGAAGGGCTCCTCTATCTCAGTGTCACAAGAACTCAAGTAGGAGTTCTGAGTCCAGGAGAATCCCGAATAGTAGAGTTTCTGTTTCAGACGGAGTACAATCTCTCATGAAGCCAACATTGGAGCTACAAGGAAGCCAGTCTGTTTCTACATGAAAGTACCTCCATCATGCTGAGATTCTGTTTTACTTGGTTTTGTCTCATCTAATTCCTTATAGGTTCCAAATACATAGGAATCTTCAATAGCATCTTCAGCTTAGTCCAGAGGTGAAGTGTAACATATTAGGAGGGCACTACATTGGAAAATTTGGGAATAAACTTAGATTAATATATTTAAAGCGCCCCTGCTTTCTCACAAAATCAGAGGTAGTATTCAGCAGGTTCTGACCAGTTCTGGAGAACCGTAGCAGAAATTTTGAGTACTTTGGAGAACTGATAAATACCACCTTGGACTGGCCCCCATGTATTCTCTGCCTCCCAAGTCCCAGCTGATCGGGAGGAAATGGGGATTTTGCAGTATCCTTCCCCTGACATGCCCACCAAGCCACGCCCACCAAGCCACCACCACAGAAGTGGTAGTACATTTTTTGGAATCCCACCACTGTACAGGATGTGTTGTTTCAGGCCAGATGTCTTAGTAACCACACTCACCTTATGCTTTATTGCAGCTGGACTCCACTTTCCTAATAGCTTTTTGCTATTACAGGTAATCTTCGACTTACAACAGTTCATTTAGTGAATGTGCAAAGTTACGACACTGCAAAAAGTGTGCTTTCACACTTATGACCATTGCAACATCCCCATGGTCACATGGTTTACATTTGGATGCTTGACAACTGGTTCGTAGTTATGACAGTTGCAGTGTCCTGGGGTCATGTGTTGCAACCTTCTGACAAACAAAGTCAATGCGGAAACTAGATTCACTTAGCAGCCATGTTATTAACAGCCATGTTACTAACTGCAGTGATTCACTTGCCCAATATGGCAAGAAAAATCATAAAATGGGGCAAAACTCACTTGACAAATTTCTCATTTAGCCACATAAATTCTGGGCTCAACTGTGGTCTTAAGTCGTGGACTATCTCTATATCTTCCCTGCCTTGTTTATAGCACCATGTGTCATGTAAGAAATTTTGGTGTTTAAACAAGACAGACGGTAAACAGCAAATAATGTCATGCATACAGCTTCTGTTCTGTCAACCTAACAGTTAGAAAGCATGTAAAAGTGCAATTGGAAAAATAGGAACCACCTTTGGTGGGAAGGTAACAGCGTTTCGTGCATCTTCAGCATTTAGTCATGCTAGCCACATAACCACGGAAACTTAGGACAGCACTGGTTCTTCGGCTTTGAAATGGAGATGACCACTGCCCCCTAGAGTCGGGAATGACTAGCATATATGTGTGAGGAGAACCTTTACCTTTTTATACAAAATATTTAAGGAAGGCTTGAAGCCAGGGGCACGATGTCTCAGGAAATAAGTGAAATGTACAGTATGTGAAGAGCTGATGACTGTAAGTTGGGGAGTTTCCTGCCTATTGGCAAAACTGTATAATTATAAATATGGAACAATAGCCGCTTTGTTTCTCGAACTCCTAAACTAGATGTTTGCAGAACTTCCTTTAACCAGCAGGCCAATTGACACCAATGACTTTCTTACATGCTCCCTCTTGATTTTTGTTTTAAACCTCCATGCTTTTCATTCTCTGTTGCTCCCTGGAGAGTTAATACTGAAGTAGAGTATTTCCGCTTCGGAAAAGAGGATGTGGTTTTTGTCTTGCCTCTCCTGAGAAGAATTCTAGTTTTTTCAGATATATCTCTGCAACCAGCCAGGGGTGAAGAGGTGGTACTTTTCAGTACTTAGAATAAGCTCTTACTCTCCTGCAGAGTACTTTTTTCCATTATTAGTCACTGCCTTGAAGTGAGGTCCTCTCACCAGTGTGAAAAATGTTGCCTAAGATTTCTGCAAGATTGAACAACCAGTCAGTTGTTTAAAGCACAATTAATTTTTACAACACCCCCCCCCCCCTATTTTGGAGCATGTCAGATACATCTGCCAGTTGGCTTTCGTAATTGCAACAGTTGAAGTTGCAGAACAAATTGTTCATACTCCCATCCATAAGCCTCACATGCTACTTCAGAGGAGGACCGCATTCCAACATGGAAATTACATTGACTCCTCCCAACACATAACTTTTCTTTTCTGTATACCCTCATCTACATAATTCCTATCACCCTAAGGCAGAGGTGGTATTCAGCAGGTTCGAACCAGTTCTGGAGAACCGATAGCAGAAATTTTGAGTAGTTCAGAGAACCAGTAAATACCACCTCTGACTGGCCCCACCCCATCTCTTCTCTGCCTCCCGAGTCCCAGCTGATTGGAAGGAAATGGGGATTTTGCAGTAACCTTGCCCTGCCATGCCCACCAAGCCACACCCACCAATCCATGCCACACCCACAGAACCAGTAGTAAAAAAATTTGAATTCCACCACTGCCCTAAAGTGAATATTTTTTGGAAGAAAAGAAAGAAATCAAGCTGATTTAAATTAGATTAATTATGCGTTTTAAACCTACTTTTTCAGAATTGGTTTAGGATCCCGATAGCAACTTTTTTGTTGTTTTAAATTCAAGATGACTGGAGTTGGAATGAAAAATAGCCCGGCTGAGTTGACCTTGCCAATTGCTCAGAATCCAGATTAAAAAATAACAATGCTATGTAAACATTTTAAAGACGTTCCCCAGCTTATGTGCATCATGTTGCTAACAAGGAATCTCATTACTGCTAAAGAACAACATAAGCTCTCTCCCTCTTCGGGGCCTCATCATACAAAATGGCCTGTAGGTTTTGCAATGTGTCTGTGTGTGTGCGTGTGCAGCCAGTTGCAAAGTTACTGTCAGATGTGACAAAACTTCCTTGAAAAAAAAAAGAAAAAAATAGCTGAGGCTGATGTGCATAATTATTTTTCCAGTGACAATACAAACATATTTTTATTAAGATCACTAAATACTCATTAGCTGGGGCAGGCAGGAGGAAAACATGACTGGGCCAAAAGATTGAGACAATATCTCTGTAACTCTGGACACACAAAACTGTGTGTATTTTTCTCCAGTGCTTCTACTGAAGAGACCTTTGTGCTAACCTCATTTCACCATTACTGCATAAGTACGGTGCACAAACAATAACACACCTCCCTGCTGCTTTCAGATACCAACCCTGCTACAACAAATACTTAGTGTTATCAGGTTCTACATAGCAAGGCTCAAAATTCATTGGATGATGACCCTTGCCATAAACAAGACTTAATGAGCACTTAGTTCGTTATATTATGGTGCTTGTAATTTGATATAGTCTTTTAAATGTTAACTTTTATGATCCCCTAGACTCATCTAAAGCTCCTACCCCTTCTTTTAGAGTCTTATAGATATTTTTATATATTTTCTGTTTTAATATCTTCTAACTTTCCATAACATTTCAACTCTGATATATCTTCTACACTTTTAATCGACTGTAACCTTCCCTCCTTATACTGGTCTATGACTGTAATGAAGATTCAATTTGATTTGAGCTGAGGCAAAGGGCAATATATTTCTCCCATTATTGCCATACAAAAGATCCCTAGACTATCATATAAATCATTCTCACAAGCAATTAAAGATCATCCTCTACAAAACCTAGGGCATAAAACAGCCTATGGATTACACAGAGTTCCTGGGCTAGTTCTTGCACTCAGCCACAGTCTATCCAATACGGGTTGTCTGAAGCAGCAGCCACCTCCTTTTAGTTCATGATACAGCAGATGCAGCAATACAGGGTGGCTTAGTGGCTAAGATGCTGAGCGTGTCGATCAGAAAGGTCGGTAGTTTGGCGGTTCGAATCCCTAGTGCCGCGTAACGGAGTGAGCTCCTATTACTTGTCCCAGTTTCTGCCAACCTAGCAGTTAGAAAGCACGTAAAAATGCAAGTAGAAAAACAGGGACCACCTTTGGTGGGAAGGTAACAGTGTTCCATGCACCTTCGGCATTTAGTCATGTTGGCCACATGACCACGGAGACGTCTTTGGACAGTGCTGGTTCTTCAGCTTTGAAACGGAGATGATCACCGCCCCCTAGAGTGGGGAACGACTAGCACATATGTGCGAGAGGAACCTTTACAGGAGATACAGTGCCATAATGAAGAAACCGAATTCCAATTGTAGATCAGATTTCACTGGGGAGTAAGACATTGGTGATAACATAGAGAAAAAAAATCCTGTGAAATGACCATCTTGTAAAGGCAGTTTACTTCTAGCAATCATCGTTTGGACAATGCTCACAAGGCCATTAAGTAGACTTGACAGGAGGACTTTTTTTCAAGACAAAACTAGAACATTGTCTATATACAACTAATCTCTGTTGTCCAAGAATAAAATCCTATATAGATAATACCATCCATGAATAAGAAGGATGAACTAGCAAATGACAAAGTGCTCAGCTATGCAGCAATAATAAACAGTCTAGGACGGGAAATAGCTAAGTGGATGGAAAATGCCTAAATCATGGATGTGCATTTTATTTTCTAAATCAAGAACTGCTTTCTCACAGAGATAAATTCCTTGGAAGAGGGCAACATACTAGGTGTTTTTGAATCAACAACAAACAAGATCAAAAGCTTCATTTTTCTTTCATTCATGGAAGAATTAGATCTCTTCAGAAGCCTGGGCCACCAGAGTGCTTTAGAAATTAGGCAGAAAGTGACATATGGCCCTAAAAGCAGATTGCCCATTCCTGTTCTGAGAAGTGCAATGTATACTGAACACACTAAAGGCATCACATGCTGGCTGGAAAAAAGTAGGAAAGTAAGGCAAGAAATGTGAAGAAATAAAGTATTCTGGGAGAATACAGAATGCCTAGTCAAGATATCAAAATGAGGGAGCATGCATAAGCGCACCATCCTGCCTACCATCCCTGTCCTACTGTCCCCATTTACTTGTACCCATTCCTTGTTCATGTCCATGTTTATGCTTATATCTGTTATCTAGTACATGTTCGACAAATTAAATAAATAAATAAAATAAATATTAGGCAGAGGTATTCCAGACTGCAATCTTGTTTGCAATCCCACATAAAGTATGGATTCACTTGCCTACCTGTTGGGCTGTACAATTCCCAGGAATATCTAGTTTAGGATCTGACCTTTTACAACACCAAGGGTAAAAGCAAGACTGGAATGTTTTATGGCACTATTTTTAGAAACAACTTTTAAAGTTATTTCAAAGCCACCGGTGCATTAGAACATAAATTCTGGCTGTGAAGCAGAACCATGGTGTACAATTTTGTAATATAGCTGTAGGGCAATTTTTCTTGAGATCCGAATAGAGCAGCAATACAAGATGGAACTAGATATTGCGGCATTTCAACAGATCCTAAGAGGAGCATTTCTATTCCAGGCAGTTTTGGGTAGGAATCCATAGGACTATTCTGGCCTTTCAGTGGGCAGTTCAACTTCAGAATTAGAAAAGGGATAAATAGGGTATTTTTCTTCCCACTTTATTATAGAACTCTCCTCAGCATGTTTTTAGATACCATCTAAAGACTGTCTTCTCCGCCTCTCACTTAAGAAGAGAAGAAATAAAAAAGAGGAGAAGCTGAGTTTTTTTTATATTAAGCATTCTGGGACACAGAATGTGACAAATGTTTTCTTCCCTGTGATTCCTCTGCATTAGGTAAATAAGGTCTGTGTTATACATGGCCTACACAGAGTCATGGTTGGGAATTTCTCTGACTGAGAAATTTTGGTTGGAATCCTTCCTCACTATGCAGAATTCTCTGTGTGGCATCCAATGTTCTCTTAGATCTCTTTTTTATCAGTTTAGCAGCACATTTCCTCCGTAAAACGTTACAGTGTTTTCCCAAATATAAGGCAGGGTCTTATTTTCTTTTGACTCCTGAAAAAAGCACTTGGCCTTATTTTCGGGGTGGTCTTATTATTTTTGAGGTGCAGGAGCGTGGTCACCTCATGGCTGCTGCTGTGTTGCAATATTTTCGGGGAGGGCTTATTTTCAGGGGAGGGCTTACTTTAGTGCATACTCTCAAAAGCCCAATTGGGCTTATTATCCGGAGAGTTCAGGGGAAACAGGGTAAGGAAAAATATCTGCTTCTAATTTTCATCTTTATTTTTTAAAAAATATTCTGAAAGTAAGTAAGATATGCTGTGTAACATTTCCCCTACACTCTTCTAGAACACAGTTGTTGCTTCAGTAGGAAAGCTGATTTACCTTTATCAGCTTAAAAGACAGGTTACAATCTGGCCCTGGCCAAATGTTGCTTGGTGTAGGTTTTAAAAGATTTCAGATTTACTATTATCACATGATAAATATTCACAAACTATATACCAGATGTGTTACCTAATAGCCATAGTAAATTGAAATTGAAAATTATACCAGATTTTATGGATATGAAATATACATGGGTTTACAGTGAAATGAATGGCTTTTCATGCCCTGGCCTTTCTTGAGATCGTGAGAGCATATTCATTTTACTTCTCATCTCAGCCTGCAATTAGTCTCTGAATCAATATTCACGTCGTGTATTCATCCTTTGAAGTTCCTCTTATTTTATCAGCCAGCCTTGGGCCAGAGAGGGTGATTGCTTTACAGTATCAGGACCAATTACCAGCCCAGTGTCAAAGGGCAAGTAACCAGGAATGGGAGTTGAGTTCAAATCACTAAAGGTTTATTGCGTGCTACCTATACACAAGAATCTGGCTTACTAATAGTTAAGCCAAAATGGTGCTATGTAAGGATCAAGAGAATTCACAGGGGGCTGGACTTGGGTCCCTTGTGGCTGCACAGTAACTCCAAACCTATGACACATTTAACCCCGCCCTCAAGCTCAGCCTGCTCACCTCTTGCACCTAGCTTGGGATCTTGTCCGTTTACCTGGTTAGACTATATTAAGGTAGCTGGGTTTTAGGCTATCCTGTCCAGTATTGCCAGAATAAGATTGCAGTTATTATAGCCATGGTTCCTGGTAGTAAGCCTCCATGGAAGGAACCACTGAACCTGCTGCCCAATTATTCTGCCTTTAGTCCAGGAGTTACTCTGAGAGATGAAGTGTAACAACCTTGCCAGAAGCTGCAGATTTTGCACTTCCTGCCTCTCAAGGGTTGTTGATTAGCTGGAATGCCCATCCCAGCAGCCTCACTATTCACTGAAATTCCAGAGAGCAGCTGTTTTCAAAACTTAAATTGTTTTGAAAGCTTTGTGTATGTTTGGATCTGTTCTTCAGGTCTCAGAAATCCAGATAACCAGATTAATCCTTAGTAGCCAAGTCAGCTGTATTTCTCATTTCTGCACTCATCTAACATTATACATTCAGCAATTCATATCAGAAAATTGGAATTTATGTCTTTTTCTTGTCATTTACAAACTTGTAAACTGTATCATGTCTGAGTGGTCTTGCTATGCTTCCAAACTGAGTTTGTCAATAAAGGAAAATAAATGGGACGGAAAGTAAAACAAAGGAGTTTTCTTACTTTTTATTCCAGAATTTTGGAGCTTATGGAGGAAATGTCATTTCACCCGCTAACATTTCTGTTTTCAGAACGATCAAATGTTCAACATTTTGGAGCCTACTGAGCAGGCTCAAGTGCCACTATTTTTCTCTGGAGGGAAATTGTCATAAATTTACTCCAAAATCTCCCGGTTTCTCCACAGTTCAGTTTGGATGCTAATCCTATTGGTGCCCACCATCAGAATTCACTGTGAACAGAAGTTACCAAATGTTGTTTATGCTACAATACATACACAAGAAAATAACGCAATGAGAAAGCAAGAGCAACCCAAGTTGAGAAACGTTATTTTGTAAGACCTCCTACAGAAAATGAAAAGAGTAAAGAATATGAATATGTTCTTTCTTTGAGCAGTAATATAGTTGGGACCATAACAACTCCTTTTTGCACAAGTGAAAGTTCTTTTTTAATATTAATAGTTCAAAAAGCATTTACAAGTTGAGTGTTCGAGGGCATTTGCTAATGTTTGGAAATATGAAAACTCAGGGATTCTGATCTCATCTGAAAAGTACATGCAATGGTGGCTGTTGTAAATGATGCTCACAATAAGTTTTGCCAGTAAATCTGATTTGTCCTGATAATGCACAATACCACCCAAGCCCCAGAGTCTTGGAAGGAAATGATAAAAGAGCCAATTTTTGCAGACTTTTAAATACACAATGCAAAGTCATAGTGCCTACAGCTGTTTTTTCCTGTTCTGTGTTTATGGCATGGCACAAGTTAGCTGCTGTAGAAACATAGCAGGCCTGGTCTTCCTCCCAGCTTTTTCCTGCACTTTACTGACAATACTTCTCTTTGCTGCAGGCAGGAAATGGGCCTGATCCAACTTTGCAGTGAACAAGTATGGAATGCACTATTTAGCCAAGGAATCTAAGTTTCTATTCCTCATTAATTTAGGGAATAGATTGATAAGAGTGCTGAAAGCTCTGCAGTCAAAGAGGGAAATAAAGATAATAAAGGAACTTACATATGTCTTCATATTTCTTTATGGCCCTTCAAGCACATTACCCAACTTTCTCCTTTCCAGACCACCATTTCCCTTTTTTTATAAAAATGTCCCAAAGTTTGAAACTGTGCAATCAGAGCCAAGTTGCCAGATTGCAAAGTGGAAAACTACTTATTTTCTTAAAGTGCTAACGGGTGAGGAGGTTGCAGGTGGACTTTATCCGGCCCTAATTCAATCATTTACACTTCTCTTCTCAGGGCAAAACAACAATCCTTGTATAAGGGACATTAAAACTTTGATGGGGAATGTTTTCCAACTTGAGTCACATTCACACAGAAGTCAACACCTGGAGGCCTGAAAACCTGTAATGAGTAAGGCCGGGCCCCAAAATGTGTGCAGCATCCCAGTGCCTGCAGATTGCCTGCCCCTCTGCATTGTGACCTGTGTCCCCAGCCCTTCAACTCAGTGTTTCTTAACCATGGCAATTTAAGACTGAGAAATGCCACCTAAATTTAAATAAACAGAGTAGGCTTCAATTTTAATACAGGAAGAATAATGTAATTCGAAGCCATCAGGAAAGAAAGCACCAATTAAAAACTCCTTGCTCTTTTAAACTGTGCCACCTGACACACTTGCTAGCATACATGTTCCCTAATTAGGTAATGAAACGTTTGTAAGCAAATGACCAAGTTCAGAGAGCACCAACGACTCTTTACAGTTCAACATACATACATTGTCTTCTATTGTGTCACGCTATTCCAGCATTTGTCTTTACGTTTCTTTTTCCCTCTGAATTTGTTAATTAGAACTAGACTTGTGTGCCTTTTTTCCACATACAATATCAAACTTTTAAGGGTTTATTGAAAGTGCAGATCTAAGGAGGAATGTAAAATGTTTCAGGAGCCAGCCTTTGGAGATGCTGAAGTCAGTATTTCACTGTACAACCAGTGCTATTTTGCTATATATATATATATTTCTTCTGGGGGTGCTACTGAGTTCACTTCGTTTCCATTAGTTTTAATCTAGAAGCAGCTTCTTAATAAAATTTAAAACAAAATAATTGTATTGGTATTAAAGATCCCTTGACAGAGTTTAAAAGAGAAAGGAACATCCTTAATTCTCCTAATCACCACTAACTACATTTAGACATTTATTAAGATTTATAGGCCGCCCTTCTCCCTGAGGGGACTCAGGGCGGCTTACAATCACGGGAAGGGGGTGCAATAATAAAAGACAAAAAGTGAGTAAACAAGATAAATAATAAAACACCAACTTGCATTCAACAGTCAACACTCGGGCGGGTAATTTAAGAACTTATCCCCAGGCCTGCTGGGAGAGCCAGGTCTTAAGGGCCGTGCGGAAGGTCTGGATGGTGGTGAGGGTACGAATCTCAACGGGGAGATCGTTCCACAGGGTCGGAGCTGCAACCGAAAAGGCTCTCCTCCGTGTAGTCGCCAGTCGACATTGACTGGCAGATGGGATCCGGAGGCGGCCCAATCTGTGCGATCTAATCGGTCGAAGGGAGGTAATCGGCAGAAGGCGGTCTCTCAAGTACCCAGATCCACTACCATGGAGTGCTTTAAAGGTGGTCATCAATACCCTGAAGCGCACCCGGAGATCGACAGGTAGCCAGTGCAGCTCGCGGAGGATGGGTGTAATGTGGGCGAACCTACATTATTATTCCTGTATTAAAATTGAAGTCAGCACAGTATGTTTACTTAAATTGAGGCAGTGTTTCTCAACCTTAAGTTGCTAAGGCTGAGAAACACTACATTAAGTTGTTGACTTTGTAGCTTGTTTACTGCTTGCTTGTTGTCTGATGTTACCGTAATATCTGTTTATCTGGTTGTTGATTGCTATTGAGGCAGCTTCCTGGTCTTTTTACTTCCTTTTTAGCTTTTTTAATCCTCTTTTTAATGGTGTGTAAATATTCTTTATCTATATATTCCTGTAATATATAACAATCAAACCAATTCTGACAAGGCAAACTACTGTATATAAACAGAGAGCAAACACTACTCGTTTTTAGCACTGAAGATGTTACCTAGCCAGGTAGTGAAACAGCTACAGAAAACCAAGTCAGAGAGCACCAAGGATTTCAGAGTGACAGCTGTAACTGAATGGATCTAAGCATAGCAAACCATTCAATTTAGTTTTTCAGGTTCCAAGTCAGTGATTTTCAACTTCAGCAACTATAAAATGTGTACTCCAACTCCCAGAATTCCCTAGCCAGCATGGAGAATTGTGGGAATTAAGAGTTACACATCTTAAAAGTTGCAGAAGTTGAGAAACTATGTTCTAAGTCAGGGCTGTCAAACTTGCAGCCCATTGTCTGGGTGTTTCACACACTGGCCGCCCCCACACCTAGTTTAGTGAAGGAAAAAAAAGTCATGTCACATCAGGATGCCATGATGACGCGAGTTTGACACCATTTTAAGTGATGTGTATCTACAAAAGGGTAGCTTTGTGCTCTCTGAGCTGGGTTGTTTTCTTGCAGATGCTTCATTACCCATCTAGGTAATATCATCAGGGCTGGGAGGAAGTAGGATATTCTCTCTGTTTATCTGGTTGGTCAGTTTTGGTGGGAGTGTTCATGGTGGCTCCTTGATTGGGAGCCACATTGGGAGTAAACAGTTGTTTACTGTTAACTAACTTATTGGCTGGTGAATTAGCCACACTCACTCAATAGGCAAGAACATGAGAAAAAAATGAACAGGAACAGAAAAGTAGCTGAGAGGAATTACATTCAATTTTAGGTGAAAACAAAAACAGCCGTTCTAGTCTAAAGTTTGGAACCATTTACAGCCTAAAAGCTTAAATTACCTTGTTATAAACATAACATAGGATTTTGTAAAACACAGTTGAAAGTCCTTCTCTTTTGTTGTAAAACTTAGCTGAAACTTTGTGCATTTTTTTAAAGACAGGTTTCACAGCAGGGAGTACTTTTTAAAAAATGCGCTTACAAACTGTTCTGAGAGCTTTTCGAAGTGAAAAAATATGGAAAATTAGTAAACCATATTAGACTACAATCACAAGTTTATCCTGTGCCTTTTTGGACCTTTGTAGGTACTTCCAAAAATCTCATAAAGACACAGTAGCTGACGTGAGCTTTGTTTAATTGTACTAACTGTACAAACAAGAGTACAGCATTTCCATAATTCCCACTTGAAAATAGTAGAAAATATGCTGGCATTTTCATAAATACAGTTCCGGGGTTAATAAATATATCAATGGGACTGCATGAAACTTTGGGGCCTTTTGTTAGTTGTCCCGATTTAAAATTAACCTATTTCATCTCTGTCGGTGCACTAAGAACATCAGCTATGACCTGAAGGCCAAGATACAGCAAGCTAATTCCAGACTAGAACTCCCCAAAAATTTACTGAACTTCTGGAATGAAGATTTAGAATAGCTTTATTGGATTGATGACAAGCTCACAGAACATCCTGTTCTCCAATAGGAGCAATTTTATGCATTATCCTGGCACAGACTAATATCCTTATTATTATAGGAAATATGTAACAGTACAAAGCAGAAATAGAGCAAAATCTGCTTCCATTTTGAGACTGTTTAAAACATTTTGTCCGTCTAATCTAGGACAACTATCAACAAAAAGGACAATGTTAAGAGTCTTCATAAATTCCTTAATTACTGATATGGTTGACCTAGCACACTCTGCCATGATTTGCTAAATAAACTATTGGCTGGGTTTGAAGAGCACAGTAAACTATAGGTCATCCATCCCCCCTTTTCATAACTTTTCAAACAACACACTAACCTAAGCCAAACAAATCACATTGTCTTTTATAGCAATATGTCTCAACCTTAGTAAATTTAAGATCTTTGGACTCTCAGAATTTCTCAGCATGGTGGCTGGGGAATTTTGGGAATTGGACTTGAGATATATTAAATCTGCTATGGTTGAAAACACGGCTTTGTGGTAATGTGTGAAGGCAACCTCTGACCATTCTCATGTTTCTATGACCAATACAAAAATATTTCTACCCATGTTCTATTGCTGAGTAAAAGGAGGGGGTGTTAAAAAAAATCCATCTCAGATGACACAAAAACAAACTGAAGCATTTTACTTTTAGTAGATCCATGGTCGTTCGGATTCCATACATAGCTGAAGTTTTGATGTATGGTTTAAAAGTCCATAGAGGCAATATTGAATTTATTAGATGTACCAAGTGGCTGGATTTTTGTTCTTTTAATTTCTTTAATATCTAAAATGCAAAGTCTGTACGATTGTGCAGAATTAAGACGCTTCATAGAGATGCTGCCTTTCTACCAGGTATTTTATTTGTTACAAGAAGAGAAAATGATTTTTTTTCTGCTCAGCTTCCTTATAATCAATAAAGGAAGCCTAATTAATTCCTTTAATGTTACAATCTTTTTACTAGATTTTACTAGATTTGTGAAAATGTAAAAATTCATAGCAAAATCTAAATAAATTGAACTTGAAATTAAAACATTGTGAAATTTAAATTTGACTTGATTTATCATTTATAGAGAATAAATTCAAAAATGAGTGGAAAGTCGCATAAAAGTATTCCCTTTCATTGGTTCTTTTTAAAAAAAGCACTTCTAATGCATGATTTCCCCCAATATGTTTGGAGATAAAATGCTTAGGCAAAAAAGAGGGGACAATTTCTTCTCACAAAAGGCTTTGTGTCTGTGGACTAGCAAAGGTTTAATGCCCAACTCCTCCTTATTCATATTTTGTATTCAACCCTAAAGTACTCAAGCCACATTGAACAATTTTAATTTTCCTGCAGAAGGGAAATTCTATACCAAAAGAAAATGCAGTAATTACAGCTATTTTTTATTATAGATCTACTAATAAAAAGGCTCCAATCAATCAATGTTTCTCTCAATTTAATTGATGACAGCAGGAGAGGCATTGAGGCTACCGTCAAAAACTGCAAATGATTTTAATCTACCACTAAACAAAGGAGGAAAGCTGCAGAGATGAAGCAGAACAACTGCTGCCATAAGCAGCAATAATTAACCACATTGGGTTTTACATTGGGTTGGACAGGAAAGGGAAGTGTCTCCAATATGTATGAGAAAGTACATTAAGAAGAGGCTGCTATATTAGGAAGACTTTCTTGTCATCGGGCATCTGCTAGCAGGCAGCAACCTCCAGTCTTTCTCTGTCACAGAGCAAGCAGTCTTTCCATGGCAGTAGGAACCACTAGTACCACTCCCCCAGAAGATGGGGGAAGTAGGCATCATCCGCTCTCTTCAAAAAACAGATGCTAGTCCAACCATGCAATTTGTCCCATTCCCCTCTAAGGAAACATGTATATATATATTTTAAAAAGGGACAAATGGAATAAGCCTTGGCTCGGAGAACACAACTGTCCTTGCTGCTCAGGGTCCAATGAGTTTTTTGAGAAAAGCTTCTAATTGATCTTCATCTTTGATTCCCACAAACTTATCCACCACATCACCATTCTTCATGCCTAAGACAGTGGGTACAGCTGACACCTAAGAACAAGAGCACAAAAGAAAAGGCATAAGCACAATAATAGCTAAGCTCCACTGACCTGTGAACGTTTCGAGAGGCAAAGCAAACATTAAAACAAAGGATTTATTGAAAGGTGAATGATTAATTCTTCCTGTTAGAAAGTTCCCTGAAATTTTAGCAGTATTGAACTTCATTTTAGAAAATGTCTTTATGTCAAGACTTCTACGTAAAGGAATAAAAATATTCTAACTTGGAGATATTAGTAAATCCATCCCAGCTTGGTCATTCTAACCACCAACTTTTCCCTAAGTTGGTGCTATCCAGATTTGTGGTCACCTGGCACAGGCCGAAAGTTGCAGCACAAGACACCTGAAAAGGCCAACCAGAGGAAGATTCTTTCCTAGAGGACCAGTAAACCTGGTTTTCAATGTTCAAATCAAGTTTATGCTATTTACTAAGCACAAAGAGACCTTTCAAGTAAAAAAAATGATGTATTTTTCAGAGTAGTAAAACTGACTAATTTTAAAAATACATAGCTTTTCCACAACTGGAATGAATAGTATTTAAAACTGCTGAGTAAAGGTGAGAAAGGCTAAAACTTTATTTCAGTCTAAAGGGACATCATCGCTCTTTGAAATGAAGCTCTTCAAAAGAGATGAGGAGGCAGCCTGCTTTTGTGATATGGTATGTGTAGGTGTAGAGAAACATGCTTGTCTGTTACTTCTGAATTTTATCACAAGTCCTGGCATCCCAAGTGCAGAGTGTTACGGAGCTTATTGAACGGATAAAGGCTAAGGAAGATAATCTCTGACAGTTATGATTAAATAAGATTTTAAGCAGCTCCTTCTTCACTCCTTGGCTATTTCTGGACCAAAATTGCCATTTTTGATTCAGCAACTAATACTGTTATATATAGCAACAATTCTGGAAACATTGCTACTATACCAAGCAATTTTTCTTCACTTTTCCCTGATAGTGGTTTTATCTCGTACCAAACAGAGATATTTCCCTCTCTATTTGTCTCATGTGTTTTCATACAATCTGATGAAAAAGAACTTGCCTTGGAAATTCTTTAAAAAGGAAGATTTGAAGAAATTCTCACAGATGCAATACAGCGTTCTTTCATTGATTCAGCTTAAAAAATAGCTAAGGGACTTGTGTATAATGTCTTGTCTTTCACTGTACAATCATCTCTCTGGTGATTTACAGCTATTCTGGCTTCCCACACTTCAATTCAATCCCAAGGGAAAACATCATGCCGGAACTTCCTCCCACTGCATTTTCAGAAATCGTGCTATCACCACAAAGGGGGAGTCATATCTTGAGCAATCCTCTGGGAATTTATTCTTTGCCCTGGAAAAGTCCAGAGAAATTATCCATCCATTTTTTTTTTCTGCCTGTGATTTTAAAGACAATTTTAGAGAATTTCATTTTAATGACGTACACAAAAGAGTCGGGAGAAAATGAATCTAGGCAGGTCTTCAGAAGCATGACAACAGTATCAACTTTAAAAACAAGAGTGTGAAATCAGACACAAACCTTATTTGCACACTTGTTTCTCACAGGGAAGATCTGAGCACTGAGGCCTATCATATCCTGTACTATTCTTGTTCTCAGCTAGTCAAACACACACTAGTTTCAACAGCTAGCAAAAAAACAACAACACGTAGCTCCAAATATGAATTCATGCATGCATGAACGGATTTGTTATGTATTTAAATTTCTGCACTTCTGCAGGACAATGCTAAATAGCCATACAAGGCAGCCAAATAACAATGTTGATTTTCTCCCTCTCTCTTGCAAACCCTTAATGGTCTATCAATATCAACGTCTTATTACCAATGAGACAAACAGTAAGATAATTGCCCAAGGAGCTGCCACAGAGTGTAAATTGAGAAAGTTTGAAAACCACATGCTAGCTCCCAAAAAACTATAGGCCAGCCCTTTATGCGTGCAGAGAATGATTTGAAGGAATCTATAAAAATGTCAGAAGGGGATGATACATTCCACAGCTCCTCTGACACCCTTATCTTAGACAGCAGGTCATGTCCCATCTTTATCTTATATGCTATTCTTCCCTGGAATGCGCTCTCTCATCAAATATGCATTCAGCTGCCCTGCATCTTGCTGCCATCAGCAATCTGTCATGCACAAACCCCAGACTCAAAGGCCTGCTTTTACTAGTCTCTGCTTTTCCTCTGTTGCTGGCCAATGCAAGCAGATTTCTTAAGGGTGCCACACCCCATGGTAATCCAGGATGGGTTAAAAAAAGGAATAAAAAACTCCCACTCTGTTTAACAGTCAAATCACTCAGTTTTGTCTGATGTCCTTCAGTGCCCTCTAGGGCTCAGCGCTAATACTTCAAACAGGCCTTCGAAATGCATTTCAGTGCACCCCACTCCCTTCTGGCAAGAGTTTTAACTATTCTAATTATGTTCATTTTTATCTCTGTAATTTTGGGGCCAAATAAAATAGAAGAGGTTGAGGCGAGGACTCGGCACTCCTTTTGCCAAATTCCCATTTCATTTGCAGAGGGAGAATCGGGCTTTTTACAAAAAAAAAAAAAAAAAAAACTGTTCCAAAGTCACATAAGAAAACTGGTGGCTCAGCTTTGACAGTAGAATGGAGGAACCGTTTTTCTGAGCTGCATCTTAAAACTATTCAGTTTCTGAGCACAGATCAATATAGATCAGCAGCAGTCAGTCCAATTGCTTTGTATCCAACCAAGACCCTCTCAGCCTCTGTAATTAAATTGTTGGTAAGCCTTAAAAAATAAGTTGAAGTAGAAGGCAGTAGTCAAAAGCAGGAATACAGCAATGGCAAAATTAAAACTATATATTCACAATAGGTGTGAATGACAGATTTTATTTTCCTGGACTCCAAGATCACTGCAGATGGGGACTACAGACAAGAAATTAAAAGATGCTTGCTCCTGGAGAGGAACCCTATGGCAAATCTAGACAGCATGCTAAAAAGCAGAGACATCACCCTGCCAACAAAAGTGCAGGTTATGGCAAAAGTCAAGGTTATGGTTTTCCCAGTTGCAATGTATGGCGTTGTGAAAGTTAGACCATAAGAAAGGCCAAAGAATTGAGGCCTTTGAACTATGGTGCTGGAGAAGACTCCTGCTAGTCCCTTGGACTGCAAGGCAATCAAACTGGTCAGTCCTAGAGGAGATCAACCTTGTCTTCTCTTTAGAAGGCCAGATCCTGAAGATGGAACTCAAATACTTTGGCCACAAGATGAGAAGAAAGAACTCACTGGAGAAGAACCTAATGCTGGGAAAGATTAAGGGCAAAAGAAGAAGGGGACGACAGAGAATGAGGTGGCCGGATGGAGTCACCTAAGCAGTAGGCGTGAGCTTAAATGGACTCCAGAAGATAGTAGAGGACAGGAAGGTTTGGAGGAACGTTGTCCATGGGGTCGCGATGGATCAGACACAACTTTGCAACTTACAACAATTCACAACAGAATGTAAGCAAGATTAGCAGTTAATGTGCTGGTCTAAGTACCTGTCCCACTTTAGGATTGAAAGCAGCTGGATGACTTTGGACCAATCACTCACTATTAGCCCAACCCACTTCACAATCCTGTGGTTGGGGTGAGAGGGAATAAGAGGAAGAAAGACTATTATGTTCACCATCTTGTAAAAATAATAAAGGTGGGATAACTACCTAAAAGGTAAAACAAAATGATTAAAAATTATGTGTGGCCGCTAGTTTGTCTCCTAAGAGAGCCTAAATATTTAGAAAAACAACAAATTAGCAGATGCCTCAAAAGGAGAGAGTCAGAAACCAAGTAGCCTTTTGTTCCTTTTCTTTTAAAACTTGTTCTTGTCTTTTTGTTGCTGTTTAATTTGGTTTATTGTTTTTTAACACGAACAAACAATAAATAACAATATAGTGGAAACAGCATTAAGTGTTTAGCTTAAGGCAGAAATATTTTGATGTAATTTGCAGCAGTTTACTAATGCTCTTAGCTTTGGATGTAAAATTTAAACAACCTTATGCTTATTAAAATGATTTCAAATAATAGTTAACACTGACATGGGTCTCTTTTCCTCTATCCTTAAAAGTCATTATCATTAGATCAATTTAATAATCTCTAGTCAATACATAGAATAATATTATAAAATGTATTTAAAAAAAAGAACTCTAAAAGGGTTGTGGCGTATTTGGTATTGGGCCATGTGAGCAGGCCAGTGGACACTCGCAAACATGCATGCTAGCCCATCATTCAGGCTGGGCCCCCGCTTGCACAAGAACTGCATGCATGCGCGTGCTGGGCCTCCACCTGCACAAGGACTTCTTGCGAATGTGCACATCGACCCAATTCCCCTCTACCCTCCCCAAGCCAGGCTGCCAAGTTGCAAAGGTTGGGGACCACTGCTCTCAAAAACAGGGATGACAACAGAAGAGGATCCATCCTTTATCAAATGGTAAATACTCCCTAGCCCAGGCTTCCCTAGTCAAGTACTAGACACTCTCTTAAAATCGCCAGGATTCTTAGCTAGGAATACCTATTTGGCATTAAGAGAGCCACAGTGAGAACTTTGCGAGACTGGCTGTGGTGAAAATGGAACATCCAAAACATCCAAGAACATACGATGTAGCAATTTAAACCCGATTCTTGCCAATCCAAGTTCAACATTTTGACCTGTATATCACACAGCTTTTAACAATGGAAGAAATGTGTATATGAAAAAAATAGTGGAAGTGGAGAACATCTGTCCCAAAACTATTTTAACTGCAATTTTCAAAATCTCCACCTGGCTGGGTATTATAGTTTACTCTAGAGCAAGGGTATCAAACTGGATTTCTTCGAGGACTGGATCAGCATTGTAGCACACCAGCACTTTGCTGGCAAAAATGGGGTGCGGGGGAGCCATGTGAAGCCCCTCCTGTGCCCCATTCTCACCCTGCACAGCTTCCTGCAGCACTTTGCTGGCCAAAGCAGGACATGGGGGGGAGGGGCTGCATGAGGTCCCTACATGCCCCATTTTGGCTGCCAGAGGCACAGTGGGCCAGTCCTTTGCTATTTCCAGCCGTCCCCATTGGCCAGATTTAAGCATCCTGTGGGCTGGATGCGGCCTGCGGGCCTGGAGTTTGACACCTCTGTTCTGGAGGATGCTAATATGTTTCCTTTTAATATATATAGGGTTCTTATGCAGGCTAATGGGGTTTCACATTTTTTTCATAAAAATTCCGAAACCATGTTTTTCTTTAACCCACTCTTTTAACTTGCTCAAGGGCTATGGTTGTTTAATTCACACCAGCTGCAAAGCATGCAGCTGACATTCACGTTCTGGACATGACACACTTATTGTTGCTCTATTACTGTTGCTCCTGAGGAACTGGACAGAACCCTAGAGGGTATGGGTGCAAGCACCTGTGTTTTAGATGCCTGGCTTGTGAAAGCTTCCCAGGAGGTGACATGTGGTTGGGTTCTAGTGGTGATTAATGCTTTTCTGTGGGAGGATGTGGTGGCCCAGCCTTTTAAGGAGGCTGTGGTCTGTCCTCTTCTTAAAACCCCCCTCTATTGGGTAATTTTCATCCTGTGTCCAATCTCTCCTTTTTGGAGGTTGTTGAGAAGGTGGTTGCATGGAAGCTCCTGAGGTTTCTGGACGAAATGGATTATCTGGACCCTTTACAGTCAGGGTTCAGGCCTAGGCACGAAATGGAAATGGCACTGGTTGTGCTTTTTGATGATCTCTGGTGGGAGTGGGATGGGGGTAGTGTGTCCATCCTTGGTAAGCTGCTGGGCAAGATCATCTGCTGCCATGGGTTGAGATACCATCAATATGGTGATGACACCTAGCTGTATGTCTCAGCTCACGGAGTTAGGTGATGCTGTGACTTCCCTCTTGCAGTGTCTGGATGGGGAGCAACAGGCTGAAACTGAAACCTGGCAAGACCAAATGGCTCTGGGCTTGGGATTCTTTGCTCCATAAAAAATTGTCATCTCTGGTGTTGCATGGGGTGGCACTGCCCCAGGTAGACCTGTGTGTCATCTGGGGGTTGTCCTGGACTCAGGACTCCTGTTTGAAGAAGTGGCAATCACGGCCAGCAGGGCAACCTGCAGTTGTGTCCTTTCCTGGACAAACAATCACTGCTCACAGTTTTTCATGCCCTAGTTACCTTCCGTATTGACTATTGCAACAACACTCTACATGGAACAGCCTTTGGAAAGCATCCAGGAGCTTCAATTGGTTCAAAATGTGGTGGTCTGTGTGGTTTTGCACAAGCCTAGATTTGCACAAGTGTACCTCTCTTGTGGGAGCTCTTTTAGCTGCCAATTTGCTTCTGGGTCCAATTCAAGGTGCTGGTTGTCACTTCACAGCCTTATTGGGCTGGAACTAAGTTATTTGAAATACTGTCTTTTTCCAGTTACGCCTTACCCACAAGAGTAGGGAGGCATGGAATGCTACGGATCCACTCCCCACCGCCCAAGGTAGTCCATCTAGTGATACCAAGAAAAGGGGTCTGCTTCATGGTAGCTCCCTCCATCATCATCCATGCAGATTCAAGACTGGCTCCCACTTTGACCCTCTTTTGCAATGCCCTAAAGACATGGCTCTACCAATGGGCCTGGAAATCCCAGAGTGATATGGAGCCCATTAAGAGGCTTGTTTAGTGTTGTTTCCAGTGGGGGATTATTGTTTTTGGTTGGGTGGCCATATACATTTTCTTAAATAAACAAATTTTCCACTTTGTTCTTTTTCACCTGCACTCCAATCTGGTCAGCCATTCTCAGAGAGTTATCAGCCTTAGTATAGGATTGAACAAATTGGAAAGCATTGCAGAAATTGGAAAAATGGAAACATGTCAGTACAAGAAAAAAGTTCAAGGCAAGGTGGCTACAGGCTGAGGCTGGTCCCTCTTCCTACCTTTGCAGCAACCTTTGATGGGCTCTTATTGCAAGAAGCCCGCCCTTAAAGAGGGAAAGGGCATTATAAATCATAGGCCAAGGAAAAAATAGTTAAAAAAATAAATCTGCAGGAGATCAAAGGTCTCTTCACTCAGAATGGTTCTGACAACATAGCAGAGAAAGGGCCCTGTCCCTGGGTGCTCAAACTCCTTCCCAAATTGGAAACTAGACAATAAAACTTTGCTTTGCAACATATCTAGGAAGAATCCTTGCAGGTTTTTTTTTTAGATCAGGAAAGAGTTCATGGATGGTTGCCCCTCTGGGACAACTTGGAGCCAGGAGCAAGCCAGGACTTATGTGAAGAATGCACAAGCATTCCAAGCATACAGAGGGGGAGACTCTCACTCTCTTGCTCTCTTCTAAAGAATGTGCTCCAGAGAGGGTATTGTGAAATGCTTGGGCCTAGATATCAGCTGTCTTGTAAACAGAAGTGGGTTGGGGCAGCAAAGAGGAGTGGGAAGTTTACTGGCAATTTGTTGACAATCCACAGCATTGTAAAGGGAATTTTGAAAAGCCTTAGCAGGAGGAAATGATTTAGGATCTTAAGAACTCAATCAGAGGGATCTGCCTGATGAAACTGCGTTGCAGTCATGGATCGCTTGCATCAGGTTCAGCATATACTGCTCGCTTTCACTGGTACTAACTTTTCAAGTTTTTAAGTAGCTCGGTCTCCTTCTCTCTCCATGTAATGAAAATATTGGGATATAAGCCCAGACCTTCTGCATACCACTGAGCTGTATGTTTATCTCTCAGTGGGGTGCGACTAGTGAATCTAAATTTCCATCTTGTTTTTTTATGTCTTCTGCATTTTTTTAAACTTTTACAACAAGATAAACAAAATATAGAAATACATGGGTTCTTCAGGTGGAAACTGTGGTGAAGTCCTGCTGCTCATAAATATTGAATCTAGATTTGTAAAGCAAATTTATTTTATTGCTCCCTTCCCCCCCCTTCTGAAGGAGTTGATATGTCTTATTGTTTTCTACAGATGGATTTTTTATAAAGATTATGGATCTTGTATCAGAGGTTATTATAAACTCTTCCTTGCCCAATCCTTAATAGTAGAGGTGAGGGGTCTACTGAGTTGAGTTTAACTGATGGAAATTTCAGACGTGTTCATGGAGTATTCTTGGCCATGGGACAGAGGTTGGATTCTGTGGCCTTCTTTCAGCATCATTTTTGATCTCCCAATCTCCTAGTCTTTGGCACTGATATTTCCTTGGTAATCTTCCATCAAATATTAACCTGGTGCAAATTAATTTAGTTTCCAAATCCAGACAAGGTCAGCCAGAGCTTTATTAAAGCTAAAGTCTCATTTGGACCAAGCTTGTTTCCTGATGACTTCATGGACAATGTGAAGGTTGTTTTTTTTTTTTGGGGGGGGGGGTGTTGTTTATTTGCAACAATGGGAAATAGTTTGCCATATCCTTTCCCCGGGATGTTCTTTGAGCTTCTAGTGCCAGATTATAATTTTCACTATTCCCGGACAATTTGCTGAAGGCTACTCTAAATTCAATAACACTGCCTTACCTAATGATTTTCTTTTTCTTTCATTCTTTAGTTCAATTTCCCACACAATGAAGATCAATATGTCTCACTATTAAAAAATGCCATAACAGATGTGTCTTGATTTTGGACCTAGAATTGCTGTAGCTCTTTTGCTATGTGTCCCACAATTTATTTAAATCCAGCCCTATTATTTCCTACCCTAGGTATGTTAGATGTGCAACTGTGCAAATTCTGCAAATCGTAATCCAGTACATCTGGAGATGAAAAGATTGGGGAACATTGAACTACAATCTTTCCCATTTTTGATTTTATTTGTGCTATATGCCAAGCAGATTCTATTACTCTTGCTTGCCAAAATCTGAGATAGTGGTCAGAACAAACAAAAATAAACTAGCTTTAAAAGGTAAAGGTTCCCCTCACACATATGTGCGAGTCATTCCTGACTCTAGGGGGCAGTGCTCATCTCCGTTTCTTAGCCACTGAGCCACTGCATCCCTCCTAGCTTAGCTTAGCTCTACACAATATGCAGGTGTTGCAGGGACATACCTCATATTCAAGGGCAAGATCAGTATGATCGTCAATGTCCACTTTCGCCATCAGAATCTTCCCCTCATGTTTGGACACGACCTTTTCTAGTCTGGGACCCAGGATTTTGCAGGGACCACACCATCTCAGAACAAAGAAAGACAGAGTTTAATGAGGAAAAAGCAATGTTAACAGTTTTTTTTTTTTAAAGATACTTCCCAAAGGATAAAGATAAGCATGTGCCTTTAAGAAGAAGCCTCTGAATACTGAAGTACCAGGTTTAATAGTGATGCCTGGATTGTTGTTACATTAAGAGAGATGATATACGAGTCTGCATTTTGTTTGGTAGTCTATGTGCCAAGATTTAAAAGCTGCTGCTTACAAAATGATCAGAATATTTTACTGCAGGGCATTCGTAAGCCTCTTGCATATTGTTTATGCTAAGCGTAAATAAAAGCAGCAACCCCCCCCCCCCTACATTTACCAAAACCATTTCAGAATCTCATGAATCTAGCCAACTCACATTCCTTTCCAAAAAGTGGAAAACTATATTAAAGAGGGCACACAAAGTTGACATCCAAACTAACAAGGCAGCTCATAATCTTGAACTTACTATATATCAGGGTGTCTTTCTCTGCACATGTACAGACCAATGAAAGAAGAGCATCATCCATGATCACATGCAAAGATCTTGTCTATTTGTTTTATGGTGTATACTTTGCAGTAATTTGTTCCCAAATATTGTACAACAGGCAAAATAGACATTTGAACAAGGACAAGGGACAAGGTTCATATTTTCTATACAAATTTGTCTGTTTGAGAGAGAGTTTAAGCCATCATGTTCTTAGTTACAGCTACTGTAGTTTATACAATTAACTTTTCGTAATGGGAAGTCTTTCACACATGTTATAAAAAAAAATCAACAAGAAATTAAAATATGATGCTTAATTGCTGGTCAGGTGATTTTTTGTTCTGATTTTTACATACTAGAACTTGTTTTTTGCTGCAGCTATTTTGATCTTACATCATTGAAACATTGTATGATAAATCAGTTCTTGCTAAAACAAATTTTCAGTATCACAACAGCATTTACAATTTCTCGTAACTCTGGAAACTGGTACCATATTACAGGATGCTTTAGCATACTGAGCCACTATTGATGTTTTCAGATGTTACAGCCACAGAAGGGTGTTGTGAGAACATGCATTCAGCAGTTAGGCCATTACATTGTTTCAAAGAATGAAAAAAGAAAGCCCTTAAGGGAATCATAAAATGGTTTCAGTATATTATATATGGAGCAAAATAATACAAATGTTAATAAGAATTTAGTGCTACAAAATAATCTTAGTTATCATCCCACTTTTGTGTGTGCTATTGTGTGTGTTATCTCAAAAAAAAAACAAAAAACCCCCCACCCCAAATCAATATTCCATTATCTATGCCAGTGGTTCCCAAACTTGGCAACTTTAAGACTTGTGGACTTCAACTCCCAGAATTCTCCAGCCAGCAGAGCTGGCTGGAGAATTCTGGGAATTGAAGTCCACAAGTCTTAAAGTTGCCAAGTTTGGGAACCACTGATCTATGCCCATCAATAAAAAAAATTCTGGAGCAACACAGAACTGCAAGAAAGCATATCATTTAAATAATTTCACAGAAGTCTGTAGAGTGAATTTAGTGCTACGAAATAATCTTAGTTATCATCCCACTTTTGTGTGTGCTATTCAAATTGCCACTCCCTCAATAAATGCGTAAGACTGATAAGGCAGAAAACTGCTGAATATAATTCACCATTCTATTGTAGGAATTGTAGTCCAGCAGACAAGTAGGGAAAGAAAAACAGTTTAAAATGGGATGATATATGTAGTTTACCTTTACTGCAAGGACTCTGAAACTGAAGTACTTCCTGATTTGACTCTTTTTTTAATGTTTTCAGTGTCAGCTGTACAATGGAATTTAGAAATCAAGAGAGCAGAAAATGTATGTGAAAATTAAAAGGTACCTATTCCTGCTGATGTTCTGAAATTTCTTTGTATGGCTTTAAAAAAAAAATCTTATGTGGAAAAGGATAAATCTTTTGCCCATTATCTTCAACATGGTTTCTATCCCATTCTACTACACTTACTTCATTTCACATCATCTCATCTTTTTCCGTATCATTGTTTGTTTATATTTAGAAATAGGAAGGAGGAAACAACCGGTAAATGTTTCAAGCTTCTAATAATCAGAGATGAGGATTATATTCCCGTAAAGAAAGGCACACGAGATTGCATTATAAAAGCATCTGTATCTTTTCCTCCATTAATTGGTAGAACGATATCCAAGCAATAGTGCCTTATTTTTATTGATTAGCTAATGCTCTGCTAACTTGTATCTGCCTATGCTTTGATGAAAGCAAGTACCAATAAACTAAATATATAGCTTCTTTTTCAAACTATTGAAGAGCATCAAGGGCTTTTTTTCAATGTTTCATGAGAAAAAGAATTGTAAGATGACATTTAAAATGTTAACTCTACTCACATGGGTAGAAGAGGGGTCCCCAAACTCCAGGCCGGGGCCTGTTTGAAACCAGGACATGCGAGCGTTGGCCAAGTGCATGTACACACAAAGTTCCACTCAAGCTAGTGTCGGGCCCTTGAACTTGTGCATGAAGCTCCACTGGTGCAAGTGGCAACCTCTTGTGCTAGCACACAAAGTTCCACTTGAGAGCGCAGGGAACTCATGTGCAGAGTTCCATTTGCTCAAACGGAGCTTCATGCATGAGCATTCTCCACTCACTTGAGTGAAACTTTGTGCACAAACACAAGTGCCCCAGCTCACACAAATGGAGTTTTGTGCATGAGTGCAAGCACACTCCACACATGCATGAAGCTCCACTCACATAAGGGGCAGATACTTGTGCTTCCCCATGAAGCTTGACTCGACCGAGTAGAGAATGCTCATGCTTGAAGGACCATTCATGCAAATGGAGCTTTATGTGCAAACACAAGCACCCTCTGCTCAAGCACCCACCACTCATGCAAATGGAGCTTCGTGCACAAGCCAAAGGCCCACTGTTCATGTGGAGCTTTGTGCGTGAGTGGAGGATGCTTGCACTCCTGTGTAAAGTTCCATTTGTGCAAGCAGTGAGCCCTTGCATTCTGCACAGAGAGTATTTGAGCAGAGGTCACTTGTGCACGAAACTCCATTTACACACGAGCAACCTCCACTCCTGCGAGTGGAGCTTCGTGTGAAAGCACAAGGGTCCGCCGCTTGCACAAATAGAGCTGTGTGTGCAAGCACAAACACCCTGTGTTCAAGCACTCTCCACTCGCACAAATTGAGCTGTGTGTGCAAACACAAGGGCCCACCCTCGCATGAATGGAGCTTCATCCATGAATGGAGGGCGCTTGCACTGCTGCACAAAGCTCCATTCGCCCGAGTAATGGGCCCTTGCACTCATGCACGAAGCTCCACTTGTGCGAATGGAGGGCGCTTGTGTTTGCAATTCAAAGTTCAGTTTACATGAGCGCTCACATGCAAAGCTCTATTCAAACCAATGAAGCTTCATGTCCGAGTGCCCTCAAGTTGCAGAAGTGAAGCATCAGGTATGAGCACAAGGGTGGAGTAGAGGGTCACACATTCACCGCTCACACCAACAAAGCTGTGGGTGTGTCACTGACATGCCCACCTACGCCGAGCACCAAGGTGGAAAAGTTGAGGACCGCTGGTTTAGAATGTTATATTGCCAAGTAATAATAAAGTAGGATATAAACAGTAATCAACCCATATAGCTTTTCAGTTATCCTATGGCATCTACAGTAGGTAACCAGAGACAGCCTGTATTAGCTAGGCCATGTAGGGCCAAAACCCTCATTCTACATAGTTTATAATGCATACATAGCACACTAAGGATTTTAACAGCTTTGTAACAAAGACATATACACCATACTTACTGGGCGTGGAAGTCTATCACCACGGGTTTTTCACTTTTCAAAACTCTGTCTTGGAAGTCATTCTCATCCTGGACATTAAAAGTATGCCAACAGACCTGAGTAGTAGAAAATGTCCTAGTCTGTGAATGCATGGCAGGAGAAGCAAAGGAAGTACACCAAGGTCTCCTACATGGCAGAGCTGAAACTCTGTACAGAAGCAATGAAGGTCTGGGATGAAACACTGGCGTGAGACGCTTGACCGGAATAGACAACAATGATCTGAAGAGATTTTGGGCCATCTAGGAAAAAGACACACACACAAAAAAAAAAAAGTTATAAGGAGCAAGCGGTGACCCTAAAAACTCCCTATATTTTCACTGCCCTCTAGCCTACCCATTCTGTTGTTGCTTTGATCCCTTCCCAACGGATTTCAAAAGTTCCTGCAATTCAGTGTACTTTATACATGCCATGTACTGCTTAAAATATGCCGGTATTTTTATTTTATTTTTGCGGGCACATCTACACATTGGGCAAAGAAAGAACTGTCAAGTCCTTTCCTCTAGCTTGTTATCTCACATTTCTCCATTTGGAATATATACTATGGGCTGCCTAGTTTTATTATCAAATGGCAAAAGCTAGATTCCATACTAAAATTGTTAAGGAAAAAAAAGTGACTTTAATTTTCTGAATCATGAACCAGCCTTTAAAGCACTATAGAGGTTTCTCAAGAACTCCAGATTCTCTGAGCTGCAACACATTGGTTTATTTTCTAAGCCTATCAACAAGTGGTGGGTTGCAGAGGTACGCCCCGGTATAGGCGTACCGGAGCCTGCCCGGAGCACAGGGTACCGTTCTGGTACGGTGCTCCAGAGGGCCCACCCACACGCCCGTGCTCCCTACCTGTCTTTAAAGTTTTTGGTGCTTCCGCACACAGTGCACACAGTGCCTGCGAGATGCTCCGCTAAGCAGCTGGAGTGTCGTGGAGGCGGCGCTGGACAGTAAGACAGATGTGCACACCGCACATGTTCATGTGGAGGATGCCGGGCCCTGTTGCAACCGTAGCGGTTGCAACGGGATCCGGATCCACCATTGCTATCAAATTAATTGCTCTTGGTCTAAGCTGGGAGTAAATCATTTGTTTTGATTTGCTGTTCCTTTTACCTGAAAGCAAGGCCTTCTGTCCTGGGACGTCATGGTTCCAGTATATTATTGAAATATACTTATTGACATCATAATACAAATAGCTTTCTTTTTAAATAGCACATCATTATTATTATATCAACTGAGTATCACAGTGAAGCTAAATTATTTACAATTTTAATTATAAATAATAGATAAGGTATAATAAGTGATACTAAACAACTTGCCAATGCCATTCAAAGAGATTCAGTTCCAATATATTCTGTCTGATGGACAACCATAACACAGTTGTTTTGTAACTCTGTCTATAAAATATTGATAAGAGACTTGAAAGAAATATCACAGCCAGGATGCATGGCTATGATATTAATATTGCAGCACTTTTATACTCATATTAGACTCATATCTAGACCACACCACAATTTTGTTAACAGCATTATCCCACAACAGCAAACTACTTTCATACAAACTAGAAATATAAAGGAAGAAGGCAGAATGGCAGATACAGTACTCTTTAAACATAGTGGATTGTTGAAGGGTTTGGGAGAGAAGATGGAGTATATGTTTTAAAATTCATTTCCTCCAAAAGTTCACATTTTATGAATCATTTTACATTCAAAATCAACATCTTCAAAATTTACTAACGTTTTCAGGAAAACTATATATATATATATAAAACTATATATATAAAACTATATATAACTATATAACTATATATGTAACTATATATATAACTATACATATAACTATATAACTAACTATATAGCTATATAACTATATAAGTACCCTGGCAGTGCTACCTGGTTCGTTCAGCTCCTCTTAACTGTAACCTGGATTTCTGAAACGTCCTGAAAATAAGTACTTTATCCCAAAATCTTACTTCCTGGTCTGAAAAGTACCCCCACCACCTTCTCACATGCTTAGGACACGTGGTTGCAGGCATGAGGCAACGGCATTTTGCACCTGTTCGAAGGCCCTCCTCTCTTTAGTCAGTATTAGGGCAGCTCCCCGAGGAGTAAGCAGCTCTGATGAAAATTAAACCCTGCCTGCCTGCCAATCTCCTACTGGTACCCCCATTTCTGCAGCCACCTATTTCCCACTTGCAGACAGCCCTGAATATTGTACGCCGTCCTCGTTACACCACCTTCCCCTCCATTGTGAAGAGTGACTCTTAAGGGCTCCCTTATCCCCGACTTGAAAATAATAATAATTAATAATAAAAGCCGTCGAGGGAACCGCTCCCCCCCCCTCTCACCTTCACACCCCCCGCAGAGCCCCTCAAGGCCGCCCTGGAGAATCAAAAAACTGAACGATCTTCCGGGAGCTGATTGGACGAGTGGACGCAGCTTTAGAACGCAACCATAAGTACTCTCGTGGCGATTGGCTGTAGAAAGGAAGCTGTTCGATAACTTTGGCGGTGGATTGGGTAAGGCGGAGAGCAGTAAGCATATCCCTATGTGCATATTGGTTAGAGAGAAAGCGAAGGAACTGTTCAGCCTGGGTGGTGATTGGCTCGCGGGGAAATCTGACCTCGCCGCCTCTTCTTAATGCACCAATGGCGGACCTGCATTCGGCTGTGTTTGCTCAAGTTCGCTGCGGGAGTGGTGGAAGTGCCCGGGCTCTTTTCTGCGGAGGTTGGTGGTTGCTTTAACGGACGGAAATGTGAAGTAAAAACTTTTGGTCTTTAGGTTTTTTAAAGCGCCCCTGTTTGCGCTTGGCTTAGTTAATCGGTTTCTGAAATTAATTATAGCCAGTAACTGTAAACTACTACTCTGCACAATCCTGACTTTTTAAATATAAATCTAAACTGAAGTTTCTGGGCCAGCAGTCTTAACCAGTACATCAAACTAGCAACAATCTGCATTGAAATTCATTAATTGATATTATGAACAGCATGGCACATAATAAAGTCTATTAACACTTGAGAAACATAACGGCTCCGTTATTGAGGGGGCATTAAAAAAAATCTCCCTTCAATTGTGTGTGAGATAATAAATTGATGTAATCATTTAAATGTCAAAATGTAATCACAGATTATTCCTATATTTTGAATTTTATCTTTTAAGAATTACAGTTCAGTGGTGCCTTTGGGAATGGCTCTGCATTCATATCCAGGGAAAGATAGCAGCACTGAAATCTGAATGCAAAAACAGACACAAAAAGATGAACCCAAAAACAAATAGACAAAAAGCAAACAGGGTGTGGTTAAAATTTTAGTTTCTAAACCTTTTTTGATATTAAAAACTTAAAATCTCAAATATGTTTGTATCATTAAATATTAAATATGATCCTTTTGTTTTTTGTTTAATAAAAACAATAAAAAACTTTTTTTAAAAATCTCAAATATGTTGTTTGGATCTACCAGTCTCACAAATCAAGATTTTGAAGAAACAATTGTCTAATTCAAAGTGGTATTAATGATTTTTGTGGGGAAATGCATCAAGGCAATTTTTTCTTGTTTTCAGACCTTACAAAACATTGTTCAGATTATTTTTTGGGTACATACAGGTAGTCTTTGCTTAGATACTGGCTGAAGTTGCAGTGGATCTCCCTAAGCATTGTACAATCCATTTTCGAAGTTCTGATGGGTGCACCTTTCCAGGTCCTGTGATTGTATTTTGGCACTTGGCAGCCAACTCGCATTTAGAGCCATTTGCAACATCCCATAGTCATTTCACTGTGATTTTTGGTGGATTTTTCTGGGTTCCAGCATTTACTTTTAGTTTTCGTCAAAAGTAACCATTACTGAGAATAGGTTTGCTTAATAGCCACCACTAAAAAGGTTGTAAAGTCAGGCGCAGTCTTGTAGTGACCTACTTAATGACCACTATTATATATGACTGTAATTCTGGGCTCAAATACAATGGTAAGTTGAGAACTATCCTGAAAGGTTGAAAGGTTCTTGAGTCTTTTTCACTTCATAAACAATACTTCTGCCATTAGTTTTCATGATAAAATAAGAATGTTTTAAAAGATTCATCCCAAAGAATACAACCATACAAAACATACAGACAGTATAAATTTATACAAATTATTTGCATAATTAAATTAAACTACTAATTAATTTTATGAACTTGACAAGTATTTTAAGTTAATAAAAATACTGTTCTAAAAAAGTCAAATATTCTCAAAATGAAGGAGCTACAATTTCCCCTTTCCTCCTTGGAATTATTGTAAATGTCTGAATATTTAATGAATAAAAGTATTCATGAAATACCTTTAATATTTAAAGGTATTAAATGATTTAAATATATGGTAGCCTGAGAAGAACAAGATATCACTGTTCTCTGTGGAATAGTAGCAAAATCTGACCTTTGGGGAAAAAAGTCTTGCATAACCATACAGCTCAAACCTTGCATAAAAAACCATACTAACATCCAGTCTTAACTCCCAAAGCAAATGCATATTCATATTAATCTGAATATCAGCCATGCAAAATATAATTCCATTGCATATTCATGCTTGAGCTGCAGTGGATTATGTCCCATTCAGGTTATCTGTACTGATCATGCATATTTAGAAAATAGCAACAATATCTGGACAACAAGAACAGGCAAAAATGAAGATAGATATAATATGGTAGAAAATGGAGGTAGCTTGGTATGAATCATTAATGTCATTAATTCATGGTTATACTAGTTTCTGGCTTAGTAATGGAGCTAGTTCCTTCTCCAATACTGATTATATAATAGCAGTGATGGGAAAATTGGACTAGTATTCATATCGTTATGAACAGCTATTTCCCATTTCCCAGTATGCAGTGGAGTACCTGAAAGCTGTTTTAGGCCCAGTACTCGTCAACATCATCAATGATCTGGATGACGGGATAAATGGGGAACTCATCAAATTTGCAGATGACACCAAGATGGCAGGAATAGCCAACACTCCAGAAGATAGGCTTAAGATACAGAAGGATATTGACAAACAAACATAGGGTACTATCTAACAAAACGAAATTCAATGGTGAAAAAAGCAAGGTTCTACATTTAGGCAAGAAAAACCAAATGTACAGGTACAGTGTAGGTGGTACCTTGCTCAACAGTAGTAACTGTGAGAGGGATCTTGGAGTCCTAGTAGACAACCATTTAAATATGAGCCAGCAACATGCAGCAGCTGCCAAAAAGGCCAACACAGTTCTAGGCTGCATAAACAGGGATAGAATCAAGATCATGTGAAGTGTTAATACCACTTTATAATGCCTTGGTAAGGCCACACTTGGAATACTGCATTCAGTTTTGGTCACCACAATGTAAAAAAGATATGGAGACTCTAGAAAGAGTGCAGAGAAGAGCAACAAAGATGATTAGGGGACTGGAGGCTAAAATATATGAGGAACGGTTGCAGGAACTAGGTATGTCTAGTTTAATGAAAAGAAGGACTAGGGGAGACATGACAGCAGTGTTCCAATATCTCAGGGGTTGCCACAAAGAAGTGGGAGTCAAACTATTCTCCAAAGCACCTGAGGGCGGAACAAGAAGCAATGGGTGGAAACTAATCAAGGAGAGAAGCAACTTAGAACTGAGGAGAAATTTCCTGACAGTTAGAACAATTAATCAGTGGAACAGCTTTCCTCCAGAGTTGTGAATGACCCAACACTGGAAGTCTTTTAAGAAGATGTTGGATAGCCATTTGTCTGAAATGGTATAGGATTTCCTGCCTAGGCTGGGGGTTGGACTAGAAGATCTCCAAGGTCCCTTCCCACTTCCCTATTGTATTGTATTGTATTCTCACTTCACTGGAGCAGTTTTTAAACAATATTATTGTTCTCCTGTGCGCTGCTTGGGGAATCCAAGCATGGGTTAACTTTGTCCATTAGCCTAGAAACTGAATTAGGTAATTCTTGACCACGCCTCCTCTGACTGGGATAATTCAGTTTTTTAACTCAGTCCAGCCTTAAAGAGACGCAAAAATTTTCTCTTCTAGGATAATAGACAAATTTTGCTCATTTGACTTGGACTTTTTCTTCTTTTGGGTACTTTTGACTACGGACTGTTGGTGTTTGTGTTTCCTAAATTGCGCTTCCTTGCAACTGTAGCGGCCGCAGGAAGGTTTGCCAGGAGACTTATGTGCCGGAGGTCTGAACGGGTCTAATCAGTAGAGGGTCGGTTTGCCCCTCTCTTTCCTTGATCAGTGGCCATGGTCAGAGTCAGTTCACCGCTCTTGTGTCGGCGCGGAGCCCAACAACCCACTAGTACCGCCTCCCGTTCCCTTTGCTTGCCGCTGAGAAGGCAGCGTGTTCTTGCCTCCAGCGGGCACAGGTGCAATTCTTAGGCGTGGGTCACCGTTTTCCAGCGCTTTGAGAGCCTTGCCGCTGCAGCGCAATTTTGGGGTGATTCAGCTGTGCCATTTCGGCTGCTGCCGTTCCGCCCCCCCCTCTGGGTGGGGAAAGACGGCAGCCATCTTTTTGGATGCACTTTTGAATTTCGCACCGACGCAGGTGCTGGCGCTGACTAATTGAGCCGATAGTGCCTTCGCACCAAATCAAGTAGGAAGTGGTGGCGCTTGCCTTCCTCGCTCAATTGTGATTGAGGATGGAGTGAGTCATAGTGCTGAAGAGGTCGGTTCGCCGTCATCACTTAGCACCATAACAAGTCAGCTCACCAATTTTCAGAGGTTTGCCCTGGTTTCAGAAGTGAACTTGAGCCTTTCAAATCTCTCCCACTCCCCCGTGATTTATTATGGCCAATCATTCAGTCTCTGGAGGCAGCGATGGATCTCCCAGCTCTTTCCTGCTGCACTCTGAGACCGCTGGGCCCAGCACCAGGGTGGGTAGGGCCACCATTAGGGCCTCTAAACATAAATCACGCCAACCATCTGCAGCCTTGGATAGAGCTGCCAAGCGCGAGAAGGCCAAGTTATCAACCTCAGTTCCTGAGCCTACCACTAGGTCCCCTCCTACATTAGTGGCTGAGCACCACTCCCCTCTTCCCTCGATTCCTCCAGCGGGAATCCAGGGCTGGTCCCCCGTCTTCCCACACCACTGGGGAGGGGTGCAGACAAAGGGGATTTGGGGCCCCAATCTACCCCAGTAGACCAAACAGAGTGGCAATTCCATCAGACTCTATTCCAGGAACTGGCTCACCGCTTCGGCCGGCCCCAGGTGGATCTCTTTGCTCAACCATACATTGCACACCTGTCGAAGTTCTTCACCAGATATTATGTTCCGGAAGCGGAAGGCATCGACGCCCTTCGCAGCCCCTGGCCAGAAAGTCTTTTATACGCCTTCCCACCTCTCCCACTCATACCACTGGTCATCCAGAATATTCTGCTGGAGCAGGCGGAAGTTCTCCTGGTCGCGCCAATGTGGCATAGACGCCCTTGGTATGCCTGGTCCATCTTTTAATTTCCCAACCGTGGAAAATACCAGACGCCTGGATAATGCTCTTGCAAAGGGTTCTCATCCACCCGAACCCTCAGCTGTTACAATTAGCCATGTGGCAGGTGAGCAGGTATCCTGATGCATCAGCACTTCTCTGACAAGGTCATCGCCATGATCCAAGCTGCTTGTTGTTTCAGGCGGTGCCAGACAGTATCTGGAGACCCTCTTAAGTCTTCCATCCCACAGGTTCTAGACTTTTTACAATCGGGTTTGGACAAAGGGCTAACGCCCAGCACCTTACGTAGACAGATTGCGGCATTATCGATGGTGGTGGGAGGTGCCCAGGACCATTCCCTCGCTCGCCATCCAAGGATCCGGTCCTTCTTAAAGGGCGCATCTAACCTCAAACCAACGGTAGTCTACTGTTACCCTACATGGGATTTACCCCAGTACTTAGAGCTCTCACGGCTGAGCCTTTCGAGCCCATTTGTATCATCAGTCTTAGATTGTTGACCCCCCCCCAAACCATCTTTTTAGTGGCAATTACATCTGCTAGAAGTGTCTCGGAACTGGCGGCACTTTCAGTATGGGAGGATCTCTGTATATTCTATCAAGACAGAGTCATATTGCGATTGGACCCGGCATTCCTGCCAAAAGTTAACTCCTTGTTCCACAGGGTGCAAAACTCATCCTTCCAGACTTTTGCCCCAATCCGTCACACTCTCAGGAACGGAAGTGGCACCATCACAATGTTCGCAGGGTGCTCCGTTGCTATGTGACGCGCATGGCATCATTCAGATCAGAGGCACTCTTCGTGTCTTTCCAGCCGGCATCCATGGGACAGAAGGTGTCCTCAAACACAATTGGACGTTGGTTGAAAGTGTGCATTGCCCTCGCATACGAATCCCAATCTCAACCGGCATCCAGGTGCATCACTCCTCATTCCACCAAGAGTGTGGCCACCATGGCAGCATGGGCAACGCAGGCCTCGGTGGAGGGCATATGTAGGGCAGCAACCTGGTCATCACTGTCGCGTCTTACAGAGGATTATAGCATCATCCACGGCCCCTAACCAGCCTCCGTCCCATCCTTGAAACTCATTGCTTTAGCATGTTCCATGCTTGGATTCCCCAAGCAGCGCACAGGAAAACGACTGTTGACTTACCTGAACGGTCCTTCTATGTGTGCTGCGAGGGGAATCCAAACCCACCCTTGGCTTCGGCTGGTCCGGGCACTGGCACTGTCTCCGTCTCACACATACTCATTGTGTTACTAACCTACTTACCTTCTCGTCTTCTGATTCATTTGCCTATCTTGGATCGGCTGAGCCTTCGTACAAAACTGAACTATCCCAGTCAGAGGAGGCTTGGTCAACAATTACATAACTCAATCTCTAGGCTAATGGACAGTTAACCCATGCTTAGATTCCCCTTGCAGCGCACACAGAAGGACCGTTCAGGTAAGTCAATGGTCATTCTTTAAAGATATACAGAGAAATAAATCAAGATAAAAACAACACAAAATTAATAGATTCCCTGGCATCTTTGCAAAAATTAATAAAGAATATAAAGCTTTAAATTGCTTGTTGGTAAGTAAGAAATTTAAATTTTCCTATATTACACAGTTGTATGATCTTCATATAAGTTAATGTGACCAAACCAAAAACATACAGTGTAAGCAGTGGTGGGTTCCGGATCCTGCCGCAACCAGAACGGTTGCAACAGGCCCAGCGTCCTCCACATGAATATGTGCGGTGTGCACACATACATCTTACCTTCCAGTGACACCTCTGCAATGCTCCAGCTGCTCGATGGAGCATCGTGCAGATGCTGTAGGCAACCATGTGTGTGCGTGGAAGCGTAGAAGGCTTTAAAGGACAGGTAAGGAGCACGGGCAGGAGGGCACTCTGGAGTACTGCTCCGGAACAGCACCCGGTGCTCCGGTACGCCCATACTAGGGTGTACCGCCTGCAATCCACTACTGAGTGTAAGTGATACCAAGTATCTTTTTGGACTTGTATAAATATTAATAATTTGTGTTCAGGAATACCACTGGCGCATATCCAACCTGGTATTATCTATCCTCTAATTTTATACCTCCAAACACATTGAAATGTATTACTCATCTCTAACAAACAAATTGCAGAACTATCCCAAAACTTTGGTCCTTCTTGTTTAATTTGGTAAAGTTAGTGTAGCCTTCCTCAACCAGATAGCTCTGACTTGTTGGATTTTTTCTTCCCTAATTTTTTAAACATGACAGTGTCTGGCTGTGAATTTTGGGAAATGTAGTTAATGAATAAGGAGGGCATCATATTGAGTCAGTGTGTGCCAGGAATCAAAGCAAAGTGTCAGCTTGATAATGGGAACCTAACACAAATATTTCTTATGTGCTCTGCTGAGACAGAGAAGAAAATGTATGAATGTCATTCATTCTATCTATCAAACAGAAGATATAAATAAGAAATGAGCTTGAGTTATTTCCAGTTTGCTACACACAACTCAACTGAAGTCATAGTAATCAATACATTGGAGGTAAAGGTGCAAAAAAGTGCAGACCTCTTAACCTATTTTTACTTTAAACAATATGAAAAATATATAAAATAGGAAACACTTTACTAAACTAAACTAAGTGGGGCATAGTGCAAACAGAAGTGATACTCTGTTAACATGCAAGAACATTCTCTCTTGAAATAAGCAGGTTGTCATTCAATAATGCCAGTTCTACCAAATTCACTAATGACTATAATAACAGTGCATCTTGAAAACCTGGTATAAAAGTAACCAGGCTCAGCTATTCATTCTTAATGGCCTAGAGACATCACTCTTCTCAAATGCATAAGATTTCCCACATTAAAGTCTCATCTGTTCAATCCCATCCAGGAAAGTAAACATTCATGTTCATAAAGATCTGCAAATTTATGCAAGAACATGGTATGGATGAGATGTGGTCCTCATCTAGGACTGGTTAGGAATACTGGATGCTGGAGCTCCTCTGCAGATCTTTTGCCATGGTATTGTGGTTGTAACGCTTGTGAATTTTGAAATAGTTGGGTAGAAGCTAAAGTTCATCCTTGGTGCTTGTAAGATGATGAAGCTGATGACTGGATATCTTTGTACTTTTCAGCAGTTGGTTGTGGGATTGCATAGTGCCACTCTCTTGTTCATCTTGAGACTTTATACTTGCATGTTCAATCAGCTCTGCTGCTACTCTGTGATGCTGAAGCTTTTCACTTCCAACAAGCCCTTGCTTTTTCATGTAGCCTTGTTGGCAGAAGAGAGGCAGCCTCAAATGTGTGAAGGCAAACAGAAAACAGGACTCTGTACAAACAGAGGGAAAAAGTGATCTTGCTTTATAGATTATTATATCCAAGCATTGAAACAGAATAGTAGTAAACACTAATAGTAGTAAACACTAATAGCATTTTCACCCTCCAAATAGACTATGGTTCTTAGTTTGTAATTGATTTCCTAACTCTAGCAAATATTCCTACAATATGTGAATCAGCAACAACCTGAGTTCATTTAAGCCTCTTTTATAAGGAAATATTGTTAGAGGCTAACCAATTCTGAGATATAATAATATACCATACTAGAAAAAAGAATTAAACAATGGATTGAGAAAAGTCTTCTGCTATAGCCTATTTAGCAGGTTTTTTCAAAAGATTCAGAAGTTCGGCTTAAAAAATCAGTAACACTTTACTAATCCTTAAGATTGTGAAGTATATGTTCAATGCTCACTGAAATCTCATCATACAAAGGGGGTCTGGGTAAATTTTGTTAAATACTTTGAAAGTAGAATCAAATTTTACATGGTATTTTGAGCCCATACTTCAAAAGGGCCCATTTGGGGAGGAAGTTTAAAGGGTACAATCAGTACCTTAAAACATCTCCAAGGCTTTAAGCGACCAATTAAATCTGCCAAATTGTCTCTAAATGCAAAAAGACCCAATTTTCTAGCTAATTTCATTTTTTAAGAGGTTTCTGGGGACACCCAAAAATGATACTGTTGGCCTACATGAAGCACCCCATAAATTGTACTTTTTGTTCTGATATAAAGACATGGACTTTGTTGTCTTCTAAATAGTTCTCTGACTTGCAGGTAGATTATGCTCACTGTAAATTATAGTAGCTGTATTCATATATTGTAATAGATCTACATCAAACCAAACATATGTAGCTTATTCAATTAGGATAAATTAATAGACAATGTACAGGCAAAATTTAGCTGAACATGTTTGTGCTCTTGTCTCCCCAAGAGTTAAAACTAAGCAAAAACATCTATGTGCTTCCCTGGGCAAAGAGACGTGAAGGTCTTTGCACATTTAGTGTTGAAACTCTGGAGATGGATTTGTGAGTTCACAATCTCCCCATAATAGGTACTATGACTTTCTAGAGTCCTTGACTGAGAAGAGACATGCAAATATCTTTACTAGTATTTATGACACGTCTGAAAAAATCCATTTTGCCTTAGCATGCTAATCCAGAGAATAAAGCTCTTGCCAGGAAATCCATGGAAGTCTAGTACTACAAAGCTCTTAAATCCAGTTTTAATATGCAGTTCTCAATACAAATATTTTAGTTGTAAGTCCAAATTGTCCTTTTTAAATCTTGTGCTCATTTCAGGTGATCATAGATTCACTGGCAAGATCTCTGGTACTATTACCTTCCAAGGACTCCACAAAGATCAAGAGACTTTGATGAGGGATTATGTGTAAATATGGATCTCGGCTGAAAGGAATTTAATGGTTACCTGACCTATCTGCCTGCTTCCATTCCCTATGGATTCATCCCTAACTAGTTCCCAGAATACCTGCGTAGAATCTGCGCAAGTCAGTTTCAAGGCAATTCTCCAGGAAACGTCTCAGTGGGAGGACATGTGCATTTGGTGCAGTCCAGTCAGTCAGGAAATCTTCCACAATGTGATGGATTGCGTCTGGGCGAGGCAAGGGCCAATCTGGTGGGCAAAGTCTCATTTCACGTTCTATTGGGAAGAGAGAGCGAGAGCATGCAAAGTAAAAGGCACGCAAAGTTAAAAATTGGGCAAAAAGCTAATTTGGGAGACTGGGAGTTTTATTTCCTCTAGAGCAGGGGTAGTCAACCTTTTTATACCTACCGCCCACTTTTGTATCTCTGTTAGTAGTAAAAATTTTCTAACCGTCCACCGGTTCCACAGTAATGGTGATTTTATGAAAACCTAATGAAAATGTTTTTAAATAATGCTATGACATTTTTTAAAAAAGTCAATTAAATTAAAAAAAAGGATAGTGCTTCAATATCGGACAAAACCCCTACCGCCCACCATGAAGCTAGAACGCCCACTAGTGGGCGGTAGGGACCAGGTTGACTACCACTGTTCTAGAGAGTCTTGGATTGCAGAAGTTTGCTTTACAAGTTAGCATTCAAAAAGAAAAGGACAATTAAAGAAAATAACAGAAGAGAATATTTGTAGCTCAGGGCTGAACTATGGAGTCCTTGTTGCTCTCTGAGTTTGGTTGTTTTCATGTACATGTTTCATTTCCTAATTAGGTAACATCATTGGTAATGTTACCTACCATATTTTTCAGAGTATAAGACGCACCTTTTTTCCTCAAAAAAGAGGCTGAAAAATTGGGTGTGTCTTATACACTGAATATAGCATTTTTTGCCTCCTGAAACCCCGCCCCTTTCACCGAAATGGCCACGCACAGCCTGTAGAAGACTTTCAGAGAGCTCTTGGGGGCTGGGGAAGGCAGAAATGAGTGAAAAACAGGCTGTTTTTTTGCTCAATTTTGCCGCCCCCCTCGGAGTACTCTCTAAGCCTCCTAAAGGCTATGCGTGCAATTTTTTGACAAAAAACAAGCCGGTTTTCATGAAAAATGGGCTTCTTTTTTGCTCATTTTTGGGTCCACCCCAGGAATGCTCTGCAAGCCCCCTAAAGGCTATTAATGCCTTTTGGGGGGGTGGGTGGGACCAGTTTTTGTGAAAAATGGGCCGTTTTTGAGAGGTTTGCAGAGTGCAAAAACTTTTTAAAAAAATTTGCCTCTTGAAAACCTTGGTGCATCTTATACTCTTAAAAATACAGTAATTGGGTAATGAAACATCTGCAAGTGAACAACCAAGCTCAGAGTAGCATGGACTCCATAAACAAGTTGTATTTTCCTAATGTGAGGCTGAAGACCTCTTTGCAAGCACGAGAGCCGAGGTGGCACAGTGATTAGGGTGCAGTACTGCAGGCCACTTCAGCTGACTGTTATCTGCAGTTCAGCGGTTCTAATCTCACCGGCTCAAGGTTGACTCAGCCTTCCATCCTTCCGAGGTGGGTGAAATGAGGACCCAGACTGTGGGGGCGATATGCTGACTCTGTAAACCGCTTAGAGAGGGCTGAAAGCCCTATGAAGCGGTATATAAGTCTAACTGCTATTGCTATTGCTATAAGGTTTTGTTTTTTTTTGCCTTTTCAAAGGCAACAGGAAAACTAAAAATGACGGCAGATCATATCACTAGAAAAAACAGTATTTTGGTGCATGTTGAGTATGTTTACCTGCCCCCTCTCCAAGTGGGTTAAAACAGCATCCACATATTATTTAGATTCAATCATTCTTTCAGCCAAATTGTAATTTGTATAATCCATCCAGCTAGGAATAACAATAGCACTTAGACTTATATACCGCTTTACAGCCCTCTCTAAGTGGTTTACAGAGTCAGCATATTGCCCCCAACAATCTGGGTCCTCATTTTACCCATCTTGGAAGGATGGAAGGCTGAGTCAAACGTACCTTATGTATACAGTTGTCATGGTACTCACCAAACCACTTTATAATTGACAGAAGACTATAAACAAGATATATACACATTAAAAACGTGTATAATTCTTTCCAAATAAAATTGCTCATTTACTGCTAGGGATGTAGTTTGAGCAAATATTTTTCCTTATAATTTGATGCTTTTTGCTTTTGCCTTGGAGATTGTGAGGACAAAGTGTATAAGGATAAGGCCTATTCCGTTTACCTGACCCTTACTCCTCTTCACTGACTAAAATGTCTATATCCAATATTTAAAGGATCACATCAGTGCCTCATTATGAGAGGGATATACTCTCCATGTGTTCCCAAGTGCCCCCTTTTTGGGCTGGTAGTGGAATCACTAGTTTTTAAAGAGTAAATGATTGTCTTGAGACATGAAAGACCCTTGGACAAGTCTGGGGCAAAGGAAAATAATAGCTTGTAGGTCTTGAATCGATTTCTTACCAATCAAATGCTGTCCGAAAGAATAAACAGTAACAGCATGAGAAATTTCTTTCCTGAAAACACATTTTATTTATATTGTGTTCTGCACTGGATGACAGGCCAACCACAATCAAAATTAACACGTTAAAAACTATCAACAGTTAAAATATACATAACTCCCCTCCCCCCCCCAAGTGGTCAAAGGTGTCTCTGATCTGGTGCAGCCATTTTTGCTGGGTCTATCACTGCCTCCCTAATGCCTCCTGAATACTAGTTATCCTATCTATCTAAACCAACTCCGGCACTATCCAAACCATACTAAAATATATCCAACTTTCTGACACTTTTAACATTATTTGAAACACTATCGTTAGTGGAGAAGGAATAAAAAATACATTGCTTACCAGTGGGAAGTTGCTTATAATAATAAATTACAGGATGCAGGAAGTTAGACTGCCAAGCGTGCTCTGGTTCTCCTACTGCACGGTTATAGTAGAAGACATCCTTGTCAGGGCCAGAGAAGTTCTTTCCATACTCCATCACAATGACAAAAAGTCCATCCTGCACCTTTCTTCCTGTGCGCCACTCCAGATCTTGTAGGACTCCAACTGGATACTCCTCCAGGTATTCAAATTTTGTAGCATTCCTAGGACCAATCAAAACAAATCCATTGCAAATACAACAAGGCAAATTGGCTAATACTGGTGTGCTCAGTTTAACTAACTGCAAATATTTTTTTAAAAAATGGGATTGCATTTTTTACCATAACTAATTTAGCATTTGGAATTAATTTTAAATTCTGCTTTACTCCATGATTATCAACCATTAGCTATGGTGGTACCCTTAGCTAAACGCTGTACTCCCAAGAGATCTGACTACTGTCAATTGTATCTTCACGACCTAAGGATTAGAGTATTGTAATATATATTATGAGGAATAGTTTGTAACGTACAGAAAAACCTTGATTATACTCTTGCTTGAATTATCTTTAGTTCACTCCCTTAATTTTGAATTTGGCTGAGCAAAAATGTGTGACTAGAAAGAATCTCACTATAGAAACAGACCTTTGCACTGATACATTCTTCTCAAAGGAATAGTTTTAGAGCAATCCTCTTTAGAATTAAGGAATGTTAATAATAAAAGAATCAAAGTAACATGGTTAACAACTAAAATTAAAGACCGTACTAAATACTAAATATAGTAATATACCAAATATAGTAAGGATTGGTGCTTTGGATCAATCATTTAATTCTCCAATCTACCTTACAGGATTGTTATGGGTAGAATCTATTATTGGGGGAATAGAAAACTACTTGTATGGATTTCTTTTTTCTGCTACGCGGGTCTTGTGCCTCTCAGGATCTGCTTTCCAGATCTCCTTTTACAGCAGAGGTCCCCAACCCCTGGGCCATAGCTCCCTACTGGGCTGTGGGGCCTATTTGGAACTGAGCTATGTGAGAGGTAGGCCAGTGCGCACATGCGTGAGTTCTATTCACATGAACTGCGGGCTGGGTGCACGCAGCTCCACTCATGCAAGTGGCAGGCCAATGTGCGTGCATATATGTAGCTCCATTGCTCACGCGGCCTGGTTCCCCTCCCGCTCCGCTCAGCGGGGCCACCAAGCCACAAAGGTTGGTGACTGCTGCTTTAGAGCAAGCTTGGAGGACTCATAGTATCATGAAAGTAGCGGAAAAGGGAAAGGAAGAAAAGAATGAGTTCCCTTCTTGGTTATGCTTGGCAGAAGTTCTACAGATAGGAATTAACCAATTCCATTCACTGATTCTAAAGGAGAAAACCCCCTGAGTATCATTACTCACTCACTCTTTCAGCAAAATGATGTCTGCCAACACGCTAAACATCTGATAGAGCCCAGATGCCTCATTCACCCGCTTGACAATAGCATTTGTTAACTGCACTACAGGATAGTTGGAGGCTGGCCAGGGCACTTTGTGGTGACGGACTTCTAGTAAGCGATGAACTGCACGGGCTGCATAATGGGGGAAGAACAAAACAGGCAGATATTATCATTTAATATTACATGCTAAGAGAACTGCCCTAATAATAAGACTACTGAAATATGCAACAAGTAAGTTTTGGGTTGCAGATATGGGCCTCAAATGCCAGAACATCATCACTGCTGAGCTTGTTCACATTCACTTTCTCCCCATGTCCAAAACTCACCGGTGTATCGGAAGCCATGAATAAAACCACCAGCAGATTTCCTAAAATCCACCGAGTGGCTTGCAGTTCCGAGAAGAAAGAGACCGCGAGTAGCTTTGGCTTCATAGCTGGCCTTGATCAAAGGATACTTCTTCTTACTGCCTTTGCCATGCATCAAACCAACAGACCTGGGGGTGGGGTTGGAGAAAGAAACGCATGGAGAATAGTCTGGCTGACTACACAGATTTTAATAAAAGGGGCAGTGTATGAGCTTTGATCTTGAGACTATATACATGTTAAAAGGCTCAGGAAATATCCCTTTCCCAACAAAACTTTTCCTCGGCATAAGGCAATTATCTTAAAGTATGTTTAAGACAATATCAACAGTGTTACTTTGGGCATCCTTATGCCTGAGCTCAGGGGTGAAATCAACTTACCTTCGCTACTGGTTCGCAAATGTGAGCATGCGCCACCTCCCTGCATGCACAGGACTTTCCGCGCATGCACAGAGCATCAAAAACGGGACGTGATGACGTCCCGGTGGGTGGACAGAGCCTCCCGCCACCACCACTACCGGTTCATCCAAACTGGATAGAACAGGCTGAATTGCATCACTGCCTGAGCTGCAGCTTCTTTACAAGTAGTCCTTGACCTATAACCACAATTAGGGCCAAAATCTCAGTCAGTGAGCAAAGTGGTTGTTAAGCGAGATGCCCATGTGACTGCTTCTCTCAATGACTGCAGTGCTGGCACTCCTGGTTATGGTTGTTAAGTGATCTCTTAGGTTGTAAGTAGACTGTATTCCCTGCCAAAATTCACGCAGGATTTTCAGCACCCAAGAAGAGATGCAAGTTCAGCCTGCACGAGGCTCCTAGGACATCCCCCACTTGCCTGAGGCAGCCCCCACTCCTTACTTTACCCTGCTGTCCTGTCACTCAGCTTTCAGCTCCCTCTTATTTCTGGGGGCTGGCTGAAAGAGCTGCCTGCCAAAGGAGGGGCTCTGGAGAGCTACAGTTTAATTTCTTGACAACCAGACATATAAGCATATCCATACATTACTTCCTTGAAATTAAACAGAATTATGATACAATTATATTTAGATAAGTGCACCCTAACTGCAGAGCTACTGACTTTTTAAAAAGAGAGCAAAGCAAGTTTCATATGTGACACAATAGTCTTGTTCTATTTAAATCATTAAAGCAATAATGAAAATCAATTAATTGTTATCTTAGTTTAGACTGAATTAAACAACCAAATGGTGGCATGAAAAAGAAATAGAAGAACATCTTACTGCTCATGGAGTCTCAGAAGGATAAAATACAATGTCATGGTAATAGGCAATAAGCACTTTAGTCAAATCTCCAAACCATTTTACTATGGAACTACATTTGCAAATGTGAAATAGATCATTATAAAGTACTGCAAATATTACATTTAATAAAAGATGGGAAAGCATTTTGCATGACATTTTGTTTGACTCGAGGCTCAGAAAATTCCACCCATGCCACATACCTATCTATACATATCAACCCTCCCAAACAATTTTATTCCTCTGTCACGTTAGAACCAATCCCATCTTACTTGTTGAATATGGAAAAGTCAAACTTCCAACCCAGGCAGCGAATGGCACGGTCATAAGGTGCACGAGTGGCAAAGTTATCTAGTTCATCCTGTGGAAGAGTGACAGATTCTGGGTCACTGCTATTGCTGTTTTCCAAGTAGAACCGAAGGGTGATGTGCAGCTTTCCTTTTCTGTCTTTGATGAGAACTAAGTCTTCTAGATCACCCTCTATAAGTCCATCCAAAGACTTCAACTGGTATGTATCTAAGAGCCCATTGTTAATTGCTCTAAGGAAGAAAGAAAGAAAAAACAATAGGTGGGATGTAAATTTTACATGCCATATTTATAAACATGGCTGCCACTCATTGTAGCAATTCTAGATTAAATATAGAAGCTCTCTGGCTAGGTATGAAGCAACGTCCTGTATTGCTACTATGTTCTACTTTGGTTTTAGTATTTTGATGCAGAAAATACTACTTTTGTTTTATTACAAATTATTATATTTTCTTTTGTAAATATACTAGGAAGAGGATTAACAAATACAAACAGAATAACTTGTGGAACACCAGAAAGAGTAAGTGAGGGAGCAGGCTTTGTTTTATTTATTTTTTATTGGGAGGGTCTAAAATCACTTGTTATAATCAAAAAAATTACTTCCTGAATGTACTCACACTAAAAGGTTGTGAATGGCCATCTTTCTGCAGGGTAGGGGCTAGAGTGAAGATGGGTAGATTCTAGTCTTTCTTTAGAAGCTATCTGGGTGACTTTAAAACCTTCTTTCTCAGTCATAAACATGGAGGTTGAAAAACATAGTCTACCAACCCACATTGGATCAACGTGATAGATTTATGGTCCATAATATTAAATGAAGAGGGCTTCATCATGTAGCAGACTGGTTTGAGATCATCATTATAATCTCAAATCCACAAAATGCCAACTTTATGTCTTAGCGAAATCAAACATATCTCACTTATAGGTCTATACTTGCTCACACCATGCTTCTTTCACAAATATTCCATGTCCTGCTCCTTGAAGACCAAAAATAAAAGGCCCACTCTATAACAAGCAGCAGTGACCAAAATGCTTCTACCTGGTCCTTTAAAAAGTTGCTGACCTATTTACTCTAAGTAGCTAAGAGAGGGACAGGCATAAAAAGGGAGATGGGGCTTGGAATGATTGGGCAGGATTGATATCAAACAAAATTGCTGTATATGGACTGGTTGCTAGAGAAAAAGTGGGCAAAATGGGCTATTGGGCCAGTGGTGGGTTGCCATTTTTTTTACTACTGGTTCGGGCGTGCTCCTGTGCATGTATGACACTTCTGTGCATGCGCAGAAGCATCCAGGTGGAGCCTCCCGTTGCCACTACTACCAGTCGGCCAATCCGGGCCAAACCAGGAGCAACCCACCTGTTTGGCATATGGCAGTCTGAGCTATTAGTCTACATAACACTCTCTACAATTATCTCAGGTTGGCCTGGCTGTTCTTCTGAAATAATGTTACCTTCTACTCAAGCCAGGATAGAGAGGCAGAGTTAATCTCTGTTTACCGGACCAACCAAAAAGATGTGCCTAATTGCAGGGTTTTTTTTCAAAATGGTAGAAAACTCATTATTCCAATGTATCTTGAGAGATAAATTCTGAAAAGCATACTCCTTCCAGAAAATTCCTGATTTCTCTCCTTAACTTTTCCTTCATAATCGTCAAAGGCATAGGAATCAGTTTTTTTTTATATGATGCAAACCAAAAAGCACACTTAATTTAGAAAATGTAGTTATTATTTGAAAGGAAAATAAAGCTGAGTACAACTGAAAGCATATCTTGGACTTCATGAAAGATTTTAATGAACAGAGAATAATAATAAGTAGGATTCTGTTGCTGGAAAAGTTAATAGGAAGAGGAGCTCTAAGTGGGTGTATTATAGACACAACTGGAAGCAATTCCAGCAAGGAAAAAATGCAATGCAGCAGAAGACAATGATATGCCTGTACAAAAGACTTACTAAGATCCAGAAGCAAGAGAAACTACTGTATATGGAGATGGAATGAGGGACAAATTGCTAAAGAATGGCAATTATACAACAGTCCAGATTATAGAAATATTAGAAAGGCTTGAATTTAAAATGAATCAAGCTTGATTTAATAAACCAAACGAAAGCATTGCCTCAAATATGTTTAACTTAAATGGAAAGAAAAGAATTGATATAATGGAAAAGATGGCAAAATATTAGTAAGCTACAATGAAAAAGCAAAACAATTTGATTTCTAATTTGGTTTCTCTATCAAGAGGGTGTGTGTTCCACCAGGCAATTATAAAAAGCACAATAAAGAAGCAGCATTAAGACCAATCAAAACATGATGGGGAATTTACTTTTCTCTTAATTAGTTTAATTATGTGAGGCCAGATTAACTGAAATTTAGGGTAATAAAGATACTTGAAAATACTATAATGCTTTTTGGAAAGAATTTGTCTTGCTAGACTAAATTTATTTTGTGATCTTTCTTAATATGATAGAGAAATACTGTAGACATGTATCACACAATATTTTGGTTTGGCAGAATATTTGGTAGAATGCCTCAGGATATTCTGATTAGGAACCTAATTAAAACAGCGATGCATCACATCACCTTGAAATGAATATACAGCTATTTCAAAATTCTTATTCAAAGTGTGCTAATCAATAGTTTACTGTTAAACTGGAGGAAGAGACCAAGTGGAGGGCAACAAGATTCAAACCTGGGTCCTGAACTCTTCAACATTTTTATTTGGAATTTGGATGAAACACATTTAAAAATATGTATCTTTCATCTCTGAATATATGCAACGGTTCATACGAATATGAAGTCTTACCTCAGATCTCCAACGTAATGAGTAGCCCAAGAAAGACGAACTCGAGATCGGCCTACCATATGCACAAAATTGGTGACACCCAGAATGTTCTCTGCTGTTTCAAAGGCAGAATTTCCCCGACCCAAGATCAATACAGACTGTCCAACAAAATCTTTTGGATTGATTGACACAGATTCGTAACCTTCAACATATTCTGAACCTGGAAAGTTCACTTCGTGAGGAACCCACATACCTGTGGCCACCAAAAGAACACTAAAATAGAGAACAAACATTTTGATTAGGGCCACTTTATATGTCAAAATATCTTTTCTAATACCATTTACACGTTTCACAAAATCACCAATCTCAGCAATAAAGTTGTGCACAAAAAACTGTGATTTGTAAAGAGAGAAATCCAAAACCACCAAAATTAGCTCTCAGGTAGTTTAGAGTGGGGTAGCCATTTTTACTTATCAATTTAGTGGGAGAGAAAAAGCAAAAGATCATAACTATAGAAATTACTAGAAACAGGCTGAAAAGAGCATTTTCATACTGCAGTCTATTTTAATGAAGTAAAAATCTATGTTGAGATTACTAAAAGAGTTTGATTAGAAAACAGCTACTATATTTTCCACTGTCTACTTCTAAAAACATTTGATGTGATTATACTGAAAGTTTTGTTACTACAATGACAAACAGGACAAACAAAACCAGAAAGATGCCAAAACAGGCAACACATGATCCCGCATGTTTGAAGCACCTTTAATTAGTAGAAAAGATAAGAGTTCAGTTACAGGTACAAGAAAAGGGAAAAATTTGCTCAGAGGAATTTTGTAAGACTTTACAAAATTATAAACTATACAGAAAAAGGAAATAACCTTTCTCAATTATGTCACCTACTTAACAGATTTATATGCTTCCCTCTCTCAGTAATCATATAAAGTCTCACTATAGACAAGTCGATAACTCTTGATAATCAAATCTACAAAGTGGCACAAAGTGTCCTACTGAGGAACTCAGTGCACAGGATGGACTGAACAGGAGCAAACAGATCTAATTGTCATTTGAAGCTAAGCCATGCAATGCTTCATATACTACAGCAAGGACCTTGAATTATGTCCCACAAGCAATCAGTGCACTATTTCAACATGAGGATAATGTGGAATCTCCTGGATTGCTCACCATGCCTGTTGCTGCATTTCAGACCAGCTAGACTTTCTGGAATATCTTAGAATAAATCAACCAGCTCACATCTCACTGACAGATCTGACACCTCCAGCAGTGTGTCCATATATTCCCAATGGACGTCTGTAGGGAAAGTTATGTTGGTGAGTGAAGGAATGGGGGAGTGTTTAGGTACCCAGCTATATCTGAAAGAGTCTTTCTGAAATATGCACTGGCATCTAAATTATCTTCAGTCCCCAAAAGATGGTTTATGCATGTACGATACTAATAATAAAGAACACCTGTATTTTTACTATGGAAGCATCCATGAAGTATGACATTTTTTATTACCCAGATGAAGTTTTTTCTCTCTTACCTGCATTTGTAATTCTTAGCATTTTGGTCTCTGAGGATGAAGTAATGACCATTCCAAGCCTTGGGATCTTTTTCCAGCATCACAAGTACAATGGATGTGTTATACTGCACATAGAGAGCTAGTTTGGAAGCAAAATCAGCCAGATAATGCACCATAGTATCAGCATCAGGGAAGAAATCCTGAGAGTAGTGTCGAAAAAGCAGTTGGTTATTGTGGCTAAGCAGTGAGTTCCAATCATGACGAAGGTTGAATTCACTGTTTGATTTGCCAGTGTAACGTTTATTGATGCTGATCAATTTTCGATGACGGGGATACAAGGTGAAAAAGTGCCCTGGTGTATTTCTACGTTCAAAGACAACATAATTCCGACCTGCATGTTGAAGGAAATAGGCCATTTGCAAGCCTGAAGGGCCAGCCCCAATAATACAATAGTCATGGTAGAGAAAGTCATTAGACCAGGAAGAGGCTACAGACAAGGCAAATATAAGTAGAAGTTCTTGCACACACTTCAGAAACGATAGCACCATGTTGCTGGTAAGGTGGCTAACTTTGTTCAAGGCACTTTGGAGAACTGACAAGGCAAGAAAAAGAAACAAACATTCACTGAGATTTTTCACACATAACATTAGACCATGGTTTACTTATATACAGGTTACAGAATATTTATTCAGTGCATATACTGATTTTCTACTTGCCTAGCTGGATTCTTGTGCAACAGTAAGCAATGTACCATGGCTGCCAAATTAGAAGGAACAATTTAGCAAGTTGTGCCAACCCAAACAAACCACATTATGGCTTAGTGCTATGTGTGAATCCAGACAGTGTCTATTCCCTCCCCATCCCTCAATCTCTGACGTTTAACCACAAAGTCTTACTCAATTTCATTCCAAGACAGTGGAAAAGGATAACAGTCTTGAAGACTGTATTGTCTTCAAGATCATTGCCTAACTGGAATACAAGACAAAACTGGATTGCTCTGGGCCATTGTGGCAAGCTCACATATGGTCTGTGCAGCCATTCCTCAGGTTCCTGTAAACACATCTCCTATAACAGTAGATTGTTGGGAGGATAAACACACAAGGGAGTTATCCATGTCAGCATTGAGATAGAAACAAACAATTCAGGCAAAAACAGTATGAATAGCAATCCCTTTAACAGAAATCAGCAAGTTAATACAAATGACTATTAACATTCCAGATTGCTCATATAAAGTCAGATTACTGGCCTGAACTAAATTTTACCTACTTGCACACTCTAGCAGCTCTCCAAAGTTCTTTGACAAAAACCATTATTCACTGGCAGCATCTTGACGAGACAATGGGTAGAATAGTGTCAATCACCCTTGAACTTTGTGAAAAAAGAGGACATTATTAACTACAGAAAAGGCTGCCCAGCCACCCTGATGTCTGAATCCAACCTTTGATTACATCGGAACCTTACTGAACTTCATTTTATTCCTATAAATGCTCAAGCATGAATAGAACAAAAATTAACAATATAAACTTAGTACAAGCATAACAAGTGACAAAAATTTTACTGTCTTAATCAAGGAATTTCTAGAAAAGGTTTGGATTCAATTATTTAGTCAGGAAAAAATGGCTTTTCTGGAAAAAAAATCCTCTCCATTTTCATTATGTAGTCAATAAGAAACAGAAGCAATTTTTTTAATTTGGTAGTGGTGGATGAGGGGCAGCAACTTTTTATTTAGTATTCCTATGCTAATCATATCATCAGAGGAAAAACATCCATATATAAGACCAAGTAATATCTTTGTTAAAAGCTGGAGCACAAATTAACTCCTGGTTAATATTTGCACACACCACCTTGTTAGTATTTTGTCAACAAAATGGAAATGGGTGGTCTTGTCTTCTTCCAAGACAGGTTTTTTTTTTTTTTAAAGTTTGAGGTTTTGGCTCTGGGATTTCCTGCAGATCTCCCTTTCAAGTCCTAAGCAGGCTGTTTAATTTTTTTCCAAGATTAGCCAAGTGCTGCCACCTGCTGTGATAATTTCTTTACTAGGACTAACCCAAAACATGTAGAAGCCTTCAAGTTCTCTCTAGAACTCTTCGGGGAGGTTTTGATGAATAGAAAACCCTGTATATCCATCATTTAGCTTGGCCTAATTACAGCATTACCCAGCTAATGAGTTCGAATTATTTTCCCCATAGACCAACAGCTTCTCAGAAAAAGAGACGCTGGGCGTGTGAAGAAAAGGCAGTGAGATGCGATTCCAGCAATTAACTGAACCTACCTCGACCTGGTGTCTTCCAACAGCCTTATGGAAATCGTTGTTTTAACATGTTTGCAAGCCATCTAGGAGGGAGGGAGGGGGTGAAAAGGAGCCCAAGCAATGCCTGATCAACCCAACACGTGCAAGCCCCTCGGATTCCGACAGCGTAGAAACAACGCCGCGCGTCTTGTGGACCTCAGCTGCGAACCGTCACAGCACTCAAAAGGAAAGAGGACGCGACCGGCAGCCCGCGAGATGTGCGGACATGACTGAGGTTTCCGTTGGCAGCGGAGCCGCTGTTTAAGGCTCAGACACTAGTGGATACATGCAGCAAGGGGCGTCAGGCCAGCGTCGTTGAGGCCACGGACCTCCGGATCCTCCAAGGCAGAGGCAGCACCCGGGGCTCCAGCAGCTCGCTTTGCGCGCCTCCTAAGCGGAGCAGCTCAGCCACAGCCTCCAGGGAGCGCGAGTCCACATCACGTGACGCCCGTGATCCCAGCAGACGCCAGGCCCTCCTCTGCCTCATTGGAGTCTTACCCACCCCGCTCCCGGCCCTCCGTCATGTGGTCCCGCGGAAATGGCGAGCTTCGTTCTGTTTCAAAGAAGCAGGCGCCAAAATGTCCGTCTCTCAGAGTCCAAGGGGCGTAGGATCGTGGAAAGCTTCCTTCTAGAATGCAAGTCACAAAATGCAGGATGAAATACGAAAAGGTGTGAATTTAACACGCGTGGGTCAAGGGATTAGATGCGGATAGAGGAAATTAGGAGGTAAATACAGTAGCACCCACCCTTAAAAATCCTGAGCAAAACGTCATCCAAAAAACTATTCGCCCGCCTGGGTTGTTTGCGAAGTAACTTAACTGCAAATTAGCCGTCTGCAAATTGTGGGTCTGAAGCAGGAGTGACATTCAGCAGGTTCTGGAGAACCAGTAGCAGAAACTTTGAGTAGTTCGGAGAACCAGCAAATACCACCTCTGGCTGCCCCCCCCCCCCGTGGGGTGGGAATGGAGATTTTGCAACATCTTCCCTTGGAGTGAGAAGGGAATGGGGATATTGTACTCTCCTTCCTTTGCCATGCCCACCAAGCTACACCCACAGAACCAGTAGTAAAGAAATTTGAATTTTACCACTGGTCTGAAGCCTTGGTTTGTCTTATAATTTGGCCCGTGACCTATTTTCGGTATGAAACACTCAAGGCGAGGAATTTAAGGGCCACCGTTGAGGGCAGACGGATCGCAGGTTTGCCGAATCTAACCTGAATTTTGTTTTGTTACTATCTCCCCCGTTTACCGGTGATACACATGGTTAAATTGGGTTGAAAGAATAGATGAGCACGTATTCAGACCAGAAATTGAATAGTATGAGGAAAGTGTTTTATTTTAATAATATCCATGCGAGATTCTGTAGTATATTCCCAAATTAATTTTATTTCTCTTACTGTCTGTTATCCTTCAACCAAAACCAAAGATCCATTGAGCTAGACCAGTGGTTCCCAACGTGGGGCCCACACCCCACAGGGAAGCAATTTGATTTTTAATGAGGGCAATTTGAACCTTGTTTAAACCAAGTTAATGGCCTTCTAGGCTTCCTCCTTGTGAGTAGAGTTCACTTTTTGAGTAAAGTAAGAATTCTATGTCACTGGGGGGAGGGCATCAGAATTTTAAAAATGCTTAGGTGGGGCATGGTCAAAAAAAGGTTGGGAACCACTGGGCTTGCCTGGACAAACACTGGCAGTCTTGAAGCACTGCCCGCCGCCCCCCTTACGCATCTAGCATAACACATAACTCTTCTGAGGATATTCCATTATTTTGCTTGACCTCATCCATCCATATCTACTGACTTCCATTCTTTCAATCACACAAAAATATTTTCTTCAGCCTATCCTCTTGCATGAGACCAAAGCATGTTTTTCTTCTTGATGATCATCACCTCAGTAAACCATTTAACCTTTATTTGGTCTAGAAATTGTCCTTGCGCTTAAAGTTTGCGGTACTTTTAGGAACTATGTCCAATGCTTAAAGTCTGAGACATCTCCTTTCACTATAATTTGTAGCTTTGGTCAAACATGACTGGTAGCTCACGTACCATACTTATAATGCGGTTTATGTTTGATATATGTGAATCTATTGGGATTATTCAACAAATGCTTATTTAAAAATGCTTACTTAGTAAAATAAAAATCACAACACAAATAAAGAACAAATGCTGTAATCTCAACTGCAAAAACCAAAATGCAAACCTTTTCCTAAATTCTATCATTTGACTTTTTAGAAGTATTTCTCCAGTAAAGAATCCTTCATTTCTATATACAAATGAGGCATGTTTTCATGCATGATTACTATAGTGAGATTATTCCATGCACAAAGATGGACAATTCACAATGAAATAATAGTTGGTGAAAATGATGGAACTTGCTGAGATGGCTAAATATTTAATATGATCAGAGATACATCATTGCTGATTGGAATCCTTAGACTTTATTGTGAAACTGAAAAAAATCCGCCTGCTCTGGCTCACTGATTCTTGGCTTTCTTGTGGCCTGCACAGCACATCGGGATTGCCTGCCTCCACCTGCTGCTTGGACTGGTTAATCAATTCACCTGCACTGTGCAGGCTGCTAGCGGCCACACCCACCCCTCTGGGCTGATGATCTTTACTAGGGCTTATTTTTTGGAAGGGCTTATATTGGTGCACGCTTTAAATATCAGGCTAGGGCTTATTTTTGAGGAAACATGGTACTTAGATATAGTAATAAGACAAAAGGACACATTTATCAAGATTATTATTTTTATTTCTTAAGGTCTAGCCAAACAAGGTGCAGATTCAGTTCTGATCCATCCTTGAAGAATAAAAAGTCGAATGACATTCAAGATGCTGTTGACTCTAATGCCTGGTGTAAAGTTCAGGTCTCTTCTTCTGCAACACAAAGACAGATCAGAATGGAAAATGTCTTTCTATCCCCAGCCACAGACAAAAAAGCCTTAATTTTTGCAGTTTGCATATATTCCACAGTAGTAATTTCTGTATGTAAATATAATAACTTTCTGTAAGTAGAAACCCTCATCAATTATTTGACAATCAAATGGCAGCAAAGTTTTTAGCAAAAAATTCTGAAATTTCCCCAATTGTTTATATACAGCTGAAATCAGAAAAAAAGATAGAACTGTTTTTTTTAAAAAAATATGATTAATATTGTCAGGTATGAAGAACCAGATCCACACATGCAGAGTTCAAGCTAACTACTTGATCACTGAAATTAGATAAGGCTCTAAGGAATTTAGGGAGGGGCCAATTCTGGTTCTGGCCCTTTTACAGTTGTGCAGTGATTCTAGACTAGTTCTGCACTTATCCCTCCTACTTGTCAGGCTGGCTGCTTCTCAACAATATTCAGTGCCACACACATTATTTTAAATTCTTGACTAAGGAAACTAGATACCATACTGAATGTCTATCTAGATTCTCTTAATTATTTATTTCCCATTACTATTTGAAAATCATAGGATGCTGTTCCATTTTGGATAATAGCTTAATTTAACCCTTTTTAACGAATGGACTAAATTCTGCAAAATATATAATTCAATATACTGATACAGCATGCTATTAATAATTTTATCATGTAAAAGAGGCTGGTGGTAGAATGATAGAAATTAGCCTCTCAAATAACTTATTTTGAAATCAGACTTTTACAAACTACAGCCTTAATTGGATGTATCTCAAACAGGCACCTCTAGCAAGGCAAGCTTCCAAAGATCATTATATGAAAACACAATATGCTTTGATAATATGAAAGTTTGCATTTTTTTTGTTTTTTTAAGAGAGATTTTCTGTTACTATTTTATTTAAAGTATTTATTTTTTGTACGTAACCTAAACTTTTGCATTTAATAGTACCAAAATGCGGGCTTGCTAAATCTCCAAGAAAACTCAATTTCTATCCCTAAGATATTAAGCAACAAGGAATGGTTGAGAGTTTTATTCTCTGAAACATCCAAAAGCAGCAGCTAGATATGGAAAATAAAGTGATTTAATCCCTTCCAAACTGTGGATGAATTATTCCAAGATGGAGAAGAACCCCAATATACTGAGAATTCTGCAAAAGAACTACTACTCAGAATATATTAAGAGTTTTTATTCCAAATCTGCCCAATTTTTTTCAAAGCTATTTTTCTCTGAGATTCAATCTCCGTTTTGAATGAGCTACTCACTTTACATTCTTCACACTTAATCTTTAAAATGTAATTCTTTTTATCTAAGCATTTATCTAGTCCAACCTTTAAAAAATGGTAAAAATACTATTTTAAACAAATATTTTTGAAGGGTAGATGTGTCTATTAATGTGCTACAGAAGGCCTGGGGCTCTACAATATGGATACAATAACATGGCTTAATGTATCCTAGTATTTCCTGTAGCAAAATTAGGATGCATTTTGCTTCTTTTGGCTTTGCTATTTTAATTCTGGTTGAGACAGGTGGTGAGGGTAGCAAATATCAGTTGAAAGTAGTAACTGCTACATCACTGAAATCTATTCTAGTCAGATGGGTTAAGTTTTGGTTGTGAAACTAAACTAAGTTTAAGAGTAGTTATTTATCTAGCAGTCTTCCAAAAGAATTACCTTCTTCTTCCTCTTCCTCCTCCTCCTCATCTTCATCTTCATCAGAGCTGAAGGTGCCATCAGGCAGGCTATAAACCCGGATAACTTGCTTGTTGGGATCCTTCAAGATAAGGTACTTGCCCTCATCTAGTTTCATACAGATGTCAATGACACAGCGCAGAATGCCCCAGGCGTTCTCCATGATTAAATTAATTTGGCTTGCAAATTCATTAGGTTTGAACTGCTGTGTGCCCAGAATCACATGGCGTGAAGAATCTTTCACATGGTATCGGGAGACATATCTAAGCAAGGATGAAGAGACAAAAGTTAAAAAGTGCAATGATGTAGTCCAACCTACTAGAAAAAAGGAAGATTTCAAGGTTAATGATTATTTGACTCAGCTAATTCAGTATGGCTACTAACAGACTATTAACTGCTAGTTGCATTTAAAACCCAATCAGCCCTTAATTCATCACTATAGTATCACTGTATAAGTAGCATTTCTTCTGTATATAACATTACATATTCTAATATTATTAATAACTGAATTGATAATACAGATACAACTTTGCTATGTTCTGTTTCTAGTAAGGTTACAGTTGATACACCTGTACAAAACCTTTCTTGACTATGATCTCCACCTGCTTTTTAAGAAGGACCCATAAGGCCAGGACGACCCTAGATTATTTATTTGTACCACCTTAATAATTTTTTGCAAATAACTCAAGGCAGTGAACATATCCAACACATCTTTCTTTTCCTATTTTCCTCCCCAATAGCAACCTTGTGAGATGGATTGGACTGAGTGTTTGTGATTGGCCAAAGTCATCCAGCTGGCTTTCATGGCTAAGGCAGGATAAGCTCACAGACTCCTGCTTTCTAGCATGGTGCCTTAATCACTAGTCTGGCTGAGACTACTCTTTCCAGAAGAGTATAAGAATCTTAGAATCAGTTTGTCTCTGAATCAAGGTGTCCAAGCCAAATTTTACCCTAACAGCCTCCAGACACTGGGTCAAGAGTTCCACATCATCTTCAATGAGCCTGAGGTAAAGATATATAATTGAATATCTACATATTGATGATACTTCACCCCAAACCAGTAGATGATCCTTCTCAGCAGTTTCAGGTCTTAACCTGGATTCCATAACCAAATGTTTGGCGGTTCAGCTTCATGTCAGAGCAGGATCACCATAATAACATTGTGCTTCCAACCCCTGATTCTCCCCCACAGTCCAAAAGGATGCTGTAGTCAAAAGCATCAGAAGTCACTGAAAGACCTAGAATTTATAAACTACTACTTCTTGGAAAACTATTTCTTTAAGAGAGGTTGCTGAAATTCTAAATGTCTTCCTGAAGACCTAGTTTCCCCTTTGTACACCAGACAACACCCGCTTTTAAATATATATTTTTAATCTTACCCCAATTTAAGATATTCTGATCCAGCCAGCAATGCACAAGTAGTCCAACGAGCAAGTTTGTAACTATTATTTTTCAGTTCAGTGGCAATCACAGCTCCTCGCTGGGAATCCAGTTTCTGACGCCAATCTACTCCATTACAATGCTAGAAAAATACGCAAGCATATTGGATTTTCAATTATACCATGCCGTATTATGGTAATTTACAAGCAGATTATAAATGCAAACCCATATATCGCGGCATGGTTGGCAGCAAAGAAAGAAGGGACCATCATTCTAAACTATCATTCTTTTGTTTTTCATTTAGCACTCAACCTATGCTTTGCATAAAATGTGAATATACAAATTAGTGGATTCAATATTTAATCCTCAATAAACAATGCTTAATGAACCTAGTTGGCATGACAAGAGAAAGGCAATAGTATGGTAAGCCAACCAGTGGTGGTTAGATAATCAAGGTGAAGATAAAAAGGAAATGGAGAACGTTCACATTCGCAAGTAATCATAATGAAAAGATTAACCAGCACAAATACTGTCTCTACAAAATAACTATGTAATACTCTTCTCATATAATCAGTATAATCATATAATCAGAGTATATACATGAATCTCTTTTTATTTTGATCATTACCTCAAGCCAACATGCTGAGCCACTTTTATTTTTTCTTACCCTTGAATCCCATTCATTCAGTGTTTTAATGTTGATGAATGATACTTCTCCATTGGCTCCAATCATCACTCCATCGTGCTCACAACGTACTATCAGATCAATGTCATCTCCCAGCTTCCATCTTCGATACCTACAATCAAAAAGTTTTGCTATTTCAATGGCATAACAGCTATTTATTCAAATGACAAGTTTCAATGAAAACTGTAATATGTATAGAATTAAAAAAATAAAATCCCATCAATGAGCTAGAAGCACGTACCGATATGCAACAGAAGCAACCTCATTCTTATCCATGTCATCTTCCACAAATGGGTTTGGATTGGGAAACATGTATTTTTCTTTCCCCTATTAAAAAATGACATGCAGAAATGTGATCAACAGCAATAAGTATACGATCAAGATAGTCATGGTTGCTTCATATGGAATTCCATTTTGGAATCACAAAATTTTAGTTACTGCTTCTTTATCAATCTTTCCACAAATAGCATAATAGCTTTAGGGTGTCATTGTGGATTTCATTACATGTTGAAATCCACACCAGAAGGCAGATAGTCCCTGATTTACAACCATTTGTTTAATGACTATTTGAAATTACAACAGCATGAAAAAAGTGATGATTCTATAAAATATAGAATAGAATTTATAAGTGGCTAGAAAACAGAAATCAAAATAGGAAATAGAAGTCTTCATTTGTGGTTTCCCCGCCAAACTAGTATTGAATAGAAATTAACTAAAGTTACTAATTACTATCAAAAAGTACTGACCACAATGTAAATGTAATGGCGATATGAACTATTAATAGTGAACAAGTGTTTAATTAATATGAACAAGTGTTAGTACAACTATTATTACATGATTATAGAAGTTAAAACTGATAGGAAGGCAATGTAGAATGGGGAACTACAAAGGCTAAATATGAATGTCGATACAGAAGACTATAACTATTTTATACGGTTATGTTTGTCTTGTTTTTTCTTTTTCTTCTTGGTTGCATCTTTTTTTGTTTTTAAAGGTAAAAATGTTTAATAAAAACTATTTAAAAAAAAGAAAAAGAAAAAAAAAGTGATGATTGATGCTCACACTTGTGTCCATCACAGCATCTCTAAAGCCACGTGATCAAAATCTGGTCACTTGCCAACCAGGTTGTATTTAGAACAATCGCAGCATCCTGGCATCACATGATCTCCAGGGGGCTTCCGAAAAGCAGTTAATGAAACCAGATTTGCTTAACGATTATATAATTCACTTAACGACCATGGAGACTCACTTAACTATGGCAAAAAGATTGTAAAATTGGGCATAACTCACTTAATGACAACATTATTTAACAATGTTAAGTTCCAGCCCTAATTGTGGTAATAAATGAAGGACTACTATTTCTCTGGTCTTGCTCAGTAAATATTAATAGCTCTAAGAAAAAAATTAGAAGAGCTTATAAAAGCAGAAATAATACTTCTTAATCTATTTTTTGCATGTTTTATTGGAGTGCTACTGGATAAGCAGCGTTTTTTTGGTAAGCATAGCAAAACCTTCACCTGGTTAAGTTTGAAATATAGGTAGTCTTTGACTTACAACAGTTCGTTTAGTGATTGTTTGAAGTAACAACAGCTGAAAAATGTGACTTATGACAATTTTTCACACTTATGACCATTGCAACATCCCCATGGTCACATGATCAAAATTCAGATGCTTGATAACTGACTCATATTTATGATGGTTGCCATCTCCTGGGGTCATGTGATCACTTTTTGCGACCTGACAAGCAAAATCAATGGGGAAACCAGATTCACTTAATAACTACATTACTAATGTAACAACTGCAGCGATTCACTTAACAAATGAGGCAAGAAAAGTTGTAAAATGAGGCAAAATTCACTTAATAAATTTCTCTCTTAGCAACATGAATTTTGGGCTCAATTGTGGTCCTACGTTAAAGGCTACCTGAATAGTCATTATAGCCAATATCTTTTAGAGCAGTGTTTCTCAACCGTGGCAACTTGAAGATGTCTGGACTTCAACTCCCAGAATTCCCTGGCTGGGGAATTCTGGGAGTTTGAAGTCCGGACATCTTCAAGTTGCCAAGGTTGAGAAACATTGCTTTAGAGCAATAAGCTGGGAACTGGAGGTGCTGGTAGGATCATTGCTGCCAATAAGGTTGAAAGGAAAGTGGGAATTACAAAGGTGAGATGATTCCACATGCATCAAGAAAATCAATCCAATTAGAGCAAGTTCCAAAATAAAATCCAGAAGAAGAAATCATTTTTGCATTATTATCAGGAAAACTGTTATGGACACTGCTGGAACATTTAGATTAATCTGAGTATCTCTGATGAGATGTCAAATAAAAAAATATTTATATATTTGATTACAGCAACATATTGGACAGCGTAGTTCATACCATACAGCAGAACATATTAAGGTTACAAAACACACAATTATTTTTCTCAGAAACAATTATAATAAATAGGAGTTAACAGAAAAATGGTATTTTGAGAAACAGAATAGAGAAGAAAGTAAATAAGGGTGCATATTATCCCTGCATTTAACATATTCAGCAGATATACTACAAACGTTGCAAGACTGCAAAAAATGTATCTGGAATTAAAAGATAAGACTGAAAGACAAACACAATGAGATACCCAGACAATACTAATTTATTAGATAAAGTAGACATTGAACAGCTTGTTAGGAAAATGGATGGTGAAAGTTCCAGGTTAATGCTAAATATTAATAAGACAAAGGAATATTTATTTTAGGCAGGAAAGTAATAAAGACCTTTGATGAGATCATGGAATCTATAAATGCAACTATATTTCTAGGACACTAGTCAGAATAGTTAAAGCAATGGTGTATCCAGGCATAATGCATACCTATGAAAACTAGATACTCAAAAAGTGTGAGAGATAAATTATCTTCAAATTATGGCTCAGGAAAACTAACAGCGTACTATGGATTAGAAGAACTAGTTCTTTATGTTGCCTTAAAAGGATTTGCTGTCCTTTTGTGATTATGATCAGCAAGCAGAAATTCTGCTGTATTTTACACTTGTGATGCAAGCAGATCATGGATCAAACCCCAACCCAATTATACTAAGTTTGAAGGAAATTGAAGAATAGGAAGACAATAGATTTGGTGGATGTACAAGATCAATGAAATTATTACAATGTCCTTAAGAGTTATAAGTCCAAGGAATGTCAGAATGGTGGGTATTTGTTCACTAAGTCATTGGGATTCAAACTGAATCCAGTGACATCTAATTAAAATTTAAAAAAATCTATGGCAAATTAAATATTCTATTCTTACCATTCTTAAGCATTGCTGAGAGAAGTTATGGTTGATGTAGGTGGCTTCCATAGCAAGGTTGCGAGGTGAATTGAAAGAATTGCCTTCATCTTGTGGTGGCTCATTAGCAGTTTCACTCACTGTAAGAAGATCTGAGAATACAGACAAACACAACTATCATCAGAAAGTTTAATATCTCAATCCTAAACAACAAAATTATTCCACACTAAGATAGCAAGTCATAAAAACTAGAAAATCTTGATTCCCCCACCCCTGCAACAGTGTTTACCCCTTTGATATAAAAGAACTAGCTGGATACCCATGCTTTGCGATGAAACTATGTGATCGGGCTATGCAGGAGAAACTTGGTTCATAATTGGTTGGCTCAGTGGTGGTTGGTGATTGAAACACATAAGGGAATATTATTCCCACCGTCTTGAGTCTAGAAGCAGTTCCATAGGTGGAAGTATAGACATTTTGGTGAGGTACCGACAATTTAGTACTGTAAAGAACCCCAGGCACTCCTGAGTGAAGGAGTGGAATGTCTGCCAATTTGAATTACGGTGACGGAATATGAAGCAATTGATAGATAGAACAGAGTTCTTTTCAGGTGGGGAGGGGGAGTAGAACTCCTTAGCATCGGAGCGTGTTAATTACTGTATAAGTAATACTAATGATCTGATGGTCATTTCTTAGAGAGCACCTAGAAACCAAGAGGAACATACGTGCCAAATTTCAAGTTTGTAGGCTTTACAGTTCTGGAGATTTCATGATGAGTGAGTGGTACATTTTACATATGTAGATTACAGGGCCATCACTATTATCTTGTTTTTCTGCAAAACATACACGAAAAGACTCACCAAAATCAGAGTTGTCCCTTTTGTCAAAGAACAGCTTGGATCCAACTCTTTGGACTATGATATCCCAGGAATATACTGAACGAGTGCAAGACATGAGGGTAGCTAAGATAGCATCTGTAGCAAATACATTCCCTTGAGTTTTGGCCAGCTATATGCAGAGAAAAGACACAATGGGCAAGAGTACCCAGATTAAGAAAATGATCTGAAATCCCATCTACTTCTAATGGTCTACACCTCCATTTCCAGAAATTCAAATTTAGGGAATTAAAAAAAAAAAAACAGGTTTTAGAATATTTTTTTTCTAAAATAAAAGAAAAAAAACTGTGCCATTTGATTTCCTTCAATTCACCCATATGACATTCAATATTATTCTAATATTTATAACCTTCACATTTAAGAATTTTGGCCAGAAAGGACAGAAATGAGAAAGTAAACTAGTCATCTGCCAAATCAGCTTTTTAGTTTGTTATTTATCCCACTATCTTTGACATTCACAGAAATTATACATTCTTCCATCTATTATCAGTATAATGACTACAAGTAATTATCCCCAAATCCAGTAAAGATAAAAAAAATCTGCAACACTAATAATTAGGTCAAATACTGTAAATATTTTACCAGTTTTTGAAAATGGGCTTTATGGAATTTCTAACAGGGGATTATACTATATTCAGATACATAATTACTCTATGCCTTTTGCCTAAAAACATGATATCTTCTCTATATTTTATTTAGCCTTGCCCAGCATAACGTAAGTTTCTTGTCTTATCAAAGGTAAAAAAATTCTATTTTTCTTTCCAAACAAAGCACCATTAAAAGGTCTTCTATTCAATAATATAAACTAAACAAATAGATACTATACCTTGCGTATGACTGGATCATCAGTGGTAGTCACAGTATGGAAGATGCGCTTAATGCTACGAAGATTTCTTTCATTTCTTGTGGTGATGCGGTCAAAACCTTTGTCATAATGTTCTAAACCCCCACAGCATTCTCTGCAAATTAAAAAAAATGAAAGTCTCTCCAAAATATCACAGAATAGTAAGTACTGTATAACTGTAGTGCAACCAATCCAAGGAATAAACACAAATTATCATCCCACTTCTATAATAACCTTCTCTAACCCATAGTGTTACAGAACATAATTCTCACTTCCAACATGATCATGGGAACTGTGGCCAACAAATCTGGAAAGAATTAGCCTCTGGCACCATCTTTGCCAAATCAGTTTAGTTTCAATCTTCATACAGCAAAACCCCATTTTAGAGATGTGAAGATGATAGGAATTCTTATAATGGAATTGGGCCTTTGGGCCAGTCTAAATAACTAGTGTTGTCCTCGGATAATTTTATACCTTGGATAATATTCTGTTTTGTTGGTGTTGGTTTTGATTAATGGTATGCATTAAATCTTGATTTGTTGCTTATTCAGGAACCAAGTACATTAGCAAAGAGGACAGCAATACAGAGGAGCAAGTGAGAGAAGGGGGGGAGGAAGGAAGAAAGAGGGAGGGAGGGAGAGGGAGAGGGAGGGAGGGAGAGGGAGGGAGGGAGGGAGAGAGAGAGAGAGAGAGAATATGAGAATATGTCACCCTTTCCTAACAAAATGTACTTTAAGTGTCTGGTTTCTTAACTCTTAAGAATTGAGAAATTATAGTCTGGGAAATATGATCAGCTCAGTTGGTGTTGCTAATTCCAAGTCTTACATGTCCTGAGGCTCTGACACCTCCAAATATCTCATTTTCATTAATCTAGGGAAATCCATCTCCTCCTTCACTTCCCAGTCACTGCGAACCTCCACTGAGGAATCACGTGGTTTCTGCAGATTAAACATAGGAAAGAGAAAACTGATCAGTGTTTAATGCAACCTCCCCAAAAATCCCAATTCATTATGAAAGAGAATATCATACCTGAGATTTTTGGTCCCATTTCTGTCTCACTCCAAACTGCTTCTGAAATTTCTTTTGCAGACGCAGTCTATCTCTGAAGTAACAGAAAACCAATAATATTTTTGTTAAATAAGAAGACTTTGACAAAGGGGTTGCTTATTCCAAATCCTTCATTCACAATAAAAAAGTTAGGCTGCTAAATTAAAGAGTATGGTTGATCCCAGATATAGTTGGTGAAAAACAGGTATTTCACTCCATGATTGCAAACATTAATATAATTACTTGAAAAGTACATTGGTCAAGGGTGGATATGAGAAAGTATAAATGCAAGTTTAAGAAACACAACAAAGCAAATGGTATTTTTGATTCATAGTCAAATACAAAAACAATTCAGCAACTGGATGAATTCAGAATTCAGCATTACGGAACCCAGCAACTCATTTACTGAATTATTTGCTTCACAGAAAAACTGACTTGTTACTGTTACAAACAGAAACAAAACTGTTCTGCCACAAAGGAAGATTACCTCTCTTTCTGCTTGGCACTTTTAGGCAAAGTCTGTAGGTTGAATTGAAGTACGTTTCGTCGGTCCTTGTCTCTTCGAAGGTTTCTCTGAAAGGAGATATTTGTGTCAATAGGAAAAACAAGCAATTCATTTTAGAGTATCTTGGAAACCAGGGGAAAGGACAACAAACTTGCATGATATCTGCACTGTGTTAGATATAGTCAGAAATGTCACTGAGCTTTAGGAGGTATAATGGATGTGTATTTTAAACATTAGAGACTGCAGGCTGCCCATTCCTCGCTTAGGGAGTTTCAAACTTGTTTCAAAAGATAATTCTATGTTAGAGAAAAGGAAACATTTCCCAAAAGTTGCAGCAAGAAATTATTTAGTAGGCTGGAAGACAGAGATAACATTTTCTGCATATATCTTGAAAAATGTGTGTGTGAGGGGGGAGGGGGAGAAGAGGGAGGGAAAAAAACCACTAAGCAGTCATTCAAGTGTAAAACCTTTAATGAGAATATCATACCTGTGCAAATCTCATACGATTCCTCTGGTATGCAGTTTTCTGGGTTCGTGTTGTGTCAACCAACTGGAAACTGGCTTCATCTTCCTCATGGAAGTAAGCATATTGACTTCCTCCTCCAAACTGGGATGAATATTTATCTAGAAATATAATTATACTTAATATAATTAATATATAATATAATATATATAATTAACAATAGAAATACAAAGGGATGTGGTGGCTCAGTGGCTAGGATGGTGAGCATGTCGATCAGAAAGACTGGCAGTTTGGGGGTGCTGCGTAATTGAGTGAGCTCCCATTACTTGTCCCAGTTTCTGCCAACCTAGCAGTTTGAAGGCACGTTAAAATGCAAGTCGAAACATAGGGACCACTTGAAACATAGGGACCACTTTGGTGGGAAGGTAACTGTTCTGTGCGCCTTTGGCATTTGATCATGCCGGCCATATGACCACAGAGATGTCTTCGGACAGCGCTGGCTCTTCGGCTTTGAAACGGAGCACTGCCTTCTAGAGTTGGGAACGACTAGCACATATGTGCAAGGGAAATCTTTACTTTTTTATAATTACCACTATCAGCTTTATGCTTAGATTTTGGATTGTTTGGAATACCTAGGATTGGAATTATCCTAGGAATAAGAACCATGTGAGAAAAATCATAAGGGAAACTATACTAAGAACAAATACACAAGTGGAAGAAATTTATTGGCTGATTATGAATTGAAGCTGGTCTGTTTTAAAGCCTACAAGTACAAAACAAATTATATTTTTATTGTGATTAATACAGAGATACCATACAATAATAGCTTCTATCGGTGTTTTGTATAACCCAATGCCATGATTCAGTAGAAATCTATTCATTAGATGAGGTACTAGTGTCATACACATTTGAGGAGAAATGTAGGCTTGCAGAAATGCTTAGCTGTTCTGGAATGATAGAACAATGATGTCCATGTCCTAGAAGCCTTAGTAGAAGAAAAGTAATACTTAAAAAGATAATGCTGCTCTAAATCAAGGTCTTTTAGCAAATATAAGCTCAACACCAACTCTATATTACTTAATTAGCACCAGACTGGGTTTGATTCTTGGGGACAAACATTTACTATCCTGTATATCTTTTCCCGCTCAACCTTGCCAAGCATAGTTTTTTTTTCTTCCTATGATATCCACCCATATGACATTCAACCCCCAAATGTGGGTTCTTGCTTTTTGATTACAGACTCAGGACAGATTGATTGGCTCTTCCTAAAACTCATTCTTAGTAATTTATTAAAAATCCTTAATTTGAAGATTTTTATCCTTTCTCTCACCTTTTTTCAATGTCTTTTATATGTGTGCATTATTTCTTAATTCCACTGCTTTAATTATTATCATAGGAATACTTGTTCTGCATGATCCTATGTTGCTCATTGTCTTCCTTCCTAGCATTTATCTCGTTTATTTTTCTAGAACAATGCCCAGCTTAGTTGACTCTTGAACCAAGAAAAAAAAAATCTACTACCTTCTCATCTTATTCTCAACTGTTAGTAAGCATACAGCCTGCAATTTTTAAATATTTGATATTAGTCTGGGTATGTCACTTTCTTATTTTATTTTTCCAGTTAGGCTATGTTTTACTTTAGGTAAATGAAGTGAAATCATCGGCCTATAGCACTCACTAATTAATATTTGACTTCAAACTGTTGACTCTACCTGTCATTTCTTCAAATTCTGAACTGTAATATATTATGAACATTTCTCAGAAGAGAAATTATGTGTTCTGGCCCTCCCAATAGCCCTTTTATGTTCTACATAATGACCTTTTTGGTCAATGGGATATCCATTATCCTTCTTAAATTAATTATTTTTTCATCAATCCTTTTGTTCTTTCTGAAAACTTGCCTATTCATTTGGTATTTCTCTTCCCATGTATAGTTTTATTTACAGATACCCTAAAACAATGTTTTTTTAAATCTTAGACAAGTGTGCTATCTCACTCACTTGTGTATCGCTTATCTTGATAAGTAGCTCCAGTCCAGTCTGCAACCTAGGCAAAATAAAAATAAGTATCTTTATATGAAACAATCATTGAAAAAAAAATCAACATTCTCTGAAATTATCCCCCAATGCAGTTGAATTTCTGAGTTCTAGATCGCTTTCTCTAGAGACACCACAAAGACTAATATATGTACTAGGGGAATGCAGCCAAAAATAGTATTCCCATATTATTATGGCTGCATCCTTTGTCAGTATACTTTCATTTTTTCACCTTTAATTGTTGTAATATAAGTATACTAAACAAAAGAGCTTATTCCTTTATTTAGTTTATTGCAACAAAAGCGCTTATTGTGATTCATCACCTTGCACTTAAACTAACCCATGCTTTGTTTCAACATACTAGGAATTGGTGCTGTAACAGGTTATCAATGAATCAATACCCTCCAACGTATTTCCCTTTTAAGCAACATATGCGCCACCAATGACATTGCCAAAGTTCCCTAAATAATTAAGAAGCAAATGTTTTAAGCCAAGTTTTACCTAGATTCTATCATCTTGTATACAGATGAGGATTCTGTATTTTTCATAATGTTACTGGACTGTATGTCCAAGTATATTTCACCTTTGGTGATATTAACAATATTAGGAGAAGGTCTATCATTGAGATTCCCCGTAACGGGATGCAACCTTAAGGTTGTAAGGTTGAGCTATACTGAAAAACCAGAGTGAAAGAAAAGCTAACTTTTTAAAAAATGTAATATTTTGCAATTTATTTCCTATGTAGCTTGATTCCAATTCAGATGTTGTTCTGGGAATTAAGGGAATTAATAGGAATTAAGATACAGATTCCTAAATAATAAACAAACTGCCCAAAGCAGCATTTGTATTTAAAGAAAAAACCACTAACAGAGGGTCTCAAACTGACAATGAGTTAAAATCACTTAAGAACTTCTGTGCAAAGATTCAGATAAAAGTACCTTTCCAAGCCGATCTCCTTTGCTGAAGGGCTGATAAGGCATATCTTTGAATTGCTCTGGTACAGCACATGGACCCCAACCAGATGGGTTGTCCTGGACAACAGGTGTAACGAATTTTGCCATCTTCTATAACTATCAAGAAAGATGATAGGAGTTAAAATACAACAATAGACCGTATAGAGCATGCGCCTTGTGATGCATCGTGACATTTTTTGCCTTTGAAGAGCAGCGGTGGGCGTGGCCTGCACTGACACATCTGATCAGTGGGCCACCAGTTATTGCCCTGGTATAGAGCAATAATCAGTTGATGGTTTAATATAATGAGACTCAAAATGAATATACAAAAGCTGCTAAATCCCAGCAGAAGATAAAATTTATTCAAAATCCAAATGGAAAACATGTCCATCATTATGATGAAATAATTTGGAATTTTTTTTATTCTGATATATATTAAAATCCATAAGGCAAGATATTTTAACTTCATGTTCAACCTTTGAAAATGATATGCTATGCCTCCTACTCAGGGGTGAAATTCAGCAGGTTCTGACAGGTTCTAGAGAAGCGGTAGTGGAAATTTTGAGTAGTTCAGAGAACCGGCAAATACCACCTCCGTCTAGCCCCAGGGTGGGGTGGGAATAGAGATTTTGCAGTATCCTTCCCCTGATACTCCCATGAAGCCACGCCCACAGAACCGGTAGTAAAAAAAATGATTTCACTACTGCTCCTACTCCTAGTAAACCACTGCAACATATAAAACACAATGTAGTATCATCATGTAACAAAAGGCATAGTGCATACCCAAATCAAGATGTATTCATCAATCTAGATCTGTTAATATATTTTACAGAATCTGGGATCAGATTGTATTCTCTGGACTCTTAAACCTATTTCCAGTATTTTTAATTTGTTATGTTGTTATGCAGTTTATATAAAACACCCTATCTTCACATAAACTGATTTGATATCTCCTTTTTTAAGTGACAATGTAATTTCCAGGTCATTTTTTTCTTAATACAGCAGTTTCTCACACCTCATTTTGATAAATTTCTACTGAAATACTATCTTATGATTCCCAAAATTTAACAAAAGTCACTGCAGCAGCTGATAATAAACACATTATTGAAATATATGGCAGCAACTGTTCAGATTTTTTGGAGTTGTAAAGTAACATAGAGGCAGTTGAGAGGGAATAAGGGATACTACTGTATGAGAGGAAAATTATTGGTGTCAAACTTTTCCTCTTTTCTCTGAGAGGAACCAATGGCAAGTTTAGTGTTTTATATATTTTTAGGGGGTTTACATTATTTTTTGCCCCAACATGGGAGTAAATTATGCTACTAATGTCAACTACGCTAGGTCTTTAAAAAGTAACATACATATCTACACGCTGCATTGTCTCTCTATAAATTGAATGACAAATTTAAAGAAAAAATAGTCTTGAAATTAAAGAGTTTAGACAACTTCAGTCTAGCAGCTGTTTGCAAGTACTGACAATTTCTAAAGATCCGCTTTCCATTCAGAGTATGAACTCAAATGAACATGGAAGAGATCGTCATAATCTAGACGTCTCAGCAAATACGACCAGACCAGGTTGCTGTTCTTAACCGACGTGGGGAAACAAAGAGGTAAATGTCACATTAGGGTCTTTCTCAGTATTATCATCAGTAGTTATATCCTGAGTTGAGTTACTGCTTTGGAGCAGTATGGGTCTTCATCATGGATGGGTCTTCATCATGACGTTGGCAAAAACGGGGAACAGGAAACGAGGCACCAACTTTTACTATGGAGGCCTATTAACGGGGCAGGGGAATGCGTGAATATCTAAAGATCTAGAAAGGCCTGAATGGGGCCTATTCTGAAGGTTCATGGGGCCTCACCACAGGAAAGGCAGGAGGGGTCCTTAACCACACCCTGCATCCTAGTTAAACCTGCCGGGGAAAAAAGACGCCGGCGTTCCGCAGCGCGAAGGGTCGTGGCCTCAGCTCCAGGATTCGCCTCTCACCTGTACGACCCAAATGGGCCCAGATGGCGCCGGATTCAGCCCAGCAGCTGGAAGCGAAAAAGGCTCGACCGGTAGTGACAGCCTGCTTAGTCGCTCGTTTCAACTTCCGGCGCTTTTTTTTTTTGCGCTGTGTCATTATACCGCGACGACGCTAGCAAAAGGTGATAGAGTACTGTTTAAAAACTAAGACAGAGCGTCGCAGTCGGTGTTGTTAGACAGCGCCTCATTTTGGTTACATTTGATGGGAAATAATGTGGAAGATGACATGGAAGAAAGGAAGGGTGGGGGGAACTTAAAAGAAAATCTTTAACAGTCTGGGGATGAAATGCTTCAAATATCTTGGGATGCAGTAAAAAAAAAATCATCTGGCTAAAACTGTCATGAATAGCCAAACTTTCACAGAACTGCACTTGTATACATGTTTAAAGAAAAATATGGAATTTTCAGGGTAATTAGTTTAGAACTAGAAATGGAAGCGTCAGGCAAGGTTGTTTTGCAGAAGTTATGAGTCTTTGAAAAGGATTAGTGGAAATGCTAAAGAAAACATTGGAAAATTCAAACACATAATCATTTCACTTGGGAAATTTATTGAAAGGGTGGGATGCTGTTGGAGAAATTTCAGGAACTGGATTATTTTTCTACTATTAGAAATAATTTTTTGCCCAGATTAATAAATATAACTGAATACATTCTTAAACCAGAACTGTTCTCATTATGTATTTTATCTGAAACATAGATAGTTGTTTTCTTAAATTATAATGGGAGAGCCCTACTGGCTAGAATATGAATCTCTGCAATGCTAAACATAATGCAAATAGTAAAAGGAAGGAGAAAATCTTTGCTTTAAAAATGCTATTTTCTAGACAAGGGTATATATATATATGGTACTAACTTGGACTTGAATTATATCAGGGATGTCCAGCCTTGGCAACTTTAAGATTTGTGGACTTCAGCTCCCACAATTCCCCAGCCAATCTTAAAGTTGTCAAAGTTGTATACCCCTGCATCAGATTGTTTATTTGTAAGTCAAGCTGGTGGATTTGTTCTCTTGTTTCTTTACACATGCTTGTAAACTGTATAATTCAATCTTTGTTCATATATTTGGCTACATTCATATTTTTTTGCTTTAGATCATTTTTTTTCTGTAGAAAACAGTATCCAAGAGATCGGTAATATTTACAGCAGCAAAGCATCGTAATTACTCAAAACATTTCTTAATTAAATTTGCATTTTCTTTTTAACCAAATGGTATTTATTTTCCAATGAAATACTAGCATTCTGAATATTCAATAGTTTCCCTGCCCACTTTTCAGCTTTTCAACCCCCAACAAGACTAGAAATACATTTTACTCAAATAATCTGGTCACTATACTATGAATATTGTATGATGGATAGGTTATTACTCTTTTCTTCTCTTCTTCTTATATCACAAGGAGCCAGAGAGGAACAGTCATAATACTTTCCCTTCCCACTGAGCTCAAGTCATGCTTAGATACATTTTGTTTTTGTAATGGTTTTCTGAATATTTTCTACAAGGTCATTTCAATGGCTCCCTATGTGATATTGATTTTGTTCATCTTCTCAATCAGATAGTTCAGAAGCTGAGATGTATTTTAAAGTCTACCACAAATTACAAATTCACCTGGCTTCAAGCATAGATTGCTTTTAAGGCAATCAATTGTGCAGTTCCTAGAGCTGATACCATGTCTTTACTATAGTTTCCCTTTCCTGCAGTTTCACAGCTGAGTTTGGTGCAGTTTATTTCTGCATCAGCAAGCTCATAACTCCCACCTTCATTCAGTTTCAATGTTCATTCATATATTCATTTCAACATGCATATCTTAGATAAGCTTTACATTTTGTAGTATTATGAACATTTTTTCATCTCTGACATGGGGAAAAGCTAGAGTCTATTATAGGTATAACTTTAGTGTTGCAGAAAATGACAGGCTTAGACTTCTCAGGATACAGGAGGAGTTTATTTGGCAGCCAGGTTCAGAAAGCTAGCCCATAGCTAGCATTGCATGTTCTGAACAACCTTCATTATCGAAGCACGCATTTCTTATACATTCTCAAAGGCAGCGTAACACAGAAACATTTAACTCATTTCTTATTGGTTACCTTGAGGAAAAAACCTTATAAGGAGATGGGGTCTTACTTCTCCTTTTGTCTTGGGACACAGGTACGGACTACGTGTCTTTATGCGAACTTTAATTCAACCTTGTGGTTTTGGACTTTTGACATAGGGACATTTGCTGGAACATTTTGTGGTTGAAGGCTGATGACATTTCCCTATCCTTTTAAGCAAGCTTCTGACTGTTCCTTCTGCCATGTCTCCGTTTTTATATTTTTAATCCATATTTTATAGTACTTTATCAGTGCCTAGAGCAGTGATGGCAAACCTTTTTTGGCTGCCGTGCCAAAAGCGGAGGCAGCATAGGGGGGTTGTGTGCGGGTGCGCCACATCCACTTTTGCCACAGTTTTTTCGCCTTCACCAGGCTGCAGAGGTTTTCTAGGAGCCTTGGGAGGGTGAAAACAGCCCCCCCCGCTCCCCCAGATGCCCTCTGGAGGCCTCCGGAGCTTCCTTGAAGCCTCTGGAGGGCAAAAAAATGGACCTACAGGGAATCCGGAAGTTCGGGAATGATGACTTCCGGTTTGTACATAGAGCTGATTTTCGACCTCCAGACCCAAAAATGGCCCTATGGATATGGTGACCAGATTTTCAGATTGGTAAAGAGGGACACCTTTGACCGGGGCGGGAGGGGGCTTGATTAAAAATTTTATACGGAGCAACAAAACTTTTCATATAACGCAAAAATAGTATTGTAATTTTTTTTATTTCAACATAACTACAATTTACAAATATAAATTGTAACTCTTGCCAAACATCAGCATTTTGATCATGTGACCATGAGGATGCTGCAATGGTCGCTAAGTGTGAAAATGGTTGCTAAGTGTGAAAAATGGTCATCAGTCACTTTTTTCAATGCCATTGTAACTTTGGTCACTATACCACCTTTCTTGGCACAGTTCTTAAATGAATAACTGCAGCTGACAAGTTAGTAACATAAGTGAATCTGGTTTCCCAAATTGCCTTTGTCAAAAGGCAATTAAAATGACCCCAGGACACTGAAACCATCATAAATACGAATCTGTTGCCAGACATCAAAATTTTGATCGCGTGACCATGAGGATGCTGCAACGGTCGCTAAGTGTGAAAATGGTTGCTAAGTGTGAAAAATGGTCATCAGTCACTTTTTTCAATGCCATTGTAACTTTGGTCACTATACCACCTTTCTTGCCACAGTTCTTAAGTGAATAACTGCAGCTGGTATTTTGTATTTTGGATAGAATCTTTTTTTAAATAGTCTAAGACAATTTAAAAAAAGAATCCACACAGAATAAATTGAAGTAAAACATTTCAAAGTATTGTGCATAGAATTTTTAAAAATGGTTTCACTTCAATTTATTTTGGATAGAATCTTTTTTTAAATAGTCTAAGACAATTTAAAAAAAAGAATCCACAAAGAATAAAACTTTTAAAAAATCCTATGCACAATAAATAAAATATTATTTTAAAATACATTAAAAAATAAAAGAAAAAAACCCAGCTCACTTACCAGCAGGCACAAGTGAGCACTCCAAGTCAATCCAGAATGATATAGATGTTAATACAAAGAACTGAGCAAATTAAAATTGTAAAATTAGTCAGGGAAATATTTTTCAAAGAAACTTTGCCACCATTTTACCTCCAACCTCCGTGCCCCTCCCCTCCGGAAAATCCAGGAAGTAACACTTGCGGCTTCTCTAGCCAAGTATTTCCTGCAGCTCTATGGTACTTGGTCATTTTTGGTTAAAGGGGCGGGGGGGGGCGTTATGTTGCTTTAACGTTTTAATATCTTCAATGAAAGTACTGAGACAGAGAGAGGGCTTAGACAGAGTGTCTTTTGTCTTGCCCCGGTTAGGATTTCTTAAGCAAATCCATTGGGCTTTCAACATGAAGCCAGAAAATCGGGACTTTTTAAAAACGCTCCGGGACATGGGACAAATTGTTATAAATCATGACTGTCCCGATGAAATCGGGACGTCTGGTCACCTTACCTATGGACAAACCGGAAGTTATCGTTCCTGAACTTCTGGGTTCCCCATAGGGCCGATTTTCGACTTCCAGAGCCTTCAGGAGGCTTCCATTTAAAAAAAAGATTGTATCAACAATAAATTAAAATAAACCATTTTTAAAAATTCAATACTTGTAAATGTATTGTATATAGAATTTTTTTGAAATCATTTTATTTAAAAGTATTAGTATAGAATTTTTAAAAATGGTTTATTTTAATTTATTATGTGTAGAATACTTTAAACTGGTTTTATTTTAAATTATTGTGTATAGAAGATTTTAAAATGGTTTTAAAGGATTTTTTAATTATTTATAAAATATCTTTTTCAAAAAAATATTTTTAGGGAATTTTTATTTATTTATTGTTTATAGAATATATTTATTATAAGACATGTTATTTCTTTTCGCAAATGTTTTATTTGTGATGCAATATGTTGCTTTTAAGTGTGCAGGTTGGTGTGGCTGCTTTTCTATGGGCAGGCCAGGTTGGTGCAAGGCAGCTTTGCCAGATTTTGTGTGTTTCTGTGTGATACCTGGTTGTTTAGGTTAATCTGAGGTGATTGCTGGTTCTGTGAGCTTCTTGCACTGTCCTTTATAATTTCCCACAATGCCTTGATGGTTTTTATTCCAGCAGCTTTGTCCTTAGGATCAGGGGGAAAAAAACTGGTTTCGTCTGCAGTCTTTTGGGGGGAAATTGTTATTTTTTGGTGTTTTCCTGGCACTGCCATAGTTTTGTATGTGTGGGTGTGTAATGTCCTGTAGTTATATACACATTAATAATGATCAAGTACTAATAATATTTCCTTATACATTTTAGTGACCTTTTCTTACATAATTGGTGTTTTCTTTCATACTTTTAGATTTCTAATTTCTGTTTCTGTTAGTTAGCAATTGATAAAACAAATCCCATGTGAAAAAGTATTCGAAGCTTCTTGATTTTAATTGTCAGTTTATTCATTCCTGCACATTCTAATATTTATTCATTTTCATATCTTTGTTTTTCCACTGTTGTGCAAACACAATTCCAGCGGCTGTTAACATGTGTAAAATTAAATATGTATTGTATTCCCTTTGAAATGCCCAACCAAATATTACTGGTTTTAAATCCATATCTTGCTTTACCATTGCTTCTAACCATGACACCCCTAACTCTTGAATAGCTACTTGGTCTGTCCTAGGTACTGAACCTAATTCATATATTCCTGTTTTTTGAACTGAGAAATGAATTTCAGAAAAAGAAATCTCTATTGCTCTGTGAATCTACCTATGACATTCATTCTTGATCTAACTTCTTAGATGAAAAACTATATCTTTCCTGTTTGTTGGGGGACATCTGAAAAGACTGTACATTGTTGGGTGAAAACAGAGGTCCCTTCTGTTACCTGTAATGTAGTCCTCAGCTTACAACCACAATCGAGTCCAATCTTGTTGTATTTCTTCTGCAGTTCGTATTATTTAACAGGATGAAGAGGCAACAGAGTATGACCTCTAGGAAAGTCATCTTTCCTATGTAAGTAGTTCTTTTATTGTTTTGTGTGCTGGTTTCATCCTTAATATAGTAGTGCAAGCAATTAAAGTCTTCCTTTCTGTATCTCTTTGTGCAGGCCATTCATTGGAGCAAGGTGGTCAGTGGGTGACTTCAATACACAAAAGGACAGTAATCTTCTTTTTCTATTATTTTGTGTGCTCATTTCATCCTAATGCAGTGCATGCAATGAAAGAGTTCATTTCTGTGTCTCTTCTTTGTGCAGGCCATTCATTGGAGTCAGTGCTATTGAAGACTGGCAAGGAGAGTCATCTTCCTTCTGTAAGTAGCTCTTTTATTGTTTTGTGTACTTATTTAAGTAGTAAGTACACAAAATAATAAATTTCCTTTTTTATATCTTTTTGTTGATCATCCATTGGGCAAATAATTCAGTGACATCATCTTGGCCACTCCTACCCAGTCACATGACCACCAAGCCACTCCCATCTGGTCACATGGCTGCCAAGCCACTCCCACAAAGCAGGCCACACCTATAGAGAGGTTCCCAAAATTTTTGAAACTCACCACTGGTGCACTTGTCCCACTGGGCCTCCACTGTCCACTGTCATCGGCAAAGGCCTTTCATCAAGTTCTTTGCCTACACAAATGGAGCCGTTCCTTTGCTCGAGGTGAAACCGCAGCAGAGAGACTGGAGAGGAGATAGCTCTGTTGATCATAGAGATCTATGTAAGCGTAAGTGACCCGGTTGGGCAGGATGGGTGGGGCAGGATGGGTGGGGCGGGGGGGAAACATGAGTTATCTCAGTGGTCAGGGGAGGCCTTGTATGGTCAGAAGCACTTGGTTTCACCCACCCTGAGATACCATGCGCGCTTAACAACCCATGCATTTGATTAGCAAATGTGTGGGCGAAAGCAGGGAGTAATCTTGTTCAAGTTATGTGATTCATTGCTATGAATCCTTGGGTTACAAATGTAACAGGCGGGGTCCATTGCATTCGTGATTACATTCATAATATTATAGTTAGCCTGGCGTTTACAGCAGATAACTTCCAACCATTTGGAATAAAGATGGGGATTGGAAATAGGTATGGGCTGATCATTTCAATTGCATTTGTCTAGTTGCATAACTAGACAACCCATGACTTCTTGGGTCATTGTTTCAGAAATATGTCCTTACCAAGCTCCTTAATGCCTTAAACAATAGCAGAACTTCTAATGTATTGGAAAAGTTCTTAAAAAATCAGGGATATAATCAGGGATGTATCTGCCTTGAAAGTAACTCATATTGAACTGTATAACATAGTGAAACACCAACACCAAATGACCAAACACAAACAACAAATGACCACAGGAGGTGTTTATTGCATTTTGTATTATGTCATAAAATACCTTCTAATAATTTTAGTATGTCATAGTTTAGTATAAAACGCTTTATAAAATTTACAAAATTTTCAGTTCCACAGGAATCATGGGTCTCGGATTTTGCATGCATTCTGTAAATTAGCCTTGGTTCAAAAATTGTTGCCCTGAAATCCATCATTTCAATCAGTTAAAAATTATAGACAACAGAGTTTCAGTATTACCTGTTTTTTTCAGAGTATAAGACGCACCTTTTCCCTAAAAAAAGAGGGTGAAAATCTGGGTGCATCCTATACACTGAATACAGCATTTTTGGCCACTGAAACCCCGCCCCCTTTGCAAAAATGGACATGCAGAGGGTTTGGGAGGCTTGCAAAATGCTCCTGAGGGCTGGGGAGGGCCATTTTTGCTAGGTTTTGCCCCCCCCCCCCAGTCCCCAGGAGCACTCTACAAGCCTCCCAAAGCCTCTGCATGCCCCCCCTTTTTTTGCAAAAAACAAGGCATGCAGAGGGTTTGGGAGGCCTGAAGAAGCAAAAACTTCTTTTAAATTTACCTCTTCAAAATCATGGTGCGTCTTATACTCCGGTGCGCCTGATAGTCCAAAAAATATGGTATATAGATTATGCTAATATATTGGGGCATTCAGGTGATATAATCTTTTATTAATTATTCTTTGTTTTATGTCCTTTTCTTTTTTTTTAGGGATAATCCATTTAGACAGAATCTTTGAAGTTTGGTAATTCTATGGCATTATGCTTCAGGCTGGTTTTTTTAAATGGGGGGAATTTAGTACCTGGAAAATGCACTGCTCCCCCCCCTCCTTTTTTCCCAGCAGAATATCAAAATATTACAATTGTACAATTTGGAGATTTCTGCATCTTGCTTATATTTTACTTTTTGCATTCGATATGTTACCAACATTGACTAGCCCAAATATAAAAGCAAGATATTATTGATCTATGACTAGATATTGTGTTATGCATTGAAACAATAAAAGATAATATATATGCAAAATAAAAATAGTTTTATATAGTTCATAAAAATAGTATTCCTATGTACATATCTGGCAACATTTATTTTAAGGAAGAGAAAGAGATGTTTTAAACAGTTTCCAAATTGCTGATCTCTAATATTAGCACCAATGTGCATTAGGAACAGTTTCTTTATACAAGTCATTAATTTGGCTTAGACAACAAATTATTTTAATGTTTATATTCATATGATACTTTATTTCATTGTTACATAAGACAAACTTTGTAAGAGGCATGGAATGATTTGAATATTTTGAAGTTCCAGAATTTCTATTTATTCATTAATTTATAGAGCAACTGTTTCAGATATATGCTATATTACAGAAAATCACTGATCTTTACATCTTATGTGCTTATATTAGAGTTTAGAGTTTAGTGTTTTATTTCATTTGTATGCCGCCCTTTTCCCTAAGGGGACTCAGGGCGGCTCACAACTCAAACAAGGGAAGGGGAATACAGACACTTTAACAACAACACAAAACAATACATAGTTAAAAGCACAATAATCATACCATTCGAGATAGGGGCAACGATTCTTTAGCCCCAGGCCTGTCGGAACAGCCAGGTTTTAAGGGCTATGCGGAAGGTCTGGAGGGTGGTGAGGGTACGAATCTCCACGGGGAGTTCGTTCCAGAGGGTCGGAGCAGCCACAGAGAAGGCTCTCCTCCGGGTAGTCGCCAGTCGGCACTGGCCGGCGGATGGAATTCGGAGGAGGCCTAGTCTGTGGGATCTAATTGGTCTAGTGGAGGTAATTGGCAGCAGGTGGTCTCTCAAGTACCCGGGTCCAATACCATGAAGGGCTTTATAAGTAACGACTAGCGCCTTGAAGCGTATCCAGAGACCAATAGGCAGCCAGTGCAGCTCGCGGAGGATAGGTGTTACATGGGTGAACCGAGGTGCACCCACAATCGCTTGCGCGGCTGCATTCTGGACAAGCTGAAGTCGCCGAATACTCTTCAAGGGCTGCCCCATGTAGAGCACGTTGCAGTAGTATATTGATATATTATTGATAAATAAGATGTGAAAAAGGAAGTCTCCCTAAAACATGGAATTGAAGGCACTGCCTTAATTTCAGTGGTATTGGAATACAAAGTCACTTGCTGGAAATGTTATCTTGTTTCATACAGTGCAGAGTTCATTTTCTTTCTCTTCACAGTTTCTCCATGTTCTCTGCATGGCTCAAACTCTTTCCAGTTTGTGGATTTCTAGCTGAGCACCAATTGCTACATTTCACTAATCTACCCCTCTTTTTTCTTCTTCAAAGCAATAGCCATACTTATATCAGCCAGAATTCTCAACCAATCCCTCATGTTCCCTCACACCTTCTAGATTTCTTCTAGCCATAAAATATTACTGCTTTATTTGCAACTGTGATTCACACCTAATTAAATAGGTTCAACAGTCACCTTAATTGCCTTTCAATTCTTTATAAAAACAATACTATTTCTAGTAGACAGTATGAACTGATTAAGGGAAATCACCTAATTTCTTTTTCACAGCATGTCCTCTTTCATGGAATTGTACATTTCTAAATAATATCATTCTAAGAAATATTAAGAACCACAATTTTTTTCTTCTTACACTACCATCTTAACAGTGCCAAAAAGTTAAGTAAGCTACATGAGAAAAATATTCTGGGAGATTTCCTCTGTGTTGTTCTGCTATCAAGGCTCACCTATACTCGCTTGAACTCTTTAATTTTCAGGTGCTTCTCACAACCACTTGTACAGTGATCAAAGTTATGATGGTGCTGTAAAACTAGATTAAAGTATAACTTTTCCCTCAAAGCCAAATAAAAGTGCTATCCCTCAGTCCTTGAGCTTGCAAGAAACAATACTAATATAAAATTCGCTGCCCATACTGGTATGATCCTACCATAGGCATGATACGAGTCCCTTGGACTGCAAGGCAATCAAACCAGTCAGTCCTAGAGGAGAGCAACCCTGACTGCTCTTTAGAAGGCCAGATCCTGAAGATGAAACTCAAATACTTTGCCCCCCTAATGAGAAAGAAGGACTCACTGGAGAAGAGCCTAATGCTAGGAAAGATTGAGGGCAAAAGAAGAAGGGGACGACAGAGAACGAAGTGGCTGGATGGAGTCACCAAAGCAGTAGGTGTGAGCTTAAATGGACTCTAGGAGATGGTAGAGGACAGGAAGGCCTGGAGGAACATTGTCCATGGGGTTGCGATGGGTTGGACATGACTTCGAACTAACAACAACAAGGCATGATACAAGCAAATGGTACTCTCCTTATTTACACGTACAAGGTGTATTAAGGATAGGGATTGGTGGATTCTCTTGACTTTCTTTTACTCTCATTAATTACTCTCATTAATTTAGGTTAGGGTTGGGTAATGGTAAAAGTGATAGCTAAGGTAGAGACAAATTTTGACAGATAGCTAGACTGGCAACAGTTGACATCAGGCAGAGAATTGCACCCTGAAGCAGCAAAGAATTAGTTTGCTTGTTACCTTGCACTTCACTGTGCAGCCTCCTCCCTGCTGCTAACCAGGTGCTATTTAGATTGATTTCTTGAAGTCTCTTGACCTGGGAATCATCTTGGAAATTTAGCAGATATAGGACAGAGGTTGGTTTGAAAGGATCAAACTTTTTCTATGTCCAAAAGGGGGAAAATCTAGAAAGACATGTCTAGATCTGAATGTCCTTTTGAGGAGCCTTAAGATGATCTATGGTACACTACTGGTTGATATCTCACAATTTGTTCTCTTCCTCTGTGGATATGAGGGTTAAACTATTTAATAATTGGTTTCCATCAGTTTTGTGTGTGTTGCTTCCAAATGAAAATTGTAGGAGAAGAAAGGAAAGTTAAATAATGTTAGAGAGCAGAGATACCACTATCCAGTCACCACCAGATGGGATTCCTAACTGGCTGACCAACCACACTCAACATGTAGTCATTAATGGAACTGCATCTACATGAAGGAAATTATACAGTGAGGTACTCCAAGGCTCTGTCTTAGCCCCAGTACTCTTCAGTATCTTCCTCAATGATTTAGATGAGGGGATAGATGGAGAACTCCAAGCTGGCAGGAATAGCCAATACTCCAGAAGATAGATTTAAGGTATACAAGGATCTTGACAGTTTTGAATACCGGGCCCTATCTAACAAAATGAGATTCAATGGTGAAAAAGGTAAGGTTCTACTTCAGGCAAGAAAAAACAAATGCACAGGTATAGTATAGTTGGCGCCTGGCTCAATAATAACAGAGAGGGATTTTGAAATCCTAGTGGACAATCACTTATCTATCAGTCAGCAGTGTGCTGCAGCTTCCAAAAAAAGCCAATGCAGTTCTAGACTGCATTAACAGAGGGATAGAATCAAGATCATGCGAAATGTTAATACCACTTTATGATGCTTTGGATAAGACCACACTTGGAATACTGCATCCAGTTTTGGTCACCATGATATAAAAAAGAAGTTGAAAAAAGAGAATAGAGAAAGAGTAGAAAGAGTACAGAGAAGAGCAACAAAGATGATTATGGGATTGGTAATTAAAACATATGAAGGACAATTGCAGGAATTGTGTATGGCTAGTTGAAAAGAAGGACTAGGGGTGACATGATAGCAGTGGCTGCTACAAAGAAGAGAAAGCCAATCCATTCTCCAAAGCACCTCAGGGTAGAACAAGAAGCAATGGATGGGAAGTAATCAAGGAGAGAAGTAACCTAGATCTAAGGAGAAATTTCCTGGCAGTTAGAACAATTGGAACAACCTGCTTTCAGAAGTTGTGGATGCTCCAACACTGGAGGTTTTTAAGAAGAGATTGGACAATGATTTGTCTGAAATGGTGTAGGATTGCCTTCCTGAGCAGGGGGTTGGACTATAAGATTTCCAAGGTCCCTTCCAACTCTGTTATTCTATTATTCTGTTATTTAAATGGAGCTAAAGATGCACCAAAGACTCTGCAGAATGGGAAAACTCACGGCAAATTAGAAATCTGATCAGGAAATAACATGAGTAAGAAACAGCTTGACATCAACTGACTATATTCAAAAGAACTAAATAGGGAAATAGATGCAGAGATGTTGATGACTAGTCTACCAACAGAATGATAAGGGAAATCTAAAATGTGTACTTACTTCCATTGACTGTCAGTATAAGAGGAAATACTAATACTGGTACGGCTAAGGATATCTTAAAGCTGGCAATCAGATAAAGGCAAGACACATTAAAAAAAGTTAATGGGGCATGTTGTGTTACAGTTAAAGACAAGTGGGGAAAGGTTCTGGAACCTTCTGTGCTAGGTTGCAACTGCAAAAGCATAGATCAGAAACTACGAGTCAGAGATCAAATGTACTTTTGTGACATCAATCCCATTGAAACAAAAGGATCTGGCAATAGAAGAGGCTTTGAAAATCAAAGCTTATTCCATCTCTTCTTCCTTATATTTTTGCGGGGAGACCGAGGATACAGTCTCGAATTACAATGTGGAACTGCTCCCACTGGAGGGCACTGCTTCCTAAGAAATGAGGATTACAGCTCAGCATCTTGATGAAATTAATAGGAGGAGGCAAGGTAATATAATTGACAGATCCCTGGAGAGCTCATTCCTATATTTTATTTATAGCTTCTCAGATGGCTTGGCCCTGCCAGTTCCTTCTGATTGGTACTGGGGTTATTGAAAGAAGTGACTCCATTTTCTGGACCTTTAACTCTTTCTCCTTTGTTGAAAGCAGTTCTGACCAGAAATGACTCTCAAACATTTGAATCTCAGTCTTCAGTCGCTTGCTCTTTGACCCCATTCCACAATCAAGAGCCAGCTACTTCACTCCAACTCAGCTGCATTTATGTGCACTTGTGTGTAAAGATTTGTGGCTTGGTTCATAGCATTGATGTTTTCACCCTCCCTTGGTTTCAGCAATGAACTGATTCAACACAATGCCTCTAGCTGAAAAGGTGTGGCAGAGGAAACCAGAGTTACATTTCTGCCTGGGAAGAAAATGCATAGTGCCAAGTTCCTCCAACTCCCTAATGGTTCTGTCATCTAAATAATGCCTTGTTATTTGTTTATATGTTCAATTCTCAAGTTTAATTAGGCTTTTAGAGTAGGAAATCTGTTGGTTTTATTTCATCAATTTCTTAGGTTCTGTTTACATATCAAACATTTCAGCAAAAACAGTTCGTCAAGTCTTACAGAACCCAGCTGAATATTTTTCTAGATGAACAAGGTTACACTAGATCTAGTGAAGTGCCCAAACCAGGGGTGAAATTCAGCAGGTTCTGGAGAACCAGTAGCAGAAAATTTGAGTAGTTCAGAGAACTGGCAAATACCACCTCTGGCTGGCCCCAGAGTGGGGGAGTGGGAATGGGGATTTTGCAGTATCCTTCCCCTGCCATGCCCACCAAGCCACACCCACAGAACTGGTAGTAAAAAAAATTGAATTTCACCACTGGCCCAAACATAAGACACATGTGTAAGAAGCAGTGGTGGGGATCCTGCCGGTATAACAACCAATTCGGTGATTGCGTGTTTCGCACCTAAAGCACGCTTGATACGCATGCACAGTTTTAACAAAACTTACCTTCCACATTTCTTCTGGGGAGTAACACAGCTGAGGTGCAGCAATCCGCTCTGCCTTGCAAATCAGCTGAGAGGATATAGGTAAGTAAAGTGCAGGAGCGGGTGGCTGCACCTAGCTGATTGTCGGAGATACCAGTTCGCCTGAACCAGTCCAAACTGGCTGAATCCCACCCCTGGTAAAAAGGCTTTTGAGATTTTTATACAGAGCTTTGCTTCAAAAACGAAAAAAAAAAAGTTCAAACGAAATACCCCTTGAATACGCCTTGTGAAGCCATGCAGCAGCAGCCTCCCTTCTAAAGCAAAAAGCCACAGCATTTTTCACTTTGCATCGCCAGGGGCAGAGGTCTCCCTCGCAGCTTCCTCTGCAGGCAGAAAGCCTCTCCTGTCTTTTGCAAGCGATTGAAGAGATTGTGAGATGATCAAAAGAACTTCCTTGAGGTGAATCAAAGCCATCTCATACAAGCCTAATATGTCATATCATAAAGCAGCACACTGAGATGGTGTGATAGCTTGGATAATCATTGGAGGTGGGGACTTAGATTCAAATCTACCAGAAGAGAATATATGTACTGTACCGATTCTGTATAGAGAATAGGTTTCAAATCTATGCAACATTTACTGGGGCTTTGAACAATTTACTTCACTCAGTTCAATCTATTTCAGAGGATGATGTTTTCTTGTAGCTCCCCAAATTATTTGTTGCTCTTGGTAGCCATTTTAAGGCCCCAATGTTAAAAGACCCCAGAGTTGGGCTTTGAGATTCAGCTTTAGATAAAATTAATTTGGGAGACCCATCATCTTCGTAGCATACAAAGGTTTTTCTCGTGGAGCAGACACACTCAGATTTCTGAAATGAGTTTTTGTTTTTGGACTTTGCTTGAAGGCTACACCCGTGGCTGTTTATTTAACTTACTTGACTTTAAAGGCAGCGCTTGAGTCAACATCACAGCAGGATTTAGACATTATTGTGGCAGCTGCCAGAGAATTTGTTCATGATTGATCCCAATCTAGATGATTTCCCGTCATTTTGTGATTTTACTACAGTCACATAAATATACTGTTTTATAGGGTGCCCTGGGGATTTCAATATCTTAATAGTCCTATACAAAAAGTTGTTACATATGTTATGAAGAACACAGAGCACGTGTTACAAAGAACACAAATGGTGTTTCTGAGATAAGATAGAAGAGTCATGTAGGGAATTTATTTTAATACGCAAAGGAATTTTTCTCACTGAGGCTCCAGCCTTCTGGAACAACTTGTCCCCTGATCAGGGGTGAAATCCAGCAGGTTCTGACAGGTTCTGGAGAACCAGTAATGGAAATTTTGAGTCGTTCGGAGAACCGGTAGTGGAAATTTTGAGTATTTCAGAGAACCAGCAGCAGAAATTTTGAGTAGTTCGGAGAACTAGAAAAGAGACTTTCCCTTCCAAATCAGCAACACCAGAGTTGCTTCTATTTAAGAAGAGTGGTGAGTTCAAACCAGAGGTGAATTCCTACCGGTTTGGCCTGGTTTGGCCGAACTAGTAGTGGTATGCTGGCCTGAGTTGCCGAACTGACAGCGACTCAGGCTGGCCACGCCCCTGAACTGGTTCCCTGTTCACCATCACCGTTGCCACCTTTTTTTGAGTTCTGCACATGTGCAGAACAATTTCCAGTGAATTGCGGATGCGCGCACAGTACACATCCAGTGCACCTGCATGCACGAAGCACGCCCACAAGCAAAGTGGCAGTAACCCTGGCCACAACCCATTCCTGGTTCAAACCTCTCTGTAGGCAATAACCATTCATTTACCCAGATTCCAGGTGCCTTGACTCTCAACTTAAAACTTTGTAACTTTGGGTCTGGACTTGAACTTGATGACCCTTTTCTAATATTTGGACTTTTAGACTTAGCTTTACCACTCATGCCTGCTGTTTTGCCAAAGGAACTCTCTCAAGGCAAGCTTGCTGGACTTTGGGGGAACTTGTTTTCAGTAGTATGTGTGAGAGTGGGTATGTGTGTGTGCGCACAATTTCACACTTTTTTTTGCTGCTTGTTCAGTTCATTTGCTTCACAAACGTCTCAGTAAAGTTTGCAACCATTTTTTCTTTGTCCTTGCAAGTGCACAGCTTGAGGCAGCTATTTTCATCTTTGGAAGACATATCCCTCTGACTTTAAAGTAGTAATGTAGAGATTGAACCTGGGACTTGATGCATCAAAACCCATGCTCTGCCACTGAGGTCCAAAACATCTGAAAAGTTTTTGATTGAGAAAGAATGTTCTTTTCCATCATAACAGTTAGCTTTTGGTTAGCTAGAATTTGCTGAACAGATCCCTCTGTCGTATTCTGTATCCTCTGTTTTACTGTGGTGCTTCTGAGTAATATGTCATCCCCAAACAACTTTAAAGAATAAATGGCTATAGGTGCCAGATGCTGTATATTGAGCACTGAAGTCTTAATGATTACTCTAGCTACTTTAGTACCTAAGCTGAAGATGCAGAGTGTATTTCCTATGACAATAATGGAATGAACACTGCTGCTGATGTGAATCTACTGGTATATAGCAACTATAGAACTGAACCAGGTTATAGAATTGATATCTAAGGCTAAAGAAAAGTGGGAGGATGAATGCTTGCAATTATTAATCGGTACTTCTACTGATCTCCAGTACTAGCTTACCAATGTGTAGATCAAAGAGAAAATAGGGGACATTGTGCTTTGATTTTTGCTTGCATGAATGGAGAGGGCTTGCTGTGTTCTAAATCATAAGAAGAAAACACGTAAAGATGAAAAAGGGATGGTTTCATGCCGTTCTTGAAATAGTTCAGGTAATATGTAGGCTTGGAACATAACCTTTTCACTTGCATTCCAGGGATTTATTGGGAAACCTGCATATTTTTCATAAATGTATGGATGTAACTGCAATCAAAATTAATATAATGAAGTCAGATAGGAAAAGAAACATAATATAAAACAGGCCTGTCAAACTGGTGACCTGCGGGCTGAGTGTGTCACGCACAGGCCACACCCAACTTGGCTCCACAAAGGCAAAAAACATCGTGATAAGTCATGATATGTCACATGATGCGATTGAATTTGACACTTCTGATATAGAAGGTGAGGTAATCTGGCTGGGACATCTATAATCCATTGGGTTGATTGGCTAATCTGACTGACTAGGCAAATGTCCCCTTCCTCCCTCACTGCTGCATGGATATTTCTCCCAAAGCTGTGTAGTTGATGGAAGAGGATGACTATACCTGGTAGAAGGAATCCACCATTGCTCAGTCAAGGAATATGATATGCTGGCAATTTAAATTAGAGGCAAGACTATACATGTAGAACAATTCAGCCAAAGTTCAGTTCTTTATTTGCGTACACCCAATAGACAGAATCTTGCCAGATAGAACACTAGCTACTGTACTGTCACTTTATGGATATACCCTGGGAGATTCTAGGGAGTGGCTGCCCTTACTCCCTTCCATTGTCTCCTATCTAACTCCGAACTGTCTACCTCTTGTCTCCTTTTCTGGACTGGGCTCCCTCCTTCCTGGGAAACTGCTATTTCACTGTAGTCCATCACACCAGCTCCCCCTTTTTGGGCACCATCTCTCATATCAGTGAAAGAGTTAAGATCAGGTTTTCCACTACAGTGATCAAGAATGTTATTGTCACATATTGTAGTGGGTGGAGAAGAAACAAACAAAGCAGATTAATAGCCGACTTCAAGAAAACAATTGTTATTCATTCTTTAGTTATCTGAGAAGACTTCATCTTATGAGCCAAAGACATATATCAAGATGTGGAGGCGATCAACAAATTATTTGGAGAGTAGAAGTCTAAACTTGAACTAAGAGAACCATACACAAACTGGAAGCTGTCTATATTATGTGAGTTTGGCTTATAATGGATGTTAATTTACTTCAGTTTTGAAATAATTATATTTAGGGGTTACTGTAAGTAAAATATTAACGGAGCTGGAAATTCAAAAGCGCATACAATAATAAAATCAGGAGTTCTTTGTCAGTGACTCTGAAAGTAACAATAGGATTGCTAACTGTATAATCCCCGACCTCCAGTCCTTCCGACGCGCCCTAAAAAGTTGGCTTTTCCAGCAAGCTGGCCTGGCCTGAACAAAATAAAATAAATGATTGATTGATGTTAATTTTAATCAATTTTTTAAAAAAATGTTATTGTTAATCTTAATTGGGTTTGTTTTTTGGATACTCTATCTAATTTTTTTTAACTTTTGTAATATGTGTTTTTTTTAATGTTGTACACCTCCCTGAGTCCTTGGGAGAAGGGCGGCATATAAATCCAATAAACCAAACCAAACCAAACTCAGGTGAATCAAAATTACAGTTGCATAGAGAATTGCAGCCTTGGCTGATCCTTCTTGTGATTCTGCTGGTAGGATAAAGGATATAGTTTCTGAATACTGAAAAAAAAAGTTTTATTTATTTATTAGTTTATATTTCCTGTTTCTTAACCACCCATCTCCCTCAGAGAGAGGCTGTTGTTGCAAAGAAGTCTACAGAACACGAGGAAGAGGTATTTAGGGAGAGAGATAAAAGACGCTAACAAACCTACCTATCAATAAAATAGAAGAAATATATGAGAAGGGTATCTCATGCATGTCCTTGCATGCAGACGCATTCATTGGTAGAAGCAAATTGTCAGAAGAGTTTTCATATCATGTGACATATTTTCAAGCCAATTTTCACAACGAAATACTAGAAACTTTTTTTTTTAAATGATGGATAAAAATACCAGGATGATAAATTCAACACTTAAGATTTAATTCCATGCTTGACTTGTTTAAATACTGTAAATAACAGAGAAAGTCCTGAATTAAGGAAATGGGGTTGATGCTTGCTTGGTTCTCTAAATACCTGCCACAAGCAATACAACAGTGGGGTTTGTGTCATGTAGTTCAGAGCATAAGGAGCCTCCCAGGTGAAAAACTCCAGGGTACTTCATAACCCTTAATTCTCTGTAAACTGGGATTATTCAAATGCAGCAGTTGAGGGTAGATTTTTTTTGAGCACCCCCCCCCCAGTTGAAACAGATCAAAAGTTAAGGAGAGAAGAGACCGAACGAGAAGATAAAAGATGAATAAATGATGAAGAGAAGGGAGATGAGACACGGGAGGGACAGAGATGCTGTTTACAAGGGGCTGAATCAATTGTGGAATTTTAATCTGAGCCCTGATATTGATTGGTGGGAGATGCAGCAGAAAACTGCAGTGCTATTAATACAGAGAACATACTGCAATTTATCAGTGTCAGGCAGAGAATCCAACCTGCTGCTTTAATCCTTATGTTTTCTGGTGGTTTTTTTTTCATTACTAAATCTGCAAATAAAAGGGATGCTCATGTCATCCACGCTGGAGACCATTACAGAAAATAAGTTTCAATATTTCTGCATTTCAGAATGTTATAATCATACTATGCCCATACTAATGATGTCTTACTGTGGAAAGGTTGAATATTGTACATAATACTTGAGAGAGAGCTTTGATTTAGGCATGATGACAATTAATGCTTCCCGTATTTTTTTTCCTACTAGTTCTTGTCTTCAATTTTTGGAAAGACAATTTGCTTTGGAGAGGAGAATTTTGGAGAAATAACTTTGGTGTGTGTGACAGTCTGATTTTGCCCATGGCTCTCTAGCATCCAATCACTTATGTATCTAGCTGGACACATTGCATTTTTAAACTAATAAAGTGGAAAGTGAGCATGAGGGTGATAGCGCAAGTTCTCAACATTCTCATAGGAAAGGGGGGCTCCTGTTGACTGGCAATAAGGAGGAGGCAGACTGAGATTGGAAACAAAAGGTCTTCTGGAACGACCATGGAGAGATGGAGATATAATGGCTGGCCAACCAAGACTAACCTTAACAGTTGCTGGTTGTTAAATAGGTTCTTAGATAGGTATTGCTTCCAGGAGAGCCTGGAGCATATCTTTGAAATGGTTGTGAATGGATAGGGATGTACAATGGGCAAGAGTTGACACTGAAGACCAGAAAAATACATTGCTAAGTGATTTGGTTGTTAAGTGAATCACGTGTGATCTTAATACTTTTTACTAAATTGGGATTACATGGAAAAAATGAAATTCAATGTAGAGAAAAGTAAAGTCTTACACTTGGACAAGAAAAACCAAAAGTAGATGTATAGACTGGGTGAAACCAGGCTTAATAGCAGTAACTGTGAAAGGGATCGTGGAGTCTTAGTGGACAACCAGTTAAATGTGAGGCAGCAGCCAAAAAAGCCAATGCAATCCTAAATTGCATTAACAGAGGGATACAGTCAAGATCAAATGAGGTACTAATACCACTTTATAAAGCCTTAGTAAGAACATACCTAGAATACTGCATCCAGTTTTGGTCACCACACTATAAAAAAGATGTTGAGACTCTAAAAAGAGTGCAGAAAAGAGCAACCAAGATGATTAGGTGGACTAAATTAGCAAACTGGAGGCTAAAACATATGAGGAACTGGGCATGGCTAGTCTAGTGAAGAGAAGCACCAGGGGAGACATGATAGCAGTGTTCCAATATTTGAGGGGCTGCTACAGAAAGGAGTGGGTCAAGATATTTTCCAAAGCACCTGAAGGCGAGACAAGGAATAATGTATGGAAACTGAACAAGGAGAGATTCAACCGGGAAATAAGAAGAAATTTTCTGACAGAGCAATCAATCAATGGAACAGCTTTCCTTCAGAAGTTGTGGGAGTTTCATCACTGGAGGCTGTCAAGAAGAGACTGGATTGCCATCTGTCAGAAACGGTGTAGCGTCTCTTGCTTGGGTGGGTGGGTGGGTTGGACTAGATGACCTACAAGGTTCCTTCCAACTCTGTTAATCCGTTAAAGTATAAGTTGTAAGTGTGAGGATTGATCAGAAGCCACACTTTTCAACGTCACCATAACTTTGAATGTCATTAAATGAATGTTTGCACGTTGAGGATTACGTGTATTTGTATCTATAACTGTTACTTATCTCCTGCAGTTTCTTGCCTCAGCTGGACTTATTTCTGTGACCTAAAGCCAGTTTAGCCGGGGTGGGGATCAGAAAAGATGGCCTGGTGGAAAAGAGCAACTAAGTCAGAAGAAATGTTTTACAATCCTTATTTGCCATTTCAATCACAACTTCTCCTGTATACAAAAGGAACAGAGTCATATGGAAAGATACTCGTCTGCTACAATCAAATTTACATCTGATGTGAATGAAGAGGAGAACATACACTTTAGGAGTTCATGGCCAATACATTGTATCTATTTTGCTATTCATCAGTCATCCAATTGAAATTTTGTTTGCTTAAAAGATAATAGAATTCAGATTTTTCAGTCTGAAGCCAGGTGGACTATCAACATCCTGTACTTACTTGAAGAAATAAAGAAACTTTACTGAAAGTATAAATAATGTGACTTTTATACATCGAGTCAATGTGCTATTAAGTATAAATGAAAGAAATGGAGAAAAACACAGAAACATCCTCTTGAATTTTGAGCTCTGATCAACTGATAGTCGTCGTATCTTGTATGAAATTTCTGTTTACATAAAATCTTCAATATAATTTTTTTCATATTGTCTAGGACTCAGCCTTATTGTTCTTTACTTGAAATGATTATGTTATTAAATGTGAATGTTGTTACATCTTTACAAAAGATCACAGGGCTGCAGTAGATGCACAACAGCTGAGCAGCATAGCTTTACACAAGGCCATTCAGTTTTGCAACAGGTCAATTCCCATTTTTTAAATGACTATAACACTCCTAGGAAGGGGTGCAGTGGCTCGGGCTAAGACACTGAGCTTGTTGATCAGAAAGGTTGGCAGTTCAGTGGTTCGAATCCCTAGTGCTGCGCAATGGAGTGAGCTCCCATTACTTGTCCCAGCTTCTGCCAACCTAGCAGTTCAAAAGCATGTAAAAATGCAAGTAGAAAAAATAAGAACCACCTTGGGTGAGAAAGTAACAGCGTTCCGTGGACTTTTGGCGTTTAGTCCTGCTGGCCACATGACCACGGAGACGTCTTTGGACAGCACTTGCTCTTCAGGTTTGAAATGGAGATGAGCACCGCCCGCCAGAGTCGGGAATGACTAGCACATACCTTTTATCTTTTTAACACTCCTCAACCATATCCCAGTGATACATTTGCATTCAGATCTCAATAGGAGACACAGTGAGCAGCACCTCCCATTTCAAACATCTTGTAGGCATCATGATTGAAGTACTGGTCTCCATAGCTATGATGCAGTCATCTGCAACAGATGTCTTTTTTGTACACTTTGAGGGATGTTGAGCATTTGATGCTGAATGTTTGAAGAAGTGAACTGCTTAGGCTTATGGCTTTCAATAAAATCTGTTACAACAGGTGCTGCCATTCTCCTCCTGATTTTTGTCTATAGATGAATAGCTCATGTGGAGGTCTTTATTTATATGCTGTTTTTGTGATCTTGATGAGATCACCAGTATAACCACAAGAAAGTGGAACTGTTCCCAGCTCCTCTTCATATAAATATATTATCTGAATAAGGCTCCTATTCCAAATACTTCTGTACAAGTAGTCCCCAACTTGCAACCCACAATTGGGACCGGACTTACCATGGCTAAGTAAAGCAATTATTAAGTGAGTAATACATAATTTTACCTTTTTTTGCCACAGTTGTTAAGTGAATCACTATCACTGTTAAGTGAATCACTATCATTGTTAAGTGAATCATGTGGGTGTTAAACGAATCCAGCTCCTCCCATTGACTTTACGTGTCAGAAGCTGGCTGGGAAGGTCACAAAGGATGATCACACACTTGGGAACTCTAACTGTGATGACTCCCCCGGATGCTTCCCCAGATGCATCTCCAGATGTCAGTTCAGAAGAGGATGAACTAGTCCCAGGCACATCAGGAGGGGAGTATGTCAGTGGCTCCAAGCAGCCATCTGAGACTGATTTGGCTGAAACACAGCTGCAGCAGGACAGCTGTGAGGCTTCTGGTGGGCAAAGCAGGCAATTGCAGCCGTTCAGCAAAAAGGAGGAGGAACTGCCTTCTTCATCTGATCCAAGAACATGAAGGGTAGAGAAAAGGCAGGAACAGCAAAAGTCGGCCCAATTACTCATGGGGAGTCAACCTCACCCCTCTTGATGGCCTTCCACCAGAAATTGGCTATTTAGCACAGCAGACAGATGGAGACGATGCTGGGAACAATGTGTTTGTTTCCTTGCTCTATGTTCTTGCCTTGAACTTCAGATCGTGTCTCTTAAGCTGTGGCCTTGCCCTACCTTGCAGCCTTGGCTTTGACTTGGGAATTTGCTTTTGCCTAGTGGACTGGAGTTGCCTTTGACCTGAGGACTAGTGTTAGCAGTGGTGGGTTTCAAATTTTTTTAGAACCTCTTCTGTAGGTGTGGCCTGCTTTGTGGGAGTGGCTTGCTGGCCATGTGACCGAGTGGGAGTGGCTTGCCAGCCATGTGACCGAGTGGGAGTGGCTTGGTGCTTAGCAACCAAAATGTTGGCTCAGAAACACTGGCATTTGAAGCACGCAAGTCTTAAAGCTGTCAAGTTACAAGACCCTTGCACCCCTAACCCTTTAGGAAAAAAAACTCCAGGGATGTTCAAACTTGACAGCTTTAAGATTTGTGGACTTCAACTCCCAGAATTCCTCCTCTCACTCTTCATCTTGATGATGTGTGGACGGGCGGGGGGAGGGAGCTGGAACCGGTTCTAAACGGCATGGTAGATTTGTGGAACCTCTTCTATAGAAGAGGTTAGAACTGGCAGGAACCTACCCCTGAGTGTTAGCTTCATTTGAGTAGCCTGTGGAACACATTAGGGTTGAGCTGGTGTCAGCACAGGGAATTGCTGGGAAATTCAGGCTCTGAAGTCTTAATAAGGACTCCTTACACCCATGGTGTATGTATGTGAGAGCGGGACAAGCACAGTCGCCCTTGTAAATACATGCTGGTTGCCAAAGTTGATCACCTGACTGTGGGGATGCTCCAACAGCTGTAAGTCTGAGGACCAGTCATTAGTCACTGTTTCTCCTGCCTTTGTAAGTTTAGATGATTGCTAAACAAATAATTGTTAAATCCATGTCTATATTGGATTTCAATTTCATATCTATATTCTACTAAAACTCTTATTTCTGTTTGCCCGTAACCTTCAGTGACTGAAATTGGAAGGTATAGGGCAGGGCTGTCAAACTCCCAGCTCACGGGCTGGATAAGTCATGTACTGGCCATACCCACACCCGGTTTAGCAAAGCGGGAAAAAAGTCCCAATATGTCACTTGACAACATCGTGATGATGTGAGTTTGACACTTCTGGTATAGGGCAACAATGATTGAACTAAGGTAACTTAAATGGGTTAACCTACAAAATGCTGAGATCCTGATTGCTGTAGGAATACATTTGGGAAAGTTGTGCCTGGTTCGGCGTCACCATGTCTTCCCACTACACCTCTCAGAAAGCCATGCTTTGTACCATACAAAGGAAGATGGGAAGGCTGTATCGTCACCTTCTTTCCTGCCTCCCTCTGGCCACTGCACCCAATCAGCTGGCAGCTAGGCCTGATCAGCAAGCTTTGGAATCAAGGGTGAAATTTGAAATCTTTTAACAGCAGAGGGTAGAGGGAAGAAAAGGGAGCAACTTGGATGCTTACTGGTAAGGGAGGGCTGACTGGAGGGGAGGACAGGGTTGGGGGGGTGGGGGAAAGAGACACTAGTAAGTGAATGGTTAAGTCCTTTTTTCCCCAGAAGAGAGAAAAAGCTTGGGAACATTTCAGAATGGGCAGCAGCAGTATAGTTTTCCTTGCAGTCTGTGGCTACTTTTGTTCCCTCTCCCCACTTCAAAGTGGCAGTTTGTTTCACAGGTCATCCAAGAAGGAGGATTGATTTCTGACTGTCCATGCCAGCGTCTCACAACCAAAGTCAATGGGGAAGCCATTAGGAAGTCTGCTTCTCTCTTTTGGGTAAGGGTAAGGAAAACATATGGATCCTTTTAAATTAGTTTTCCTTAATTTTCTTTGGAATATTGTGCATAAAAGACTCCCCTTGTTCATGTCCACAAATATTAAGCAACGTTAGTCAATTTAAACAAAAAAAGGTTAGTCAATTATCTAAACATGATTTGAGCTATTTAAAAGATAATAGTTGAATAAATATCTATTCCAAAATAATTTTTAAAAGTTGATTTGCAGTAGCACAAGATAATAGTATAGGCCTAAATTTGCTTAGGAAAAATTTATCTGTATGGGATTATCTCCAAAGCAAAGTGATGCCATCACATTAACAGTCTACCAGCCAGGAAACAATGTGTCTTTCTCTTCTGGAAAATAGATACATAGAAAATATATCTATATAGTTATTTTATTAAGAACACAATGCTTAGTTGCATGGTTCACAGGCTATGGGTTGATTCTATTATATGAATATATAAAATTGCCTTAGTACGAGTTAAAATACTTTTGAAATGGATTTTATTAATTAGCAAGCTACATTTGTTTGGGAAAATGTAATAGTATACTGTATGTTCAATACCTTTGTCCTCTTTTAGAGACCTAGCTATAAACATAGTGTAAACTACCCAGAGAAAATATGGTTCTGAAAAGTAGCACACAGAATTTTAAAATAAAAGAAAATTTTAATTCCTTTGAAAAGAGTTGATGGTTAAAGTAATGATTTTTGATTGTGAGTCATTTTTACATAACATTCAGGGGGTTTTTTTGGGCGGGAGGGGGGGAGAAAAACCTATTTCACGTCAGATGTTACTAAGCCCAAACTTCTAAGTCAGGAAATGAATGGCACAGGCAATCTTAATGTTTTAAGGAACACCAAAAGGCACAATATTTTGTACTTACACTTAAATGCAAATTGTTTGGGTTTCCTGATGTGTTGCACCATTCTGTGCTTTTTTGGACTATAATTTCCAGGATTTCTCATCATTGGTTGGACTAGCTGGGAGTCCAGAGAGCTGAACTGCAGCAACAACAGGAGTGCCACATGCTTCTTAACCTTGTTCTTGGTTTTCTGGTCATGCTTTGTCATGCTGTGGTGTTGAAAAGGTAAAATTCTTTAAAAGTAGGTTTTCTTTTTTAAGACTTGGTATTTTATGTTTGAATCACGTTTCCAGGGTCGGCAGAAAATGACACAGAACTAAGAACTTTGTTGGGATTCAGAAAGCCTCACGACACCATAATTCAGTTTAAAGTGACTTTGAAGACCAAGCAAAAGGCAGATGCAATGATGTTGGCTTGTATTTTGTGGAGAAGTATGAAAAAGAGCTACCTGGTCATAAAATAGAAAGAGATACAGATCAGGATGGATGACAAGGGAAAGCCAAGACGCCAGGCTTAAGGCTGAGTCTGGCTGATGACATTATTACTGATATTGAGTCGGGGGCTTTTCCTGTCTGTGCTATGCAATTAATTATTAATATCAATCTATTGTCAGGGCACTCAGTCACTTTGGCTTGGAGTCCAAGAATGTTAATAATGAAACTTTGTTTCAGGTTTCCATGCTTCACTTTGTATTGTAGTGGATCACTTTCCCCCACAAAGCATATTTATTATGGTTCATCGCAGCCAGATGTTCAGACTGGATTTGCCATTTTTATATCCCCCTCTGGAGTTTTTTCAGGACCTGGGATAGGTAGATGTTGATGTTTTGTTGTATAAGGGGAATCATTGTAGGATGTAGGCTGTTCCGAGTAAAGCTGCCTTTTGCAATTTAGGGATGGTGAATTTGTCGTTGCCAAGTGGTGCTTCCAATTGTTTTGGGATTGCATCAGGTATCTATTACTATTGGTACTACTTTTTGCTTTCTTTTGCCATGGTCATTCTATTTTATTTGCAGGTCTTTCTAGTTTGTTGTCTTCTCCAGTTCTTTCTCTTCTCTTTTGCTGTCTCCAGATACTGCCATGTTCCATTATCCAGAGATTTTTGTTTTTTGGCAATTTGTTATTATGGTCCATCGCACAGTCAGCCAGATCTTCAGACTAGATTTGGAATTTCTGTCCACCTATTGAGTCCTTCCAAAAGACCTTGGATAGGCATATGTTTATGTTTGATGGTGTTAAATTATTCTCACAGGATGTAAGCTGTTTTGAGTAAAGCTACCTTTATTTTTGCATTTGATTGATAGTGAATTTGTTGATGATGATGCTGTTCAAGTGATGTTCCAGTTGTTTTGGGATTGTACCCAAGGTGCCCATTACTATTGTTATTATCTTTTTTTTCCACAGGTGTTCTATTTCTGTTTTTGCCCATTTCGCCATTTGAAGCAACTCTGACTGGCTCAGATTTGGTCCATTATGGATGATATGAATGTTTAGATCATCCAAACATTATATTATCATAGGATCTGAAAAAAAACCCTTTAAATGTAGTTATAGAAAAGTAAGAGATACCTGAAAGATTGCAATTAAGATCATCAAAATGTTTTCTCTGGATAGGAGAGAGGGCATATTGAGTCACACTTATGAAATTGCTTATTAAGAAAGTTGTATTCAGTGCCTTCTTTTTTAAGATGTCAAGGGAACTCCATCTTATAGAATTTTCTTTGGCTTTTTATTATGTTGTTTCTTTAAATGTTTCTCATGATGTACAAGTGGCTTTTTAAAAAAAACACTGACTCTAGATTTGTATTTCTTATTGATTGTAGACAGCTTACTTTTTTTGTATTCTTAATATTTTCACAATTTATCATATTTTTCTACTTTGAACTACTCTTTAAATTTGGTAAATAAATCAGCGTAAAAATAATCATCATAACCAAAATTAAACGTTGACTTCAGAAAACCTTTGTGAAATTGACTATAGATAGAAACACTTTTATAGGAAGATACCTATTTGCACCTATAGGTTCTGACTTGTTCAGAATGGATACTTTCATAGTATGAATTAATGCTCTTATAATTTGCAAAATGAATCTATTAGTGGAAATTTATATTCTTTGACAGGCAAAGAAATATATTTCTCTGCCTGCCAGAGAAAAACGAGCCATTCCAGTCAATTGCACCTTATTGCTTTTACATATTTTACTAGATATCTAGACTGCTAGCAAAACTGGACTTGGCAAAACCATGGCAAAATAGCTTCCATTCACCTCAACTTGAATCCTGTTTTCTTGGACATTTTTCCACAGAAGAATGGAAGGAAGAACAAGCCTTCACTTCAAACTACAAGATAAATTCATATAAACAAGGACCAAGTGATAATTTTTTTTTTTAAAAAAAACTTTATTTCATGTACCAGGATTTTTTTAAATTTTTCCTCTTTTTAAAATTTTCTTTTTAACAGTCTGAAAAAAATAATAAAGAAAATGGAGATTTGTGTTGAATTGGTTTGAGATGAACATAAGCAATACCCTTGGGAGTAAAACAAAACCTTCACCAGTCCCAATCTCCCCCACCCCTCTCATCTCATCTCATCTCCTCTCATACACATTTACATGCTCATTTGCATATGCACAAATATTCATTCAATGGTATTCTATTAGAAATACTCAAGAACATCACAGTAGCAAAGTCCTTGATAACAATTTTGGGATTTCAATCAAAATACTGTCCTCTGCTTATGCTGGAGTATAGGAAGCCAATTTTTAACTCATTTCTTGGGCTTTGGGTATTAGCTTATTTAACTCCTCCCAACCCTTTCATTGTTGATGGGCAGGCTGAGGCTTGGGCTATAGTTGCAGATTTAAACACTCAGTACTGAATGGGAGACCGCCATACTGATTACTAACAATACTGTGTCTCGGTATTTATTTCAATTTGTTCCTGTCCAGTTATTTTGGGATTGTATTGAATTAGTTATCAGCTAATGCCTGGGGAAGAACTGATTCTGCTATTGTCTCACTGTTTCATATATTGCTCCTCATCCTACCCTGAGTGGGACTCCATTTTTGTATCTAAGAGAATAAACTTAGGAGGAAGCAGCATTAAACTGGGTGGGTAGAGGTTTTTCTCTGACGCTATATAGATCCCAGCAGGTACAGGGTAGCTATGGGTGTGAAGGCTCTTTGAGTTTGAAGCAGCACCAGCATGAGCAGGAAAAATCAAGCAGAAACCTAAAGGTACTGGATATAATGGCTGGGTCAGGTTTACTTAACCCCCAATCTTCTTTCAAGGCAACATAAAAGGCTCAGATATTGCAAGACCACAGAGAATTAATTCTATATATATTTTTTCTAAAGCTCGATCTGCATCTTAAAGCTAACTTAGTGCCACCAACAGTTATAACCACATCTCTACTCTGACCCAAGACCTTGTTTAGGTACTACACTCTTGATCCCTCAGCTGCTGCAGCGCCAAATGTTCTTAACAAGTTTCATGATGATTTAGATGGATGCTGTGGGCATGTTATGTCTGAAATCTAAGAGGGATTGAAGATGAGAAAGGGAACATGTCCTTTTTTGGGCTGTTAGGCAATAGGAGAAGCAATGACATGATTTATGAGGAAGACAATCAGATACTTGAAAAGGAAAGCTAGTATCACTACTGCCCCACAAAGTTTTCTTCAACTGTAAGACCTCCAGATATGTCAACTTTTACTCTCAGACTGTTTAACAATGGCCACCTGGAGGACCTTCAGATTGTAAAGGTTGCCTTGCAGAGTTTATGTTCCCATCCTGGGTCAAATATCGAAAGTTATTTCTGAAGTGAGCAATTTTGAGAATTTAGCATCCAAGCCTAGCAGCAGAGATAGGAAGCTCATTTTTTCAACTGTTTAACTAAGAATGTTTAATAGATATTTTAATAGCTTTATTTTTATCCTTATCTTAGATTTTGCTAAGATTGTGCAAGACATAGGAGACACGTCTTCACCTGGCAGTAGGAACCTGACAACATCAGTTTCTTACTCACTAGTAAAGTCAAAGGAACTCCTTTCACATAAAATTCTAGCAACCTCTGGGGTAAAGTTTTCAATATTTCTTTAAGGCCATAAACAAGGCAGGGCACCAATAAAGGAATGGAGACCTGGCCTTGGAAATTAGCAAGCCAATTAAGGGGGATTTTAGAAAAAGCTTACATAATCCTGAGAAAGAGGAAAGAAAGAAACTCAAAATAACTCCACCTTGATTTTGTTTGGCATAAGTATGGACAGAAAGAGCCCCTCACAAATTTTCAAGATTCTGTTATTCTATTCGACAGTAATAAAGAACATGTTTGGAATACCCGCTATGCTGTTTCTTGACTTGACCTACCTCAAAGAGCTGACACCATCAGATCTGAGGTGCAAAAATCTGGACAATGTCTAGATGCAAAAAAGAGATGCAAATATACGGAATGCTTTGTTGTTGTATGGTAGCCCTAAAATAAGGAAGAGTTTTGGTAGGTATTCTGTATCTCTCTTTTCCTGCAACCATTTTCCTTTTCTATCTTACTGCATTTTCTACAGCTTCCTTTCCTAACATGATCTAGCTAACCTCTGCGATAGAACATACACCCCGCTTTCTTCCTGTCAGATACATCTTCAGTGAGGGGAGGCCAGCTAGAGATCCTTTCTCAAATTCGGTTGAAATCTATAAAGCTGCCAGATTCCATGTTTGGAGCACTTTGGCTGTTCTGCCTTTAAACCAGGGGTAAAAAAAGAGAGAAGCTGCAGTTTCTTCCAAATGTTGTGCTCCAGAGGTAGGGAAAGCTGCACTTACCAAATATTTCCTCTTCTGAATGATTTTTAAAAGCTCATTTAAAAGATAAAACTGTCCCGTACTACATATGGCAACACCATAAGTAGGCCTCAGAGAAAGGCAAGACTGAATGTACAGCCAGGGACTGGCTAGCACTAGCAACAGAAGGAAACCAGAGCATATTTCTTTTAGTGTTATGGATTTGGCACCGGAGCTGAATTTCAGCCAATGACAGCCTGTTCAGTGTACATGAGAGGAACTCCAATGGTTTTGGCAAGATTGATCCACAAAGCAGAAAAGCTACCGATGTAAATGAAGCTGAGGTCAGTGAGCAAATAGTAGCTACTTTGCCTAGCATCTTTCTAAAGCCTGCAAATGACCGCAAGGCAGGGGTCTCCACAGAGTTTGGTCAAAAAAAAAAAAGTCAAAATAGCAGAGTTCTGCCTGCTTTTATATACAACGCACATTTTAAAAAAGGGTGGTGTTTTGATCACACCATTGCAGCCACCATCCTGACAATTTTTTTTACCATGCCCCATGGATATTCCTGCTACAGGGCGAGAACAATCTCTAGATATTTTTTTATCAATTTCTCTAAACCAAATGATAGTGGCCTCATTCTCTCCATGGGGAGATTGTTTTCTTAGTCCATAATTCTCATGACTGGCAAGGGAAGTGGGGAGGGAGGGAATGCTATTAATGTCAAAGAACACGTCAAGTACCAGGGTATCTTTAAAAAAAAAGTGCTGTTGATTTTCTTCTAAGATTTTAGTTTTCGTAGTTTTAAAGTTGGAAAAAGATGAAAATAAAAATACTATCTCACTTTCTGGCAAGTAAATCCCCTCATTATATTTACATTTATTTATAGCTGTTTTATTTAAAAAATGCCACTTTATATTAAGCTTTTTTCTTTGTTGCAATGTCCCGGTTAACCCCAGAATAGTCGTAGGCTAATGAGGCTGAGCTGCTTAGCTTTAACATCCTGAGACCTGGAGATCAGCACACTGGCACTAACCTTGCCAATCCCCAAGGACAAAGAAGGTGACTGTTAAGCTCTATGGACCAACAAGGACACGTTGAATCCCCAGTCATTCCTGGGGTGGCGGGTTCAAAAAAATTAGGTAGCCCCAATGCATGTACAAATAGGGTAGACACCAAAGTCACTGCATTTCATTTCTGGCTGGAGGCTGCCAGGGAGTTGCAAATTCACAATGGGCTAAAAATGAAAATAAAAATAAACTAAGAAATTAAAAGAGTAGTTCTTCCCCCCCTCCCCTCCCTCCAATCCAAAGAGCTGCCTCCTCTTTTTCCCACTTGTTTTTTTTAAAATTATTATTATTATTATTTTTATTTCTTGGTTCCTTTTTTAAATCTGCTTTTATTAAATGTTAAAATAATGGTACATGGGAAATCATGCATTTTCTTTTAAATTTATTTTCTATTTTTTATATTTTTAAATTTCTCTTGATTTTTTTATTTTTTATTTTTTTCCTTTTTTTAAAACTTTTTTTTTTCTTTCTTTTTGGATGTTTCACTTAAGTTTGCTTGCTGTTGTTGTTGTTTTTTGCTTTTGGAAGGTTCCTATGGTTGCTTTCTTCTTGCCCCTACAGGCCCGCCCTACTGTTCCTCCCTCCTGCACCCAAGTCCTTCTCCCACCTTCCCTGTCCCCCAGTTTCAGCCCCTCGTGACAGCTTCATACAGGGGTGGTCCGGCGGTTGGCTGTGTTAGTGTGGATAGAGTCTTTGTTTTCTTTCTGGATACAGTTGTGTACCTGGAGGAAGCTGTTATCCCTGTCTGAATTGTAGGTAGCTGTGGGGGTAGTAGCAGCCTTCAGGGGGTCCCTGGTCAGGGTATACATCGAGATTTCCGTGGATGGGAGGGTGTTGAACCCTTTGATCCCAACAGGAGAGGCATCCCTGGAGTGTGAAGGCTCAGTGGAACGGGAACTGGAGCGACTGCGTCTCTGATAGCGGTAGCGGTAGCTGGGTATGCGGGTGATGGCAGAGGACTGGAGGTAGTCCGTGGTGTGAGTGCTGGCACGCAGCTGTTTGTGCCGGTCAATGAACATGTGTACAGCCAGCACTCCAACCATCTCAGCTATAATGAAGGACAAGGCCCCAAAGTAGAAGGACCATCCGTAAGAGTAACTGTTCTTCTTGGAGTCACTTTTTGAGGGGTCTCCAGCATTGGCTGATATGTACACAATGATGCCAATTATATTACTCAGACCTGTGGACAAAGAGTAGGAGAAAAAAAGTTATAAAACGTCTCTTATGCATAACTAATATAATTAGAAGAGGCTTTATAGTCAAGGGGGACTATTCTGTTGCTACTGAGATGTTTTGATCTATTTCCTGCTAGGATCAATGGCATGGCCAGTTTGAAAAGCTTAATAGTACGGGACAGCCATTGAAAGATAGCATTTGGGGATTTTTCTGAGATTCTGAATGTTCCAATACTGTATGTATTCACATCACGGTGACACTTTCTGACTCAAATTCCTTTTGAAAAAAGTTTTAGAGCAGCCTTCCCCAACCTTATATTCTCCAAACACGTTGGACTTCAAGTTGTACAATCCTTAGCCGGCACAGCTAGGAAGCTCAGTTCTGCTTAATATTAACAATTAAAATCCTTATTTTGGATTACAAAAATATAGAACGGCAGTAGAGGAAACACAACACAATTCTAGCAAATATGTGAATCTGTGTTTGTGTTATCTTGGACTAGTAATTGCCTCCACCATTTGATGACATTGATTTTTCTCTCTACAGCTTTAAATTGATGCTTTCGATAGGTTGTAAGCTTATTTATTAATACATAGAAAAATATATTTTGAGGGATTTTTCTAAGATTAAAGCTCAGAGGCAATACATTACAAGCTAGATGACCTCTGAAATGGGTCATCTATTATGTGCCTGTCAGTAATACATCTGCATCCAAAATATCCTTGCCCACTATCTATTATTGTATTATCCTAATATGTTCAGCCATATAGATTATTATTCAAATATTTTTGCACTCTTGAACTGATTTCTTATATGCTATATTGCACCAACCTAACACAGACATTGCCATATCCACAGTATAACATTCACCAACTTGAATTCCTTATCCTATTTGGAGATACATTTCATTGTATGTTGGAAAACTATTTGGCTTTTTTAAGGTTCTGTGTTTAAAACAGAATTATACATTTTTTGTCCACAGAAACCTATTATGATTTGCTGGAATCTCAAGACAGAGGTTCTTTCCTGATTAAATCATTATTATGATGCCATTCTACTAAACGAACAACTTTACCCTGTTTTGGTAGTTTTTGTGAGTTTGGAGTCGAAGGGATAAAAAAACAGAGAACTTCTACATCTAGAGTTTGGTTAGAGGATATATTGCAGTGCCTCTGTTTTGTTGATGTCTTTTGTTAAACTGGAATTTATTAGACCTAAATTTTGCCACCTTGGAAAATTATGCAAATGGGCATTAAATAAAATATTGCTATCTGGTCATCATTAATCTTTAGCAAACTAAAATATAAAGAAACTGAAACAATTGCTGAATTACACATCAGCTTGGCATACCTTACTAGGATTGCAAATCTCTGGACAGCCACCAGATGGCAGCCAACATTAAGATTTTCTGTATCTCTGTTGTAATTATCTGGTTTTGGAGGCCTACTTGCAGAAGACCTAATCTTAGAGTTATCATGAGCCTACATGTACAAAACCTGAGCCCTTTTATGTGAGAGGAGATGCAGCATGGACTCTCATTGACAGATGTTGTACAGTTTCTAACTAAGCTAAGGCTTATATGAATATTGAAATAATGATTTGCCTGCTGTGTTTATGGGCATCTTTAATTCAAACTCCCAAAGTTGGTTGCATTCTAGACCCTCATCCTGGGGAGATCACCACAAGATCCTGGATGTCTCATTGAAATCAGATGCGCCAAAGTACTGCATGAAAGCCCCATGCAGAACATTGATATAATTTAGCCAATAGTGGAAGTAGGAAGGAATGGACAAGTATCATCACAAATGTTGAACTAGACTCATCATTGACCTTAAAACATGAGATCCCTGATGGATTGGGCCAAAGATTCATCTAATCCAGCATTCTCTTCAGGCAAATATCTTCAGGAAACCCCTAATGTATGAAGGTGATAACTTTCCCCTACCATGTGGAGTGTATGTATAATGTTACAGGCATTCTGGGAGAAAAATTAATAACCGACTCTCATCACTAGATGCTGCCACAATCAACATATGAACAAAATAATTTGAAACAAGAGACAAATGCCACAAATAGAGAAACAGGCTCTTAAAGAAGCCCACATACACACTCCAACATTTTCATTGCTTAAAAGAGGATGTTACAAAGCTGGACTTTTTACACAAAGGGTATATATCTTAGGCCTTATTTTGGCCTAGTTCACTGAGGTAAAAACCTGTGTTTAAATTGTACCACTTCTTATTGCAGCCAGGGTTCACATGATCAAATGTTCCTCCATTAAAAAAATGCGCTTCTGTATCTGGAATATTTACACCTAGGAAAGAAGATGATTGGAAGAAAGGTTAAGCGAGAACTTTTCTTCCTGGCATCTGATTTTTCCCAAGATTCCTTCAACCTGTAATGTTGGCCAATGAGAAAATATTCTGGAGAGATTCTACTTCTCTTGAAAGATCAGGCAGCCCTCCACCTCCAATTGTCTCTGGATTTGCAGATAATGGCTGTACCAAGGACTGTATTTGCAAAATTATGCCTAATGCATAGCTGCAATTCTTCCTAAGTTGCTTAGATCCGGCAATATTTACCTGTCCTTTTTGTTACATTATAGTTAAAAGTACTGCAACATGTTTCATATGTGACAGTCTTAAAGCTGTTCTTTGAACATAAAGGCAACGTATGTCATCAGGTAAATACAAAATTAATTTTAACTTGTGCAAAATGCAGCTGCTATGTGACTTAACACTTCAAAATACCAGTCCTAACATATCTCTAAGTTGTTTTCTAAGTGTAACTTAGGAAGTTGTATTTTATGTTGTTGATTATAGGATACAGGAGCTTAGATTCTTTTATCTGAATAACTTTCTATTTGTGTAGATATTAATTTGGCTTCTAAAGAAAAACAGCCTTAAGCATGTCCCTGATTTAAGAGACCTCTAGGCCCGCTGAGTGGGGTCTGCTGCATTTTCCCAAGCTATGATACAAATTGCCTTAGGAAATGCATTTTGGAAAATGAGTGAACCTTTGGTCTTCAGCCAGGATCTTCTAATTCTTTTGGGGATGACTTTAGCTATTAGGTCAGCCTACCTAACTTAAATGGATGTACATACAGTATTGTTGGTGTCTGTCAGCCGCCTTGAGTTCTATGAATGGAAAGGCAAGATTCAAATTGAAATAATAAACAAATATCTATTGTTTGATATGGAGGGATTTTTTTCTACTATTTATTTTGGTATGGAAGAAATTCAATCCTGTGAGTCTTCACCTGCATGCTGCAGTGGTAAAGCCCAAACATAGGCTTACTCTTTCAATAGTAAACAGGCATAGGAGGCCAAATAAAATTCCTTCATTTTTCTGAGCTGCTCTTTCTTAAAACAACCTACTGGTAGCAAACAGGGCCTAATGTACAAAAAAACCTTTATGTGTTAAGATGCTCTTTTCTTCTGGTGAAAGATTATCCATATCACCATCCAATCTATGGTCAAAGAAAAGATGAAAAGTCTTCTACTGGGGCACTGCTTCTCAACCTTGGCAACTTTAAGATAGAGAGACTTCAAGATTGAGAAACATTACACTAGAGGTAAAAAAAAAAGAGGCAGCAGTTAGGCTTCTCTCTTGTGGCCAACAGAGTCGTTTCTCTGTATAAAGTACCATATTTGGCACATGCCTAAACAGACTTGCCACTTCCTTCCTAGAGCACAAAAAGAACATGTTCAGCCTAGGAAAGCACTGATAGGGAACTATCAGGAGAATGGGAATAGGAGGGACACATGTCTGATGTTCTTTGCCAAATATGTAGGTTGTCATCCAGGATCTTGGGTTTGCTTTCATTAGTGTTACTTTTAACATTTATGAAATCACATTACAAACAATGCACTTGAAAAAAAATCCTGTCTGAATACAATGTATGCAAGGCAGCTGAATTCTCTCTGAAATTTTAGAGGCACTGTATTGCCTTGCCAGGGTCAAACTAAGTATGACAGCAGAAGGTCTATTTGTTTAGACATGATTGAGAAGCCCAAGTTTCACGCAAGGAGAGATTTAAAGTGAAGGTGGAACTACATTTCAGGATTTCCAAATGAGGGTGGAAGAGTCTGGTTTTTAGAGCAAAAGAGCAGGTGAATATGTGGGATATATGCTCCACCTGCCCTCACCATATTTTGAAAACATTGTGGATACATTATCGTTCATCATGCTATTGCTTGGTGTGACTTTAGTTTGTTTATTTTTTTCTTCCAATGAATTCCAGCAGAGAACTGAATCTGGCTGGGTTTTGGAGTAGGGGGGGGAAAGTAATGAGAAATTCCAATGAAGAAAATAGAGGGCACTAGTCATATTCATGTGTTGCTCTATGATTGGACCTCCTGTTCCCAGCTCTATGCACAAGTGAGACAGACACAAGTTTAAACAAATTATTCTTCCACTGTCAAATCTAGTTGGACTTCCCCTAAAATAGGTTGCAACTCTGAAACATAGAATGCAACTGCAATGCATTCTTCCTCTCCTGCAATCACTTAAGAGTAGAACATCTCCTTTTTCATTTTGCATGATTTAATTCAGATGAGGAAATGAATAATTGTGATTGGAGTTGGGAAATATTAGCATTCCCGGTCTTTTCCTTTTCATTTATGTCCCATCCCAATGCTCTGGGAGCCGGTTGTTCCCTTTACCTCCCAACACATTGGGTCCCTCCCTCCTTTTTGATTTCTGTGATTTTATCCCTGCGCAGAGAGGCAGCCCACTGGTCCCTCAGCCCTTTTACCTGCAGACACGAAGAAAATGCCGGCACTAAGGATGATGTTATGTCGGGTTTTGTAGAACTCGCTGGCTGCAATGCAGAGTCCACCCATAAAAAGCAGAATCACACTCAGGATCGGAAAAATACTAGAGGCTCTTACAGCCCCTGTAAGCAAAGAAAACCAGAGGGGTAGGGGAAGGTAAGGGAGGGGGAGGATGACAGCAAGTGTGGAAGACAAGGAGAGAAGGGAAGACATGCAGTTGGGGTGGGTGGGAATTAAGGAAGAGTGTGGAAGATTGGTGAGGGGTGCAGCAAGGTGGAACGAAAAAGACACAGCAAAGAAGCACAGGAGTTGGAAGGCCAGTGATAAGGAAAGAGAAAGAGGAGGAGAATGAAACAGAGCATCAACAGAAGAAGAAAGCTGTTACAAATGAACTATCAACATATTGGATATTAGAAGAGAGCAGTGTACTTAGAGCTGGGGACAGTCAAATGGCGTCTGGTAACCAAAACAAAAACAAAAACAAAAGCACAGTGCCATCCCTTTGAACATACAGAAACTCTAAAGGCCAGAAAATTAAAACAATGCCATGTACTTATTCAGCATATTGTTGACAAATTGCAATCAGCAGGAGATGTCCTGAAAATAAACACAGATATTGTGCAGAAGTGGGCATGGAAGACTCTCCAGATGGACCCAGTCCTTGCTCACAGGCAGGCCTGCACACAGACACATGGTGGTGGGGTGGGGAGCAGAGGAGGTTTTTATCATCCAGGATTTGTGCCTCAAGCATGGAATCTTACGAAGATTCCATTTGTCCCAGTCCCCGCTTTTTGGGCCTTGTTTCTTTCCACACACACACAAAAAAATGCATTAAGGAGGAAGAGAGGGAATTGCTGCCCAATTGCCTTTCAGCTGCTAACACTTGACGCTAACTCCCCAGAAGCACATTATGCTTTGGAAATGTGTACATGTATTGCAAATTAATGAAGGCTGTTATAGTTGTTTGTACTCATTTACTGTATTTACCCCAAAGGAAGATGACAACTGATTTAAGGCTTCCTCCAGAAAATAAAATTAGACAGGAAAAAATGTATTATGTGCAACTCCTAGTGTATTATCATACTTCCTGGAAATCTAAGATGACCTTCTCCTTTTAAAGGTAAAATATTTGGGTAAATTTTAACTTCCTTCCATATACTACTTCACTCTTCACAGAGGCTAGCCAATAGATGGCAGTAGCATGCAGGTACATAAATGCACATAGACATAATGATTTTCAGATTAAGCATTATGGAGAACGGGGAGCTCTTGCAAAAAATGTGCGTGACTACTTTGACTTTTTTCTAGGAAACATTAAAGCACTCTCTCGTGCACAGTTGTAAGCTTGTACACATATAAAATCTGACTCATCTATGGTCTCACACACGTACAGTATATTTGATGATTAAAAGATAAACATGCACTTTATGCGTTGTCCGTATAATAGACTCAATAGTTTCTATTTCCAGTGTAAAACATAGCAGTATCTAAGTCAGTCTTCCTCAGCTTGATTGCTTCCCTAAACCTGCTGTTCTCTAAATATCTAAGTCAGTCTTCCTCAGCTTGATTGCTTCCCTAAACCTGCTGGCTGGAAATTATGAAAGCTGAAGAGCAATCTGAATGAAGAGTACCTGGTTGGGATAGATTATTAATAAATTATTCAGATTAGAATAATCAGAAATACACTTTGAAAGTGTCGACAAAATCCATCAATTTACAATTCTTTCACCATGGGATGGTTTAGCACATTAAAATGTATAAACAAAACATAACAAAATATAATATATTGTTAGGTGTCTTGTGCTTAATTAGATGAAATATATATTTCTCTTTTTAAAAGATTTAAAAAATTCTTTAACCTAGGGACAGGGAATAAATAGCCCCACCAAGATTTTTAATGCATCTGATTTCTTTTCATAAATCTGTATCCAAATTTATTTATTTATTTATTTATTTATTTATTTATTTATTTATTTATTTATTAGACTTATATACCGCTTCATAGGGATTTTAGCCCTCTCTAAGCGGTTTACAGATTTTTAGCAAATTGAGTCAGCAAATTGCCCCTACAGTCTGGGTCCTCATTTCACCCACCTCGGAAGGATGGAAGGCTGAATCAACCTTGAGCCAATGAGATTTGAACCGCTGAATTGCAGATAACAGTCAGCTGAAGTGGCCTGCAGTACTGCACCCTAACCACTGCGCCACCTCGGCTCCTTAAATGTTCCTTTGTATCCAGTCTTCCATCACCATTAACTCCTGCACCTCTACAGGAAAACTTTGCAAGGTGCAATAGGAAGACAAGTGTCATGACAAAGAAGTTCACAGGAGACCTTTAGCCCAAGGAACTAATTAATAGCAACTTTCTTTCTTGAAAGGGCCATGTGATTCTAAACTGAACTGTTAAGTTTGGCTAGTGGGTGGGTTATACAACACAGTAACTGAATCCTCAATTTACAAAATCTGGTGGTTGTATTTACATCACATCGCATACCTCAACAAATCTTACAGCTTGATGTAATGGCTCGGTTCATATGTGTTAAAATAAAGGCTGTGATTCCCACAACATGCTGGATGACAAAGTACCCAACCAGTGGTGGGTTCCGGATCCTGTTGCAACCGGTACGCTGCGATGTGGGTGGGCGTCCACCACGTGCATGCGTGCTGTGCGCGCATGCACACCCACTGTCCTGTGACGCTCCAGCTGCTTGGCGGAGCATTGCACAGGCACCATACGCTGCATGCGCAGCTGCAAATGGCCCGGTTGGCTGAAATACAGGTTAGGAATGTGGGTGGGAGGGTGGGCCCTCCAAAGCACCATTCCGGTACGGTGCTTGCTCTCCCAGCAGGCACCGGTACGCCCGTACTGGGGCATACCTGCTGGAACCCACCACTGTACCCAACCCAGTTTTAAATTAGTTTAGTATATTGTTTAAATCCAATTAACCAAAGTTTTCAGTACATATTATTAGGTCATATCCTCCTTGCTGTAACAAGAGTCATATGGGTGTTGAAGCAGGATGATCTGTGTGTATTCTATCAGGAGAGCTTTATGTGCAGTTGTCCCTGCCCTGAGATGCTCTCTGGATCTAGCAAAAGGGCTAAATGCAACAAGAAATGTGACTGCTAATGGGAAACCATCAATGAGTGGTTAGTCATACAGACTGTGACTAGACGGGGAGCTGAAACCCCCACATCTTAACATTGTCAAGATTGGGAAATCCTGGTTTTAAATGGATAGTTTTATTTTCGCAGTGCCAATTCCCTAGGAATTCTAAGAAGAAACACTTATTTATTTGAAAACAAAATGAACACAACACTGCTGTGATATCTCCATTCTTGGGTCATGATACCTGCTTTATTTGGTGTGAATTTTAGTTCTCATGCTGCTTTGGCCTTTTGGTTACCCAGAGGGTGGCACTCACATGCAATGCAATTCTATTTGTCACCAGTTTCTCAGGGGTTTTGCTGAAGAATGCATGAGTCAACAAATGATGGAAAAGGGGAGAAACCTTTAAATTACAATGAAACACTTACTTAATGTTTAGCACTTAGAGTCTATGGATGTAATAGACTGTAAGTGCTAAGAATGTTGCTTTCAGAATTGAAAAGAATTGTTTTATTGGAAACAAACAAAATAATTGTTTTGTGGAAATCATGGACATAATTCTGTTCCATTCCAGATAATTTAAAATCCACTGATTTCAAGTTTGTATTAGATAACTATCTTTGGCCATGTTTCAGAGATGGAACTATGCTTCACTAACGACCTCTAGAAAACACTAATGAGATTTAACACCAAGGAATGTCAGAAATTGCCAGGAGAGGCTCATGATCAAAGGTCTTTTAGAACATAGGTGGATTCTACAATCTCCCTTTTTTCCATACATTTTAATTAGTCCAACACAATTACAATAAAGACTCTTTTACAGTAACATAAGGCTTTTTCTGGACCAGTTTTGACTGGCTGGAAAAGAGCCATTTCATGAAAAAATAAGCTGTTTGCTGCAAACTAAGCTTAATTTGCATGATTTATTGCTGTTGCAGGGCATAAATTTAATTACAAACACACTTATCTGCACATCCCATTATTATTACTTTATATGTGTATGTGTATATGCACACACACACACACACACACACACCCCTCAGCCACTCTATGCAGTTGATAAAATACATTAAATTCATCAAAAAAGCAACAGATATAAAGCATGGAAGCTAAAGCTTTTCAATTAGAAAGCCTGGGAAAATAAATATGTTTTGAGTCCCATCTAAACTGTAGCAAAGAGTGGGCTTCATTTAATCCATAATATAGAATTGTGGCCGTGTAAGGTAGGTAGGCAAAATAACATTCTTTGTTGGCCTTTACAATTTGCATATTTGTGTGCAGATGATTTACAAAGGCACAGGTGGTTTTGCTGACTGTGGGGTATTGTAGAAAATAATAAATAATGTGGGATTATTGCAACATGGAGCTGCATATAAATACTTTGCAAGCTTTAGTTATTATAAAATATGGTAGCAAGAATATGGAACGTCTGTAATATTTTATCAACAATGCATCATCTTCATTCATTCTGGTTTCATTTCCAGACTCAATTCATAGTTTTGGTTTGGGCTGCTGTATTAGACTAAACAGGAAAGTCAAAAGCACCCTAGAAGGTGACAGTGGCAAACCACTTCCATAAGTCTTGGAAGTTTTGGGCGTGCAGGAAGAGAGGGTTTTTTTCTCCTGTCATTACCCCCACCTTATGCATCATTCTGCCTCCAGAAGTGAGGTTGACCACCACTCTTCTGGTTTTCTGGAAAGGTGTGAAGACCTTGTTCTCCCAACTGGCATGGGGATTGAAGAGTGGCATGCATTCCTGGGGGGTGTCTGGTAGCTTGAGGGCACTCCCTCTGCCTTTTAATTTGCTTTTTAACTCTGTTTTGAATTGTATTTTGATATCTATATTAAATTGTGTTTTGAACTGTGTTTCATGGCTTTTATTTGTAAATTAGAGTCACTTGGACAGTGAGGTGGATGGTGTCTACATTTGATAAATAATAAATAAATAAAAGAAAATTAGATAGATCTACTTGCTCATGAAATGACTAGGAGTGGCGCTGACATTGACAGACACTTTTTATCTGAAAGGTTATCTGTTGCCTTCCCCTGATCTCCTCCACATATCTTCACATACTGGAATGCAAGAAGTTGTCAGTTGTGGTCAAGCACTCATGGGACACAGTTCCCAGATAAACCCAACTAGTGCCTGACTAGTATCTTTTTTAGAGAGAGACAAATTCTTCTCAGCTCATATTGTCACCTTTTAAAAAACAATTAAATTGACTGATTATGCTTGTTATTTTGTGGGGCTTTTTAAATAGTTGTGTTTACCTGCTGCCTAATTTTACATTAAAATGGTTTCTTTCCTGGGGGGGGGGAATGGAGGAAAACCGCTTCTTGCATTTTGTTTTTAGTAGTCGGTAGTTAACATATTTTAATTTGTTTTGCTTTGAGATGATTGATTGTACTTTTCTGGATGTGGCTTTCATTAGATTTTAATTTTTGTGTCATTCATATTTATACAAAGCACCCTGAGAATAATTTGCTTTAGAGAAAATAATTTATTGATATAAGGATATTATTATTTGGTGAAGGTTCAAGAATTATACTCCATCTTCCCTGGATATTTGGCATTTATCAAGAAAGCTTCCATTCTTCTGCTGAAATGTCAGCTATGGTTTCAGTCCGCTCCTCATATATTGAAAACGAGGTGAAGTCTTGTGAAGTTTGGAGCTGCATAGTATCTCCTGCAATGGTGGGTTTCAAAAATTGTTCGAACCTACTCTGTGGGTGTGGCCTCCTTTGTGGGAGTGGCTTGCTGCCCATGTGACCGGATGGGAGTGGCTTGCCACCCATGTGACCAGATATGAAGATGCCGACGACACTTGTCAGAACCACCTTAAATTACCTCACACTGGCATGCATAAGAATATAATGTAAACTTGTTTTTTAAAAGGCATCTTTGGTTTGCGTTAAAACAACTTCAACACACGCAATGTTCTGATTGCACCACAAACGCAGTAGTCATGCTTATCTTTCACAGAGGCACTGAGTTTTATAAATATGAGCGTGATAGTGTAGAATAATCATATCCAAGGACCAGTGGTGGGTTTCAAAAATTTTTGGAACCTCTTCTGTAGGTATGGCCTGCTTTCCGGATCCACTGGTGGAACCTCTTCTAACCAGTTCAGTAGATTTGACAAACCGGTTCTACCGAATAGGTGCGAACTGGTAGGAACTCACCTCTGATCTCCTGATACAGTGTAGTTCAAACTACACAAGTGTTCACCTGTTGTTTTCAATATATGAGGGGTGGACAGATTAATTAAACACAAACTATTCGATCAACTGAAAACCCCACAAATAATTAATAATTGTTGCTGTTATTGCACCCTTCAAGACTATATATGATTACTCCTACTATTAAAACCATGGAATCTGGCATCACAGACGTCTCAAGGTCAAACTATGTTCAGATGTATTTATCTCTTAGGCACCTACTACAAATGAAGGCCATACTATCTGGGACCAACATTGCTCTCTAGTGTGCCCAGGACATCAAGAGGTTTGTTTGGAGATTGGGAAAGTGGCACAATTAATTTTAGGCGAGCTTCCACTTTTGCAGAAATATTGAAAGAAAGATAATTGCCTTACCCCACCTAATTATTCCAGAGATTTCCCCTTCTTTTCTACAGTCAAGGTGGATTGGGGTTGATGGCTCAGAAGAGTGGCTTTACTACTCAGCATCAACTGTGGCAAGTGGGCCTTTTCCTAAATTTCTCCTCTTAGTCCAAAAAGCAAACACAACAAAGGGAAAATAAGGATGTGAACAAGCACTTGCAGGACATTATTTTTTGGCACTCTCATATTGCACTGCTGAAGGGAGCATTGGGAGAACAGAGCACTGGAAGACACTCAATTCTGGCTCTGGACCTGTGGCAGGGAAGTTGCCAACTGGGTGGAAATGCTTTTAGTGGAGAAACAAAAGGGGAAGGGCCATAGCTTACTGACAGAATCCATGCTTTCAAAGATGATTTGCCTAAGCCTTGTCCTCTGCAGGTGCCCTGGGTAAAAATTTCCAGAATCTCAGCCACAAAACATGGATTAATACAATGTGTGAACCCAGGCCATTACTGGATGGGGTAAATAGTTTGAATGAATGAATGAATTCATATGCTCAATATTTTGGTTACATGAAAGGCTAAAATATAATTTTTCTATAACAAACAGTTTGCTGTCTACCTGTTATAGTTTTATATTGCTAATGATTGATTATACATTGTACATTTCTGTCAGTGGTGGATTTCTAATTTTTTTCCTATTGGTTTGCTTGTGCGCACTTGCGCGCTCGCAATACTTCTGCGCATGCGCAGAAGTGTCCGGGCGGGTGGCTGGAGCCTCCCGCTGCTACTACTACCAGTTTGCCCAATCTGGGCTGAACCGGGAGCAACCCACCTCTGACTTCTGCAGCCTGGGAGACTGGATCCAATAGTATTTTACCTCTTCCCAAATGTATAAACAGAATCACGGCAATATAATGTCCCTCAGAAGGAAGCAAAGCAAACCTGCAGTTGAGGTTTCGCCTCTGTTTAAAGAAAAATATGTGAATACATTTGGAGCTCAAATTTACTGCAGCTTTCTCTAACCTGACATACCCAAGTATGTCAACTTGAACCAAGGGCTCAACTGCTACCATATCATCCCCAGCCAAGCAGGCTATGCTGGCTCAGAAACAAAATGGAGCTGAAGATTTTCCACACAGAAGCAAGCTAGATTCGAGAGTGGGTCTGGAAAATTGAGCCTGGAAAAAAAATTAGGTTAGAGTCCTAACCTAATTAGAGTCATTCAGTCTTGAAGTATACAACTCACCAGATTAGGCTGTAATGGGATTGGATAATTTGTGATTCCAAATTACATTGTGGGAACTCATCATTCCATTATTATTTTGAATGTTGAATAAACCAGGCCATCATATTAAACCATAATATTGATAATTTGGATTCATCAGGATATCTTTCTAACCCCAGAAGAAAGACACTGTATTAAATACGATGAAATAAATACGATGCACAATATGTGCTAAAGAGGTGAAATATTCTCACTGAACACTTTTTGTTATCTTTTGCCCTTCAGAAAGTCAGTCTATATGTGTCTTCAGCTGTTCTAGCTTTAAGATTTCAGTCTATTGCCAATTTACGCTTTTACTTACAGATAATCTATAATGTCTCATGAAAAATCTTGACCTGATGATGGAGTGGCATCCTTGGTGTTCCTGTTGTATGGTTAATGCTCTGCAGGATGCTCTTTCCTCCATTCACTACCAGTAATCATTGCTGTTCATGGGCAGTTTGGTTTGGGCTGCAAAAGAATCCAGATATCTGCATGCGCGAGGATCAGAATGGCGGCCAGGGCTCCTTCGTCGCAGAAGGCTTGACGGAAAAAAGCTTCGGGAGCCCGTGGAGTCAGCCTTTTACCGCCTTGCCAGGGTCCCCCGGGATGATAGGAAGTCGGAGGACCTGTACGGGCCATGAATGGAGCGAAACCAACGCCTTTTGCCGTTTGCGGGCTTTAGACCTTGCCGGTGAGCGCAACGGCCGCAGCGGCAGCGGCCGCATGGACATGGTGGGAGCGGAGGCGACGGAGGGCGTTCCGCGGCGGCTTCGGCGGCCTCGGCAGCGGCTGGGCACCCTTGGCGGCGAGTATAGCGGTCTCACGGTGGCACTGGGAGCGGAGACGATTGAGGGCGTTTCGCGGCGGCCTCAGCAACGGCGGGGCTTTTCGGCCCCTTTTCTACCAGCTCTGAAGCCTGGCGAACAGCTTGGTGGACAGCTCGGAGAGCTTGGGGAATTTATGGTAACTCTGACTGGGCTGATTATTCATCATCGTTGTTTAGAGTTGGGGATTTCAAATGGGGGCTTGGTCCGGCCTTGGCGAAGCGGGCGGCTGATTGGGTGTGCCGTAGCTGGAGCCTTTTCCGGATGCCCCCCCCCCTCCTCCATATTGAACTCAGCTTTACAGCGATACCATTGCTTTCAACAACATTGCTCCCCTTACCAATACTGTCCCTTCTACCAACGCTGTTACTGGTACTGTTACTACTCTTTCCAGCAACATAACCCCCTGTTCCAGCATTGTTTCCTTTACCAACGCTGCCTTATTCTTCGACGCTGCTCTTTCCATCAACGCTGCCTTTTTACCATCACTGGTTCCCTCCCGCCTCGGACTCTGCTTATCAGATCTCCCACACCTATAGACCTAGGCCCTGTGTGCCTGTCTGTCTTAGCCCTGACTATTACTATCATTACTACTGGTGCCTATCCCCAGAAGGAAACTGTGGTCTGGGCTGTGGATGGACAGTTGATGGCAACAAACTGAACTCGCATTTTAAAACTTTTTAATCAATTGCGCAACTACTTTAACTTTCACTCTTTTCTTTCATCTTTTTTTTTTTTCCTTCTTTCTTTGTATGGGCTATGCATGAGGTTCGTATGAGATGAATGAATGTCCCACTTTTATGATTATATTGTTGTAAATTTTGTGTTTTTTAACTATTACGTGGGGACTGTTTGGGGGAGTGTATGAGTATGTGTGATTCGGAGGACCTGCCGGGGGTTGCGGGGGCTATAGGGGTGGTTGAGGGGACCAGAGACACGGGAGAGGGTCGGGGTATTGCGGTCATAACAGGGAGGGGCAGATACGGCGGGGACTTCAGGGCAGGCCATTACCGGGGAAGGAGGGTTCGCTACATCACAGAGATCCCTCCTTCCGGCCCTGGGAGTCCCACTCCGAGACCAGATGGCGTAAGTAGTCAGGACCCTGGTCTCAGGCTGTTGTCGCTAAATGCCAGGTCTGTCGTCCATAAAGCTCCTCTCGTCCGGGACTTAATTTTAGACGAGAGGGCAGACCTGGCATGTATTACTGAAACCTGGCTGGGCCCAGAGGGAGGAGTCCCCCTTGTAGAGCTGTGCCCAGAAGGATTTCAGGTGCTGCATCAGCCGAGAGCCCAGGGAAGGGGTGGGGGTGTGGCCGCCGTCATCCGGGAGTCGTTAGTTCCTCGTAGGGTCCCTGCTCCGGAGATTGTCGGGTGTGAGTCTTTGCTGTTAAAGTTGGACCTCAAGGGTCAAGTGGGGTTGCTGCTAACGTACCTGCCTCCCAACAGCGTTGCAGCAGCCCTCCCCTCACTCCTCGAGTCGGTAGCCGAGCTGGCAGTTGAGTTCCCTAGGCTGATGGTCCTGGGGGACTTTAACTTGCCATCGCTCGGTGAAAACTCTGATGGGGCGCAGGAGTTCATGGCTTCCATGACAGCCATGGGCTTGACCCAAGTAATTCGAGGCCCAACCCATTCAGCGGGACACATGCTTGACCTTGTATTTCTCTCGGAGCAGTGGATTTACGATCTTGGTCTGAGGGGGAGCGACATCATACCCCTGTCGTGGTCAGACCACTGCCTACTGAGGCTCGACTTCCGGAGGCCAAACCCTCACTGTAGGGAGGAGGAACCGACCAGGTGGTTCCGCCCCAGGCGCCTTATGGAGCCATCAAGGTTCCAGACAGAGCTTGGGGTTATTCCTGACACTTTCGCCCACAGTCCGGTGGAGACTCTGGCTGCTGCGTGGCACTTGGCAGCGTCAGAGGCCCTCGACCGGATTGCGCCACTGCGGCTCCTCCGAGGCGGCGGATCCCGGAGACCCCCTTGGTTTACTGAGGAGCTCCGGGAGATGAAGCGCCGGAGGAGATGCCTAGAGCACCGTTGGAGGTCCGATAAGTCCGAATCGAACCGAGCAATGGTAACCACCTGCACCAGGGAATATACTAGGGCACTTAGGTCAGCAAAAAGATCACACATAGCCACCCTGGTTGCATCCGCTGAGTCCCGCCCAGCCGCCCTGTTCAGGATAACCCGCTCCCTGTTGAACAAAAGGGAGACGGGGGAACCCCTGCAGGGCAGAGCTGAAGAATATGCCCAATTCTTAGCGGACAAAATTGCTCGGTTTCGGTCGGACTTGGACTCCACACCTGCAGTTCCAGCCGAGGCACAGGGGGATCAAGTAGAACAGCTCTGGGTTGAGTTTCAGGACGTTACCCCCGGGGATGTGGACAAGGCCATGAGAGCTGTAAGTTCCTCCACCTGTGCTCTGGATCCGTGTCCCTCATGGCTGGTTGTTAACTGCAGTGAGGTGACACGAGGCTGGATCCAGGCGGTTGTAACCGCCTCCCTTCGGGAGGGGAACTTCCCCGCCGCACTGAAAGCGGCGGTGGTGAGACCCCTCCTGAAGAAACCATCCTTGGATCCAGCTGTCCTCAATAGTTATCGCCCGGTCTCCAACCTTCCCTTCTTGGGGAAGGTTGTTGAGAAGGTGGTGGCCTTCCAGCTCCAACGGTCCTTGGAGGAAGCAAACTATCTAGACCCCTTCCAGTCAGGCTTCAGACCCGGTTACAGCACAGAAACCGCGTTGGTCGCATTGATGGATGATCTTTGGAGAGCCAGAGATGAAGGACATCCCTCCATCCTGGTCCTCCTTGACCTCTCAGCGGCTTTCGATACCATCGACCATGGTATCCTTCTGCGACGACTGCGGGAGGTGGGAGTGGGAGGCACTGTGCTACGGTGGTTCTCCTCCTACCTCTCGGACAGGTTGCAGTCGGTGTTAGTGGGAGGGGAGAGATCGTCCCCAAGGCCCCTAAATTATGGGGTGCCGCAGGGTTCGGTCTTATCCCCCCTACTATTCAACATCTACATGAAACCGCTGGGAGAGATCATCCGCAGGCACGGGATTAGATACCATCAATATGCGGACGATACTCAACTGTATCTGTCCGCCCCGTGCCAAATCAATGAAGCGGTTGACGTGATGGGCCGGGGTCTTGAGGCCGTTATGGACTGGATGAGGGTTAACAAGCTTGTGCTCAACCCAGAAAAGACCGAGTGGCTGTTGTGTTTCCCTCCCAAAGATTTGGCAAACATTCCAACACTCAGGCTGGGGGGTCAAATTCTACACCCCTCAGAGAGGGTTCGCAACTTGGGAGTCCTCCTGGATCCACAGCTGTCATTCGACCACCATTTAACGGCTGTGACCAGGGGGGCATTCGCCCAGGTACGCCTGGTGCGCCAGTTGCGACCCTACCTGGACCGGGAGGCCCTCACAACAGTCACTCGGGCCCTTGTGATCTCTAGGCTGGAATACTGCAATGTGCTCTACATGGGGCTGCCCTTGAGGAGCATCCGGCGACTTCAGCTAGTGCAGAACGCAGCCGCGCGAGTGATTGCGGGTGCCCCCCGATTCACCCGCATAACACCTATCCTCCGCGAGCTGCGCTGGCTACCTGTCGATCTCCGGATGCGCTTCAAGGTGCTATTAATCACCCATAAAGCCCTACATGGCAGTGGATCTGGATACTTGAGAGACCGCCTTCTGCCAATTACCTCCCTACGACCTATAAGATCCCATAGATTAGGCCTCCTCCGCATTCCATCGGCCAGCCAGTGTCGGCTGGCAACTACAAGGAGGAGGGCCTTCTCAGCAGTAGCCCCGACCCTTTGGAACGAGCTCCCCGTGGAGATTCGTACCCTCTCCACCGTCCAGGCCTTCCGCATAGCCTTGAAGAACTGGCTCGCCCGTCAGGCCTGGGGATAAGAATTGCTACCCCGCCCGAATGATGAATGAATGTTGCTTACTATTTTTATTATATGTTGTTGTCTTAATATTGTATTCCCCTCTCCCTGGTTTTCTGTGAGCCGCCCTGAGTCCCCTCAGGGAAAAGGGCGGCCTACAAATGCTAATAAACCACTAAACCACTATGGTGATACCTACTTTAATGCTGCCTGATATCTTTTGTTTGTTTGTTTGGGGTTTGGGGTTTTTTTTTGCAATTCATATTCAGACATTACTTAGGTTCCTTAAATGCACTAGTATACTGGTCTTCTGGAAGACCACTAGCCTTTTTATTACACATATGTTTAATGGTCTTTCAAAAACTGGTCAGTAAAAAGATTGGCTGTTAGTCAATTTAAACTGGAAAAAGGGTATTGCTTCTGTCCCAAATGAGATTTCTACTAGAGAGTTTCAGCCTCATAAATCGGTGACTTCTTTTTTGTTGACAATTGATTTGGAGTGGAGTGGAGAGAAAGCCAAAGGACTGTATGGATCCCTGCCCTTAAATGATTCCCCAGAATCACTTGAAAGATTTGCTACTGAGGCCAATTAGGGTTTGATTATCAGGGCACTACAAATTATGTTGGCATATTTTTCTGCCCTCTTGGGAGCTAGTGGTCTTATGTTCTAGGAGCACACAAAAGAAACAATTGGGACAGAAATTCCTCTTGTGCTTATTGCAGAATATGTGTGCATGCGTTTGTGTTCATGCATATACACCATTCACTACAGCCAGTCAACTTTAGTACTTTTTTTGATTGAGCTTAAAACAACAGTATATGAAATGGATTCCCTCCAATTTAATTTATATTATTCTATGCCTATCTATATTAGTTTTATAGCCTCCCATTCTTCCAGGAGCTCAAGGCGGCATATTTCCTCTTCTAATTTGCCCCCATGACCACAACCCTGTAAAGTAATTTGGGGTAAGAAATGATGACTGGTACAAAGTTCACTAGGTCAGCTCAAAGCTGGATGTCTCCACAAATGCATGAACCACTACACCCTGCTGTTTCTTCTTAGACATTGTCCTACGGCTGACAATTCTGGGGTGCTGACAATTTCCATAAATAAAAGATAGCACAACTGGTGGGGTTGTGGAATAATAACCCATCTTAGAAATTAATGTCATGCCCTTGGCTTTTGCAATCTTCAGAGCATATGGAGGCAAAAGTATCCTCTTAAAGATTTTCTTTTAAATAAATTATCAGGGAACCAAATGAGAACATACTTGCAAAAGACACAGCATGGGATTTTAACACAACATTTTAAGGCAAATACCCAGAAAGCCTGAGAGGTGTTCTATTCAGGTAGCTCAACCAGGGTAATATGTTTTGTCTAATGTCATCAGAAGAGAATGAAGGGCACCCCTGCTCTGCTCAGAGAAGAAACAGAAAGAGAAGTTGCAGACTTACGGAGGAAATATTCTGCTGTGTCGGCTTCATACTCTGTGTCCTCGAGGAAGTGATCGATTTGCTTACACAGACCTTTAAAATTCCCTACAATACAAGAGAAGAAACAATAAATGAGGACACCAGAAATTGGAGGAGGAGCTTCCTTTCAGTCTTCTTTATTTAATTTGATTTAATGTTATTTCACCGTTCACCAAATGCCCCATTTTTTGCTATAGGGCATCCAGATGTTCTACCCCTGCTATACTAGTATGTTTTCTGACTGCAAATAGTGTGCTGTTGAGGAAATGTAACTTTCTCCCCTTATCTGTCTCAGCAAGAATTTATATTCATTACAGTGAAGAGAATGTGGAAGGAGATTACACAGGTATCAAAGTCACCTATTTGATAAGGCTCATGGCATTATTGTGCTGAGTTTGAGGCATCCATTTTAAAACAGCCCATGTGCACACAGAGTGACATGGGGACATACACAGTTTTCTGCAGAAATCCAATTCATTAAAGACAATAATTTAAGACTTCCTTTTTACTTCTTTGAAGGTTACACACCAGCTGTTCTATAAACATTTCTGTGTTGCCTTAGCAGCTTGATAATCAGTCTAACTCCTAGCTCAAAACTCAGAGCTACTTTCTTGGTGTCTTCCCTGCATGAATAGCATCGGATACAGTATTGACCCATTGAAACTAATAAGATTATATTTCAGCTAAGAATAAAATATAAGTTTTATTTTTAACTTCTTTTCCATCCCTAACCAGATACGTATCAAACAACCAAATGCAAATGATGTGGGGTATGATGTCCTTCCATCCACTCCTACTTATAATTATTTGGTGATATAGCATGCTAGTCACGTACACCGATACACACCCATTTCATATTCATATACATAGGGATTAAATCTATGGCCTATATTCAGATGCTGTAATTGTGAATGCCTGTAGCAAGTCATTTTTCTTGATGCAGGATTTAACACTAATATTAATGAATATGGCAACTCTATACATGGCATTAAGACAGAGGAAATGTTCATATAACACACTGACTTTAGTTACTCATTTAATTTATGTTCTGGCTTCATAGAATTCACTGAATCATAAAGTAATTACATGGGATGGATTCACACAGACCTTCTCTCCAAAAAAATAAACCTCAGCAAAGTTAAGGTTAGGCAGACTTCATCTATTATACAATCACTAGATCTTAAATTGATATGGATTAATCATGTTATATGAAAACAGACACAAAGTCTGCTTCCCAGTATTTACAATCCCATCTCTGATTACAGTTACTACTACAGTTTCAGTTGGGAATTGCTGGAGAAGACAGTTCACTTTAGGTTGATGACCAACTTCATTGCTGTCATCCTTACTACTGGTAAGTATCAGCTTCATCCAAGCTGGTATCCTACCAGTTGTTGGATCTCATTTTCCATAATTCCCAGACAACCTGGCTAAAGATTGTGTAGGAATTAGGGAGCTTCTACCATATTTTCAAAAGACATCAAGAAGACAAGCATGCTATGCATAATGTACATTTTAAAATAAAAGAATCCAGATTAAATTCACTATCACACTAGAAACATTAAGTGTAAAGGAAATGACTGCCTAGTTGCAGGACCAACTTATTCATTAAGCATAGTTAGTACAGTGCCTAGGGGCCATGAAAATATTTTAATTTTTAAAAATCTGCAAGAATAAAAATGAAGTATTTTCATGCCTTGAAAATATACACAATAAATAGAATGCAAGCTCATAAATTACAAATAAAATATATACACCATTCAAATTAAAAGCTCAGTCATATATTAAATGCCACTGTGGAAATAATGGAAGCATAATTTTTAATAACTCTATTTTATAGAGGAAGAGGCCCATGAAGGCAAAAGTGCCCAGGAGCTATAAAAGTCCTGTCCAAGTGGCCAACAAATTAGCAACAGAGATGGCAAACTGCATATCTGACAATTATGCTGGTCTTTGACCATAGTAAAGATTTGATTGATATCTGACAAAAGAGAATATAAGAATCTTGTAGTCTGCCAGCTCGAGATCTAGCATGAATACAGATCTAATTTTACCTTGAGGAATAGTCATAGATTGTGAGATGGCTTTTCTAATTAAACATTGTGGTTGGATAATTTTGGTCCAATATATTGTGTGGGTCCCGTCAGTATGTATCTTATAAAGATCAGTGTGATTGGGTATTATTTGCCATGGATTAGTATATTGTGTGGATATAGCCTGAAGGCAAGAAAATACATTTTTTAAGAGGCAATATTTGGAAACCTAAGAAGCATCCTTAGAGTTGAACTCAAGTCTTGCTGAATTCATGGGCACATTCATGTGGTTTTCTTTTGTGTGTTTCTTTTATGTTATGTTTAATCTACAGGCCTGTTATTACATAGAAATCTCCCATCTGAATACTAACCAAGCCTAATTGTGTTTAGCTTTCAAGCTCATATAAGGCCAGCCAAGTAAATACTAATGGAGAAGCAAGGCCTCCTTATTCACACTTGTACCTAAAGTGACCATGATTTAAGATAAAAAGGAAATGGCAAAATTAATTTCATTAAATCATAGGCCCCAAAGTGAACTAAGGTCTCATACTGTGTCTATTTGTAATAAAAGAGAAATGAGTGCTTTGGTGATAATGGAAGCTTTCTTTCTGTTACAAGTAGCTGGTGTAGATACAACCGTCCCCCAGTTTTCATAAGGACTGCAACTGAGGTAAAATTAAAAATTTCTCCTGCCATTTGCTAGGGTATTTTATTTATTTATATGTATTAAGAGTTTTCATATTATAAAAGATAATCAAAAACATGCAGGAAAAGAAAAACTAAAGTTGAGAAGCATATAAATGACTTCCAGCTTTTAAAATAGAGTAATACAATCACATTTGTTCCTTGGTCCTCTTAAATATTTTGCAAATCCCCACACACCCCTCCTTTAATTCACATCCTTCCTAGTCTTCAAATCCACAAATCCTTTTTTCTTTTTTCAGCAAAAAATCCATATAAGGATTCATATCTTTCAAAAATATTTTTTTTGTTTGTTCTCTGACCAAACTGTTTAATTTCACCTTTTCAGCAAGTTTGGACATTTTCAAAATCAAATTCTTCTTCACTGTGGGAATAGTATAACTCTTCCATTGTTTTGCATAAAACATCCCTGCTGCAGTTACCTGTGCAACATCAATCTACCATGTGTCTTTTTAAATTTATCGTCCATCAGTTCCAATTAGCAATATTAATCTTTAAGTTCCTTTGCCTCGTTATGTCAATTTATAGCCAAATTTTCTTAGCTTTCTGAAAACTTCCAGGGAAGAAATGATGACATGAATATGGCTTCAATGAGAGCAGAGACTGACATGAAATAAAGACCCTGAGTCAATGGTGAAATTCAATTTTTTTTACTACAGGTTCATTGAGCACAGCTTGGTGGGCATGGCAGGGAAAGGAAACTGCAAAATCCCCATTCCAACCCTGTTCTAGGGGAAGGATATTGCAAAATTCCCATTCCCACCCCACTCCAGGGGAAGGATATTGCAAAATCTCTATTCCCACCCTACTTGGGTGTCAGCCAGAGGTGGCATTTGCCAATTCTCCGAACTACTCAAAATTTCTGCTACCGGTTCTCCAGAACCTGTCAGGACCTGCTGAATTTCACCCATGGCCTGAGTGATTCCTCCCTGGACAAGACGACTACCAAGATCGCCCACAAGACATGCTACAGACAGTTGCTTCTCATGAGGAGATTACAAAATAGCGATCTCTGATAAATTTAGAGTACTAAGAGATGAGGGGAACGCCATTGTGGCCCAAATGGCAGTTCGAATCTTTAAAAAATGTCTGAGATGGTAAAGATTCTCCTCCTTCAGCAGGGGGCTAGACTAAAAAACCTCCAAGGTCCCTTCCAGCTGTATTCTATTCTTAAAAGGACACAAGGTTCACATATTTCCTTTCTTAATCATCTTTGGAAATTGCTTGTTAATTGCTTTTTGGTTATTACAAACTGTCATAATGGCATAATTTACTACATTGGGCAAGTTTCCTTTAATTCTTAGTGAAAGTTTCATACAAGTTTAAAGATTTAACAAAATTCTTTTTGGATGAAATAAATAGAAAAAGGTAAAAGTTATAAATGGACTAATGGATTTGAAATAAGATTTTGAAACCAATTATAAGAATCCTTCCCATGGGAAAATGCTGTTTTTTAGAACATTATATATATATTTAACATATATATATTTAAAGTCATTTCATAGCTTTTTCATAAGGCAAGCATGCTTGATAAAATGTCCCCTCATGTTTTTCACGTTTCCAACACTGACTTGAAATATCTTTGTACATTTTTAATAGTTTCTCTTATGTCATATTCCAATGATATATCAGTTTATAAAAATACAAAACCCCAACTCAGTTACTACAGTACTTTTTATCAGCTCTTTATTTTTAAAGGAAATGAGCACAGTGCCAATGTTTGAATATTGTCAATATGATTGAGCTCCCTGAGCTTTTGTTTCCTTTTCAACTGTAAATACAGTACTTCTGCAACAAAGGCATACTCTGGAAAAGAGAGTTTTGGATATGAATGTTTTAGCAAAATAAAGCAAAAAGAACATTTAAGTAAAACTCCAGAAATAGCTTGACAAATCAAACCAAAGTTAATTTGTCCCTATAGTTAACTAGAAATTCAGTTACTGCTCAAGGTCAAAGTATGCTAAGATCCAAGGATCTCAGTAGACCCCCTGTATTAATATTGTGCAGCAACTTGCCATGTGAATCAACTTTAAAAAGAAATATTCACTTGGTATACAAAAGAAGTCTGAATCCAAGGTTGAATTGCAGCAAAATGGCTTGTCCTGCACACCAGTTTAAAGTGGCCTCTAGGTGGCAGTGGATCTATTTCAATGGCCAATCCTCATAGGTTCTGAGGAGGCTGGTAGCCATTTTGAAGAATTGTCAATTAAGTATAGCCGGGACTGAAAACTGCAGTCTTAGATTTCATTGGCTAAACAATAAAAAAGTTTTATAAATGTTATGTGACATCAATAGTGAATCATGGTTACTGAAATCTAAAACAACCTTCTGGTATCCTGACTCAACAAATTACAAAATGTCTATCATTTGCTGAAGCAAAGGTTGGCAAAAGACATGTAGACCTCTTTCCTCCATTATTGTTGACTTCACTCCAGGGCTGACCAGAACCATTTTACTGCACGAGACAGAACAATAATTGCAACACATGCACAGAAACACCCTTGCTTGTAAGGCAAGCTATAGTCCTGAAACCTGGCAAATTATCTTGGTTTAGGGAGCTGAAAAATCCATGACTATCTCCCCCTGCACTTGTAATAAAGATACAAGAATAGTAAATGAAATTAATAACTATTTGTGGCCCTCCCCAGATAGGCAGCCTTTGATCAATAGTACAACTGGCCCTTTTTCTGTATGTGCAGTTTTAATCTGTATTTCCTTCCTTGTAAAATGAAGAAGACTTTGGGAATATTGTTGTTTGGGAAACAATTGTTTGAAATTGGAATTGGAATTGTTTGGAAAACAATTGCCTCGACTTATCTAAAGGGCTTTAAACCAAAACTGGAAGGGGAAGATGAATCTTTAGGATATAACCCCAAACATAAATCCCACAATAACCAATCAGACAACAAGGAAGGGAATGGTGAGAAGGAGAACTCAGGTATAAAATAGCAGAAATAGGATGCAACATAACCGCTCAGATACCTATACACTCAAAGTAAGGAGGAACAGACAGAGTAAACTTGAAGTCCTAGAATATGAGGGCAGGTATAATATTGTTATCATTACTGAAACTTGGTGGGGTGGAAACCATGATTGGAATGTGCTGCTAGAAGGATATTAATTGTTCAAAAGAAACAGATCTAACAAAAGGGGAGGTTGAATTGCATTTTATGAAAGGCATCATAACACCTTTATAGAAATGCACAACATCAACAACGAAAGCTTTTGGGAATGGATTTGGGTGAAAATTAGAAGAAAAAGAAATGATAGTGCTATAGGTGTATATTACAAGCCACCCAATGATGCAGAGGAAATTGATGAATTTTTTACTATCCAGTTAGCTAAGGTATTCAAAAACACACTACTATATTCACTGTTGCTCTGTTGCTCAGTTGCTAAGTCATGTCTGACTCTTCGCAACTCATGGATTATAGCATGCCAGACTCCCCTATCCTCCCCTGTCTCCCAAAGTTTGACAAAATTAGTAAATATAATAAATAAATAAATAGTAAATACAATAAAACTGTATTAATGCAAGTCTTTAACTATTCTGATATCAAATGGGAGACAAACTATGCAGCAAATGGAAGATCAAATAGGTTTCTGATATGCCAAGCTGACAACTTTGCCACTCAAAAGGTAGAGGAGAAGTAGTGGATCAACTATACTCAACTTAATTCTTACCAATAAAGATAAAATAATAGAAAGAGTAACAGTTGTAAGAATCATGTGTGAAAGTGATCATGTTGTACTAGAATTCAACATAATGCAGGCACAGGTAATTGAACCGTCAGATTAGTGTTTTAGACTTTGAGAGAACTGATTTCAACAAATGAAGGGAGAGATTTGGAAATATTCCATGGATAGAAATCCTAAAGGGAAAAACAATTCAAGATGCTTGGGAAACTCTGAAAAATGAGATCATAAAAGTCCAATCAAACATAATACCACAGAGAAAGAAAAACAAGAGACCCTAGATCAGTGTTGGTGAACCTTTTCAGCACTGAGTGCCAAAATGGGAGCATGCGTGGGTATGCATGGTGGGAGCCCTGGAAACTGAAAGAGCAACTCCCTGGTGTGGATGCGCAGGAGCGCTGGAAACAAGAAGAGCAGTTCCCTGGCACACAGCTCCTGGAGCATGGGGGTATAAGGCCAGAGGACTGGAAAAGAGCTGATGTGGTTCCAAACTACAAAAAAAAAAAAGTTGGGGGGGGGAGGTAGAACCAGGAAACTATAGACCTCTCAGCTTGACATCAATTTCTGGGAAAATTCTAGAAAAGATAATCAAGCAGCAGATTTACATCTACCTCAGGGGTGGATTTCTGCCGGTTCTAACCTCTTCTATAGAAGAGGTTCCACAAATCTACAGTCCCATTTACAACTGGTTCCAGCTCCCTCCCTCTGCCCGTCCAGACATCATCAAGATGAAGAACGAGAGGAGGAATTCTGCGAGTTGACGTCCACAAGTCTTAAAGCTGTCAAGCTTGAACACCCCTGGGATTTTTTTCTAAAGGGTTAGGGGTGCAAGGGTCTTGTAACTTGACAGCTTTAAGACTTGCGTGCTTCAAATGCTAGAGTTTCTGAGCCAACATTTTGGCTGCTAAGCAAGAGCATTGTTAAGTGAGTTTCACCACATTTTACAAGTTGGCCATGCCCACCCAGTCACATGACTGCCAAGCCACTCCCACAAAGCAGGCCACACCTACAGAAGAGGTTTTAAAAAATGTTAAACCCATCACTGATCTACATCTACATCTACAAATGAACAAAGCAATTACCAGAAGGCAGCATGGTTTTTTTTTTGTTAAAAAACAGATCATGCCAGACAAACCTTATTGCTTTCTTTGATAAAGTGACTAAATTAGTGGACCAGGGAAATGCTGGGACTATAGTATACTTAGACTTCAGTAAGCCGTTTGATAAAGTAGACCACAGCCTTTTTCTTGGTATGGTAGAATAATGTGTGATATACACTATTATCACCACTTGGCTGACCAACTGCACTCAGCATGTAGCCCTCAATGCTATATTTATATGGAAGGAATCCTACAGTGTGGGGTACTTCAAGGCTGTGTTTTGGGGCCAATGCTCTACAACATCTTCATAAACGATCTAGAGGAGGGAATAGAGGAGGAGCTCATCAAATTTGCAGATGACATCAAGTTGAGGGGAGTTGCTAACATTTTGGAGCATAGACTCAAAGTTCAGAAGGAACTTAACAAATTTGAGCATTGGGCCCTATCCAACAAAATGCAGCTTGGGGTGGGAAAAGTAAGACCCTGCATCTAAGCAGGAAAAGTCAAATGCATGGGTATAGAATAGGTAGTACCTAGATCAACAGTAATAAATATGAGAAGGATCTAAGTGTACTTGTGACCACCACCTTAGTGTGAGCCAGTTGTGTGCTGCATTTGCCAAAAAAAAAAAAAAAGCCAATGCAGTCCTAGGCTGCATTAACAGAGGGATAACAAGATCATAAGCAATGATAGTACTGCTTTATACTGCACTATTAAGACCTTGGAATACTGCATTCAATTCTGGTCACCATAATACAAAAAGAGACCCTAGAAAGAGTGCAGAGAAGAGCAACTAAGATGATAAGGGTTTGCAGGATAAATCATGAGGAATAGTTAAGGGAACTAGATACAATATGCCTAGCTTTATGAAGAGAAGAATTGGGGGTGACATGATAGCTTTCTTCTGATATATGAGGGGCTACCACAGAGAGGAGGAGGTTGCATTATTCTCCAAAGCTACTGAGAGCAGGACAAAAAGCAATGGGTAGAAACTCCTTAAGAAGAGATCCATCCTGGAGCTAAGGCGAAATTTCCTGACAGTGAGAACAATTAACCAATGGAACAGTTGGCCTCCCAGAGTTATGGGTGCACCATCACTTGAGATTTTCAAGAAAAGTTTGGACAACCATTTGTTCAGAATGATGTATGGTCTCCTGCCATGGGCAGGGAACTGGATTAGAAGGCTTCAAATGTACATTCCATTCTATTCTATTCTATCGTATCATATTATATCCAATCCTATCCTATCCTATCCTGTTCTGTCCTGTCGTATCCTATCCTATCCTATCTCTAGTCTAATTAAAGAAAAACATGGCCATGAATTTCTTTTATTAACTTAGAAGCACCAGGCATCTTAATTTGACAGGTGTAATTAAATGTAGGCCAGCATGAGAGTAGTGGAAAGAGAGGAGGGAAACAGATCCTGATATGATTTGGTAGCTAGTGACGTTCTGTAGAGTTGAATAACTGACAGTGATCAGCTACTGAACAGCCTCATTGGGACTTGAATGAGTGAAGTGAATGAAATTGAGCATAACTGACAAAAACTCAGTTCTACAGTCCTCATTGTTCTATCATTTTAGAATTACACAAAGGTGTAGATCTCTGTTCTTTTCTTCTTGGTAAGAAATTTGAGAAGGAGTTAATTTCAAAAAGTGGGAGATGGGTGGTACGTCAGGAAGTCAGTAAGCATACCATTAGTTAAAGAGAAGACCCTTGGAGAAGATTGGGAGCAGGAAGGTGAAGGGTTGAAGGGGCATTCCTGCACTTCCCCATGTTTCCCAAACCTTTATCCTGCAATAGGTCAGAGGACCTACCTCCAAGGTCATGACTAGCAAAATGTTATAGATTTTGCATCTCTTGAAGCTCTATAATTGAATATCCTCAGGGAGTTGGGGGTGGGGAAGCCAAAGTACTTTTGTTAGAGTACATGAAGTGAGAACTTAAGGACATTTAAACCAAGGGCTGGAGGGATGAAATGAAGCAGCTTTGTGTGATCTATGGTAATACTGCCAAGGGTTGTCAGGTCTGTGAAATGGGAAAAGGATCTTAGATCCCTGAATATCTTTCAGAACATTCCGAGATTAGGAATTTGTTTCCTAATGCAAAATCAGCTGTGTTCACAATCATTTGACAAAGAAGTCCAGTCTTGGTTATATTAAGGTTTTTAATTTCCTAATCCTAATTTAGTCTAAGTATGTGTATTGCTACTGTGAAACAATTCAGAACCTATTCTCCCCACCAAAAAATCACTCCAACTTCTTCCCTTTAATCCCCATCTACCTTCTACCAACCCTATCTAGCTCTCCTGAGTCTATGTTATATACTAACATTCTTGGGAAAGGAAGGCTTGTTATATTTTATTGGTTTAACAGTAGAAACATTAGTCATAATGTAATATCTATTGATTATTATGATGATTATGGTGCCAAATATTTTTTGCAGAACGTAAGAGTCAGCACTGAAAGGAGAAACACAAACACAAATATTGTTCTCTCTAGTGAGAGAAGGCATCCTGAAGTTACAAATGGGCTTCCCTTTCTCCCTCAGGCATTCCTTACCTGAGAAGTACTAGAGTTCAAACCTATCTGGAAATCCTAATCCCTGAGATGGGACTTGTATCCTGGTAGTTAATTTCAATAGGAGAAAGAGATTCTGTTTTTTGAATTTTTCTGCAGTAAAAGACACTAGCAATAATCAAATGCTAATGGCATTTGGGTGCCTTTAAAAAAAAAACACCTTGTTTATGAGAGTGATATTTCCTCTCTATCCACAGGCATGTACTGTAAATGATAAAACAATGGGAATGAAAACAATTTCATTGTGCAGATGATATATCTTTATCTTTGACATTTTTCTACTCAGGTTTTTGAAAGTCAGTGGTTCCCAACTAGATCTAGTGGTTCATCTTTTTCTAACATATTCTAACTTATCCAGTTAGATAAGCTCCGTCTTGAGACAGAGCCATGATGGGAATGAAGCAGCAGCTTCTCTGCTGAGCTCCTTGTGATATTTTGCTTGTCTTATTAATTCTTGTAAATACCCTGACTAAGATTTTAATTTCTATCTAGCTCTATTTAATAAACACATTCTCTCCGAGATATATTTGAAATCTATTCATATGTGTGTATATATATATATATATATATATATATATATATATATATATATATATATATATATATATATACACACACACACACACACACACATACATACATACATACATACATACATACATACGCGGGAGAAAACCCGAATAACTAGAGACCTACATACTAACATCCGCGAAAACCTCAGAAAACATATATATATATATCCATATATATCCATATATATCCATATATATCCATATATATCCATATAGATATATGGATATTAATTCTAATATATTCTACCAAAACACCATGAAGCTTTAGATGCATGTTGACATTGAAGCAATGGGGAAAAACAAGAAATGCAACAGACAGGTCAAAGCTCACAGACTCCATCTAAAGCAACAAAGCGATCAAAAATTGAGGATTACATGATGTACAAGAAAACTATGAATACAAATAACAACAAAAGGCATCCTCTCCAATCATTCCCTAGCTCCAATAGATATGATATCGAACAAATACTGTATTAGACTTCTCCTCTACTTTTCATGAGGAATTGAACTATCTGATTGAATTCCTGCCTTTATCAGCCTCCCCCTGCTGTTAATACATCTCTGAAGGGGGGAGAGTTAATCAAGCAATCATCCAAGGAATTCATGATAGGTTTTGCTGCTAGAAAATGTCTATTAACTGCACAAATGATAAAGCACAAAGGTGGACTCTTTAAAAAGAGCCTTTGAAATCTTTGTGCAAAATTATGCAGATAGGCTAGCAATTTTTACTAAAAATTGAAAACCTTGATCAGTCAAATTGTTCAGGGAACAAATTAAGGTTAGAAAGGACATCCAAATACAGGAAGAATTTAAGCCTCACTTTCCACAAAAGAGACAAACCCAAGCAAATACAACTATGAGGTAAAGGTAAAGGTTCCCCTCTCACATATGTGCTAGTCATTTCCGACTCTAGAGGGTGGTGCTCTGTTTCAAAGCCGAAGAGCCAGCACTGTGTGAAGACGTCTCCATGGTCATGTGGCCAGCATTACTAAATTCTGGAGGTGCACGGAATGCTGTTACCTTCCCACCAAAGTGGTCCCTATTTTTCTACTTGCATTTTTATATGCTTTCAAACTGCTAGGTTGGCAGAAGCTGGGACAAGTAACGGGAGCTCACTCCATTACGCAGCGCCAGTTCGAACTGCTGACCTTTCTGATCCACAAGTTCAGTGTCTTAGCCACTGAGCCACCATGTCCTTAATACAACTGTACCTTCAAACAAATCGAGTTTCTTTAAGCTTTACACTCAACCGAACATTGGATGTTGGTTTATAAGGAGAGCTATTGTTCTATCACTTGGCTCACTTTTATGCCATTGTGATATGATTGATCGAAGTGATGTCGAATGGCTTCCTAGCATGACAGGATACAAATGAATTCTGTTGCTTTCCACCATCCTTTGCACAAATGAAATCTTTTCTTTCTATTTTTCAAAGATACCCATAGCACAGATGGAAAAAGGTTGCACTTTTTGTTTTAACATATCAGACAGCAAAGCCTGTGTCTAATGCTATGGGCAGCATGCCAAATGATAAAAACCACAGCAACCTAGCACCTTTAGCTTCTTGACAAGACACTGTTCAAATAATTATACTGAGATGATGGAAGAAAAATGACATTGATGAAGTTCTAGAAACAGAATTAATTAATTCTTTTGAAGGCTTATCAAATTGCAAACAAGAAGAAATATTGAGTCAAGTGGATGAACTGGAGCAAACACTGCTGTTAAGCTGAGCAGCAGCCAAACCTTTAATTGACTGATATCTTTGGATGCTCCTCTGACTACAGCTCTGCAGAAAATCATAATAAATCCTCTGAATTGTGAAAACGACTCCGCCAAAGAAGGAAATCAACCTACTACACCCCAGAAAGTCTACACGTCCTTCTGTTCCAAACCAGTCCAGATCGATTCTATCTTGTTTAGTTTCAGATAATGACAACCTATATCAGTCCGTAGTATATTAGAACAAAAGAAAGTTGCTATATCAAGAGTACATCCTAAACAAGAGCTTCAACTTGCAAATCCAACTAGGCCAAGATAGCAAACTGATAGTCCAAAGTTGCTGCCTGCTAATGATCCCCATTGTGATTAAACATCAATATAACAACATCAGTATGTTCTTCTTGCACTTAGACAAGACCATACTACTCTGAATGCTACCAGTTGATTCACTCCTAAGACTCCTAAATACTATCTCTTGAAATATTGCTGGGTGGCAAATTAATCAGTGGATTCCCATTTTGAACAGTACCCATCAGAGTTTAATTTCATCTTAATAGAAGAGATATGGTGCCTGGATATTTCCTTTCTTGTCAGGATTCTGCTCATATACCATTCCTGCCATTAAATTCTATATGGGAGAGCAAGTGATGTATTATTAGTTTTGATCTCAGGTGATATGAAGGTAACTCTGTAACAAAGACATTGATCAGACATTAATATGCTCAGGTAGTCCATTGCAAATACTTTGGATTTATATAACATTCTTGAGGATGCCACTCAACGTTAAATCCAGCTTTGAAATGTATCTCAGTGCTCATGCTATCTTCTAATTGTATTGAACCAAATCTATTATTACTTCCAGCCACCAAACTATACTTTCTATTCTGGGACTCTGAATACCTATCCTACACTGGCTTCAGAAGGGTAGACTTTAGTGAGTTTATGGTATCAATTTTGAAAGCACCTACATTTTTGAGTGTTAATTTCACAATGGGCCTTGTTCTACTTTACACAGAAGAGAAGCATTCCAAATGCCCTCAGAAACATTAATTAGCTAGACTTATAATGGAGGAAAGGATGAATCTATCCTAGCATTTACAGTTCATCATAGTCAAGTCTTTGAGCTAGAGGTTGTCTTTCCAAATGTAAATGTGGTGGAGAGAATAAATGTACTAAATAAATGGACTATGCACATTTTCCCTCCATGCCTTTTAGCAATGACCAGGTCAACTCATCTCTTTTTCTAATTGTATGAGCTCCCAATGGACCCTCCCTACCTTCATACAAAGCTCCCAGAAATCCCATCTATATCAAAGAAGAGAAGCCTTTTTACTAGCTCATAGTACAGTCTATGGGCAGTTCTAACAAAGGCTTTGCAACATAGAGGAGCCTCAACTCTGGATTTCCTTATTGATAGTTTGTGCGAGTTGGAAGAAAAGTTTCCACTCCATCTCCTTGAGTACAGGTTCCCCGCAGGGCTGTGTCTTGAGTCTGTTACTGTTTACCTTGCTGACCCATGACTGCTGTGCCAAATCTGTTACGAATCATATTGTGAAGTATGCGGATGACACGGCAGTGGTGGGTCTTATCTGGGACAACAATGAAGATGCTTATCGGGAAGAGGTGAAGGCTCTGGTGGATTGGTACAATAAAAGTAACCTGGTTCTAAATGTTAATAAAACAAAGGAGATCATTGTAGATTTTAGAAAGAGCTCGCATAGTCATACTCCACTCAGTATCAAGGATGCAGCTGTAGAGGTGGTCAACAGTATTAAGTATCTGGGGGTGCAGATAACTAACAATCTGAATTGGTCTCTCCACACGTCATCCTTAGTGAAGCGTTATCAATCAGTGTCTGCATTTCCTGTGTCAGATGAGGAGAGCACATCTTTCTCCTTCTGTTCTGGCCACTTTTTACGGAGGCACAATTGAGGCACAAACTGCATCACTGTTTGGTTTTATGGCAGCAGTGCCTCAGACAGAAAGTCCATACAGAGAGTGGTAAGGACAGCTGAGAAGATTATAGGAAGCTCACTTCTTGTTTTAAGGATACTGCTTATAAGCATTGTGTGTGTTAGAGCTGAAAGCATTGTTAGAGGCCCCACACACCCACTTTATGATCTGTTTCTGTTGCTCCCCTTTGGGAGGAGATTTTGAAGTATTTCTAGCAGGACTACTAGATTCTGTAACAGCTTTGTTCCCTATGCTTTCCATCTGGTAAACTTGCAAGATTAGTTTTTCTTTCCACATACATGTATACATCCAAACTAGACTATGTTGTTTCTCTGTGTCATATAATATATGTGGGTATACACATAATTTTGTATTTATTTTATTTTTGTCATGTTTATGTAGTGTATATTGGAAGTGGTGACTCTTTCAGAGCTGTGTGCAATGAAATTTCATTTTAATGTATGACAATCAGTGTATATTCAAAGTGACAATAAAGTTATTCTAAGTCTAAACTCCATCTTCAATCAGCTCATCAACTCAACATTCCATCTTCCTCACAATGGTGAGATCTGTTGCTGAAATACCCATTTTGCCTAACAATAGAAGTAACCTCAGATATGAGAATAAAATCCCCAAACTGGCCAGCAAACCAGAGCCCTAGAATTTCTTGCCTTATAGTCCCCATGTCGTATAAAAATATTTGCTTTCCCTCTCTTCCTGGTCCCTCTTCCTTTTAAAGCAGGTCCTCAATGACATTTGCAATAAATATGTCTTCTACTCCTCCCTGTTGGGCTCCATACTTCTGAATTTTCCATGACAAAGGATTCACTTTGAAATCTTGACTCCAAATGCTCTTGCTGAGTGACAATAGCTGCTTATAAGGAGAGGGACTTTTCAGAGATAGTCCTCAATTTTGGTGTGCTATTTCATTTGGTTATTTCAGTGTCAAAAATTAATTTATGGCCTTTTAAAATTATCTGTGTATTTGTGTGTGTGTGTGCATGTGCTGGTCTTGTTGTATTTGGGTCTTTTTCCATGTAAGATTGAGATTGTCTTTGGCAACGTTTCAGCGAGGTTTCACTGGCCTTCTTCAGGCTGGGTTTTGGCCTTAAAGTGTGGTCAGAGCTGCCGTATTTCTATAACTCTTGGTGTGGGGGTGTGGAGTGCTGGCTTTGTTTCAGTAAGTGGAATGATTGGTTGCAAGGTTGTATCATGATTGGTAGATTGGTACTGATTGGTGCTGGCTGTGTGTCTATTGTTGTTTTGTGTTGTAACGGCCTGGGTGGTAGGTGGGGCTCATTTGTTTACCAGGGCTGGTTTCCAGATGTCTGGTAGGTGGGAGATATCATCACGTTTATTCATGTTGTGGGGGTGTTTCTCTATTTCGATAGCTTCCTTAATTATTGTCTTGTTGAAGTGTTCAGTTTCGGAGATTAACCTGGTTCCTTCAAAATTAATTTCATGTCCTGTAGCTTTAAGGTGTTGGAAAAGGGAGGAAGTTTTTTCTTTTTTTCTTACTGCGTTCTTGTGTTCTGCAATGCGTGCATTTATTCTTCTGTTCGTTTGTCCCATGTATGTTGCAGGGCAGATTTTGCATGGTATTTCGTAGACTCCTTGGTTTTCTAGCTGGGTTTTGTTTTTGGGGTTTCTTAAGATGTTGGCTATTTTTTGGTCAGTGTTGAAGGCTGTCTTGATATTGTGTTTGTGGAGAATTTTGCTGATTTTATCTGTGGTGCCTTTGATGTAAGGGAGGAGGGCGATGCCGTTGTCCTGTTCTGTGTCTCAGTTTTTTGGGGGAGTCTCCCTTTGGATTAGGTTGGATTAGGATTTAATCTCCAACGAATTCCAAAGAAAAACAATTACCAACCTAATGAGATGAGTGAGACCTCGCCAAAACGTTGCCAAGACAATCTCAATCTTACATGGGAAAAGACCATAAAAAATACAACAAGACCAGCATACCTACACCCGTGAAAATCTATGAATTAAGAAAAATGAAGCAGCTACTTGGAGTGAGCAATGAGACATTATTGGAGAGAGTCAAGGGAGTCATCTATTGCCTCTGATCTCTCTAAGCTGACCTGATGCCTTTTGGTATGAAGAAGAGGTTTTCTCCTCAACTGCCACGCCAGTCAATTTTTATACATTGCAATATTGTGTACCCAAAGTGAAAGGAGTGACATCCTGTGCTTTTCCTTAGATAGCAATTAGTTTGGGGGTTATTCCTGCTTAGCACGTGCTGCATAATTTGATATTGTTTTCTCTGTGTTGAGAAAAATACGTTTATGTTGTTGGCTTGAGTTGTGATTATGATGGTTTGTTTCTCAAACATTAAATTTTGAGATATCCAATAGCGAGGACTGGAGGTTACAGACTTTAGAGCAGCAGATATAGACAATATGTTAAGGCAGGGTTGTGAAACTCATGGCCCGTGGCATCATGGCATCATGTGCTGGCCACGCCCAACCCCATTTTAGCGAAGGGGGAAAAAGTCAAGATACGTCACCTGATAACAACATGACAATGAGAGTTAAGACAGACACCTCTGTGTTAAAGACATTCCAAATTCTCCACCCAATTAGGGATAACAATAGGCATAATTGGAACACACACACACACGCACGCACGCACACACACACACACTGTACTTATAGATGCATACATATAAATGTAAGATAAACCAGAGACTGACACTTACGAAACACACTTATGATTATGATTACAGCCTCTCTTTGCAAGAGAGCACCTGAGAACAAGTATGATTAAATGGAAACGGCTTGATTAGTTGTATAAGATATCCCAAAAAAGACAAATATTCATCAACAAGATGAACCTTTCTTACCTAAATGCCTAACAAGGAACCCTGAAAGCCATGAAACCAAACAGAAAGACTTCAGTTATAATCGCACTGAAACAATTCTTGACAGAATGGCTTTTTATATACAGTCAGTCTTCTACTGATGACCAAAATTGAGCCCATTTTTATTGCTAAGCAAGGCAGTTGTTAAGTGATTCATGCTCAATTCTACAATCTTTTTGCCATGGTTGTTAAGTGAATCATGTGGTTGTTAAGCAAATATGGCTCCCTCCCATTGATTTTATTTGACGCAAGCCAGCTGGGAAGTTATAAATAATCAAATGACTCCAGGACACTAGAGCTGTTATAAATATATGCCAGTCGTCAAGCGCCTGACTTTTGATCACATGACCATGGGATCTTGTAATAGCGGTAAGTGCAAGGGCCAGTCATGTTGATTTTTTCAGTGCCAGGGTAATTTTGTTAAATGAATGGTGATAAGTTGAGGGCTATCTATAAAGGAATTCTACCTTTATAGATAGTCCGCTATCTGAAAAAAATCAGATCATATTTTAATATTTATTTTATTTAATATTTATTTTAATAAAATAAATAAGAGCTTTGTAATTGATCTAGATTTCTTTGCAAAAATAAGAATTAAAGTACTAAACTAGGCCTCCTGGTTTCTACTTAGCCATTACTGCTACCATAGCAGTACTTGGGAGTATGGGTGACATGTGACCTATGGGAGTATGGATGACCTATCATTTTTTTTATTACTCAGGATCTCAAGTTTTGCTGTTGAATAGGTGTCAATTGCAAACACATTGTGCTTGAAATGTTGGAAGGCAATGCAAATGTTCTGCTTCTCTAGGTGCATGATCGTCTGCAATCCATCTAAGATAAAAAAAGGAATTAACTGCAAGTGATAAAGCAGAGGGGGAAAAAAGGTTTTTATACCCAAGGGCTACTTTAATGGCTGGGAGTGGATGAGTGCTACAAAGCAGTTAGGATAGCATCATGCATTTTGACATGATGGGAACTGATGGGGTTTTGGGGGAAGGGAACTGTTTTACTTTTTGTATTTTGCATCTCTGAATGGCAGGAAACTAAAATTTGGCAATATAGTAATACTACTACTACTTTGATTTTGCGTGCATGAGCAAATTATAAAGCAATCAGATATGACAAAAAATTTCTTATCACAATGTTTTCCTAGTTTAAGCAGTATAATTCAACCAACCAACTTCATAACAGTTCTGAAAAAAGAAGCATTTTAAGTGTTGTTTTTTTTAAATTTCAGGAGATTACTCTCCAGGCATGATTCCAAGGGGAGTTCTTTCCAAAAAAAATGGTGCTAGATGGGAAAATGCTGTAAAATATTTTTTTTAAAAAAATCCTAACAAACCCTAATGAATTGGAAGATGAATCGTGATCTGCTGATTCAAATTACTAGGTGTTCTTGTAAGCAGGACCCTAAAAGCCAACATTCACCATTTAAGCTGATTTTGCTCTTGGAGACTCTGCAAATCTAAAGACTGGTGAAAAGAAGGCAAAGAGGAAAATGGAAAAAGTCCAGAATTTCATGAACTGTACAATCCTGAAGTTGAACCAAAGGACGGGGAACAACTTTAGGAAGTCCTGCCAGCAAACTACTATAGTAATTCAAACAAGATACACTAAATCATGAACTTAAATCCTGATCATATGAAAGAGAAGAATATGAAAGAGAAGAATACAATACATTTTTTTGCAATCAGGAATCCTATCCCAAATTTATATTTGCAAAGACTCTGTTGCGTTGATGCTATTTTGTTCAAACCTTTATCTAGTCCATTTTGTTTATACCTCCAGTGTGATACTCACTCACTGGGGCCCCAAATCAACGCTTACCTTCCCTATCAGTTCACAAATATGAGCCGTCACACTTGCTTGGCTTGCACATGCCACCTCCATACACACATAGATCCTTCCGCACATGTGCTTTTGGCAAAAATGGGATGCCATAGAGATGGGCATGGGTGGGCGGAATGCTGTGGAATTCTGGGAGTTCAGTTCCACAAGTTGTAAAGTTGCCAAGATTGCAGAACCCTGTTCTAAAAGGCAAGAATTGTTGGGCTGCCATTGTATTTTTTAAAAACTTGGTTATGCTGTTAGTTGCTAATATATGTGGCAAAGTCAGTTATATGCATAGGGAGATCAGTTTTGCTACACATGAACTGGCATGATAATGGCACGATATAACAGCTGTTCTTGATTCAGATCCCTCCTTCCAAAACCTTTCAACATTTGTACCTCGACAACCCAGAATGAAACAGAAAGTAGTGACATGCAGATATCCCTGGGTTCTATAAGGCCTGGCTTTCTTAAACTTGAAGTTTAGGCAAACGTTTTCATAAGGCATATTTAAGAGGCATATAATGCTGTATCACACATTCTGTGCAAAGTAGCATGGTATTCATATAAATAAATAAATACCCTCCCCCGATAGTTGCTTAAACTAGGCTTTCTGGTCCAACTCTATAACTGTGTCCCAATTCAACGAAGGGCCTGAAGAGGACACAGAACTTGGAAAACAAAGTCTGTTGTCCTCCTGGTATCACAGACACGTTAGCATTTACCAAGGATAACTAAACCAGCAAACAAACAAACAAAACATGGGCACATTTTCTTTAGTATCTATTAATTCTGTGCTAGCTGCTTCCCTGTGCCATGAGAAATTCCTGGGGCTACATTATTTGATTGGTTTTCCTTTAGAAGAGAAAGGCACACATGAATTACAATCTGTTTGTAAATGTTCATTGGAATCCAGGAAATGGCAGCATACAATCAAACATCGACCCATCTAAATCATTATTTATATCAGAAATGAAGATCTACTTGACCTTTGACACCTATCAATCCAAACCACTGTAGTCAAAATATGTGGAGGACTACAAGCAGAGGTGGTATTCTTCCGGTTTGGACCGGTTCACCTGAACTGGTAGCGGAAATTGCAGGTGGCTCCACCCACTCGCCCTGGCTCTTTGCTATCCCATTTAGGCCCCCTTTTTTAGCCAAAGTGCATGCACAGAAGGCTGAGTGCATGTCCTGATTTATTTATTTATTTATTATTTATTTTATTTGTAAGCATTTATAGGCCGCCCTTTTCCCTGAGGGGACTCAGGGCGGCTTACAATAATAGGGGGGGGGGGGGGGAGTGCAGGACACAACACAAAAAGAAAATGTGAATAAAAATAATTAGCAGTAAAAACCCAACATTCATTCAGCATTCGGGAGGGGCGAGAGTAAAGTCTTATCCCCAGGCCTGACGGGATAGCCAGATCTTGAGGGCTGTGCGGAAGGCCTGGACGGTGGTGAGGGTGCGGATCTCCATGGGGAGATTGTTCCATAGCGTCGGAGCTGCAACTGAGAAGGCTCTCCTCCGCGTAGTCGCCAGTCGGCACTGACTGGCGGATGGAATTCGGAGGAGGCCTACTCTATGCGATCTGATGGGACGGAGGGAGGTAATCGGCAGAAGGCGGTCTCTCAAATAGCCAGATCCACTACCATGGAGCGCTTTATGAATGGTAAGTAGGACCTTGAAGTGCACCCGGAGACCAACAGGTAGCCAACGCAGCTCACGGAGGATCGGTGTTATGTGGGCGAACCGTGGTGCGCCCACAATCACTCGCGCGGCTGCATTTTGGACTAGCTGAAGTCGCCGGATGCTCTTCAAGGGCAGCCCCATGTAGAGCACATTGCAGTATTCCAGCCTAGAGATCACAAGGGCTCAGGTGACTGTTGTGAGGGCCTCCCGGTTCAGGTAGGGCCGCAATTGGCGCACCAGGCGAACCTGGGCAAATGCCCCCCTGGTCACAGCTGATAAATGATGGTCGAAACTCAGCTGTGGGTCCAGGAGGACTCCCAAGTTGCGGACCCTGTCTGAGGGGTATAAATTTTGACCCCCCAGCCTGAGTGATGGAACGTCGGCCAAATTGTTGGGAGGAAAACACAACAGCCACTCGGTCTTGTCCGGGTTGAGTACCAGTTTGTTAGCTCTCATCCAGTCTTTAACAGCCTCAAGACCCCGGTTCATCACGTCCACCGCTTCACTGAGTTGGCACGGGGCAGACAGATACAACTGTGTATCGTCCGCGTATTGATGGTATTTTATCCCGTGCCTCCGAATGATCTCGCCCAGTGGTTTCATGTATATGTTAAACAGCAGGGGGGATAAGACCGAACCCTGCGGCACCCCGTAAGTTAGGGGCCTCGGGGACGATCTCTGCCCCCCCACCGACACCGACTGCAACCTGTCCGAGAGGTAGGAGGAGAACCACTGCAGAACAGTGCCGCCCACCCCCACCTCCCGCAGTCGTCGCAGAAGGATACCATGGTCGATGGTATCGAAAGCCGCTGAGAGGTCAAGGAGAACCAGGATGGACGCGTGGCCTCCATCTCTGGCTCTCCAGAGATCATCGGGGTGCATGCACTCACACTTGCGAACTGGTAGGGAAGTAAGTGAATACCACCCCTGATTACAAGCTGGTATATCAATATAATATTGACTACAATGTTTTCCCTAAAATAAGACAGGGTCTTATTTTCTTTTGACCACCGAAATAAGCGCTTGGTCTTATTTTGGGGGCAATCTTATTATTTTTGAGGTGCAGGAGGTGGAGAGTGTGGTCACCTCATGGCTGCTGCTGTGTTGCAATATTTTTGGGGAGGGATTATTTTCAGGGGAGGACTTATTTTAGCGCATGAACTCAAAAGCCTGATTTGGCTTATTATCTGGGCAGGTCTTATTTTCAGGGAAACAGGGTAGCAACAGGCTTCCTATCACTACCTGAAAGTTCCAGAGACTGAATATAGTATCCCCTTAAAGCAAAACAGCTATATTATAAGCAATCTTCAATTTAGGATGACAATAGGGACAGGAAAATTTGTTGTTAATTGGTATGCATTAAATAAGGCATCATGTTCCTGGACCTGATTTTATAACCTTTTTGCCATTATTAAGTGAAGCCCTATGTTCATTAAGTGAGACATCACATCACATAATCCCACTTTGAGATCTTCCTTGCCAGTTTCTCCATTGACCTTGCCTGACAGGAGCTAGCTGAGAAGGTTGCAACTGGTGATCAAGTGACTACAGGACATTGAGACAGATCATGACGGTTGTCAAACACCCAAATCATGGTCACATGACAGTGGAGATGCTGTGATGGGCATAAATATGAGGATCAGTTGTAAGTCATTTTTTTCAGCACTGTCATAACTTCAAACGGTGACTAAAAAATTGGTCTTAAGTCGAGGACTACCTGTACTGAGGTACACTCTCTGTTTCTATCCTATGCAAATAGATGAAGTAAAGAAATATGCATTCAACTCATGTTAGTTAGTTCATCAAACTAACTTCAGATCCTCAGAGAGAAGCACCTTGAATGTCAAGGTATTCTTGTATTTTATGCACATCTGCTTCTTATCTGAAGCAGATGTGCTAAAACATATGAAGAACGGTTTAGTATGTCTAGTTTAATGAAAAGAAGGACTAGGGGAGACATGATAGCAGTGTTCCAATATCTCAGGGGCTGCCACAAAGAAGAGGGAGTCAAACAATTCTCCAAGGCACCTAAGGGTAGAACAAGAAGCAATGGGTGGAAACTAATCAAGGAGAGAAGCAACTTAGAACTAAGGAGGAATTTCCTGACAGTTAGAACAATTAATCAGTGGAACAACTTGCCTCCAGAAGTTGTGAATGCTCCAACACTGGAGGTTTTTAAGAAGATGTTGGATATCGATCCAGGGGGCGGAGCCTGTTGCCGAGGAGAGCTCAACCGAGCTCCTCTCAGAGATCTGGTCTGTATATCTAATTAAGATCATAGATATCACCCCTTTTTGGCTAAGAAAGGGGCAGGAAGTAGCTCTGTGTGCTAGGGTCTATTCGTAATTCACAGCCTTTCTCCTTTTTTTTGGCTGTGGACAGAGATTAGATCCAGCGTGAGCGGAGCTTTTATCTCCAGCCAGTTCTTCTCAGCTGCCTTTTTTTGCAGCCCCAGATAGGAGACCCCCCCCCCCAGGACAAAGCAAAGTTGTTTGAAGCTAGCATTAATACGGGCGGGTCCCACTCCTGTGAGATTTATGCTTTTATTACTATCTTAAATACCAGCACCATTCGTCTTAGAGGCTTCTTTGTTTAAACGGACTTCAAAATGGCGATTTCTCTCCGTTGGTGACGGATAGGGGATGTACGTAGCCGGTTTTACCTTCCTGCAGATCGCTCCTCAACAAAATATTTTTTTTTGTTTTTTTGGAAACAGAGGGGAGCGAAAGCACTGTTTATTTGTTGATTTATAATGGCACCCAGGTCAAAATCGAAGCGTCTCTCTACAAATGTGCCTAAAGAATCTGTGAAGGAATCTAAAGAATCTATACTGGAATCGCAGCCCTTGTCTCCTACGCCCTCTACTGGAGAATTCTTAACACAGGAATTTTTTTTTCAAATCTTTAATGATTTTAAACAAGAAATTAAGGAATTTGTATTTGAGCTATATGGTGATTTAAAGTCTAAAATTGACCAAATGAAGGCGAATACGTTTGCAGCCGTGTCTGCCCTGTCAGATTATACCGCTGAAATAGAGAATAAATTGGAAAGTTTGGAGGAGGCTAATTCTAATTTGACTACTAATATTCAAATTTTACAACAAAAAATTAGAGACACTCAGGAACAGCTCGTTATGATAAACTTTAATAAGAAGGCATTCGCAATAAGAGTCAGAGGATTCCGCGAAAAGGTGCGAGAGAATTTGAAACAGACCTTTGTTGAAGCCCTCAGCCATGCGGTGGGAAGCCCGGGACTTAACCTTGATTGGCAGATTCGGAAAATCTATCGCCAGAATTCGTTGGTAGCGGAACAGCGACAGCTCCCGAGGGACATAATTATATATTTCTCCACAAAAGAATCCAGAAACGCGATCGTGCAAAAATTTTACAATAATAGTTTGAGAATTGATGGCCAGAACTTGATTGTCTTCAAAGAAAATACCTTTCCAGATGTTAAAGGCAAGAAGGGACTATACCTTCTTAACTAAAGAGCTTAGAAATCAACAGATTCAATATAGATGGGAGGCCCCAGCCGGTATTACGGTCACATTTGAGAATCAAAACTTCGTCTTAATTCTGTTTCGGAGGCTCGAGATTTCTATTACAAGACTTTGAAGGCGGGACTTCCTGATTCACTTGGAAAAGAGGAGAGACAAGCCGAAGGAGAAGGCAAGCAACAGACCACATGGCTGCAAGATGGAGGAGGTAGCTCCCCCTCCCTCGGAGAAGCAGAAAGCGGAGTTTGAGGATTTAGACATTCTAAAATATTCACCAAAGTTGTGGATTGAATGGGGGTTTGCGACCTCTCTCCGGCAGAAAAAGGGGAACTTATTGGTGGGGTGATACTGAATGTATATATGTAAAATGCATGCAGAATGATTTATGCTGTTTAAATCTTGTTAGAAGGGAAAGTTTGAAGAGATTATTTTAAAATAGAAGGTAAACTGATTCTTGTTGAAACTAATTATTTTGAGCTAGATTTTAAACTAATGCTTGCATAAATTTGATAGTGGCAAATATTAGAGAAGCAAGGGATGAGGGTAAAATGTATGCGGAATGATTTACGTATATTGGTGGGGTGATACTGAATGTATATATGTAAAATGAATGCAGAATGATTTATGTTGTTTAAATTCTGTTAGAAGGGAAAGCTGGATGAGATAATTTTAAAACGGAAGGTAAACGGATTTTTGTTGAAAGTATTATTTGAATATGTGGAATGATCTATGCTATCTAATTTTTATTAGAAGGGAAAGCTTGGTGAAATTATTTTACAAATTTGGATAAATGTTTATCTGAATACAAGGTTAAGGAAGAGGAACGGGGAGTCTACAGGAGGTCGGGGTAAATAACAAAGAAGCAAGAGACGAGAATAAAATATAGATAGAATGATTTACACTATTTAAGCATAGATAAAGATGGGGGGCTGAGCTTAACACAAAGAGTTTCTTTTTTTTTCTTTTTTCTTTGTCCTTTTCTCTCTTTTTTGGGGTTTTTTTTTTTTTCCTTTAATATATTATTTTTATTTTTAATCCATATGAATATAAGATACTTTAGATAGAAGGCAGTGCCAGGTGTGGGCCCTGGGAAGTCGGGAGGAGTAGGGATGGGGATTTTTGGGGGGTGGGTGGGTGGGTGTTAACATAGTCTCAATAAGAACAAGAATGCACTTATATACGGTTGTTCTTTTTTTTCTCCTTTTTTTTTTTTACTCTTTTCTTTCTTTAAATTTTTTTTTTCCTTGGTTTATTTTACTTTTTATCAGATTATAATAAACAACACTTGAATAAAGGAATACACCAAGGAGGGAGGTAGAGGGAAAGAGGAGGGAGGAGTAAGGAAGGAGTAAGGTGAATGCAAGGAGGGTGTGTTGGGAGTAAGGGGAGAAGGAAGGTTTGAGGGGAAAGGGAAGTAGGAGGGGAGCGTTAGAGGGAGGAAAGGAAAGTTGGAGGGGGTAGATGGGGTGTATGGAGGATGGAAGTGTCAGGTGGGGTTGTGAATGATGAGTTGTGTTTTCTTTTTATTTTTTTTTTTTATTTTTTTTATTTTTTTTTTCTTCTTATAGCAAATACTCTGTATATAAGTGATTGTAAAATGGAATGTGAAAATGAATAAAATATATTTAAAAAAAAAAAGAAGATGTTGGATATCCATTTATCTGTAGTGGTATAGGATTCCCCGCCTAAGCAGGGGGTTGGACTAGAAGACCTCCAAGGTCCCTTCCAACTCTGCTATTATTCTATTCTATTCTATTCTATTTTTAGCACAGAAATGTAATCTACTGTAGTCTAGAGGAATAGTATATTGCCTGAACTTGGTTGGATTTGATTCCATTATTTAGAGTGTACAGTGCATATTTATTTATCTATTTATTCATCATATTTATATAGCCACCCATCTCATTATAAATGTGTCTCTATAATTACGTAGAATAGCCTTACTAACAAGGTCCACCTTCTTGCATATTCCTTGCCATCATCAAACCAGGGTTGAAAGGCTGATGACAGAATCCTGCCTACTTCAGCCACATTCCAGATGATCCCCGCATTTGAAGAACCTATCAGTGAAGATCCATTCACATGTGCTAGACCTCTATTCTCTGGGCATATACATATGATGGGGTATACAGCAAACAGGAGTAAAATGTATACAGCTTTCCGTAGAATTTCAAGCACTGCTAAAGTGGGTTTATATCTCCCATTCATTCTAATTAAACAAACATTAGACAGTCATTCCGAACCATCAGCAAGCAATTTCCTTAATAAAGGAAGGTTGCCCACTCATAGTAACACTTCTGCAACAGTGCTCCCCCACACTTTCTCTTAATTTTCTAGATTTCTGAAATTGGAAAAGCAATTGGGGGTGTGGGTGTGGAACCAAAGCAGTTTTTTTAAAAATTGATAATGATAGAAACATCCTAATGAGTTTTATAAAAATAAAATCTTCCTTACTACTTTGTAATTTTTAGTCAGTCAAATGGATATTGCTCAGTCTGCACATTTTGGAGTTTGTTCTTAAACTAGTAGAATTTCCTGCATCTTTTGACCCCTGGACAAAAAGTGTGTTTTTAGGGGGGCAACAATACAAAATCCTGAAATTTGTATCTGAGCAAAAATGAGAAGTTGGTACATATTACCATTACAATTTCTTTTCCAAACCGTCTTTTAATCCTATAAAGATGGATAGATGATAGGTAGAAGATAGATGACAGAAAGACAGCAGAAATGATAGATGATAGATGATAGATAGATAGATAGATAGACAGACAGACAGACCGACAGACCGACAGACAGATAATTACTGTTTCCAAGTACAGCAAATTTTATTTCAATTGAAAGATGTAATTCTGGAATAATTGTTTTCATTTTTAGCTTTATGCTGTTATTTCAGAAATATATTTTATTCCATAATGGCATTGTTTTGTGGTAACCTAGTGTTTAGTGATCTAGTATGATAACTTTATTCAAATTGAATTCTGCAGCTTTTACACCTGTAAGCAAGAGAAAGGGACCACATTTGAAATAAGTGATAGGTTTTAAAGCCACCTCTTCCAACTTTCACACACAGAGAATACTCAGGGGTCTCTGCCATCTGTACAAATTGTTCCAATTTTGGGGACAGGAACTTCAGATCATACATCTAGATCAACTTTTGTCAACCTGGCGACTTTATTTATTTATTTAGTACATGGCGCCTAAAGTGGTGATGCAATCACTGATATACAATACTAATAAAACATGTTACACATACAAACACAAATATGGATTTAAGTAAAGCCCTAGCAACATATAGGTCTGGCAAGACTCATCCTGATTCTATTGAGGTGGCTCCATATTTTTCATGCCAGCTGCATTTCTGAAAGTGGTTTTGTTGTATCTGTGTGATCTGTTTGATTATGGTTATTAAAGCTCACCCATTTTCATCTCCATTCTTCATCTAGAATTCTAGATCATAAGACTGTGGTATGTTTTCCTAAATTGGTAGATCTCTAAGAGTTGATGTCTGCTTATCTTAACCCGGTACCTTGAGTTATTCTGAGACCGCAAACACAAATTGGGAACACATACACTTATATTACAACACCTAAGAATACAGATTCTTATACAGTATTTGTCTGCAGGTCTGGTACCTATTATTGCTATTGTTCAACCATTCCAGCAGCTTCAACACTGGCCAAGCTTATGCAAGCCACTGGAAATTGCAATTTAGCAAGATCTTAAGTTCTTCATATTGTTCCTCAGTGTGTTTTACACTATAACTAAATTGTGTGGGATGGGCAAATCCAAACATGTTTCCTTACTTGCTTTGTGTGCATGGACAGATATTTGAGCTTTTCTTCAGAAACCCTTTTAGAACAATACCCTGCTATTTATTATGAGTTGAATTTTGATCCAGGATAAGTACTTTTGTGTAGTGGATCTAATATTGGGAGAATACACTTGCCTGGCCCCCAGTTTTGTTTTATTTGAGTAATAAATAAGTTAGCACTCAAGTTTTTAATAGTTCTTACAAGATATTTATCTCACTGCTCCTGGTTGTATATGAATTGAACATCTATTACAGCTTTCAATGTTCTGGTGTTTTTATGCTTGCTTTGAAATTTGGCTGCCAATGGCATTGGAAGATTATAAATCTTGAGGGAATATGCGTAACTTTGGATGTTTTTTGGGTCCAATTGCCTGTGTTTTATTGATATTGGCGGAATCCAATAGGAATTTTCTGACAAACCTTTCACATCAATCAAAATATGGCTGATTTCAAATGTTGTATACCCTGCGACTGCTGCAGTTTCTTTATAAGGGCTAACATCCTCCTGAGAATAAGTGGTTATTTCCTTCCACTTTGCTAGTGAGCCAAAGAAAAGAAACAGCTTAGAATTTTAATATCTTCCAGATGGGGTTAGAAAGAAAGAGACGAACACAGGAAGTATTGTATACAGGGTTATCCACTGAAGCTACTGGGGGAAATTCAGGAATGGTAATAAGAAATGAGTCTTTATAGACCATAGGTTTTTTGCAACTTCTGTAGTGATTTATAATGTCCTCTCCTGTCACAGAAGATGGCAGCACTTAGCTGACCTTGGTGATCTTGAAAACAACAACAAATGAACAGGGGCAGCAGTATGTGCAAAGTGGGAAATTATGCTTTATAATACCACCTCCAACTTAAACAAACATTGACCATACATAAAGAAGCACCTTTGCAGAATGCACTTTTTATTATTTGGCTATGATTTAGTAGCAGCTCCATTGTGGCACAATTTCCTATTTGGGGGATGCAAAAAAAAAAAAAGGTTATAGCCAAGGATTTTTGTACTCCAGATTCCAAAGACCTTATGTACCATTCAGAAAAGACCTTACAGTGCAGTGATTCAGTGTGGAACTGTTATATACACAATGACAACACCCCCCCCCTCCCGCAAAACAAATTTGCTTAGCAAGTGCTGATTACTAATTATAAGGGTACTCTAAATGGTACTCTGTGGCTTGAGTTTCTCATGTAACTTTGGTATAGTGAGCTGGGTTTAGGCCTTGGCAAGACAAATAAACTTCAGGAACTTGGAAGTGGTCTGTCTGTCTGTCTGCCTGTCTGTCTGTCTGTCTGTCTGTCTGTCTATCTATCTATCTATCTATCTATCTATCTATCTATCTATCTATCTATCTATCTATCTATCTATCTTGCCACCCATCTTGCTGCAAGTAAGGTACTGTATACTTACTGGCTTGGACTACATTCAGTAGAAAAGGTGTTGCTCCAGCAATTTCCTATACACCACTAAAACTTCAACAGATAATTAGAACTGCAGAAAAAACAATTGCTGCCAACCTGCCTTCCATTGAGGACCTGTATACCGCACGAGTCAAAAAGAAGAAAGCTGTGGAAATATCTACAGACCTCTCGCATCCTGGACATAAATTGTTTCAACTCCTACCCTCAAAATGGTGTTACAGAGCATTGCACATCAGAACAACTAGACAAATGGACAGTTTCCCCCTGAATCCCATCACTCTGCTAAACCAATAATTCCCTCACCACTGTCAAACTATTCACTAAGGCTGTATTAGTATTATTCTTCTCATCCTTCCTATTACCTAGCTCCTCCCACTTATGACTATAACCATGTTGCTTGTATCTTTATGATTTATATTGTTCTATTAGTTTCCTAGTATGATTGATTACTTATTAGTAACCTATGATTTTCACTGCTGTATCTTATGATTCTTGATGTATGTATTTCTTTTTCCCCCTTTTATGTACACTGAGAGCGTATGCACCAAATGCAATTTCCTTATATGTGCAATCACACTTGGCCAATAAAGAATTCTATTCTATTCTATTCTTTATGAGAGCTGGTAGGGTCAAGATGAACCTGAGGCAGAGCTTGATGCTGATTTTAATCTTTTAGGACTTGACATCATTTTTGAAGCATTAGATTCCAGCAGAGGAAATTGTGCAGATAATGTTTATCCAAGAAGATTCAGAAAAGATTTTCCCACTGAAGTCCTTTCCAGGCCTCTCCTGGTTATAGGGACATGACATATCCACTGTTAAGATGTGTGTGTGTGTGTGTGTGTGTGCACACGCATGTGGTCAACAGTAGACAGTCTAGGTTAAAGTTTTGGGGAAGAAACCACAGTTTCAGGTAATGCACATGTGTTGCTGTGGTTGAAGCTGAAGTATTCATTGACAAGTAGGGCATTGTAGCAGATAAATTTGTATATTACGCTTAGGTCAGATCAAAGACGGCGAAGTTCTAAGTTGTCTGAGCCCAAAATTTCAAGTCTGGTGGCATAAGGTATTCTGTTGTGAGCAGAGGAGTGGCGGACTCTTCTTATGAATATATCTCTGGACTTTGATTGTATTTATGTATGATATGCAGTGCGGGTTCCAGACAGATGAGCTGTATTCAAGAATTGGTCTAGCAAAAGTTTTGTATGCCCTAGTTTGCAATATTATCGGACAAGAAGCTATGCAAAATTAGGTTAAAACTCTTAATGCCTTTTTGGCAATGCTGTTACAGTGAGGCTCTGGCACTTAGATCATTTGAGATAAGTACTCCAAGGTCCTTGACAGAGTGGGGGTCATCTACGAGGTCATATCCGCCCAGCTTGTATTTTGTGTTCTGATTTTTTTTTGCCAATGTGTAAGACAGAGCATTTGTTGGTTGAGATTTGGAGTTTCCAATTGTTTGACCATTCTGACACACACTCAAGGTCTTTTTGTAGGGTAGCAGCATCATTGGTGGTGTTGAATAGTCTTACATCATCAGCGAAGGGAATGCAGCTGCTTATAATATGATCACAAAGGTCATTTATGTAAAGTATAAAGCATGTGAGTCCTAAAACGCTATCTTGGGGGACACTGCATAGGTTCTGGGTTTTGATAGGGCTTTTCCTATATAAGAATGCATACTAACTTTAGTGAGCAACTACTTTATAGGAAATAATATTATTTCTTGTATATTTATTAGTTATTTTCAAGAGAATTCACTTCTCCTTCCCACCTAATTGTCTCACAACATTAAATAATATTGTGTGTCCATTTGTCTGCATGCACGTAACATATTCACTAGCTAATAGTTGTTTACATTACAATCCAAACCTATTGGGTACAAATAACACAAGAGAAGGATAGACAGGGAGCAAACTGTTCTCAAAGTAATGTATTAACGATAGATGAACTTTAGAAAACAACGTTTCAGTCCTAAGGGACTTTGGGGATAATGATTCCAAGGAGAGAGAATGAATGAGAATAAGGAATTTGTTTTTGGAAAATTTCCAAAGATTTCTAATAAAGGCAATGGCTTTTTTTCTAAAAGCCTAATAGATTTAGATACTTCTGAGAATAAGCCTTTCTGATCATTAGCAAAAATTAAGATCTGTCTATATGCTAATAAAGATTTAAACTGCAAGTCAATATCTTTCTTGAACCTGGCATCTCCTAAATGTGTAATTTCTGTGCTTGAAAAATATCAGCTTAGGAAAGCTGATGTAGAATGTTGGTGGATGGCCTGTCTTCTGGCATGATTGCAAAAAAAAAAAAAAAAAAAAAAAGACCTTGACTGCTACAAGATGTGTAGTTTAAAGATTAATAACAAGAACTAATTTTCTTAAAACACCCACTTATTGTTGGGTGCAATCATATTTTTCCTACAGGCCTCTGGTCATTTCTATAAATAAAAAAGAATATTTTGAATAGCACACTACAAGAAAGCCATGTATTCTCAGGTCCAAAACTAAACCAAAACAAACCAAAAAGTTAAAGGTCACTTGACTGCCTGTTACTGAGCTGGATCAGTCTTATAAAAGCTGACAACAGAAAATCTGCTAGTAGATGCAATCATAGTGGCTATTTCTAATGTTTCAATTCTGATAGTTAAAAATAAAAAAGATGTGATTTGATGTTTTTGAGTTGGGCTCTGTTCTCTCTGTACCCAAGAATCGCACTTTGGGGTCTTCAGTAAGGAAAATGGGGGAGAGCCTTTCTTCAAGTGCAGAATAGCTGCGTGATATCAGGGAGAGTCTAGATGTAAGCAATTGTCTACCAAATCTATATTGGCCCCTTTATAGGAACTGAAGTGAGAACTGGATGAATCATACTGTTTTTACAGTTGAAGTGTCAGTTAGGACATTCCCAGTAATCAGGGGCAAGGAAGTTACCGTGTCCAACAACGACAACAACCAAAACAGCTTTCTCAATTTCAGCTTCACTATATGTTGGAGCAATGGCCATTATACTCAGAGAGAGTTTTTAAGTTGGGGAAGGCTACTACATTTAATGTTGCACATTGGGGAATTTCCTATCACACCGTTTTTTTTTTTTTTTTTTTTAGTATATGTTTTATTTGTAGTTTTCCTTTAACAATCAGAATACGTTGTGGACAGTGGTAATGGCTGGATCAATATATTTTTTACACAATGCTAACAATAATATACAATTACATGTGCATAGTTTTGTCTTCCAACTTCAAACCTTAATATGCTCATTATAAATTACAATATATGATTTTATGTATCAATGTACATATATGATTTCCAATTTGTACTTATTTCTTTTTTCCCCCCCTTTTTCCTTTTTCCCATTTGTTGGGGTTCTTCTATATTCACCTCTTTGTCTTTAAACCGTACTATTCTCTCTTTAGATTCTTTATCACTTTCAGAAAATATATTTAAACATCAATTGCTTTTCTTCATTCAATGTATTTGTTGACCCATATTAAATCACTAATATTTCAAATATTTACTCAAAGTTCCACCATATTTCCATATCTCAATTTTCTATAAACACCAATAAAACCAATTATTAATAAAATTTAATCAGTCCTGGGATTATATCTCTAAGTCCCCTGAATTTATGGTTTTTTAAAAGCTATAAATTCCAATATGATTTTTGCACACTGTTAATCATAATAATACATTTAAATATGCCTAATCATAGTCTCTCTATCCTTAGTATATTTGTGGTTATAATGAATTCTGTTATATATCTATATATGTGTTACTATTTTCCCAATTTATATTTTCTACTTATTTCTATTAGTTTTTAATACAATCACAATGTTTATAAGTTAGGGTCTCCTGGCAAGCAGTTGCTGGCTGCATTTCATGGAATCCGGCGGAGTTCCACTATTTTCCAGCCGTTCTTGCTGTGACTTCAATTAGAAGTCCTATCACACCAGTTTTATGACTGTCCTTCTCCCCCTCCCCCTCCCTTTGTTCATGCATCATTGTGGAAGGCTTATGGGAACAAAACTTTGCTTGGAGGGAGGAAAGGGAAAGTAGCTAGGAATCTGCACCATTTAAAAATGTACTAGATAAGCATATACTACACATGTGGCTGCCCTTGAAGAGTATTCGGAGACTCCAGCTTGTCCAGAATGCAGCCGCGCGAGCGATCGTGGGTGCACCTCGGTACACCCATGTTACACCTATCCTCCGCGAACTGCACTGGCTGCCTATGGTCTCCGGACACGCTTCAAGGTCTGCTAGTTGTTACTTTTAAAGCCCTTCATAGTATCGGATCTGGGTACTTGAGAGGACCGCCTCCTGCCGATTACCTCCCAAAGACCTATCAGATCCCACAGATTAGGCCTCCTCCGAATTCTATCTGCCGGCCAGTGTCGACTGGCAACTCCTCGGGGGAGGCCTTCTCTGTGGCTGCTCCGGCCCTCTGGAACAATCTCCCTGTTGAGATCCGGACCCTTACCACCCTTCCGGCCTTCCGCAAAGCTACTAAGACCTGGCTGTTCCGGCAGGCCTGGGGCCAGCCCCAGCCGAGGTTACAACTGTTGTGTGTTTTTTAAACTGTTTGTCTTTTTATTTTTATTTTTGTACCCCCCTTCCCCTTTCTGATTGTTAGCTGCCCTGAGTCTCTCGGGAATAGGGCGGCATACAACTGAATAAAATCTTTAAAAAAAATATCTAAAAAACAATGTGCAAAATTTTTATTTAAAAAATTGTATCATTTGAAGTGTCATTTTGATGCCATCATAGCCCATATCCCATTGCAGAATAGATCAATTCTGCTCCACAGTATTGCCTTGCAAGATAGGTATGACTCAAGTACATTGCGAGTTGGCTTTACCCTAAGAGCTGCCAAATTGAATATTGGTGTCTGTTGGTTCTCCATCAATGACCAAGCCAAATCAAGCCCAGAGAGAAAAGCTGTCTTTTTACTTTGTCATCATTAATAGCATTTCTCATGACAACACATTTGATAACAAACTTATCGTGAAGGACAGAAGTCTAATGCATTAGAGCTGAAGATGCATTACGTAATGTCTCATCTCTTAAAATGCTTTTTGCATCTGTGTAATCTTGCCCCATTCCAAACTATCCTAAATAAATGTCATGCTTGGTTTACTGTAAATCAGATTTGAAGTGTTGGAGGTGCCAAAAGGTTCTGAACAGAGCTGAAATAGCTGTAGAGGGGCAGGGAAGGTAGCCTGTTCTATAAGGGTACTACTTCCCCAAAGGCTGAGTATTCTAAGAGGCTCAAACCTGGATATTGCCTGCTAGGTACTTTTTTAAAAAGAAAGGTCAAGATTGATCACTCAGTTGTTGCTGTACTTCTTTCTTTTGTTAATCAGGTAGTTTTGGGTGGGGAGGGTACGATGGTTCAGTGGTTAAAGACACTGAGTTTTGTCAGCTGGAAATCTGACAGCCTGGTTCAAGATCCAATACCGTGCAATGAGGTAAGCTCCTGTAACATGCCTGCTCACTTAGCAGGTTGAAAGATATAACATGAGTAGACGAATAGGTACCACTTTGGTGGGAAGGTGACAGCATTCATGCTGGCCACATGACCATGGAAGTGTCTTTGGACAGTACTGACTCCCTTGGCTAAGAAACACGACTGGACAGGGGGAAACCTTTAGATTTGGGAACTCTTTAGATTTGGATGATCATATTTGAACTTTTTAAACAGAACGTTGTACTATATAGTTAGTTGTTGTGTAGTAACAAGAATGCATATTGCATTTATATTCTTCCTTTCCAGTAGGCCAATCTATGGGGAAGGGGGGAATTGTCATAATTTTAGCCCCCAAACAGAACATTGGGTGACAGAATGATGATCCCCAAATTCATCCACTAAAAGGGAACAATTCCATGTCAAAGCCCAACACATTTCATACACATGAATCATTCAAATACCGTTCTAAACCTATATGCATGCTATCATATTCTCTGCTCCATTAACCGTATCTCCTTTGCTGTCTGTCTCTTACCATAGTAAAAAATAGTAGGAATAATAGCAATAACAAAGGAAATCTGGAACCTGGAATGTTTGAATTCTAGTTGAGGCAGGAAGTAGAACTGATATTGAGTGTAAAGTGTGAGCTGGGGCATATTGATGAGAAGCAGTTGCAGGGAATAGAATAAAAATTGGAAAACCAAAGGATTTAGGATATGGGAGAAGTAGAAAGCCAGAAGAGAGGGATGAAGTAGAATGCCACGGATCATACATTGAGGAAGGGAAAAAAAAAAGAGTAGGGCACTTACTCAGCTTTAGTTATTTTAAAAATAAATGAGGAGCCCTGAATTTGACCTCTTTCTGGATTCCTGGCCAGGCAGAGCACTTCAGAGGCTATAAATGGGACACTTCTGAAAAATACCAGAGCATGCTAATTCTAAATGAGTATTAATTAACTGAGGTTGGGTTTAGGAAACAGTGGCAGCTTCAGGGACTGTTAGTTGGCTAACCTAATCTAAATATTTTTAAGAGAGCAACTTTAAAGATTGAGATAGAGCCACATTTTCGGGGTCAATTAAAATGTGAAAATTCGAGGGGCATGCCATGGATGCTTTACAAAATGGCTTCTATGGTAGGGTTGCCAATTTACAATGGTTCCCATTAAAAATATCCATTTACCACAAGACTCCCCATCTTCTCCCTGGTCTCTTTTTCTGGAAAGATGGGTACCAAGCAAAGCTTTAATTTGTAGTCACGCACCATTTTTATTTTTAAGTAGTGAATGGAATCCAAGTCATTTCCGAATAAAGATGATTCTACAGGCAGATACTTTGCTCTGCAATATGACATTTTTCCATTTATTAAAAAATAATAATTAAAATGACAGAAAATCCCAACTAAAGCCAGAAGGCAGAGACATTTGAAGACTCCAAAGGAGATGTTCATGGTAGCATAATTTTACTGTATTTCCATGATTTAAACCAAGATTTAGAATTTGGGGGTAGGGAATAGACAACATATGTCTCCCCTTTGACTACAGCATTGTGAGACCAAGGAAAAGAATTTCTTTCTTGTATCATGAATGGAAGATGGAAAACCAACTTCCATTCCATGATATATGAAATATAACTTTCCATTCCATGTATTTTCTAAGTTAAAATATTGATTGGGGTGGGCATTGACCTCATATCATATTCCCCAAAGTTTCAAGAAAAGAAGGTCTCCATGGAGGCTGCTACATGTTTAAATTGGTGTGATTTTACCAACGGAGCAATAAATGTCTTCCTTGCTGTTTGGATATTTCGTAAAACACTTACAGGCAGTGTTTTTGTTGATTTCCAATCAGAGCCAGAATATGTCTTCCTGTACCATCCTGTGTTCAATAGCTAAATTAATAATTATAGCTGAGTTAATAATCATTAATTCAACTATATTGTATATAGAGCAATGTAAAATGGCTCTACCTCTCCCCCTGTCAACTTATTGTAGTCATGACCTTGCAGAATGAATGGGCAATCTGGTTTTTATTAGTGGGCATTTGTTCTTTACTTTGCCTCCAGGCATCAGATGTCACATGAGTCTGTTCCTTAAAGCAGAAAGATGGCCTGAGGGTTTTACTTGTTTCCCTTTACTGTGTGTTCTTTCTTTTTTCTTTCTTTCTTCTTTCTTTCTTCTTCCTTCCTTTTCCTTCCTTCCTTCCTTCCTTCCTTCCTTCCTTCCTTCTCTTTCTTTCTTTTTTCTCTTTCTTTCTTTTCTTCCTTTTCTTTCTTCTTATTTTTTTTTCTTTCTTCTTTCTTTTTCTTTCTTTCTCTTTTTCTTCCTTCTTCCTCCTCCTCATTCTTCTTCTTTTCTTTCTTTCTTTCCTTCCTCTCTTTTTTTCTCTTTCTTTCTTTCTTTCTTTCTCTTCTTCTTTCTTTTTTTTCTTTCTCTCTTTCTTTCTTTCTTTCTTCTCCTTCCTTTCTCTTTTTCTTTTTTTTCTTTCTCTTTCTTCTTTCTTCTTTCTTTTCTTTCTTTCTTCTTTCTTTCTTTCTTCCTTCTCTTTCTCTTTCTTCTCCTCCTTTCTCTTTCTTTTTATTTTTTTTCTTTTTTTTTTTTTTTCTTTTTTTTTCTTTCCTTTTTCTTTTTTTTTTTTTTTTTTTTTTCCTTCTTTCTTTCCTTCCTTCCTTCTTTCTTTTTTCTTTCTTCCTTCCTTCCTTCCTTCTTCCTTCTCTTTCTCCTATTGTTATTCCAGGTTTGTTTTTTTTGTTTTTGCATTGACTGATGACATTTTTGCACTCCGCAATTGATCGATTGGAGAGAGAGCACAAATTGGCTCAAGATCATCTTCTAATTTGTTCTCTGCATTCTGAGGTTTGCAGCACTGAAGATGATTGCAGAGCTAATTGTAAAACTGTGTAGAGAGATTGGGGAGTAGAAATAGGGAAATACAGAAATACCAATGCATTTTTCAGGGTGCATTGTTTAAGACAACAGCAACTAACCTCATTCATTACCGGCCTGAAATCTTTCTGATCAGATGAGAGATTTAAGTTTGGGGAAATCCAAATGAATATGCAATGTTTTTCTTTTCTTTCTTTCGGCATCGACATCTGTGTATATCATAACTTAGCCTTCAGTCTTTTAAGAGCATTTCTCATCTGAAAAGGTGCCATCTGCTGAGTGTCATTTCATCTTTTGCTGAATGAATACAAAATTTCTGCCTTAATTCCACACCCAACAGCTCATATAGAAGTCTACAGAATAAACACAGTGTCTCTATTTTGTCTCTCAGACATCGAAACCCATTGTATGTTGAACTAACCTCCGCATTCCCTCCAACCACAGTATAGCTGAGCATGTTGCATTACAACCAGAGGTTTCTGTGTCAAGGTGAAACTTCATCTTGTGGCAATGTTACAATACAAGTACAAAAGGGGTGGAGCTCTGTGGCTGCACCCATTTCATGATTTTGCCCCTTGACCCAGCCAGGCAGCCACCATTACAACTAGAATTCTCAGCCACCAGACTGCTTAGGAGAAAGCATACAAAAATCCACTTCATTTTATTATGCATTTCCTTGTCCTGTCTTCAAATTTGGAAATACATAGTTTATTTCGGTTTCTTCTCATACTAGGCATTTTGATTTTGTTGCTTTGGAAAATCAGAGACTTTTGGCTATAGAATGGAGTAACATAAGGACAGCTGTACAATGTATGAAATTACACATGGAATGCTATGAAATGAGCTTAGCTGAATGATAATAGCCAGAGATGAGTGTGCCGCATACTCCTAGAGCAGCCATCCATGCATTCTTTGTTTTGCATGCAGTGATTTTCAAAGTCATTCAACCAAATGTAATGTGGTATCTCAGGCAATCAGCAGTGTTTCTATAAAATTTTCTTTTCACAGAGCATTCCATACAGATACAATCCAGCTATGATTCTTCTCCTAGTTCAGCAATCTCTCCCCCCCCCCCCCCATCTGCTTCAGCTACTGGAACAAAAAGTGAACTGAATACATGTTTTCTTTGCTCTATTCTTAATCTGACATTTCCTATTCTGAAGATTGGTCATTATTATGCCTATTATTTGCACAAGCAAGACAATACTCTATAGTAGGGGTGTCAAACTCGATTTCATTGAAGACCACATCAGGGTTGGTGCATCAGCGGGCGCATCAGTGACCCGGTGTGTGTGGCCAGGGGGGTGGGCGTGGTCCTGGTGGATGTGACACAGGACTCATGTTGGGAGCACCTGTGGTGGCCAAGTGCTAAGGCAGGACTTCCCTGAGACCCTCCCTCACTCTCATTATAATCTCCTTCCTTCCTTCCTTCCTTCCTTCCCTTCCTTCCTTCCTTCCTTCCTCCTTCCTCCTTCCTCCTCCTTTTCTTCTTTTCCTTCCCTCATCATTCTCCTTTCTTCTTCTTTCCCCTCTTTCCTTATTTTTCCTTCCTTGCTCTTCCCACCTTTCTTTCTTTTTCTTTTTCTCTTTCCTTTCTCTTTTCCTATCTCTTCTGCATGCTCAAATGTAAAAGGAAAAACATTTCTCATTCTGTTTTTTTTAGTTTGTTTGATAGCCCTCTGCCAGTGAAAATGGAGCTCTGTTTTTGCTGGCAGAGGGCTGCAGGATGCCATTGCAGCTGAAAATGGGGTTGGAAAGGGTGTGTGTGTGTGCTTCCTGAGCTCCATTTTTGCTAGCAGAGGCACCACGGGCTGGCCTTTATTGTTTCCAGGCTGGTCCCACAGGCCAGATCTAAGCACCCGCGGGCCAGATCTGGCCTGCAGGCCTTGAGTTTCACACCCCTGCTCTATAGCAAAGATGGATTATGCTGTGCAACAGTGGCCCTGCAGCTATTATTCAGCCACACTAATTTCGCAGGGCTGAAGTAAGGACACCTCATGATAGCCTCTTCCCCAACTTTCAATTTGTCAGTCTTTAAAGGTGGATATTACTAGAAAAAATGCACATACCACTAACTAGGGAGGGAAGAAATAGGTTTTAGAGCTGTGCATTATTTTATTTATATATAAAGGTACTTCTAAGTGCTGCAAGCAGTACCTTGTCTGAATAAATTACATTCGAAAGAGAAGCTCAAGTCAAAACGATAACTGTTTGAATGCTTTATAAATGTCTTGCCAATGAATGTTTCAAAATCAAAATAATGATCTTGCTATAGTCTAGAAGGCAGATTTTCAGATATAGATGGAAAACCACAATTGTTATTTGTAGTAATCCTTTCACTTGTCACACACTTGTCACATACTCAGCATGCCAAAACCCAGCACATGCCAGTGAAGTTGTGAAATTCAGGGCCCAAGTAGGACAGACACGAAACCTTGGCAGACAGTTGAAGTTTGCCACTTTCCTTGACAGACACTTTCCCTGATAGACTGTGCCTTTAAAAACTGTCTGACAATCATAAATTCGGTGGTGTGATATTTTTCTCTTATCATTTTTCCCATCCTTGAAAAGTTTCACCTGCCGAATGTTTGTCTGCCAAACAGTTTTAAAGGCACAGGAGCAATATTGCAGGAAGAACAAACGAAAAAGAAAAAAAGAAAAAGAGAAAATAAATGTGACAGTAGAAGTTAACTGAGGATAGTTGCCTTTAGAATTCCAGCGATAGGTAAAACTTAACAGAAAAAAGCAGTCTCTCCTTTGAATTGGTTCATGTTGTTTTCTTAGTGACAGCAGTGAGCCAGTTTGCCGTTATTTTCTTCTACAGTGTTTTTCAGCTTCATCTCCCATTCAAGTGCTTTCTAGGTCGAATCCTGGGGGTATTTTTGAGATCAACTGATAGCTGCCAGCAATTAATGTATTGTGTGAGAAAAGGACTGCTGCTTCAGCAGGAGTCCCCAACTGAGTGGATGTAGTTTACATTTGGAAAGCAGAAAATACCTCCCCATGGGGAGTGGACCTGTCCATTCACAAAATGGTTGCTGCAGTTGGTACGGTGAGTCACAAAATACAAATTTGCCACAAGACAAGCTGGTGAGAGTGTTTCTTATTAATGTCTCTATCATGCCACTACCTACTCACTATCAGTTCCCTACATAACTTTAGCTTTATTTGTAAATAGATGAGCACAATAAAGCACAGGGTAGATCTGGCCGGCTATTTTTATTTTTTATTTTCCAAGAATATCCAAAAATCACATTTTCTTGCGGGTCTATCAAACAGTCTGTGTTTTGCTATACATGCAGCAAGCTATAGACTGTTCAAAGAGGTGCCTTGTTCTTTCCATTTCCATTACAAAACTGAATTTGCAAGAATCTAGGGCATTGTGTGCCCCTTGGGACTACTGAATTAACACAGATTCACAATTCCTGTACTACAGTATACATTTTAATTCATCTTAGTCATTCCTTGGGACTGCCTCTCCCTCTCACAACTGCAATACAATTAGTGAGTTCAAGCCCACATTTCCAGATCTGGAACCATCCTGTTTGATTTGATTTTTATTTTAAGAACTATACAGTCTTTAAAAACTTTGCTTTCCTTCTAAAATATTTGAAAAGATACTTTTTCAATGTGACTTGCAAAATAGCATAGATGCCTAGTTTTGAATTCTGTGCAACAGCTTGCAAATATTCTCAGCATTGTTTGAGTCCTATGTGCTGCGGACATTTATCTCAAACATCTCCCAATTTTTTAAAAAAGGTAAAATTTCCAAAATTGAAGATAGAATACAAGTTTAAAATTGTAGTGAATTTTTAGAATTTGAGACGTCAGAAAGTTTTTCTGTGGTTCTCTGTTGTAATGAATATGTTCTCTCTCTTTCACATGTCTTTTCCTTTATTTTCTCATTTTCAAACTCAAGTTAATATTTCACAAAATCAGAATGACAAATTTTTTCAAATTTTCAAATGAAATCTTTCCAAGTTCAATGTACACATATTCAGGACTATCTTCTTTCCCTTTTTACTCTCTTGATCTGCTGTCTCAGTGAAGAACTATATTTTTTAAGAGCAGAGATGTTAATTCCCTCCAAAAATAATGCTTAACCATGGTATTCCTGTAGAAAGCCTGAATTAGAAGATTTCCACAGAGAATCAAAGAACATCCCTCACTTAGCTGGAAGTTCTGTGCATGGAATAATCACTGACATAGATACAGAGGCAATTCTGGATCCATTCCAAAAACAATACTGCAAAACTAAGACTTACTGTGAAAACTGCAAAATTGTAATGACGGGAGAAGAACAGTCAGACAAAGGATGGGGGAGGGGAAGGAAAACAGTTGTGTAAAATTCTCCTAAGTCCTCGTAGCACTGAATTTTGTCAGCATCCAACTCACTGACTCAATATATTGCACTGAGGGATGGTTTAATTTGCTGAATAAATCCCAATTTTCTGATTTATACAAAATGCTAAGTCAAAACCAAATAAATAAATTTGACAGATCACTGTGAGATACAATGGCCTTCATATAGTTTCCTATTGGCTGCAGTTTTGCACTGATTTTCTAGCAGTCAAACCAACTGAATTTGACAGGCCTGGCATTTGAATAGACATGAACAGCATCACATGGGTAAATTTTCATAATTAACAGAGTTTCACCCTGTTTTTGAAATGCTAAAAATCAAGATACAAGATTCAAACTCTGACTGAATTAATACAGTATGGAAAAATAACATTAGGTGTCTAAAAGGGATAATTTATCTAAAATTCTATCTCAAAGATCATCATAGCCAAATCAGCCTAATGCAGATGTACTATTTTAAGAGTGAGGTTTTTTTATGTAACTGAAAAATGATTTTTTTTGCAATTAATATTAGAGATAAGAAAGTCAAATAAAAGTTGATAAAACAATAAAAGCCTATGATTCTAACCTTAAAGTAAATGTAACATTGCATAAAACTGATTTCCATTTTGATTTTGTAATTAACTTTGAAGCAAAATTAAGAATAAATCTGGCTTAAGTAGAGTTTTACCAACTCTGAGATATATTTAATAATTGTAGACATTGTTGTTTTTCTCAATAGTGATACAGTTTGTTTTTGTGTGTGGCATTCCTTTATTTAATACTCAGCATACTGTGCCTGTCAAGGGAGATAAAGATTGCAATCCTACAATAAACAATAGAAAGACGCAATTCTTCATTCAGCATATTCCTGAGCTATTCTGTCATTAGAGGAGATCAGCACATAATTATAAATAAGGAAGATTTGCACAGTTACTTGTCAAGCCTCACATAGCTGGCAAAACCAAAGAAGCAAGGCCAGCATTGATTTCAGGAAGGTATCTTTAATACCAGTCTGGGATACAAGCAGGATCCTGAAAACTGTAAGAGAAAATTCCCCACTCAGTTTGAGTGAATTAATTACGATGGAGTCTTTTTGAAACACTTTCTTCCCATGTCTCTCACGTTTGGATTAAATTGCCACTTCTCTGATAAACCAGATGCCTTATTCTTCACTTTTCTACAGTCTCCTCCCCTCCACCCAAATGAGATTGCAAGGCTGGCTGGGGAATTCTGAGTATTGTGGCCCACACTTACAGTTATGAAGGTTGAGAAACACCGGTGGTAAATACTATACATATAAATGTACCCTAGAGGACTTATTGACATCCCAGTAAAATAAATTGGTGTTTGATTGATGATTGTGCATACTGTACATATAACATCACCTTAAGGAAAGTATTGACATCCCACTAAAATAAATAAACATCTGATTCATTTAAATGGAAACAAAGTACAGTTAAAGACTTGTTGGTCAACACCCATGTTCATCATGCAATTGGCATAAACCATTAAGGAAAACAGTGTGAAGAACACTGTTGAAGGATATTAACATAATGTTCTTAAATGGTCCTGTTCCTTGGTCTTAAAAGGCAGAAGCTATCTGAAGTAAAATGTGTTCCTAGCTTTTGATGCATCTGATTCATTGTAAGACTACTGTGAATTGGAAAGTTTATGGGAAAGCACAATAATTATACACACTCCATGCCATGCACACAAAATTTCTATTTAAGTTCTTAAGTTTCTTGTGAGAAACAGACTTATTTTGCTTATCTTGGCTATTGTAAGCTATAACAAAGATAAGGGAAATACAAATGATAAACCAAGAGAATGACCTGAAAAATGTTTCTTATTGGACTTACAAAAGAGGTTTGTTAAAGCCTTGGAAAAAAATTGGTGATGGAATAAAGAATTGAAGATAAATCATGTCCTATAAAAATATTTTGAATTAAGGAGGAAAGATTAAAAGGTTAAAAGAAGATATTTTTTCCAATGTTCTTGCAATACTTTATTGACATTTTTTCATACCATGATTGAAAAAAAATGATGTTCATAGATTTGCTTATAAATAAGGGAGGGATATCTGGAAAAATATTAATTGTGTAACCTTATAGGGAGTGAATGTTACTCAAATGTTTATACTTGTAAGAAGATTGGTAGAAATTTCCTTTATATATGTTTCTTTTTCTTTTTTTCCTACATTTTATACTTTTGTTCCACAATCTCTTTCTCAAGTTGATTTGTAGTGGTTTTTACTCTTGTAATCAAAATTTTAATAAAAATTATATAGGTGAGAAGAAAAGAGTAGTAAAGACATTTGGGGGCAGGAGGGAAGGGAAGGGAGGACTATTAATTCATTCTAATTCTGCACTGCAGGATTTGTCTAGGGATCTTGATGTGTTGCCAAGCAAAGAGGTGGGATTGCGACATGCCTCCAGTTTATTTCAGAACATCATTCCAGGTTTTCTTTGGTGTGGGAGAGGAGTTGAGTCCTAACACAAGGGTGTCCAACTTGGCAACTTTAAGACTTGTGGACTTCCAGCTCTCAGAACTCCCCTAGCTGGCTGGGAATTCTGGGAATTGAAGTCCATAAGTCTTAAAGTTGCCAAGTTTGGACACCCCTGGTCTAACAGAAAAAATGGCGTGGCCAACTATGGAGATGTTCTTGGAGAAAGTATATATGACAGTAGCAAAGCATGAACCAAACTTGGAAGAGAAAAAAACATTAGAAATAAACTTAATATGGCTCTGCCTTGATGTTCTTGGTATAAGAGGGAGAGAAGAAAAAACACTGCTAGGATTTTAGGATTATGTTCTGGTAGTCTAAATCAGTAGAGTTCTGATTTTTTTTTTTGAATCTACAGTATTTCCTCACCTGGCTACCCTTGAGCAACTGATACTATTCACCTTTCAATGTTAGTTCTAAGGCTAGTTGCCGAACCTGTTTTTGGACTTTTTAATATTGATTGTAGTTCAATTTTTCTTAAATTGTACTCCTTGACTTTCATTACTAAATTTTCAGCTCGTGTGCACTTTCAGTTACCAGCGTAGCAGTTTTGGAATAGAGTAGTTATTAAAGATGTTTTTCCTCCATTTCTAACCAGACGAGTCTTCCAATCTAGCTTCACTCAATATACATTCAGTATGTAGACTGAATAAATTTGAAGAGAGCAAATGATTGTGTTTGACCCACTTTACTGACCAGGAACCAACTTGACATGGGTCTAAGATGTTTCACAATCCATGTTCAATCTGGATTGTAGTTTCATATCTTGTGTACAGATTTTCCATGAGGACAATTGGATGTCTTTGATACATATTTTCATAAGGTCATTCTAAAGCTTGAACTAGTTAATACAATCTAAGAACTTTCTACTGTACAGTTAAGAAAGCTCGCATTGATTTTTTTTAAATTCTTTGGCTTTTTCATTAGCTTATAATATATCTTGTTCTTCAGCCTTTTCTAAAACCAGCTTGAATAACTGACATTTCATTTCCATGTAGGGTTCTCACATGCATTTTTTTGCTAGGATGTGAAATTAAGGACAATGTGTTTGCATGCTCTGTTAAATCTCCTTTGTTTGGTATTTGTTTATAAAAAGGTTCTTTCCAATCTGTTGGCCATTGTGCTATTTTGCAATTTGCTGGTATGATCTAGTTGACCAATTCTTTTTCTGTTGCTTGCTATATTTCGATAGGTGTTCCGTCATTCCTCAAGCTTTTTGATTTGATAATAACTGAACCATCTTCTGGTACTAGATGTACTTGTAAATAAGGAATATCTTCTTAAGTATATTTGGCGTTGACTTCTCTAGTTTGCAGAATTTTATTATATGCCTTCCATAGTCCCTTGATGATCTTGAGTCCATTATTATCTTTTACCATTCCCATCTGAGGTTAGGACATATTTCTGAGTTCAATAATCTTTTAGAAAACTCCCTTCTTTTCCTATGGTCTGTTTCTATGTTCAATTTTTTATACATAAGTAGTGATACTGCACTGATTCTCATCTCCTCTAATAGTTCTCTGGAAGTTTTTGTTATGTTCCCCTCCTGAGACTTTGAGTTTGTTTGGCCGTAGCTTCTTGGAAATTTCAACTAGGAAACCATGGATTCCAGGCTTCCCTCAATCATGAGAATTAGATGGGTGTCCTGGGCCACTGGTGGGTTCTGGATCCCATTGCAACTAGTACGTTGTGACAGGTTCAGGTGTCCACCATGTGCACACGTGCTGTGCATGCATGCACACCCACCACTCTGCGATGCTCCAGCTGCTCAGTGGAGCGTTGCGCAAGCGTTTTACAGTGTGTGTAAATGCGCAAATGGCCCAGTTGGGTCACATACAGATAAGGAACGTGGGCGGGCAGGTGGGCCCTCTGAAGCACTGTACTGGAACAGTGCCTGCTGCTCCCATACCGGGGCGTACTTGGCTGGAACCCACCACTGTTCTGGGCCAATGACCAGAAAGGGAATTTTAAAATAAAATGATAAATAAAAATGTGCAACTCTGTATGTGTCTGGTTGGCCAATTTCTGCCCCTTCCTTTAGCACATTTCTGAAAAAGAAGGATGGAGCAGTATCAGCCTCGGTGGAATTTGGGGCTGACACAAAATTGCTCACAACTGGCAAAGTCACGGCCATTCCTAGGTAGACCTTTGGGAGCCTAGAATGTGGACAAATGAACAGCTGGAATATGTATGTGTATACACATCTGTGTTTATATATTGGTGGACTGTCAGGTGCAGCGTGCTTCTTTTTTCCTGTAATATTACAGGACTTCCAAGGTGTAACCTGAAATATGCATCGTACCTGATACAGCTTTCTCTAGTCAAGATTGCTATCTCTTTCTACACTCTGCCTGGAATTTCTTAAAATTCAAAATATATGTAGATTCCACGGACACAATTCCAACATGAGGCCAACTTTTCTATCTTCATTCCTCATCTCTTTATGTTGGGTTTGATATGCAGCCAAGATGGAAATATCTGGAGATATTGAAAGTTTTTGGTAGGTTTTTAAAAAATATTTCATACTATACATTTTGAATATGTACTCTCATATAGCTATATAGTTAGAATGTTAAAGCAAATCTTGCGTTTCTATGAAAGTAAAGATTGCACATCACTTACAATACAATACAATAATAGAGTTGGAAGGGACCTTGGAGGTCTTCTAGTCTAACCCTCTGCCTAGGCAGGAAACCCTATACCGTTTCAGACAAACGGCTATCCAACATCTTCTTCAAGACTTCCAGCGTTGGGGCAGTCACAACTTCTGGAGGCAAGCTGGTCCACTGATTCCACTGAAGTCTCCTTCACTGATCTTGTTAAGAATTTTTAATTCTGATTAGGAAAAAGTGAGTGACAGAAACTCCACTGAAATGTCTGTTTTGGGCCATTTTCCTTAATTTAGTTCCTAGATATATTTGGGTTAAGTTCAAAGCATGGCAATTGCACATATTTGAATGATTTCATATGCAGATGTATCAGGGTATGCATTATGCAGTCATGCACCTTTAACTCCACTGGAAAAAAAGCCATTAAAATGAATATAAACAACACTGATGCAAGTTTAAACAGCTACGCTGGCATCATCAATTATGCATTCAGTGCTTGAACCAACAGCTGCTAATCAGTCTCTCGCCTAAACGCAGAGAAGGTGACTGTGAGTAGTACGATGCTACAAAAGATAGGAAGCAGGAAGTGAGGGTATTTAAATGAGAAGGCAAGGCAAATGTATGAGAGTTTTATTTCCAAGGTGCAATTATCGCCTTCAATAGTGGAATGTTACTTCTCAAGAGATCACTGAAGCCAGGACAAGACAGAACAGCATTTCTGAAATTGGGTGCTCATTTTCAAACCTACCAGATCTCAGAAAGCATGTCCCTATTACAAACATATTCAAAACAAATGGAAGTTGCCTGCTCTTTTGAAAGACCCCCCTAGTGATAGTTTGAGGAGGTAGTTGCAAGTCCTTTCTATTGCAGTAGGCTGTTCCCCCCAAGTTGAGAGAGTATGTCTAAATTAGGGCAAGACCAAAGTGCCACTATATCACATATCTATTTTTTCCCTCGTTTCTTCTTGCATAGTTCATTAAATTATTCTGTCTAGTTGAATTTCCTCCTCCTTTGGTAAGTATTTTTCCTTCATTTGTGCAATTCCTTTATTCCATTTTTTACATTCTATTATGTTTCATACATAATTATGCCCTTTACCTATGATGACTGCTACTTTGGTGCATCTTAAAGCTGTCATTCATTTTTATAGCTTCGCCATGTCAATCTATACGTCTACCGCACAATACTACTATTGCAACTTTGGAACAATCCTCCACTGTCAAGAGCAGATTGGCATTAACCCAATGCAAAATCTCTGAAGTCCTACTTCCTCACCACTCTTAACATTTGTCAGAGGGATATTCAACCTGGAAATAAGGAGAACTTTCCAGACAGTGAGAATGATTAATCAGTGGAACAATTTGCCTTATAGAGTTATGATGCTTCATTGCTGGAGGTTTTCAAGAAAAAAATGGTCAACCATTTGTATGGAATGGCATAAGGACTCCTGCCTTGGGCAGGGGGTTGAACTGGAAGACCTCCAAAGTCTTTTCCAGCTCTAGGACTCTATGATTCTAAGACCAGACCCAAAGGTGCTTTTTCAAGAGGCAACTGGAGTTCCTTGTTTTTCTTTGAAGACATTTCGCTTCTCATGCAAGAAGGTTCTTCAGCTTTGACTGGATGGTGGGGAATGGAAGGATTTATATTCCTTGCAGACAGCTGGTCATTTTGCATTATTTTTAGAGAGTTGTTGAGGCCATTTGGAGATTTATTTGTGTCTTCAGGGTCACCTGAGTAGTGCAAATGGGTGTGGAGCCTTCTTGGAACTACTGAAAGACTGTGTTGTAGACTGAAGATAGATGATGTCATATTATTCTCCCTCTGTTGAGAGAGGACTGTTCAATTTTGACATAAATGGCTTTGAAATGTCTTCAAAGAAAAACAAGAAAATCCAGTTGCCTCTTGCAAAAGCAGCTTTAGGACAACCATGACCTGATGACTGAGAATCTCCCTAGACTTCTAAGACCAGAGTTTTTAGTTTTCATTGGACAGACTGCTTATCAAACTTGGCAGGTATGCTGGCTGGAGAATTCTGGGAGTTGAAGTCCACAAGCTATGCTGGCTGGAGAATTCTTGGAGTTGAAGTTCACAAGTCTTAAAAGTTGCCAAGTTTAGGCAAGTTTTAACTTCTTTTCTGAACTACCAGTTACACCTTCCTACACACCCATGTGCATTAAAAAAGCATTGAGACTCTGAAAATGAAAGTAACACTTATAGCTCTGCTGTCTTCTAAAGTTTGTGAGAGGTATATTTGGCATCCTGGAGTGGAGGAAGCAACAGTGCAGTTATTGAGCCCTTTGCTATAGAATTACAGCCCTTAATAGACTGCATATTGATTTTGTCTCAGAGGCCCGAAACATTAAAACCATTGAACGGAGAGATGTACAAGTTTTTAATTTTTTAATAAAGTGCGTAACTTCCATGATTAGCAATGGGGTCCAATATGGCTTTACAGTAATATGGATGAAAATAGCCGTACTATAAAATTTAAATGTAACAAATAAAAACCACAACCAACAAGATCCTAAGAAATATCAACAAAGGTTTAAAATCAATTAAATTCTCTCTGTTATTAATACTAAAGGCAAGGGAAGACAAGTTTATCTTTGAATGAAATGTAAGTCTTTATATAAAAATGCCTAGGAAGCAACCTTTGCTGTGAGGGAGATGTTATTGACTAGGTCTTCTTTTTATTTCTGTACTAGTTGATAACCTGGCATTGCCCAGTTATTTATTTATATGGGGAAAATGTCCGGACCAAATGTAATTTCTATATGTTGGATTTTCCCCCTTACCAGAGGGAGCCCCCTTGTAGAGTACTGTGAAACCATTACCATGGCAACTCCACTGCACTGTACAGTAGAAGCCATTTTACAGCAGTATAGTAGAAGTCATTTTAAGGCACAACAAGCTGTATCTTAACAGAACACTCACCCTGAGGGATATTAGATGTGCCTTACCCCCACAGTATTTGTTTCCAGAGAGTAAGTCATCTGTGTACCAAGTTTGGTTGAAATTGCTGAAGGCGTTCCAGAGTTATGCTGGAACACACACACACACAGCCATACACACGCACACACACACACACACACACACACACACAGAATAATGCTAGAAATCACAATGATTAAATCAAGATAGTATTCCTGGAAAAACATAAAGCAGGTGCAATTGGCAGATTTATACAGAATAAATCAATTCATTTTGACAGAAAATTTGTAAGACAAGTCCTTTAAACCATGTCCCAAAGAGTGACAATCCATAAATACAGGTAGTCCTTGACTTATGACAATTGAGTCCCAAATTTCTATTGCTAAGAGAGACATTTGTTAAGTGTGCTCTGCCTCATTTTATGACCTTTCTTGCCGCAGATATGAAGTGAATCACTGCAGTTGTTAAGCTAATAACACGGTTGTTAAACGAAACTGGTTTCCTCATTAACTTGGCTTGTCAGAAGGTTGCAAAAGGGGATCCCATGACCCCCGATACACTGCAACGGTCATAAACATGAGTCAGTTGCCAGAGTCTGAATCTTGATCACTTGACATGAGAAGACTGCAACAATTGTAAGTGTGTAACAATTGTAAAATGATCATGGCACTTTTTAAAGTTCCGTTGTCACTAAATGAACTCTCTTAATTCGAGGACTACCTGGCAGCCTTTGCCAGCTGCCTGATCATGGCAACCTCAGTCAGGACCAGATAGGCTTCCAAGGCTGTTCAATGCAATTTATGTGGTGTAGCAGTTACAGGAGCAGCTAGAAACCAGGAGATAGTGGTTCTTCTTTTGCATTCTCCCTCTGGGAAAAATACAGTTGTGACACTTACCAATCCTGATATGCAAGAAGCATAGGTAAGTAAATACTGAAAGTACATCTCTCCCTTCTCACCTTTAGAGTCCAAGAAACCAGGGAAACCCCATTCAGAGACATTTGCCATGCCCGTTCCTTCTCTGGGCTCAGCTACCTCTTGTCTGACTGCTGTCTGGTTTGTAGCTTTTCCTCCTGTCTCCCAAGGCCATTCCCACATATCAATACAATAGCAATAGCATTGAGTTGTATATATCACTTCAAAGGGCTTTACTGCCCTCTCTAAGCGGTTTACAGAGTTATCCTATTGCCCCCAACAACCTGGGTCCTCATATTATCGACCTCAGAAGGATGGAAGGCTGAGTCAACCTTGAGCCTGGTGAGATTCGAACTGCCAAATTGCTGGGAGCCGTTGATCAGCAGAAGTAGCCTGCAGTACTGCACCTTAGCCACTGAGCTCCCACAGCTCCCACATATTATTACAGATAGTAATATTGCAGTATATACTACAATAGAGACCACTATCCTTCCGGCAATAAAATGGATGATAAGAGCACTTCAAACTGCAAATATAAAGGTACAATCTATTGAGAAACAAGTTGACTATACTTGTCCAGCAATGAAACATCTTGAAAAAAGTAGCTTTTGCCCTGAATGTTAAGTTATTAAATTTTTACATTCTCTCCAACACATTACAGACTCCAATCATATTGCTGTTACTTTTAGGATGCCAGCAATTCAATGAACCTCAAGAATGAACTTCTCATTCTATACCTGTCCACACATCATTTGGTTACAATTCATTCTTCTAATATTATTTCTGTGTGACCACTCATTTTTGTACTGAATCCATGTTCATCCATCACCCTTTGGTCTTGACTTTGTCTCCTATTTGCAATACTCACACTTTAAGTAACCCATTTGTACTGCATTGAAATTTTTGTTTTGCCATACCAACTCTGTGCTACCATGATCGTTCTCCCAACATTTGTATTTAACATTTCCCCATCTCTTTCCCACCATTAGTAACCATTTTATCATGGTACACAAATTCTATCTATTTGTTCCAGTTTTGTGAAATGTATGCATAACTCGCAATCATTCACCTCATTTCCCCTATGAAACACATTACTATGGTCTTTGATACATTTGATAGATCCATATGCCTCATTGCATCAGGCAGGCTAGTTAACATTTGCTGCAAATCATTTGGGTTCTCAGTCATCAATAGGGTTCATTTGCAAATAAAAATATCTGTACTTTCATGTCCCCAATAAAAACTGTTCCAACATCACTGTAAGCCTTCATACACTTATACGTAAATTAATATAGTTAACAACTAAGACTTCACATAAGCTTTTCTGCCAAACCCTTTGCTCAACAACCCACATACACAAGCATATTTATTTCCATCATAACATATTTAGCAACTTTCATCTCCATATTCATTCAAAATATGCAATGAAACTTCTCATCTTATTGTACACCTTCTCTAAATCAATAAATGATATTCTTGCTTTCATACATTTCTCAATGACTTGTTAAAGAGTGAGAATTGTTTTGCTCAATCCCTATCCAGCATAAATCAATTCAAATGCATACTTTACATACTAATGAAACACATCTCACACACATTCAGAGAGAGCAATCTACACCCATAGTTTATTATTTCTCCAATTATATTATTTGTACCTGCAATCCTACCATTTTTCAACATTCTAACTTTTCATAAGCTCTTCTCTTGGATAGAAACATTTATAGCATTTAACTCTATCACACCATCAGCCGAAGGGGGATTATGGGACTGGTAATATTTTTCATGAGAAGAAGTTATATAACATTTTCATTTCTTCTCATTCAATACATTTTGGAATGGTTGGCTTGCCTGATTCTAGATGTGATGGCCACATTGTGTGTGTGTGTGTGTGTATGCAGGTGTGTGCCTCCCTTTCAGCCTTTCTCTTGCAAGTTCATACAGAATACAATACCTGATAATAAACCAGATGGAATGCAACAATTGAAAAAGAAAAAACAGTAATAATGCTAAATAGATCACACTATCCTCCTTGTCCAAGAAGATGCTCTGTTTTTCCTTTTACCTTAGCAAGCCTCTATCTCTTGTCAAGACAATAGCAAACCAGACTGTACCATGAAGGATGACTAAGGATTCTGCCTTGTAAAGCTGAGACTAATTGTTTCCTTCCTTAGCAGCTGTATCCTTTGACATGTAAAAGAACAAATTCTTTGAGCATTGTTGTTATTCTGTACAAAAAAGAAAGTGAGAAAAGCGAGAGAATTAGGAAGTGGTTCTTTTAATTGGACAGGCTGGAGACAGGCAATTTTTTCAGGCTTGTGGGCACATTAGGAATGTTAAGAGCCTCTCCCTAGCATTCTTATAAAAAGGCTGCTGTGATGTATATCACAACATGACTGAAATCACTGAAAACCAGCTAATAAGAATATTCTACCACTCTAGCTTACCACTGTATTTATTTTTCTTACCAAGTTGGGCATATTTCTGGGTTGCAGCCAATATATCAGATTTGATTTCCAAAAATACCTATGGAATCTTTGTAGAGTTAGGTATTATTATAAATGAGGGAATAGCAGTTTTTTTATTATTATTATGGAGTCCTTGCAGGGGTGGTATTCACTTACCTTCCCCACCGGTTCACAAATGTGAGCGCCCATGTCTGTGCATGCATTCAGCCTTCGGTGCATGCACTTTGGCTAAAAAAAGGGGCTAAACGGGATGCCGTAGAGGCAGAGTGGGTGGGCGGGGCCACCCACAATTTCCGCTACCGGTTCAGGCAAACCGATCCGAACTGGCAGAATACCACCTCTGGGTCCTTGGTACTCTCTGAGTTCCATTGTTTGCTGTTTCATTATCCAACTAGGTATTTGGGCAATGAAACATCTATAAAAAAATTACCACGCTCAGAGAGCACCAAGGACCCCACAGTTCAACCCTGAGCTACAAATTTTTTTCTATTAGCCTTCTATTAACCTTTGTAAGTCAGGAGTTGGATCTTGTTTCACTCCTTCTTTTTGCGATTGAAGTCTGAAAGACTTTTGCCTATCTCAGTCTCCTATTTTGACAGGCTACGTTTTCAAATACTGTTCTATAGATGTGTCAAACCCTTTTGAGCTTCACATATTTATTTTATTTAGACACCCAGTGAAAATAATTAGGAAATCATGCTGCTATTACTTGTTAGTTTCCACTAAAAAATGTCATTGGCACAAATGCTGAGCTCTCTGGAGAGCTTGCAACTTCATAGGGCCCGTGGGCTGCATGATACTCTCCTGCTCAATTTATTAAACATTATTCTATATCTTAGTTTTTTGTATTGCTTCATGACATTTCCTCTCTGTTTTTAATTCAACTTTAAAAAAAGAAGAAGTCAGAAGGGACATGGAGCCTGGTAGGAGAAGACCACAAGTATTCTGTTTATTCTCCAGACCAAGATGATCCTTCAGAGGCTGTCACTCAATGGGTTCCCTCAGCCTAGCCAACATGGCCAGTAGTCAAGGATGATGGAAGTTCATAAGTCTGAAACAAATGTGGTGTCCACACACACACTCCAATTTGAAGTTATGCCCACAAAACAAGTGGACTTTACACTTGGAGGATTCAAAATTCTTCCTGCTCTGTCCACAGAATATTGCTAACTGGTGACTTCCTTAAATGCCACTAGCAGGACAGGAGTTGAGTTGGAGAGTTTTAATGCGCAGACAAAAGAAAAACAGTGGAGTAAATCTCTCTCGCCACATGCTGCCTATCTGACAGAGAACCTAAGAGCCCTGAGAAATCTCCCCATAGACTTTAACAGTGCATCCTAAACTATATTTGAAAATACCAGCAAAGATTTGGATGCTTTCCATTGATACTAATCTACTATTAATATTTCAGTATCTCCCCATAGCATGGAAGTCTGAAACAGCATTGTCTGTTCTTAATTAAGAATGTGCAATGATTCATCTCGGTTACTTTAGGAACCATTCAAATAAAACTAGTGATTTACAGTTAGGCTTGGTAAGAAAGTTTGTGATCGTAACCATATTTGACATAATGTATCAGTTTTTTATTGTCTCAAACACTTTATGTTAAAAAAGAAAAGAAGCTATTATAGACAGTAGATCCATAAGAGCAAATGTTCAAAAGTGCTTGAAGACTTACAATTGCTCGTCAGAGCTCTATTCTGCACATCTGGAAAATATAATGATGTAAAGGCCTGTCAAGACAACTTTAGACTGCAAGATAATGAACATGCACTATTGGGCAGAATTAAGGCTGCAGGTACAAACCATAGCAATTTTCTAATTGTCATCTGCCTCCCTTTGCAAATGCAAATAATGAACTTTCCACTGTGTTCCTCCAAGAAGTCTGATTTCCAAAGTACCTATGAAAGACAATGGACCAGGAAAGAATGGCAGAGGAGTCCCAATGGATGAGAAAGCCAGATACTGGGTATAAAATGTGGGTAGAACATTTTGCATGAATGGCCAGAATAGTCTTATCTGAAATTCCACCTGAAGGAGTTTACTGATTGAGAAGCCTTTCAATGTGTCTACTCTGGTCGCACCACAGGAGTGGCAATAGGTTGGCCTAAAATGAGTACCAATAAGCTACCTGTTGGATAATAAAACATCTGCAAGCAAATAAATAAGTTTGGCGAGCACCAAGGATCCTTCTGAGCAACTTCTCTCTGTGTTATTGCTTTATCTCCTTGAATTCCTTAACAGTTCCATTGTCCAGCCACACCAGATGGTCTTAAACAACTTCTACTTTGTTGTTCCCTTAAGAAGCCAATAATCCATCAACATTTGACTCACATAGATTCAGAGAGAGAATATTTTTGAATGCCAATAGCATGTGAACATGTGGATGTTGTGATACAAGTGGGATGGTATACCTTTTTATCTTGAGTACCATCAAGAAATGCCCTTCCATCCTTTCCAAATGGGGGCTTTGAAGCATTGTAAAAGACACTTTGTGCCTTTTCCTCCTGACTGCACTGTACAGCTGCTGTTAGGTCTGCACTATCCTGCTAGGGAAATTGAATGCAGCTATGCATTGCATGATGGGACTATTGTCTAATGCAGTGCAAAAAGCCAAACAGATCTGATTGCATAAAGATATTTCAGTAACATCAGGGACCTACATTACAAGACAGGAATCTAAAAATCTTTCACTTGCCTGAGGGTACCCTGCGTTTCACAGCAGAACTAGTATTTTAGCATAGAGAAGACAATTATCTCCCCCATCCATTTAATACAGTAATGAAGTTCTTTGCATGCTTTAGAAAAAGCAAAGGATTGATGACCTGTGTAGAGAATTTTCGCTCCCCTAAAATTGAAGAATAACATATTACTTCCCATTTGGTCATAAAAGTTAGAATCTGGTGGCTGTATATTTTTATCTATTATATTTAGTGTATTTATTGTGTTTCACCCTTCAGATGCACAGTTTTCAAGAAATGCAAATAAAAATGACAATAACCTCAGAATAACATTCCTGGGGCCATAAGATTGTTTGGAGTATCTGCTGATTCCTTTCCAACTTTAACAGAAGCATGTGTCTTGATCTGACACCAGAACCTAGAAAGATCTCAAGAGACTAGGTAGAGGCTGCTAAGAATTTCCAATGTCTCTCCACTGGTGAGATATTTAGATTAAATGGTTGTCTCATTGTTTGCAATCGCAGGGATTTTTTTTAAGGGAGTAGTCTTGGAGAAATGCAAATACATTTTCAGCCTCATTTTGCCTCAAGTCTTCATCTAGCAGAGCTTGGGGTGCGTTGCTATCCTCCGGTTTAGGAGTGGTAGGACACAGCAAAAACATTGCTCTTCCTATCATTGCTGCTACCAAGAAAAAATGATAATAAAGCAGACTGCTAACTAATTTCCAAATCTGATTCCAAACTGGTGCTCCAAAACATTACATGGTCAATTTCTACAAAAGATCGAGGGGAAAGCAGATAAAGATAACTCACAATGGCTTACAACTGAACATTAGAATAAGAAACACTTCTTGCTCTTTGCGTCATTCCCGTTGTATGTTGGGGTCTGCAGATTAAAATAAGAAACTGAAGACTTGATTTAGGCTGTGCAAGAGCAAGCTGTTTCAACTAACGCAGTCAAGGCCAGAATGAAACAATGATCAAATGACTCAAAGTGCAGATTGTGTAAAGAAACAGAAGAAGCAGTAGATCATATACTTAGCTTGTGCAAAATTGCACAAACTGATAATAAACAATTGCGTAATACAGTCCCCAAAGTGATTCACTGTAACATCTGTAAAAATTGACATATGTCAGTAATGAAAAATGAGTGGGAACATGTAGCTGAAAAAGTAGTAAAAAAAAGAGCAGGTTAAAATATTGTGGGATTTGATAAAGTCTTGGCTTGTAACATGGCGAATTGAACTGTGATTGAAAAGAAGAAAGTGTGGATACTTGATGTGGCAATACCAGGACATAGTAGAATAGAAGACAAAGAATTGGAGAAGATCACCAAATATTAAGATCTCAAAATCAAAGTTTAAAGATCATGAAATAAACTAGCTTTAGTGGCTATCAGCACACCCAAAACATCTTGTATGGCATTTAGAATATGTGCACATTGACAACATCTCCACCTCTCAACTACAAAAGGCAGCACTGCTTGAATCCACGTACACCAATTATGACATTATGACACCCTAGGCTTTTGGGAAGAACTCAATGAATATTAAGGCCAAGAAGTGGCACCTGTGGTTTCACATTACTATATATATAGCAATAATTAGGATTTATATTAGACAAATAATGTTGTAAAATATTTTAAATCATTAATGAAAATAATGGCCAATGATATATCTTAAAAAAAATATATTAGTCCAGTGGCAAGAATTGTTCTTTTTGTTTAGTGGATTGGGGTAATATATAAATGTAGTTAAATAAAAATGCATACATGTATACTTTCTAGATGTGCCTCAGCATATTTATTGATTTACAAAGCACAATGGGTAAAGGTTGCTGTTTTATCTCACACCTTTGTATAGATTGATGTTTTTGTATCACATTCTTTTACGTTTGGATGTTTTGTAGACATGGCTTTTATTGAACTGTACCATGCTACCGTTTACTGGGTTGTAACATATACCAAAACTGCTATAAAACCAACCCATTTTCCCCACTTTGTCCTCATCTGTAGTGATTTCATATTTATTTATGGTGCTATCCTGTTTTATAGCTGCAATAGCTATAAATCCCTCTAGTGGGAAGTAACATGTCTAGAACTGAGAGGTGCTGAGAAAGCAGCAGGCAGAGAAATAGGGAGAGAAAGTTGTAAAGAATTTGAATCGTTATTCTTATAGCAACATCAAATCCAAGAAGCAAGTGAGAAAAAGTCATTATCGATGGTCCAAAGGTTTGAGGCCAATGGGGTACAGGCAAAGCAGTGTACGGGGCCCCTGCCACAACTACTCACAGGAATAAAAATGTAAATGGTCAATAAAATTAAACTTATATTTGCATGTTAATATTAATAATAAAATGCAGTAAAATCAGAAGTGGTATTCTGCCGGTTCACCATTGTTTCAGGTGAACCGAAAGCGGTGGTGGTGGAAGGCTCCACCCACCCATCCAAACATCATCACAGACATAGAAGCACCACGTGTGAGCAAAGTGAGCACGCGGGCACGTCCATTCCCGGTTCTAAACTGGTAGCAAAGGTAAGATGATTTCATGCCTGAGTAAAATGTAAATATGTTGCTGTATTTATATGATACAAGGTGCATTGAAGGGTTAACATACATAGATTAGTATGGGGCCCCTATGCTTGTGGGGCCCTTGGGCAAGTGCCCATCAGGCCCATGCATTAAGACAGCCCTGGATAGAGTCACCATTGGCTCAAAGATTCAAAAGGTTCAAAAGGTTTAGGATAAGATTTTGTAGTTCTAAGCAACAATGAGAAAAGCAGGCAGCTAGCTTAAATCTACCAAGTGGGGCATATCTCCCCAAAGGGCTTCTTAGACAATTTCCTGGGATTGTCCTTGTCTTGAAAGCTTTTAGCCTCAGTTACTTACTGCTTCTGTACTTTTGATGTTTGATTAAAGTGACCAGATTTTAAAATTGGTAAAGCGGGACACCATTGGTGGGCGGGGTGGGGCAGGGCGGGGTGGGGAGGGGTGTTCTTGATTAAAATTTTTGCTGCCTGGCGCTGAGGTGAAGCTGCCAAAGCTCCAGCCCATGGCAGCAGCGATGCTTCCTCCCCCTCCGCTCGGAGCACCTGAGCTGGGCACTGCGTTACCCCTGCCCTGCCCCCATCCGACGCCGTGCTTTTGAGGAGCCATCAGGCCTTTTTCCTGCTCCTGCCCCTCCGCCGGGATGCTTTGGGGAAAGGCTCTGCTTCCAGACCCCGCCGAGGGCCACACGCACAGGTGGCTCTTTTCGGAGAGGCGGAGGCTTTCCCATGGCTTGTCCGGGTGGAAGTGGGGCTGGAAAGGCGAGCTGCTCCCCTGCCCATTCACCCATTCACTCGCTACACCCCGCCCATGCGAGCGGCAGTGGATGGGCGGGGGAACGAATGAGTGGCTCACTCGCTCCCCGCCCATCCGCTCGCTCACTCGCTACAATACCCAGCCCATGCGAGCGGCAGCGGATGGGCGGGGGAACGAATGAGCAGCTCACTCGCTCCCTGCCCATCCGCTCGCTCACTCGCTACAATACCCAGCCCATGCGAGCGGCAGCGGATGGGCGGGGGAACGAATGAGCAGCTCACTCGCTCCCTGCCCATCCGCTCGCTCACTCGCTACAGTACCCAGCCCATGCGAGCGGCAGCGGATGGGCGGGGGAACGAATGAGTGGCTCACTCGCTCCCCACCCATTTGCCCGCTCACTCACTACACCCAGCCTATGCGAGCGGCAGCGGATGGGGGAGCGAGCGAGAAGGCGCCAAAATTAAAGCGGGATCTTTTGAGAACGCCCTGGGACACGGGAAAAATTATGAAAAGGCGTGGCTGTCCCACCAGATGCGGGACGTCTGGTCACCCTATGTTTGATTTATCTCTATTCCTTAGGATTGGAAGGGGGAAGAGGCATGGATGCTAGCAGCTCTTCAGTGCCAGCTATTTCACTTCTGGAAAAGAATCACCCTCCTGCCCCTCTGGTAGGTGAATGTGATTTCCATGTTTCCTGTGACACTTCACCATGAGGACATATCAACTGCTCCTCCCCCTCCTCAAACAACCATTTACTCTTTTGCTGAAATGGGGATGTTTTCCCTATTTCAGGGCCTTCTATCCCTTCTCTTTGTGGAACTACACAGTCCTGCCCACCTCTCTAGAATTTTATCTGTTCACTTTGGATCTCTCTTGTTAGTTGTTCAAATGTTCAAAGTAGTCCCTTTCTTCATCTAAATTAGAAATGTCAGCTACCAAAGCCAAAATATTTGGCTAATCCAGTGATTTGGTCCTGTGAAGGTTATTGCAAGTGGAGCTGGTGAAGAGTGTGTTTCTACTGCTTCCCGCAATCGTATGGTATTTGAGTAGTCCTTCCAATTAACATTTCAATCCAGGATTCATTTCACCTCATTCTCCTCTTTTCCTTTACCAAAATGCCATGCCAAACAGCCAAGAAAGATACCCAGGACCTGGAGAGAATGGTGAAATATTATCAGTGTAACTGGAAGCTGCAGACAAAACATAATAGGATTGATCTGTACAAGTCTAGAAAACAGTCCACTAACTTAGCGTCCAGTTCTTTAGAATGTCATGGAGGGGAGGAGATCACATGGTCTTCTACTGCAATTGGGGGGGGGGTAGCTCCTGTTGATAAGGTAAAGATAAAGGTAAAGGTAAAGATTCCCCTTGCACATATGTGTCATTTCCGACTCTAGGGGGAAATGCTCATCTCTGTTCCAAAGCCAAAGAACCAGCGCTGTCCAAAGACATCTCCGTGGTCATATGGTCAGCATGACTATATGCTGAAGGTGCACAGAATGCTGTTACCTTCCCACCAAAGGTGGTCCATATTTTTCTACTTGCATTTTTACATGCTTTCGAACTGCTAGGTAGGCAGAAGCTGGGACAAGTAACAGGAGCTCACTCTGTTATGCGGCACTAGGGATTTGAACCATCGAACTGTTGACCATTCTGATCAACGAGCCACTGGGCCATTGCATCCCTTCATCTCCTGATGATAATAGTCAGCAAAAATCTTTGGGAGACCCAAAGATATGAGGATGTGGCAATATCCAGATGGTCCTTGAGGAAGTGATTGGCTACCAGTTCCTTAAAAAATAAGAACCCTCCAGAGAGCATAGAGTTGGAGAACATGATATTTGGTGAAGGTTGCCCCAAAGTTCTGAACAAGCTTCTTGGATGCGAAACGTCCTTAAGCAAAAACAAGAAGTCCAGTTGCCTTTTGGAAAAGCACCTTTGAGACAACCATGACCTGGATGACTGTGAATCTCAATAGACAATTGGTACAATTGTAACTGGTAAGGAGCTTGAAAGAATAACCTCTGAGTAGAGGTATACTCTGAGTTACTATAAATAATTCAACCACATGTAAACAAACTAGGTCAATTATTTTGCTGGTAGTTTATATAGAAAAAAAATATTGTTCTAAGGTGATTTTTGCTCTCTTCACCTGAGAGCATGGGATGGACATAGGATGGATAGAGTTATTTCTTCCCCCCCATTTAATCATGCCCAATTTTCAGAGACTGCCTAGAGAAGTCCTGAAATTTTCATGGCAAAATTTTACAGAAGTTGGCTTTACACTTAAGGCAGGATTAGAACTCATTGTCTCCCAGTTTTTAACTTGCTGCATTAATCACTATACCACACTGGCTCTCAAATAGAACTTCGATACTAAATATGCTGTGAACTGTGTTCCTCTACAATAATTGGATAAATTATGGTTTCAGAAAACTTATTGAACCAATGTATGAGCTGTGTTAAGAATGGAGGGTAGGCTGCAACATAAAATGATGAGTGAAAAATGATTTAAGGGACTGGATGATCAAGGTCAGAGGTCCTCAACCTCTGGGCTTCAGCCCACTAGTGGGCATGAACTGTTTGCAACCGGGCTGTGGCCAGCAAACGTGTGCACATGTACGCACATCCCCATTTGTGTGAGTGGTGGGCATGCATGCACGACACTCACACAAATGGACCTGCATATGCTTGTGTGCTTGCCGGCCACTCACGTGAAATAGCAATAGCAATAGCAATAGCAGTAGACTTATATACCGCTTCATAGGCCTTTCAGGCCTCTCTAAGCGGTTTAAAGAGAGTCAGCATATTGCCCCCAACAATCTGGGTCCTCATTTTACCCACCTCAGAAGGATGGAAGGCTGAGTCAACCCTGAGCCGGTGAGATTTGAACCGCTGACCTGCTGATCTAGCAGTAGCCTGCAGTGCTGCATTTAACCACTGCGCCACCTTGGCTCTAATCATCCCTTCTCCCCTGCCCACACTGGTCCGTAAAGCTGGAAAGGTTAGGGAACTCTGGTTTGTTTGTTTGTTTGTTTATTTATTTATTTATTTATTTATTTATTTATTTATTTATTTATTTGTCTTGTATGCCTCCCACTCCCAGAGGACTCCGGGCGTCTCACAAAAGACAAGGGAAAGAGGGGGGGGAACGAGACAAAGACAACATATTAAAAACAAAACCAACATTCACAATTTCCGTGGAGGTAGATGCTTCTCAGCTCCCCCCAGCCTGCTGGAACAGCCAGGACTTGGTGGCTTTGCGGAAGGCCGGGAGGGTAGTAAGGGTCCGGATCTCAACAGGGAGCTCGTTCCAGAGGGCCAGAGCTACAACAGAGAAGGCTCTCCCCCGGGGAGTCGCCAGCCGACATTGGCTGGCAGATGGAATCCGGAGGAGACCTAACCTGTGCGATCTAATTGGTCTGAGAGAGGTAATCGGCAGGAGGCGGTCTCTCAAGTACCCACGTCCAATGCCATGCAGGGCTGTATAGGTAGCGACTAGCACCTTGAAGCGGATTCGGAGACTAATAGGTAGCCAGTGCAGCTCATGGAGGATAGGTGTAACGTGGGTGTACCTTGGTGCACCCACAATCGCTCGCGCGGCTGCATTCTGGACTAATTGGAGTCTTCAAACACTCTTCAAGGGCAGCCCCATGTAGAGCGCATTACAATAATCCAGTCTTGAGGTCACAAGGGCGTGAGGTCTAGGTTGCAGCTGCATGTTGGTGTGTAGTAGTGGCATCTCTCCCAATTCAGTTGTACACAAAGAGGTACTGGAGGTACTGGAACCATTGTCTATAGCCCTCTTTTTCCTTCCTTAGCCAACTGTCAACAAACAACACCATTTGACATATATCTATTGCCAGGTGAGTCTCTCTGGGCGGATTAGATTCTCACTGCCTGCTTCTATACTGTCTGCTTCCTTGTAGATGGGTGACACTACAAGGCCCAACATTTTTCTACCTTCATGGGGTGTTCTTAACTTGACATGACCTACCCAGTCTTTTCTTCCATATTGCCACCCCAAGAATCTTGCATGAGTTACAGAATTGCTTTGTGGGCAGGGTAATGGGAATGCTGTAGTGGTAGCAGTTTTCAGACCAAAATTAATTCTTCCTATCTCAAGGACTAGAAGAAAACTACAGTGCAGAGGGAACTGCAGGCTTGTTAGAATAGACATCAAAGCCTATAGACTAACATGATGCCTGTTTTAACACGAGACCATCAAAAGTCATGGAGAAGGGAAATATTTTGAATATACCGAAGTATCCAATTACAGGCTTATTATATTAAACTAACTCAAGGTGGAGAACATGTCCAACACACCTTACTTTCCTTACAACCACCACTCCGTGAGCTAAGTTGGGATGAATGAGAGTGACTGGTCCAAGGTCACCTAATTGGCTTTCATGGTTAAGGCCAGGACTAGAATTCACAGTCTCCTGCTTTCAAGTCTGATGGTTTAACCAGTACACCAAACTGGCTTCCAATTGTTGTGACGTGGGTCTCCTCATTCTGAAGGCAAGTGGTACAAAGTAGAAAAGGGACCTCATCTATCCAAACCTTCATACATACATCTGTTCTTTTAGTGAAAATAGATTTTATCAACCCTCTGTCTCTTTCTCTTCCCCCTCCCCAAACATGAATGCTTTGATTGGTAAAGAAAGGAGCCTCCTTTGTGTGTACAAGAATCTTACATGGCAAGGCAGGTGTTTAGGGAAGTTTTCCCCCCATGCAGTATTCATGGGTCAGAAATATTCTTGTGATAGGACATCTTACTGCTTGTTTTTCACACACTGGGAGTATAAGAGAGATGAAAGTTAAAATAAGAAAAAGAATAATGCTCACAACATTGCGGCTCTATTAGAATTTGTGTTCTAAATTCTTGTCTATGCAGACCTTAGAGAATATTCCCTTTCAACAAAAGGGCACCAGTGCTAAAAGGCTTCTTTAATGGCCCAAAGTTTCCTGTTAAAAACATTATATAGTTCGTCTTGCCTGGAAAGAGTTGCCACAAATGGAAAGCATAGTTCGGGGGTGGGGAGGGGTGGGGGTGGGTGGGAATGAGACTGTCCACAAACCATAGAGCAAATTATAAAACTCCCATGGCAAAACTGGAAGCATCAGCCTGTACACTAAAGAGGCAGCTGGAGCCTAGGGATTGGACTGATAAGTAAATGCCTGTTTGAATAAAGCTTTAGCGGGCAATAGAACTCCACTTAAAGGGAAACCTGTTTTGGTCAGATAGTGCAGTTCTACATCTTGTTCTACAACATGTAGAACACATTTATGGTAAAAATTAGCAAAGCTCAGAAAACAGTGTGTACACCTTTCCTCTCACTCTGCAAAACAGAACAGACTGAACTTAGCTGGATCATTCTGATTTCCTTCCAAGGAAATACAGGCCCCAGTAGTCCAATTCAAGCACATTAAAAGCAATACTCTGCTGCATTTCTTTCAGAATACCACTGATATCTAGGCATACCTGCATTAATACAGGAAGAAAAAAAACACCTCAGGTGTTCCTGATGATTTCATCCCATATTTCTTCAGGTCCCTCTTTAAACTGGTCAATGAAGCCTATTTCATACCAGCCCTCATCCTGAGCTAATGACTAAAATCTGCTGTCTATTTTTGCACAGAGTGTGCTTATCCTGTCAGAGATGATAGATTTTGTGGCTGGTGGTCACTTATAGCATTAAAGTTAGCCCTCAGAGGTGTCACAAAATTGGTGTAATTGTCCAAATCTGGGCTGTTCTATATCGGAAGGAGGATTGCCTCTGTCATTAGGCCAATTATAAATCCTACATGAGATTGATCCATGGGAAATTGCTCAGGAAGACATATAATTTGTGGAGAAGGTAATAAATTCACTAGGATTTCCATCTAGGCAGGGAAGCAGGTACACTGTTGAGGAAGACTGGTATTAAGACAGCAATAGCTACTGAATATTAGGCCAGAACAGATTGGAGTCACTGTTATGGCAGATTCTGCTCCACTTGCTGAGCTAAATGTTTCATTTTCTGGGTTAACTGGTCCATCTGGATTGCAACTTGATTCTGGTATTGTGGGAAAGCATTGACAAGTTGATCTGTGGTCAGCAGCATTGCAAGAGAATTTGTAGCCATTGTTTAATCTTGGAGTTGGAGCATGAATTATCTGCTCATAATATGAGTAGACAGACGGTGCGGTCAGATTTCACATCAAGCATGGCAATAAACCTTCAATGCTCTACAAATGCAGCTCCATTTTGGGTAACTGACAGCAAAGGCTTCACACACTTAGCATAGAAGGTACTTTACTGCCAATAAGAAAGAAGTCAACTATGTGCAAAGCAAATGCTGAGGCAGAAAACAGCAATCAAGATTAGCATTAAACCATTTGTGTATATGTCAAACCCTTCCTCCAACCCTTTTGAATTAATAGTCTTTTTGCCAGACTTTCCTCTGCCCTGAGACTTGGAAATATTTGTGTTCTATGTTTACATAATGGTTTTGCCTGTCCTGAAAATTATTGGTTCCCACTGTGGCAGCTTCAGCCTGTATAGCAAGCATTCAAAACACAGAGTGATGTGGAAAAGAAGAGCCTTCCCGAAGATCTACCCAGGGAGGAGATCCTCTGTGCAGGGAAAATTCCATCAGTTCCTAGCTATCTAGAAGTATGGTACACTATGTGCAACATCACATAATAACATCACATTAGTGAGGTACTAATACCACTCTATAAAGCCTTAGTAAGACCACACCTAGAATACTGCATCCATTTTTGGTCACCACACTATAAAAAAGATGTTGAGACTCTAGAAAGAATGCAGAGAAGAGCAACCAAGATGATTTGGGGATTGGAGACTAAAACATACAATGAGCGCTTGCAGAAACTGGGCATGGCTAGTCTAGTGAAGAGAAGGACCAGGGGAGACATAATAGCAGTGTTCCAGTATTTGAGGGGCTGCCACAGAGAGGAGAGGGTGAAACTATTTTCCAAAGCACCTGAAATCAAGACAAGGAATACCGTATTTTCACGCATATATCCCACCAACGCAAATAACCCGCCCACGCAAATAACCCGCAGGTTTTCAAGATTTACGTAAAAAAGTTTTTATACACCCCGCCTTCTTATATAACCCGCAATCACAGCACGTCCCTTCCACCATCTCAGCAGTTTCCCTCCCCAGCTCGCCTAGGCTTTCTCCTCCGTTCCCGCCTCCCGTCCCTTCCCCGATCTCAGCACTTTCCCTTCTCCTCCGTTCCTGCCTGTTCCTGCCTCCCGTCCCTTCCACCATCTCAGCAGTTTCCCTCCCCAGCTCGCCCAGGCTTTCTCCTCCGTTCCCGCCTCCCGTCCCTTCCCCAATCTCAGCACTTTCCCTTCTCCTCCGTTCCTGCCTGTTCCTGCCTCCCGTCCCTTCCACCATCTCAGCAGTTTCCCTCCCCAGCTCTCCCAGGCTTTCTCCTCCGTTCCTGCCTCCTGTCCCTTCCCCGACCTCAGCACTTTCCCTTCTCCTCCGTTCCTCCAACCCCTCCCCAGCTCGCCCAGGCTTTCTCCTCCGTTCCCGCTTCGGGAGGAACGGAGGAGAAGGGAAAGTGCTGAGATCTGTTAACAGATTAGTTAATCTGTTAGTCGCTGTCGTGTAAAATATTTTCCGTATACCCCGCCCACTTTTATACCCCGCGGGGGGGGGGGGGGCCATGCGGGGTAGGTAAAAACGCACATTGCCCGCGGGTTATATGTGTGAAAATACGGTAATGGATGGAAACTGAACAAGGAGAGATTCAACCTGGAAATAAGGAGACATTTTCTGACAGTGAGAACAATCAACCAATGGAACAGCTTGCCTTCAGAAGTTCTGGGAGCTTCATCACTGGAAGCTTCCAAGAAGAGACTGGGCTGCCATCTGTCAGAAATGGTGTAGAGTCTCCTGCTTGTATGGGAGTGGTGGTGTTGGACTAGATGACCTACAAGCTCCCTTCCAATTCTGTTAATCTGTTATATGTTATAATATTCAGTACTGTACTATTCTGTATCAGTTTGCATCATCATCATCATCATCATCATCATCTCTACCACCACCATTATGTCCTTGGACAACAAGTTGTTTTCCAGTTATTTCAATCATTCACAGAATTTTTTGCATCATCCCAACTCCACCTGGCTCATCTCTTCTTTTGAGGTAACCCAGCCAGGCCCAAGTCTGGATAAAGTGAGAAGGGTTAGGTACAGGATTACTACCCCTAGCCAGTAAAACTAAAAAATCTCTAAAGAAACATGACAATGCAAAATTTCACCAGTTTGAGCTTCACTCAGGAAGCTCAAACTGCCCAAGGAGCTGCTTATACAGTTCTACAGAGAAATTATTGAGTCTGTCATCTGCACCTCTATAACTGTCTGGTTTGGTTCTGCAACCCAACAAAACAGACACAGACTTCAGAGGATAATCAGAACTGCGGAAAAAACAATTACTGCCAACCTGCCTTTCATTGAGGACCTGTAGACTGCACGAGTCAAAAAGAGGGCCGTGAAAATGTTTACAGACCCCCACACATCCTGGACATAAATTATTTCAACTCCTACCCTCAAAACGATGCTACAGAGCACTGCATACGCAGACAACTAGACACAAGAACAGTTTTCCCCTGAACGCCATTACTCTGCTAAACAGATAATTCCCTCACCACTGTCAAACTATTCACTAAGGCTGCATTACTATTACTATTAGTCCTCTCATCATTCCTATCACCCATCTCCTCCCACTTATGACTGCAGGTCTGTAACTTTGTTGCTTGTATCCTTACGATTTATATTGATATTGATTGTTTCCTGATTGCTTATTTGTACCCTATGACTATCATTAAGTGTTGTACTTTATGATTCTTGACGAATGTATTTTATTCTCTTTATGTACACTGAGAGCATATGCACCAAAGACAAATTCCTTGTGTGTCCAATCACTCTTGGCCAAAGAATTCTATTCTATTCTACCATATTCATTCGTATTTCAGCATTTCAGCTGCTTCCCGTAAGGCATCTGTACATCAGTCTATTTTTTTAAAAAAAAACACAATACCTTTTACATTTTAAAATTTGTGTATTGGCCCAGCCAACAGATGGAGGCCTTTCTATGTGAGGTGGTAATGGATGGATTTTGGCATGGTAGGTGCATGCCTTGAGGCTGTGATTCAGCATATTCTTTCATTGCTGCAATATGCTAATCTCAACAAAATTCAAAATAAGTGCTTCCACTGGCTGGCTGGCTACATATGCACAGTTTAGGCAAGGCTGATTTGGAGTTTGTGATCTTCTGTCATGGATCAGTACTTAAAGGAACTGCTTGGCTTCAAAATCAGGGTGACTTTCAAGGTCTGATAACTCATGAATCGCTAGATTAAAAACTGAACATTGCTTATGCTGTATGCCACTAGAAATTTAAGGATCTCTGCCTTCTAGTAATATACAGCTCAAGCTTTTCCTTATAACAAGGGACATTATTTAGAACGGCAATATTTTGGTTGTCAACTTCTTTTTTTTGCTATTTTAGCTGAACTGTGGTCTTAGCAAATAGGTCTAGAATGATGTCAGACTAAGCTGTGTGACAATGATAATAACACACAAGAATAAAGATATCCTAAAACTATTTGTACCCAGACAACACACTGTTTAATTGAAAATGGAGTTTTTATAGGTTGTAAAATAAAATAAAAACTTGAAAAAAAGAGAAAAGAATAAAGCTACCAAAAGAGATAATGCATCGAGCGATATCAGAAGATAAAAAGATAGGTCCAGAGAATCACAGGATTACTAATTTATGCAAAAGCAATGTTTTAAAGTAGAGCCTAAGAAAATCAGAGAATACACGGTTTCCTCCACCACATGTTGATAGAGTAAAATTACATACAGTGCCTCATGGTTTCAGTTTCTCCTGTTGTCAAGAATTGTGGCTGTAATTTGGAGCCAAAAGTTACAATAGGAAGAAAAAGACTTTTTATCTCACATTGTTCCACTGGACATTGTTTCCGTTGAACTGCTGTGAAAAAGATACCAATGCTCCTGTGTTTGGATGTTTTGGCCTTTTAAAGTCATTAAAATCTGCCTTTTCCAGAAGGCTTTGGGAGTGATGTATTATGAAGCATTCTTGTTAACAGGGACGCGGTGGCTCAGTGGCTAAGACGCTTATCGATCAGAAAGATCAGCAGTTTGGCGGTTTGAATCCCTAGCGCCGCGTAATGGAGTGCACTCCTGTTACTTGTCCCAGCTTCTGCCAACCTAGCAGTTCGAAAGCATGTAAAAATGCAAGTAGAAAAATAGGAACCACCTTTGACGGGAAGGTAACAGCGTTCTGTATGTCTTTGGCATTTAGTCATGCCAGCCACATGACCACAGAGACATCTTCGGACAGCCCTGGCTCTTGGGCTTTGAAACGGAGATGAGCACTGCAAGGGCGGGTTCCACCAGTCACTACTGGTTGTTTGCTCATGGGTGCTTTGTGCACGTGGGTGTGTGCACTTGATGTATGCATGGGCATGCGCAGTGCAATGAAAATTTTCTGTGCATGCATAGAAGCATGAAACAAGATGGCGCCAATAGTACTGCCCGGAGAACTGGTTCGGGGACGTGACAGGCCTGGCTCACTGCCAGTTTCAGCGACCCAGGCCACCAAACCAGTACCGGCTTGTCCAAACTAGTCCAATCTGGTAGAAAACCACCACTGGAGCACTGCCCCCTAGAGTCGGGAATGACTAGCACATATGTGCGAGGGGAACCTTTAACTTGCTTGTTGTGTGGTGTTTTGTTTTTTGAACTGAGTCTATTAATTGTCCTTGGAAGACAATTCTTAGCCAGTTCAGTTAGTCCAAGTGGAAGATATATTTTGAAATCTTGGTTTACAGAATAGGGTGTGTAAGCAACTCCAACTTGATGGTAATTCAAGTGGCATAGAAGCACGATAAAATCAATCAATCAATCAATCAATCAATCAATCAATTAGTGGGGGAAAAAAGTTATGAATATAGTTGTCAACATATTTTTTGCCAAACAAGTGGATATGCCTTCATTGGCAGAAAGTATCTCCAACTATTTAAAAATAGTTTCTTGATAGCTGGTCCTTTAGGAAACCTTTGTTTGAACAAGCAATGTCAGAACTTTGAGGATGTTGCTGCAGCTTTGGTGCCCCTCTGTGAGAAGGGATTGGTTAGTGTTTCTATATGTTTCTCAAAAATAGTAAAAGAGAAATTATCCTCTGAAATCAAGTACTTCCACATCACACAGATTCCACTTTTCAATTATTCAAAAGCAAATTGAAAGTGACCTGCGGTCATGTTCACTGCCATCAGATCTCAAGATGCTGAGAATACCTGCTGGAGAATGCAAAATCAGTCTGTCTGTCTGTCTGTCTGTCTGTCTGTCTGTCTGTCTCCCTCTCCCTCTCTCTCTTTCTGTCCCTCTCACTCTCTCTCTTTCTGTCCCTCTCCCTCCCTCTCTCTCCCTTCCCTCCCTCCCTCCCTCCCTCCCTCTCCCTGTTCTATTCCTCTTCGTACTTTTATTTCATCTTTGTGCATTCGTTCAGTGATTTCTACAAAATAAAATTAAAATATGGAAAGAAAGCTAGGAAAGCAGAGGATCTGCACTGCTACCAAAGTACTCTTGTTTTGTTGTATTTTGAAGGGCTTTGAAATAATGCCTTGGCAAAATGCTGTGGAATCAGACCCACTAGTGGAAGGGAAAAATGATGGAGCTGAGCCTGAAGGTGGAAGGATGTGAGAATTCCTTAACAGTGTGAAACCTCTGTGCCCACAACTGTGCTGATGCTTCAACATAATAAAAGGAAAAATAGCTTTAAGTGTGATTTCCACACACCACACCAGTGAGCTAGATCATCTCATCTCTTGACCCTTTCTGACCACAGGAGGTCTCACACTTCTGAAATTGCTTTGGATTAATACAGAGCCCTAAAATGGAAGATCTGGAAGGAGAAGAGCAGGAAAGAGTAGGCCATGGCACTTCTGAGGACTCGGATCCCTTTCCTAGGCTTTGAAACTATTTACAGAAATATTATGCTATCTCCATTTTTTAAGAAATGGAATTTTAGAAATAGAATAAATCTTCAGTGATTGCTCCAAAGAATCTGAGTGAATGTTGCCATTGGAACTTGTCATTGATTAAGGAACTGTTGGTGGCTTAACAATATACAGTACAGACATGTTCAAGAAATATATAATCCATTCAGGGAATAAGCAAATGGGCTCAGAGGTATAGAAAAATAAATATTGTGTGTTTTATGAATCCTACTTGCAAATCTAAATAGTTGAACATCATTTTGTACATTTTGAAGATGGATAGATGCATCTGCTTGCCAAGGTCCCAGATTTATATTGTACCCCAAAAAGTTGAAATCTGATTCAATTAGCAAGTTGACCAGTTTGGTGGGATGGTTGAAACATCTGGGAGATGAACTCCCTCCCCCCCCCAGCCTACATTTCCAAGAGGGTAGATTAACACTTCTCAGTTGATGTGTGGACTTCACCTCCTAGAGGTCTCATTAACCATCATGCTGTCTAGGGAATTCTTGGAGTTAAGAGTCTGCACAATTTGAAATTACCAAAGTTGAAATCATCCAGATGTTTAGGACTTTAATGCCCTGTAATGATTTCAGCAAATAAACAATGAAGTATGGCCAGTATACTTGCAATTAACACCTTTACTTTACAGAAGGAAAATGTGCAAATGAAGTTAAAAAGAGTGTGTCATCAAAACATATACATTCCTCAAATGTAATAGCTTGAAATAACAGCCAATCTTGGAAACATGGAATATTTCACATGGGGAATTAGAATTAGGCATGATGTTTAATTAGTATTTAAGAAAGTCACTTGTAGATTTTATCAAACTTATCTGCTAAACCTGTGAATTCGCAGTCTTCAGTGAGTAATGCAAGAAAAAGTGTGTCACTGTCTTAACATATCTTATTTGAGAATTAACAAGGACAATATGATTGTAAATTAAGTACTGTACTGTAAGTGTACTATATTAAACCAGAACAATTTCAAGATTTTTATAGCCAGGTTTTCCAAGTTTATCTCTCATTTTTTTTTACTTAACATGTAGAAAACATGGAAATAGGATCTTATTTGTGCAATTCAACATAATAGTTAAACTTATTATTTTATTTGTTACATTTATATTTCTTTTCCTGCAGCACTTTAAGGTGAAATACATAACACTCCCTCCTCCAATTTTTTTTTGGGTGATGAATTCCAAGGTCCTGGAGTATTTGCTCACACCTTTGTTAAGTGCAATCCACCATGCTGTCTGTTGGCTGGAAAATTTGTTGGCATAACATTTTCTTCCTGAAAAGTTTCATAGATGTGATACAGTACAATTTAAGAAAATCACCCCTCCTAAACATCACCAGCTAGTGCAAGAAAATTCTTCTTAATCTGGATTGCAATTAGGGAGGAAGTGAATTTTGACAGATGACTAGATTCATGGGATGATCCATATGTCGAGCTATTGGTACCAAGATTGCTGATCTGGCCTTGAGATTAGAACCTGTGCCTCTCCTCCTTGTTCTCATCTCCATGACATCTCCATCCATTAGTTCTTATTATTATGCTTATTTGTAAAGGAAGAGGTGGGGTAGAGACAGAATAGCAATAGCAGTTAGACTTATATACCGCTTCATAGGGCTTTCAGCCCTCTCTAAGCGGTTTACAGAGTCAGCATATTGCCCCCAACAACAATCTGGGTCCTCATTTTACCCACCTCGGAAGGATGGAAGGCTGAGTCAACCTTGAGCCGGTGAGATTTGAACAGCCGAACTGCAGAACTGCAGTCAGCTGAAGTAGCCTGTAGTGCTGCATTTAACCACTGCGCCACCTCGGCTCTTAGAAGTAGAGGGAAGCAGTTGTGCTGAAGAAGGTGGTTCTGCAGATTCAACTCTAAGGCAGGTTGGAATTTTGGGGGGTGGATTCTGCTTTATCACTTAGCTTACCACTCCATGGATCACTGGGCATGGACAGAGAGGAGGCTGCCTGGCAGAACAGAGAGCCATCCTTCTCCAGTGCCCCCCCCACCTTTCCTTACCTAATGACCTATGGATTTCCAAGGCTGCTCAGCATCTCAATCAGGTCCCCATCCTCCACCCATAGCTGAAAAGTCCTGAAGTCACCAGTGAAAGGTTCTGCATCTGTCAGCCTTTGGGGAGTTTGCTTTAAACCACATTTTAAATGCTTTTTGAGACAACAGCTGTGTTAAAAGCAGCTGAAGGGCAAGGCAGCATTTGCTCAGGGCAATGGCTGAACTCCTTTCCCCATCTTTTTGCAACCACTGTCTTCCTCTCTTGCATGTTAGGTATTCAGATTTTGGCATGACATGGGAATGCAGCCAGTACCTTGTCAAGGACAATTAGTTTCCTTTTGTTTCTTGCACATGCCAAGAATTCACCAATTGGCTGGTTCTATCTGTGACCCATCAAAACCGCGCTCGACTAAGCCGCGCCCAATTAAACCGCGCCGCTGACGTCATCAACAGGGCGACAACAGCCAGCGCGGAGAAAGAAGGGCGCTTTAAATAGTGCTTTGAAAGCAAGCCGATTCAACTTAAGGTAAGGGTTAGGTTTAGGGTTAGGTTTAGGGTTAGGTTAAGGGTTAGGGTTAGGTTTAGGGTTAGGTTAAGGGTTAGGATTAGGTTTAATGTTAGGTTAAGGGTTAGGTTTAGTGTTAGGTTTAGGGTTAGGTTAAGGATTAGGTTTAGGGGGGTTAGGTTTAGATTTAGGGGTTAATTTTAGGTTTAGCGTTTACAGCATGCTTCTGTCTCCGCGCTGTTGTCACCCTGTTGATGATGTCAGCTATGCGGTTTCATCGAGCGCGGTTTAGTCGAACGCGGTTTTGTGGTGGAACCGGTTCTATCAAGATGGTGGAAATCTTCTTAGCACTGTTTCCGAATTCTAGTCTAGATGATTGTTGATACTGAGGAAGATAGAGAATTTTCCTTTCTTCCACATATCTTGGAGCTTTCAAGAGCTTCATAGCATTTAGCAATAGCATTTAGGCTTATATTCTGCCCCACAATGCTTTATAGCACTTTCTAAGTGGTTTTCAATGTTAACGTATTGCCCTTAACAAACTGGGTGCCCATTTTATTGACCTTGGAAGGATGGAAAGCTGAGTCAACCTTGAGCCCCATTAGGATCGAACTCCAGGCTGTGGGCAGAGTTAGCCTGCAATACGGCACTTTAACCACTGCAGCATGAGAACAGAATAGAAGAGAAGAGAATAGAATAGAATAATTGGGCAAGTGTGATTGGACACATAAAGCACCTTCTCCGGTGCATAAGCTCTCATTGTACATATAGACAACAAAGTAATACAATCATAAGAAACTGATTGGAGCAGGTAGTAGAAAATATGAAAAACAAAAAAATGAAAAAGATCATGGGGATCTTTCTTTTCTTTCCTTTTTTCCCTATTATAAATTCCAGGACATCAGATTTTTGAAAAACGTTTTTTGGCAGACAAATGGCCTAGCATGATTGGAGAAAGCCTAACTCGCTTACTTCCTTCGGATATGGGGAACAGTTTATGGCAGTGGTTCCCAAACTTGGCAACTTTAAGACTTGTGGACTTCAACTCCCAGAATTCTCCAGCCAGCAGAGCCACTGGCTTATGGGACCAGAACACTCCCACCTTTCTAACCACCCTTCCACCACCACCCTTTGCTATTTTTAGAGCTATTTACTGTATAAAGAGGGATTCTTAAAATGCAGCTAATTTAAGTTTAAACGTAGCCTGTAAATCTGACAAGTGCTGTAGAGACTCTGTGGTAAGGCAGGAATTATTTTAGGGATGAACCCCTAGTCCCGTGATGGCAAACCTATGGCACGCATGCCACAGATGGCACACGGAGCCATATCTGCCGGCACGCAACCTGTCAGTTCCAGTGGGCATGTGCGTGTCAGCCAACTGATTTTTGGCCTTCTGGAGAGCTGGGGGAGGCCGTTTTCACCCTCCACAGGCTTCAGGAAAGCCTCTGAGGCTGGGGACAGCAAAAAAACAGGCCCAACGGGGCTACCGGAAGTTCAGAAACGATCTATTTCTGGCTTCCGGAGGACCTCTGGGAGGCTGGTGGAGGCCATTATCAAATTTCCAGTAGACCCGTTGGGCCCTTTTTTCACCCTCCACAGGTTCCAGAGGCTTTCCTGGAGCCTGGAGAGGGTGAAAATGGCCTCCCCTGGCACCCCGAAGGAAGCGACCAGTTCGGCATGTGTGTGGGGGCTGTGAGCGCATGCGCATGTGGGGGAGTGCTTTGCATTATGGGTGCCGGCACACACATACGCTATCGCACACGCACGTTTGCATTTTTGACACCCCACGACAAAAAGGTTAGCTATTACTGCCCTAGTCCAATGCCTGAATGACTATAACAGATTAACTTTGCTCCCTGTTATTACAGAATCACTCATCCACCCCTGTTCATGGTGGGAGAAATAATGTTTGCATTAACAGCTGCTAATCTACATTTTCTACTAAGAGAAGCAAACTGCATGTTAAATATGGATTCACCTCCAGAGAGATCAATTAATCTGCTTGAGCCAGCAATAAATCCTCAATCAGCTAAATTTACCTATTTAGGTTGCAAATTGTACAGTATTGTAATGTGCAACGCTTGCTGTTACTACACTTTTTCAATGTTTTGAAAGGCCTGTTGCTGCCTATTGTGCTACAAATCATACTATCCCATCAGGAGAGTTTCTCTTTTCCATTGCAGGAAGTGATAAATGTTTGTTTCAAGACCAGCAGAGGTAAATTAAACCAAGCGTCACATAAATTCTCATCTATTATGCAAGTTCATTTTATCTTTTCAGATAACTGGGAGATGCTCTTATGCTAGTTAAAGCAAAGCTAATCTGTTGCATCCAGCCTGATGGCCAAATATGGCTTTTTCAGGCTTGTGCCTCGGTGTGCATATTTTCCAATGAGACAAACCGAGACAGGAAAATCATTTTATTAACAATTTATCACAATATTCAGACAAAAGGGATTCCTCATTCAAAGAGGGAACCCCGATCTTTAGCTTGCATCCCCTTTTATAGTTAACATAACAAAGAAATTGGAAAGAGGAAAGTTGATTGGACAGGATAATAGCATACAAGTTAAGGGGAATAAATTGTAAGGAGAAAGGTTGTTTAGGGTTCACAAGAGATAAGCCAGAATCCAATTTGTACTAACAAACTTTTCTTATCAGGAACTAGTCTCCAGCTTGTTTATCAGTATAGGGATGTTAAAAACTAATAAATCTTGAACATCACTTTAAAAGAAAAAATATAAATCAGATTAAAATACAAACTATGTTAGTTTACAAATAACAAAAACCCATGTTATTTGCCCCTCAAACCTTAATCTTCAGCCTAACATTTGGATTTTGGAATAGTTAAAATGAAAAAGTGAAATATGTGTTGTTCCTGAATGAGATTAAAAAGTCTGCCAGAAGTGTTCTACCAGTTGGAGGTAAAAAGGATATAACCATGGAGAAGGGCCCGCTATTATTTTCTTGCTTGTAAAAGCAGGAAAAATTGAAGAGAGAAACTATTATTGTGACCCAGGTGTGCACATGGGTGCATCCTATTTGCTTTCCTGCAAGGATGGAAGGGGAATTCACAGATCAGCAGTCCCGTTAATCATAGTTCAAACAGAACTATCACCTGGCCATGACTGAGGCCAAAGTGGAGGAAGGGATTCAAATCCAGAAGGGATTTTTAAATCCAGCTTCAGCTTCAGCCAGTTTCTGCACAGGAGACAAGGTCTGCAGAACGTCCCTTAAGAAACCAGAAGGTGAATTGAAGAAAGTAATTCTCAGGCTTTGGGGCTGGGAGAGAGAGGGAGGGCATGAGAGAGAGGGGGGAGAGGGGGAGGGAATGAGAGAGGGAGGGAGGGAATGAGAGGGAGGAAATGAGATAGGGAGGAGGAGGGAGGGAATGAGAGGGAGGGAGAGGGGGAGGGAGGGAATGAGAGGAAGGAAATGAGGTAGGGAGGGGGAGGAAGGGAATGAGAGGGAGGAAGAGGGGGAGGGAGGGAATGAGAGAGAGGGGGAGGGAAGGAATGAGGTTACTGGATTACTGTAACACGCTCTACATGGGGCTGCCCCTGAAGAGTGTTCGAAGACTGCAGTTGGTCCAGAATGCAGCTGCGCGAGCGATATTGGGTGTACCTAGATACACTCATTTCACACCTATCCTCCGCGAGCTGCACTGGCTCCCCATTGGTCTCCGGACGCGCTTCAAGGTGCTAGTCGTTACTTTTAAAGCCCTACATGGTTTAGGACCTGGCTACCTGAGAGACCGCCTCCTGCCACTTACCTCCCAACGACCAATAAGATCGCACAGGTTGGGCCTCCTCTGGGTGCCGTCAACCGGACAATGCTGGCTGGCAGCCCCCCGGGGGAGGCCTTCTCTGTAGCTGCGCCGCCCCTGTGGAACAATCTACCCATAGAGATCTGGACCCTTACCACTCTCCCGGCCTTCCGTAAAGCCACCAAGACCTGGCTGTTCCAACAGGCCTGGGGCTGTTGATCAATATCCAGCCCCACTCAGACAGAATGGATGATGTGAAATTTTAATAATTGTATCTTTTATCTTAAATTTTTAAATGCTTTTTTAATCTGCCTGTAAGCCGCCCAGAGTCCCAAGGGAGTGGGCGGCATACAAATTTTATTAAATTGAAATTGAAAAATTGAGAGAGGGGGGGAGAGGGAGGGAATGAGAGAGAGAGGGAGGGAATGAGAGAGAGGGGGAGGGGAGGGAGAGAGAGAGAGAGAGAAATGTGATTTCCTGTTTGCCTATTCATGTTTTGAGCTTTAACACATTTTTATTATTGAATAATAATAAAGAATTTCAGATATAATCCAATTACATGATGCAGGGCCATAAAGAAATGACTCTTTCTCCCTGCACTGGTATAGAATGAGATGGGAGCTTGTGGATAGTTTGCTGGGAGTATCTTGGGACAATGGCTGAGGTGTCTTTTACATTTAAAAAAAAAACTTTTTTTGTTTTACCAGCTTTCCATATTGTGGTTTTATAGTTGTTGTGCTCTGAGAGAGGCAGCTATATAGATCTTGTAAATTTAAATGATGTTAATAAGCTATAGAAACAATAGGCCACCTGGTTAGTTTCTGCAGAAATTGCACAGTCTGATTACAAACAAGGATATAACAAAGTGGCAATAATGATGCACTGGAAGATCTGCAAGAAATATCATTTGCCAAGCAAGAACTGTACAAAAAAGACAAAGTAATAGAAAATAAAGCAGCTAAAGCACTCTTGGACTTTAGACTTCAAACACAAAAACATTTGCCACATAACATCCGGGATCTAACAATTGTCAATAAGAAAGATGAAAGTCTGGATAGTGGGTGCTGCAGTACTTTGAATCAACAGAACAAAATAGGAAAAAAACCAACACAAAACCCTGAAAATATAAGCAGAACAATTGTGGCAAAGGAAAGCAAGGATAATACTAATAATAATAGGCACTTTAGGTGCAATCCCAAAACATGGAGTACTACTTCAACACCATTGGCATTGACAAAATCACCATCAGTCAATTGCAAAAAGGAGATGTACTCAAAATGGCTTACATCTTGTGACAACATCGTTAACATTATTAAACAACAACTTCCATCTATCCCAGGTCCTTGGGAATGATTAGATAGATGGGCAAAAATGCCACATCCAGTCAAAACATCTGGCTGACTGTCCAACCAAAAAGTGATATTTTTTTCTGTTTCATTTATTTTCTGCTATCCAGGCTCACAATATCCAAGTTGCATGAAATATAAATTCTTTAAATAACTAAACAAGAAAACAAATAAATAATGGTGCAGCAAAAAACAAAGTTCTTTTAACCACAAGCCTAGACTGGATTTGTATGTTGAAGTGAATTGTACAATGGTTAGTCTTCAATATTACTGTATGTCCCAAATTATTGTAAACACCTGGTGTGTTTAAGAACACAGACAAAAGGAATTCATTGGAATATCACAAAGAAAAAGACAGGATTTCCATAACAAGTCCTGTAGCTACAGGCCATTTTTTCACTATATACTTACAGCATCTTTTAGCATCTGTCACTCATTGCGGAGATGATATAAAGCCTGACCTCCTTGATGTTACATCAGCACAAAGATGGTTAGACGATTTTGGAAGACTATATAAGTAACAAGTAGGGAAATTGCCATTTTGCTTTGTAAAGAAGCCTGAGAATTTCTTTTGCCTTCAAATAACTTAATGCAATACAACTAACCAACCTTCATCCATTCCTTTTATTTCATCTTGTTTCTTATTTACTGATATTCAGCATAAACAAAATAATACCAAACTCCTCCATTTCTTTTCTTGCTTCTAATGTTGCATGACCACTGTTTTTTTAATCTTCTACACCTCAGGAATTCTCTATATAATAAGGAATAAGGCTATTCTGAAATGTATCAGGGTATATTAACAGTAAACAGTGGTGGGTTCCGGATCCCGTTGCAACTAGTACGATGCAACGGGGCCCGGCATCCATCACATGAACATGCACAGGGTGCGTGCAGCACACGCATGCTACTTACTGTCTGCGACGCTCTAGCTGTTTAGCGGAGCACCATGCAGGCGCTGTATGCTCCGTGCATGTGTGTGGAAGTGCTGAAGAGCTCAAATACAGGTAAGGATGGCGGGCGGACAGGTGGACCCTCCGGAGCACCGTACCGGAACGGTACCCGGTGCTTCCAGCAGGCACCAGTATGCCCGTACTAGGCGTATCAGTCATAACCACCATTGCCATAATATTACAAGAGCTACTTAAATCCAGCTCAAGATCTGGGCTGCAAAAACTGATCAACTTCTAGCTGGTTTTTCCTTTTTTTTAAAAAAATTGCCATCTGTGGCTGTGCTTCTGTTCTTACAAGTTCAGCTCTCCTCATTGGGGGGAAATTTGCTTAATTGCTATTTTAAAGCAGGCTTATCTGATTCACATTCCCTATATCAATATTAATGATTTTCTCTGTTTCTAAAGTGCAAGTCTCTAATAAAAATGTGTGTATGTGTCTATATGTCAGAAATAATTTACAATTGCTTTGCATTATATAAAGAACAAAAATGCTTGTGCGAAATTGCATTTTTCATATATAGAGAAATACATACAAAGCTTAAAAAAAGAGACAATACTGAATTAGTGCAAAATCAGTGTAGAAAGAAAACACATGGAATTAGGAAGGCAAAGAAATGGAGCACAGCCATTCTAGATTGCAAAATAGACCATTTACTTTGTTTAAAATTTCTGCCATAGAGCTTTTGCATATCAAATTTCTTTCTTTTTTTTAATTCAAGGGTTTTTAATTTTTTTTAATACAAATTATGCATATTATAGGAACAAAGCTTTGTCTGGGTCTTTTCTTTTACATCCTCTCATTTGCATAGTCCATTTTACATCATAGTTTTGTTTTCACTTTCAGCCAAATTATTCTCTTCCATTATTTTTCATCTTTATAGTTATTTTTTTTAATACATAAACAATATCTTCAATTGCCCCTTCCAAGTTACACCAAATTTTCATTTCTTATTTTCTCCATTGGTATATTTAGCTATAAACAACATATATACTCTAATTCAATTTAAACATAGAGGGCATTTCTTTCAATTTTTTCTACAATCAACAATTAACAGTATACTATAATTTCTTTATTTCTTAATTAGTTACATAACAATAACAATCTTACTATTATTCTCTTTAGTCTACTAATGTAACTCTTTATCCCTTTCTTCCTCTTTCAAACATTTTCTTTTGGGCTCTCAAAAATTCCACTTTTAATTCTTTTTCTTCTTCTCCCCCTTTCCCCTAATTTCTTCTTTTTCCTTTGCCTATTTTTGTGGTTATTGTATCTTTTCTTCAGAGTATTTACTTTTATTATTCTAGTATCTTTTCCCAGGGTTCCCCCTGTTTTCCTCCTTTCCTTACTATTTTGTGTTTTCCTTTTTGGGGGACCTCCCCGTTGTCTACCTTTTCTTTGTGACTATAAATCCCAGTGAAATCTTTTATCTGTGTTTTATTTTCGATTCTTCTTTCCTCCTCCTTTTCTTCTTGTACCTAATTTGTGTCCTCTTTTACCTCTTCTTCATCTATTTCTTGTTCTGTTTGTTCCCTTTGATTTGCTAGGTTTTTTTTTTTACCAGTTAACGTTTCACGTGCGCTTTTCAGCATCCCAAATAATTCATCGTACATCCAAATTTCCATTATACAAGTTTAACTATTTTAACAGATTTTTAAAGTTTTGGGTTATACCACATTTAATTGCAAATCTGGGTGGAGACAATATTAACTCTTCCAAAAATGGAGAACAACTCTGAGCATTGCACACCAATGAAAAATTATTTTTTATCATTGAGCAAAATGCAAACTTCAGCTGGATGTGCCATTTTCCATTAGAGGGGATCAGAAGCAGTAGTGGGTTCCTACTGGTTCAGACCAATTCGGCTGAACCGGTAGTAGCTTGGTGGCCTGGGTCACTGGAACCGGCAGCGACCCAGACCTGCCACGCCCCTGAACCAGTTCTCCCAGAGGCGCTGTAGGTGCCGCCATCTTCTTCTGCACACGAGCAGAGCAATTTTAGTTGTACTGTGCATGCAAACGCAGCGGGCATCAAGAGTGCGCACATCACGTCCCTGAGCGAACCGGCACTAGTCTCTGCCGGAACCCACCCCTGATCAGAAGATATTAATGAAATAAATGATGACAATAAAGTTGTATTTGGTTTGGCTCAAGCTTTTGTTATACACTATATAGAAACTCTGGTAGTCCAGCTCTCTCAAAAGGAAAGCTGTGCTAACAATTTCTAGTTTCAATATGTCAAAGAATTCAATTGAAAACATTACTAATTAACAGTGTTCTTTGAAACAACCCAACAAACAAACTAGCAAAACAAAAACAAAAAAAACCTGCAGAAGAAAATCAATTCGAAAGTAAAACCAGCCCTTCAAACTGCCCAAGTTGACAGAGTTCAACTTGCCAGAAGGCAACCTATTTGTGGGCCTAGGATATGGCAATGATTCACTATGCACAATAATCAAGGTTAACTGCCATGACTAACTGCTTGTGTGATTATGTCAGAGCACTTGGAAACAATTAACATCTGCAGTATGTAAATAGTAATACCCCTACAGCTGCTACTACTATTGAAAATAGTTGCAGAGTGAATATTTGACAGCAGTTACAGAGATTTTGGCAGAAATGCCATAACTGAGGCAGCCGCAGTCCAAAATATGGGTTGCCTATTCTGTGGTAAGGTAGCTGGCCTGAGTAAAGCAGACTAATATTAGAAGAGGGATATCTCCAATAGAAGTGAGCAAAAGGCAGCCATGTTTCTTCTTTCAAGCTCTGCAGTAGACCTAGTCCTTTGAGGAGATTACGACAGGGAGAGGCAAATGACTCTGGAAGGAACAAGTAAGGGGATTTCTGCTATCTTTCTTCCATTTTGTGAGCTGACTCTTGTCTATGGAAGGGGACACGGTGGTTCAGTGGCTAAGATGCTGAGTTTGTCGATCAGAAAGGTTGACAGTTCGGCGGTTGAAATCCCTAGTGCCGCATAATGGAGTGAGCTCCTGTTACTTGCCCCAGCTTCTGCCAACCTAGCAGTTTGAAAGCATGTAAAATGCAAGTAGAAAAATAGGGAACACCTTTGGTGGGAAGGTAAAAGCGTTCCATGCGCCTTTGGCGTTTAGTCATGCTGGCCACATAACCACAGAAGTGTCATCAGACAGCGCTGGCTCTTCAGCTTAGAAATAAAGATGAGCATCGCCCCTAGAGTCAGGAATGACTAGCATGTATGTGCGAGGGGAACCTTTACCTTTACCTATGGAAGTATTGGTTTATACTTTAAGTACAACTCGCACTTTTCTCGTGAGAAATTCCCTGGATTATTCCCAAATTCAAGTTCCCATTTTGACTGAATCTGAGGTAGTAAGTTTCTCAACGAAACATCTGGAAATATTATCAGTCACAGCACCCCAGAAATGGGCAGACAGGCTTGGGAGTAGCATTTTTAGAAGCAAGAATACTAGATTTCCAAAATGAACCAATTGGAGCTAATTGTTTATATAGTGAAGCTCAGTGGAGCTATAATATTTGCAAAATTAGATATGGATCTCTGAACACATGCCCAGCCCAATTAATTGTTTTAATTATCAGAATTGAGCTCTAAAATTTAGCACAAACTTATCTTGACTTTCCCCAAGAGAAACAAAACTTTCTTTAAGTTTTATTTCACTTAAAGAGAGAAAAAGGCACAGTAAAGTGTTTCTGCAAATGCTTAATTAGGTCAGCTGATACAAATGGCTGCATTTGCATCACGTATGAAGGCTATTAATACTGACCTTGATTAGATATGTATTGTGTGAATCATCCATTTAGTCTACAGTTCCGTACATTGTGCAATCCTGTTTAGGAACAATGTTAAATATGTGAATATAATCACAGGGAGATACTTTTTTATTGTTCAATAGTTGGAAATCAAAAACTTCTACCAATTGGTGGCTCTTGCTGAACTTTTTTGATCCCACTGAGGACTATTCTGAGCTGAGTGGATCAATGATAGTCCCGTGTGTTCTACCAATTATTTTAAAATTAAGGAGGTTTTGTGAATCTCACTTTATGAAGCCTCAGGTCATAATAAACTGGTTTTTATTTTAGCCATCATTATATTGGTACGTTTTATAAAATGCCAAAGATGAATTTCATCATAATAAGAGACACTGTAAGGTGCATTAAAAGAGACTAAAAATGCACAGCTGAGCAGCATTTTAGGAAACAGCTACCACCAAATTGAGTTAAAACTCCTAGGCAAGAGAGGGGAAAAATCTTTACCTGGCACTGAAATGACTTCAACAGATGGACATGGTTTACCCATTTGGAAACTAAAAGGGCAATGACTGTCGCTTGGCATAAAAAGTGGCAACCCCATTTGGCATCACAAATACTCTGCTGAAATTTGCCTCATGCCTTTTTTTAGAAACTTGGCTTTTCTGGAATCTTACATTGTTTATCCCCTGACCAACATGCTTCCAGATGGAGCTCTAATTTTCTGCCTGACTCTCATGGCTGATCGGAGAGCATCAAATAATATCATCTTACTCTTATAACTCCCTCCCTCCATCTCATATGCCTTATCTTTAAACATTTATATCCCTATTAAGGAAGGAAATACAGAACAGCTCTGCAGCATCTGTTGGCAAATTACATTGATGGCAAAGGTCTCTAGTCTGGTGACTTGATAAATCCAGTGGTGGGATTCAGCCAGTTCAAACCTATTTGGGAGAACCGGTTGTCAACTTTCTAAGCAGTTCGGAGAACTGGTTGTTGGAAGAAATCTCATTTTGGTTTTTTCCCACTTTACGGGGCTAATCCTGTAATGAAGGAAAAATTCTGGTGTTGTTTCTAGCCTAATTTTTATTGCCCTGCTTACAGAAACTGCCTCTCTGGTTAATCCTCATTACATTGTAACAGCTAAGGCGAAGCGCCCATCGACATGAGTGACTTTGAGTTGGCCATGCCCCCCCAGTCACATGACCACCGAGCCCCACATACCCAGCTGGTCAGTAGGGCAGAGAACCGGTTGTTAATATGTTTGAATCCCACCACTGTATAAGTCCCTGATATATCCAAGTAGCTGAGAACATTCTAAAAATGACCCACAATTTCTATAAAGTTTCTGCTATCTTCTCCCATTCCAAATTTAAGTGGGGTGGGGAAGTGCTTCAATGCTATAACATGCTTAAAGAATGTGAGGACATTCTTGAACAATCTCCATTCCAAGTTAAACACCTAATGTGAGAAAATGTACACTCTGCTGTTTTAATTATCAACTGTGAATAATCCCAGATCTCAAGAAAACTCCTGCTCAATTTGGAATTTGAAGACTGGAAACCCTTAATTTTACGGGTCAGAATACCTTGGGCAGCCATTCAATCTTTTTCTCTTTAATTTATACAAAAATGTGGGAGGGATGAAAATAGAAGATGTTGTTTGGACATTCATTAGAAATCCATGAACAAAATTGGGTGGGGGTTGCAAAATAATAAAAAAGACCTACCTGGAATGATGAGTTTGAACTTTCCAAAAGTTAGTTGAGAGGATACATATTGTAAAATTTTGCAAAAGAAGTCAGGCTCACAAAGTATTCATGCTGGGCTGGGATGCCAAGCCAACTAGCACCATCAGACTCAACAAACACCAACTTGACAAAGCTATTTGGTTGAAAAACCCTCAGCTTCCCATGCTCCCATTCCTTGCTATGCTAACTGCTATCATTTTTCCTTGCCAGAGAATATACCCTGATAACTGGGGTGTCAAACTCAATTTCATTAAGGGCTGCATCAAGGTTGTGTTTGACCTGGCTGGGCTGTGTGTGGCCAGCTTGCACAGCCTCCTCGAGCTCTGTTATTGCTGGCAGAGGGCTGCAGGAGGCCATCATGGCCAAAAACAGAGCCTGGGAGGGCCGTGTGTGCCCTCCTGAGCTCCATTTTTGCTGGCAGAGGGACTATGGGCTGGTCCTTCACTCTTTTCAGGGCAGCCCTGCGGGCCAGATCTAAGCACCCCGTGGGTTGGATCCAGCTCACAGGCCTTTAGTTTGACACCCCTATCCTATAATATAACATCAGTTTCTCCATCTCATGGTATCGCATTCAATAACTTCATACCATCCAGGTATTTTGAGCCTGGCTTCCTTTCCACTGTCTACCATCTACTACCATGAACTAAAGTCCAAAACATCTGGGAGACCCCAGATTGCTTGCCCTGTTACAGCAGATGAAAAGGGCTTCCTCATCTCACTTCGAAATACGGCTTCTGAGTTATGTTCTAGCCAGAGGTGGGTTCCTACTGGTTTGGACCGGTTTGGACCAGTTTGGACCGGTTTGGATGAGTAAGTAGTAACTTAGCTGGCCACGCCCCCAAACCGGTTCTATTGGCGCTGCCATCTTGTTTTTTGCTTCTGAGCATGTGCAGAAGCAACTTTTTTTCTACTGCACACGAGCGCATAGCATGCATCAAGCATGTGCATGTGCGCCTGAAGTGCGTGCACATGTGCAGAAGCGCATCACTGAGCGAACCGGCAGTAGAAGAAGCCGGAACCTGGTTCTAGCTCATTCAAAATGCTGACAAATGACCAGTTTACTATCAAGAGAAAAATAGTAAGGCAAATGCCTCTTATTGCATTCTCTCACTGGGCTGCTTTATTGATACGACAGCTTTGGTTGAACAGATTTTCAGGTCTGACTGTAGTCTTGTATATCCAAATATTGAGACTAGCCTTGCATTGGTGTCACAACATTGCTAACAATTAGATTTAAAAAAAAATTAGCTTCCTGATTATTAATTTACAATTTGTTCACAGTTTTCTGTCGGCTACCATTGTTCCTCCCTCTTCCAAGAAAGCTTACATTAAAAAAAAAAAATCAAATGAAGCTGTTGATCCCATTTTTAAAGATAGAGTTGTGGTAAATAATTGTAACTGTTTAAAATGAAACTAAAATCTTCAGTTTTCTTTATTCCTTTTCTGGTTTCCTAAAGTTAAGAAGATCATATTTTTATGATTTCTCATCTTGTAAGGAGAAACAGAGAGAAATCTGCTTTGGTATAAAGGGTGTTTCCCCCCCCCCCCAGTTATTGGCTATTCTTTGTGCTATGAACACATTTGCCACATGGAAGGTACTAGAGTGAATAAACACTGTTATATTAATCAAGGTATCAAAACCAACAGATCCTAGTAAGCACTAGAATGTTCTACAAAAGTCCATCCATACATCTTTCAATTCAATCTGAAAAAGGACTTCTTTGATACATGTTTACAAAATCTACTGATTATGTAACTACAACACATGACTTATGACTGTTTGTAGCACTCCAGGCTTCTTAGATATCACATTACATCAGACAAAGTGCTGTCCAAAGATAGTTGGGCCACTGTAACTGGTGCCAGGCTGGAGATAATAGAGGGGAAAGGCTTCTGCTGGAACGCTGAAGTCTTAGTGCCAGGTAGAGATGACTACACTAGGCTAGAAAGATAAACTGTATGACCAGATATACATACATCAGCACTAAATTTTCAGTCTGCTAGGGATCAGTGATGGGATTCAAAAAATGTTGCTACCGGTTCTGTGGGTGTGGCTTAGTGGGCATGGCAGGGGAAGGATACTGTAAAATCTCCATTTCCTCCCCACTCCAAGGGAAGGCTACTGTAAAACCTTCATTTCCTCCTGATCAGCTGGGAATCAGGAGGCAGAGAATATAGGGGGTGGGGCCAGTCAGAGGTGGGATTTACCGATTCTCTGAACTACTCAGAATGTCCATTACCGGTTTTCCAGAACTGGTCACAACCTGCTGAATACCACCTCTGCTAGTGGTGCTTGCTCCAATGCCTCCTATGTAGGGGTGGACTTCAAAAATTTCAGCAACAGGTTCTCTGCTTGGTTCCTGGGTGGGTGTGACCTAGTCAGCCTCCTGCAACACGGCAGTGGGGGGGGGGCATTTTCAGGTCTTGAGCGTCTGGGAGGGCAAAAACTGCCTCCCCCCAGTTCTGGAGGCCTTCCAGGAGGCCCGTTTTCCTCCTTCCCGAGCCTCTACACAGGCCCTGCATTTACATCCAAAATGGGCTATGTGGAGACTCCTGGGAGGGGCGTGATGAGGTAGCGGGGCGGGGGGTGTAAGGCAGGGCCAGCCAGGGGTGGGATTTGGAGGTTTTCTGAACTGACCATAACATTAGCTGCGGATTCTCCCGAACCTGGGTGAACCCGTAGCAGCCCACCCCTGCTCCTATGTTAAAAATATCATATGGGAGTAAGTTCACTGCATTCATGAAATTTACTACACATCAAGCTTACAGAAAGACTAAAAGCAAATGCAATTGTTATTTCTTGGTTTATCAACCAAACATAAAGCATCAAATAATGCAAGCCTCAAATAACAATTTATTTCCTATGCATTGCATAGGAAAATAGGGAAATGCTTTATGCTTATGAACTGATTTGCTTCCTTATAGGTGCTAATACTCTTCAAGCACAGAAAAGTCTTCCAGATATATTTTAGCAAGCACTTATAACACTTTGGAAAGAAGGGACAAAATGAGATGGAGTTCATAAAGGTATGAAGGGCCCTAGAACAGTGTTTCTCAACCTTGGCAACTTGAAGATGTCTGGACTTCAACTCCCAGAATGCTGGCTGGGGAATTCTGGGAGTTGAAGTCCAGACATCTTCAAGTTGCCAAGGTTGAGAAACACTGCCCTAGAAGATAAGATGTTTAGATCAGAGATTTGCCCAGTGGCTCACTTAGTAACTTGCTTGAAAAGGAATGAGTGGAGTAAAAAAGCTTGGATGAAATAGAATTGTTAAACTAGCACCTGTTAGCAATTCGGAGATAATCCTCCTTCAGAGATGCTGGCAGCTGGAAGGAAAAACTGATGACCTACCTAATTGTCAAGAAACGGTGCTATAGCAGAAATCTCCAAAGGGAGAAGTGCTTTCATCTCCTGCAAAGCTAATTCTGAGAGAGTCTGAAAGCTGCGCGTTTAATAAGGGAGAAGTATGCGTGGACTGCCAGTCTCAATCCAACCATTGTTAAGGACTGATATAGGCAGTGAAGTCAGTACAGAATTTGCTAAGTCACCATGAAAATGCTCAAAGGAGCAGTGAGTAGCAGAGATGTTTCCCACCAACCCACCCAATCTTAAAATGGCAGTGGTTTCTGTAAAGACCTATCAGAACAGTGACATTGTGGGAAACAATCTGATTGTTTCCTCAACCCACTTGGCTTTTGAGTCAAATCCCCTAAGAATCCAGAATTCAGCAACAGAGTGGACAATGCCTGGAATGCACTACCTGACTCTGTTGTTACATCTTCAAATCCCCATAACTTTAACCTTAAACTGTGTACTATTAACCTCACCTCATTCCTAAGAGGTCTGTAACAGTGCCTACTGTCCCTTTCCTACTGTCCCCATTTATTCGTACCCATTTCATTCACACTCATGTTTATTTTTATACCTATTATCTTGTAAACGATTGACAAATCAAATAAAAATAAATTAATCCCTCCTGTTCTGTGGCAATAAAATTCAATAAAAATTAACAAATTATGAAGAAACAGCTTTCATGGTACGGCCTCCGCTACCTTGCATAACGAAAAGACCAATCTTGTATATAGATAGCGCTGTGTAAACAACAATAATGCTAATTAGGAATAAATTCCCCATGCTTGGGGTTTACAACAAATGAAGAAGGCCTTCAATAAAGATGCTTCTTTCATAGCCATGCTGCTTCTGAAAGACCTCCAGCCATAATACAGGTAGTCCTCGAATTACAACAATGAGGCCAAAATGTATGTTGTTAAGTGAAACATTTGTTAATGTCCCCTATTATGACTTTTCTTGATGCAGTTGTTAAGTGAATCATTACATTTGTTAGCAACAGGGTTGTTAAGTGAATCTGGCTTCCCCATTGACTTTGCTTGTCAGAAGGTCACAAAGGCTGATCCCATGAGCCCAGGACACTGCAACCATCATAAATATGAACCAATTGCTATCTAATTGTCAAAAAAATAATAATAATCTGAAGTTGGATCATGTGACCATGCGGATGCCACAATGGTTGTAACTGTGAAAAATGGTCATACGTCACTGCTGTTGTAATTTTGAATGGTCACTAAATGAACTGTTGTAAGTCAAGAACTACCTGCACACGACTGCTGGTGATCTGATATCACAGATAAAAATATTCTTCTGTCTTTTGTAACCTTGGGCCTTCTGGATTTAGTAGATCATCATCTTCACTCTGGTGAAGGCTGGGCCAGATTTTTTTAGCTTGGTAACCTTGAGAAATGTTGGATCAGCCCCTTCCAATCAACAGAGTTGCCATACAGGGGTGGGTTCTGGCTTCTGTTACTGCCGGTTCACTCAGGGATGCGTTTCGGGCAGAAGCAAAAAACGAAATGGCGACACCTATGGCGCCGCCGATAGAACCAGTTTAGGCGTATGCCTGGCCGAGTTCCTACCTACTTGTCCAAACTGGTCCAAACCAATAGGAACCCACCTCTGGTGCCACAAGATTGGGAGAGGCTGTTTTGGAACAGACAACTGAGCATTTCTCCTTCTTTTGTGACATAAATACAATTTTCATTCTTCAAAGTATTGCCATGCAATTTACATACAACTAGCGCTTGGGTTCATACTGGATCAGAAGAATGGTTAAAAAAACACAAACACAATTTCATGGAAGATTTAGCTGAGGAAGGGCAGTAAGAAAAAGAAACCTTTAGTTATTTAGGCAAAATATTACTGACTTCAATCTTTATTCCTAAGCCTGTCCACAGGTTTCTTTCTTTTTTGTCTAAACAGAATGGCAGTTCCTTTTTCTCCTTTATTCCTATAACTCTCCAAAACCTTAACTCAAAATTATGTTTAAATTAGGATGAAACAATGGTCCCCTGCTCTAATGCTTTATATGACAGACAGTTCAGTTTAACATGAAAAAGCCCTTTAATGCCTCGATCAAATAGAGGAACATGTAATTTCTCTCTGTGTATATGCATGCAAGTGTGATGCCTGATGCTTTGAGGTCTTAGAAACTGGGGCAAAGTAAAGGAGGGAGCACAGGAGGGGAAGGCTGGCTTGTGACAGCTGGCAAGGTAAAGCTGAAAAGGCATCCAAGAGAGAGCACTGAGTAAAAGGTGAGTGGGAGGGTGGAACTCAGGAAGAACAGACAACAGAAAACACTAGACTGAGAACAACAGAAGTTGTTGCCAGAAAGGAACGGTGAGTGTGTCTATTCTTTAGCTAGTGAAAGAATCGTCCTGTAGCTGAAAGAAGTTTGGAGTTGTCCTCATTTCTGGTTTTGTTTATATATTATTCATTAATTGGTTGGGTTTATGACCTTTAAATCTGTAACGTTAAAATATTTTACATTGCTTAGAGTTCAAGGCTTCTCTCATCCATAATAGATAACTGGACATATCCTACACCTTCTATATTCTTTCCAGCTCAGTCATTATCTTAATCTTCTGTGGCACAAAAGTTGTACAGTGGTCCCTGAAGATGTTAGCCTAGTAATACACCCTTTGATGTTGTTGAAAACATCCGAGTATGCATGTAGAACCAGAGTAAAGACAGTACAGGGGTACTCAAGAGTTGCCATTAATTCAAAGGGAAAGTGTGCAGAACGGCTACCTTACATTTATTGTGAAGTTCATTCATCTACTTTTCCTAGAAAACATTCAGGCGGGAAAAGGTTTAGTCATGCATAAAGTATCTTTGGACGGAAAACATGCAAGATCTGGTGTGTATTCAATAGGAAATAGAGAAAGTGAACCAAATTGACCATCTTATGGTGCTTGAAGGATAGAATAAAATGCTGGAACAATGAGTCTGAAAAAAGTGAGTTTAGGTATGAAATGGAGAGAAACTTCAGTGTAATATTTTGTACACAAACACAAGGATACAGGTAGTCCTTGACTTATGACCATTTTCATTCTTTCTTTCTTTCATTCATTCATTCACTCACTCACTCACTCACTGACTTATTTATTTCCTGCCTTTATTAATTTTACAAATAATTCAAGGCAGCGAACATATCCAGTGTACCATCCTCCTCCTATTTTCCCTACAAGAACAACCTTGTGAAGTGGGTTGGATTGAGAGAGAGTGATTGACTCAAAGTCATCCAGCCTGCTTTCTACCCTGGTACCTTAATAACCACCAGTCTAAACTGACCCATTTATTTAATGATCATTCAAAATTATGACTTGCATCAATCCTTGCACTTAAACCTTCATATTTACGACTGTTGCAGCCTCCTGGGGTTATGTGGTGACCATTTGTGACCTTCCCAGTCAGCTCTGACAAGCAAAGTCAATGGGGGAAGCTGGATTCACTTAACGACCACTGCAGTGGTCACTTAACAACTGCAGTGATTCACTTAATGAATCAAAAAAATTGGGTAGGACTTTACAGTTGCCTCACTTAGCAACAGAAATTCCAGTCCAAATTATGGGTTTACTTGAGGACTACCTGTGCTAATTTATGTATTCTAAATACTGGCATAGAATAAATGGTACGAGCATAGAACTATTTCTTCAAATTCTGTGTACAGAGTTATTTCAAAATAGAAACAAACTCTGTAAGTAGGTACTATATCAATAGTAAATATGTACGTATTGGCTTTATCAATATCGTTATTTATCAATATTATTATTCTGCAGTCTGGTTTGTCTTAGTAATAAAGTTCAGTGTGTTGACTGAACCCAATGGGATTTGTAATTCAAAATACTTGGAAAGCATCTACTTTTAGAAACCTGCAGTTTTTATAAGTATTTGTAGTAAAAGTAGTTACTTATAATAACTATTATATTATTTTTTGAGAGGCACTTTTTATTTTATTAATGGAAAGGCTTTAAAAAGTTTTTACAAGAGATCCATTAAAATATTTGTTTCATATATTTATTGAAGAACTTCAAAGGCAATTAATAACTAATAAAATAAAATAATCCCATGTAAAATAAAATCCATAGAAGTTAAAATGCTCATGAGAAAGTCCTTTTTAAAACAAAATAGCATCCTGCAGATTTAATATTCTCGTACCAGGTCTTTACAATAAAGTTCCCAACCCCCCAACCCCCAAAAGATTAAGAATTAATATTTTAAGAGATTTCCAGGCCAGCCAAAATCATACAACTGACAATTAATGAAAGACAAAGTGCATTTAATTTCTTTTGCCAAAGAGTGACCTGTGAAATGATGTTTGCCTTCTCAAAAGGGATCTGAGAAAAGACCTTCAGTCAATATAAGACCCAGAATGTGCTCTTAAATTATGCCAGAACTCTAAGTCAGTAGTGAAGTATCTGCCCTCAATCCAAAGCTCCTCTTTACAAAGAAACATAATGTTCTATAGAAAATGTCTTTCTTTTTTTTTTTTTGTATGGGAATGTCATATTTTAATTGTGTGAACTGTCAGAGTCACAAATATTGTATGACTGGATAGATGGATGGTTGGAGGGATGGATGGATGACCTTTTATTAGTTTTTTGTATGACTTGCTTGCTTGGAATAAATACTATTAAAGGACAAGCAATACAGTTGTAGATACGGTATGTCTATAGTGAGGAACCCCACCTAGAAATAGGTTTCCAATCATATTTCATGGAATTGTTGTCTGTGTATAGTAAGAGGAATGCCATTTATTTATTCTTATAGTCCTGCTTTTCATTGAATCTATCTATCTATCTATCTATCTATCTATCTATCTATCTATCTATCTATCTATCATTAGTACTCAGATCCGCTGTTCAATTTCAATGCTGTATTTCAAAATTTTTGTTTATTATGGGGCAGCACACATGCATTCGTTATTACAAGAAATACCACTGAAATAATAATAGAATTACTTATACTTATTTAAATTATATTAATTAATGGAATGATTTACTAAATCAGAATATATTAATTGTGAGGGAGTTGGAAAGACAATGTACTTAGAAAAGTAGCATGTCAATGTATAAATGCATATTGCAATATACTCTAATAATGCATCTAACATGTCACTTTAATACAATTGTTTATTTTACATATTTACAGAATTACAAGAAGAATAGAGTTGAAAGGGACCTTGGAGGTCCTCTAGTCCAATTCCCTGCTGATACAGGAAACCCTATAAATCTGTAGAAATTTTCAGTCATCCAGGTCATGGTTTGTCCCAAAGGGCCTTTTCAGGAGGCAACTGGACTTTCTTGTTTTTTTTCTTTTGAAGACGTTTGCTTCTCATCCAAGAAGCTTCTTCAGCTCTACTATCCGCTATCCTGTCAGAGTTGAGAAGCTTCTTGGAAGAGAAACCTCTTCAAAAGAAAAAAAAGTCCAGTTGCCTCCTGGAAAAAAACACCTTAGGGAACTCTATACCATTTGAGACAATTGGTTGTCCGATCTCTTCTTAAAAAGCTCCAGCAGCAAGCCCATTCGAAGCTAAAAAAGTTTCCTTTTACATATGATAGTAAAAAGACTGAGAGAGAGAAAAAGATACATTTCATTTTGAATTTGGTTTTAATTACTGAAATTTGAAACCAAGATAAAGGTAGTCTAATTTGTATTTTACTTTGTACTTTTAATTTTCTTTTTTTCTTAAAGATTGTTTTGTTAAAAAAGGAAAAGAAACAAAGATAATGTTTATCAACATTAAAACAGTCAATTTGGGTTGCAAGAAACCAATAGTCATCCAGATTTTTGCAGTACAGGTCTGGAAGCTCTAGCTGGTACAATTTTCTCTCACTATCCAAAATGTTTGTTTGCCGATCTTCAACCTAATAACCAGTCAGTCATTTAAAACAAATCCTCACCTCAGATTGTTTTATTTATTTTTTAAGTATATTGAAGGGCTTTCTACATTTTGTATAGTTTATATTCTGAAAAAAAAAGTCCTCAACCTAATAAAATTCTAATTATAGCCTAAGATAAAGAACAAATGAACTAACTCCAGCTCTTAAAATCTTCTGTTCAGCCTTGTCCTGCCCTTCTTCAACATAAATCTTCCTACAGCCTCCATTATTTTTTCTGGAACACTTTCATTCTGGTTCCACTGCTTGGGCCAGCGATCCAAAGTGACCTCTCCACGAGGCCTCTTTCATGCTTGATGTCACACAGATGCTCGTGGAACCTGCCTCAGCCAGCCTTTCAAGATCTGCAGCTCTCTGTGTAAAAGTAGCACATGTAAACATTATGCAAATCCCTTGGTTTGGTAATGCCACCAGGAATATTTATTGGGGGAAGGGGCGGGGATTGCCAGCTCTACACTGAGTGTGTATGAATGGGGAGACAAGAAAGCACCAGTGCAAATGTGCTGCATAAGAGGTATGCTGGCTGCTGAGGTTTGTAAGTAGATAAGCATTACAAAACAGCAGAGTCTCTTGCCTGCAGTTCTACTTTTTCCTAAGGAAGCTGACTCGGTAAAGCTGCTCTGAGACTTCTGGCTGTTCAGCAGAATCAAGGATCTCTTTCCGCTTTCCTTCCGAAGTTACAGCAAAAGCAGGACTCTGTGTCTTCTCTTTCCTCGTTTCGTTCCAACAACAAAGAAAACCAAACAGCTTTTGCTGCAAAGATGAAATAATTAGCTAAAGTTTAAAAAAAAAACTGCTGGGAAAAACTAGAGCTAAGGCAGTGGTGGAATACAACTGGTACGCCCCGGTACAGACATACCTGTACCTTCTGAGAGCACCAGGTACCAATCTGGTATGGTGCTCCAGAGGGCCCGCATGCTCCTTACCGGTATTGAGAGCTGATCGGGGCTTCGTGCACATTGCACAGTGTACAGCAACTGCGCGACACTCCACCGAGCAGCTGGAGCGTCGTGGACCCGTCACGGAGCATCGGGGAAGTAAGTACGCATGTGCACGCTGCGGGTATGCAATGTGGTGGGACACGCAGCCCCATTGCACCGTACCGGTTGCAACGGGATCCGGAACCCACCACTGAGCTAAGGGTATCGGCCAATATGAATAGTGATGATAGGAATCATTTTTTATATATTCTTAAATGAATATGTAGTTCATTGACTTCCAGACCTTATGAGGGCCCCAAAAGCTGGGTATAGTCTCATAAGATCTCCAAAGACCACATTCTACTCTAATACAACATGAGTGGCACATTTTAATTATTTTGACATGAGTGGCAATTATTAAATGATAAAATGCAATGGACTTTCCTAAAAAATATTTGTAGGTAAACTTATGTGTAAAAAAATTAAGCAAGTACCATATCTTTCAGAGTATAAGACGCTCCGGAGTATAAGACGCAACTTAGTTTTTGGGGAGGAAAATGAGAAGAAAAAAAATTCTGCTGACCAGCATCCATGGTATTTAGCTGGCTAGCTTCCTGTCGGTGTGTGAAAGTTCATGACTTGGTCAGCCAATGAATAGGCATAGCAACTAAGTCAGCCAATGAGGGCTATTTGGACTCTGAAACAGTATTCCCTGTGTGAATAACAAGGAGACAGGAAAGAGCCTGGCTGAGCTGAGAACTGGAAGTGGAACTGCTTGTGTTTTGCTTGTATTACTGCTACCTTGGAAAAACCTGCTATTGGTAACGTATTGCATATTATTATTATTTGAATCCTGCTGAATCAGTTACTTGTGTTTGCTTTCTGATTGCTGCTGCAAACTCTGACCAGCCAGGTCAGCTTTAGCACTTATTGCAGCCTGATTCAGCATAGCTGATGGCAGGTGGATCGGACTGCCCAAATATCCCCAATCAGCTGTACATATTGCCTGTTAGCTATGGCAAATCTAGACAGCATACTAAAAAGCAGAGATATCACCCTTCAACAAAAGTGTGTATAGTCAAGGCTATGGTTTTCCCAGTTGCAAAGTATGGCTGTGAAAGTTGGACCCTAAGAAAGGCTGAGTGCCACAGAATTAAGGCCTTTGAACTATGGTGCTGGAGAAGACTCCTGCGAGTCCCTTGGACTGCAAGACAATCAAACCAGTCGGTCTTAGATCAATCCTGACTGCTTTTTAGAAGGCCAGATCCTGAAGATGAAACTCAAATACTTTGGCCCCCTAATGAGAAGGAAGGACTCCCTGGAGAAGAGCCTAATGTTGGGAAAGCTTGAGGGCAAAAGAAGAAAGGGACGACAGAGAATGAGGTGGCTGGATGGAGTCATCGAAGCAGTAGGTGTGAGCTTTGAATGGATCCAGAGGATGGTAGAGGACAGGAAGGTATGGCGGAATGTTGTCCATGGGGTCATGATGGGTCAGAGCGACTTTGTAACTAACAACTACACTATGAGCAAAAGAATAGAAACAATGAGCAATAAAACTATCAACTTGTATTGTGTAGCCTTAAATGACAATTAGGCATTTTTTAACTGGATTTCAGTGTTTTAATTATTGCTTTGTCTTCTGGCTAAGTTAGCTACAGCTGAAAAAAAGCATCTTTTTTCTATCTTGGCATATATATTTTTCTTAGACCCTTTAATCCCTTTGTTTTGGGGTGGAGTTGGGGCAACTCAATGGAGCTAAGGATTCTACTGGCCAGATGCCCTTCCTGACACCTAACCTGGAGTTCGCAACAGATTTTTCTCTTTGCAACCTGATAGAGAAACATCTGCCCTGCCTAGGATTAAACTACTCAACTTTTGAGTGCGAAGTAAGTGTCCTCACCTCTACTGCTCTTCTATCTTGGCATAAATAATAATGCTGGAACATCTTATAATTATTACCTTTGACTCAGAATCATCTTGAGCTGACCATATTATGTCTTGATGAATTACATATTGTTTGAATATTCTGCCTATAGACAAGATCAAAAAAGTCAACAACTATTGAAATTTTCTCATGATAAAAAAATACTCTGTTGTGTGTGAAGGCACTATTGCTGCAGAAAAGAAATTAAAGAGCTTTCATGTCTAGCACTCTCTTGGTTCAGGACACAAATCAATTGCTTCTTTGTAGCATAGTAAATTTTAATGGTTTTAGATCTTGGCTCTCAGAAGAGAAAACATCAAAACAAGCCATGTTGATACACTTTTAGAATGAATGAAACATGAGTTGGGAATCTAAGAAGGAAGGACATGTTGCTCTGTAAGTCAAGACGGGAAAATAATGGCCAAGGTTTAGGCAGTGGCTCACAATTTTAGAAAACCAAACTCAAAATTATTTCCCACTTCCTCACGTCTATTTCTGCCACCATTTTTTTTAACATTAAAACAAAATATTATTTTAGACCTGGAGAATAGAATAGAATAACAGAGTGGAATGGACCTTTATCTGCTGAGGCAGGAAAACCTATAGCATTTCAGACAAATGGTTATTCAATCTTTTCTTAAAAACTTCCAGTGTTCGAGCACTCAAAATGTCTGGAGGCAAGTTGTTCCACTATTTATGTTCTAGCTGTCAGGAAATTTCTCCTCAGCTCTAAGTTGCTTCTCTCCTTGATTAGTTTCCACCCTAGCTACTTGTTCTACCCTCAGGTGCTTTGGAGAATAGCTTGACTTCCTCTTCTCCTCTTCCCCTGAGATATCGGAAACACTGCTATCATATCATCCCCAGTCAGTGGTGGGTTCCGGATCCCAATGCAACTGGTACAGTGCAACAGGGCCCAGTGTTCTCCACATGAATGTGTGCAGCATGCACGCACACGTCCTTACCTCCTGCGACATCCCCCGATGCTCCAGCTGCTCAGCAGAGCAACGCACAGGCGCCGTATGGTCCATTCGCATGTGCAGAAGCACCAAAGATCTCAAATACCTGTAAGGAGCATGGGCGGGTAGGCGGGCCCTCCGGAGCACCATTTTTACTGTTGCCTTTGTTATATTTGTGTTTTATTTGTGCTGATAAATAAAGAGCTAAATAGCTTGAAATAGATCTATACTAGTCTCCCTTTATTTATTTATCAGCACAAATAAAACACAAATATAACAAAGGCAACAGTAAAATATTGGGTTTCTGTCGTGATGGACTCTTGTGACGAGCCGATTGACAGATGATGGAAGCAGTTAGCTTCCTCCCATAATTGGGGCTTACCAGGGGTTGTGACCCTAAATATATACCTTCTTCCCTGGCTTCAGCTGATAAGGAGGAGACCTATGGCTTAATGGCTAAGACGTTTGCCTAAGATGCAATACAGTACAGGTTCGAACCCCGTAAGGGCATGGCTAGCTGATGAGAGCTAAATAGCTTGAAATAGATCTATACTAGTCTCCCTTTATTTATTTATCAGCACAAATAAAACACACACACATATATATATACACATACATACATACATACATACATACATACATACATGCATGCATTTGTATGTGTATATGTATATGTATGGTATATGTATATTTACTTCTGTGAGCCTACCATGTTTGATGTGATCCAACAAACAAGTCTGGTCTGCAAAAACAGTTAATAAGCCCCATCACTCCAGAACCCCCGAGAAAAATACTTTATATCTCTGTCTTTCCAGAAAAAGGCAATTATTGTTTTCTCAACTATTTCCATTTATATATGCTAATTTAATATCACATTTGTGAATTTGATTCCTCTGTCTTTGTCTTTAATTTAATAATGTAGAATTGTCTTCCTCTACTATTCTGTATTTAAATGTGGCTTTTTGATTCTTATGTGTACTTATTTGCTGTGTCTTATTAATTTTATTATAATTTGATTAATTTAACTATTAATTTAACTTAGAGAGTCAGTTTGACATAGTGGTTAAGACAACAAGCTAGAACTGTGATGGCAAGCCTATGGCATGCGTAGAGTCATGTTGCCTGGCACATGGAGTGTCGCCTGTTCCTCTTCCGGGTTTCTGGATGTATGTGTGCGTGACAAACCAGCTGGCCTTGTGTGTGTGGCAATGCCAGAAACTGGAAGAGCTGGTCTTCTGTTTTTTGGCATGAGCATGCAAGCCGGCCAGCTGAGTGTTGTACGCGTGCCAGGAATCGAAAGTCTAGCTGGCCAGTGCGCATGTGCATGCTGGAAGCTAGAAGTTCATTTCTGGTGCAAGCATGCCCCCTGGGCAGCTCCTCTTCTGGGTTGTGGCCCAGACTGAGCTAGAAACTGGGAAACTCTGACTTTTATTCACACCTTAGGCATGAAGTCACTACGAGCTATACAGAGCTTGTAGGTCTGCAATATTCTCCCCTTATTAGAGAAATTGCCAGGGAGGGCAGACAATTTATATCTAGGTTTTCTCCTTCAGGACACTAACCTGGTTACCAAGTATGCAGTGGCAAAGTTCTGTCCGGCTGCAATGTCTATAAGAAAAAAAATGGCTACAGAAGTATAGTTGTCCAATTATCTGGACATATCTCTAACAATCTTTGGACCATTGTATTTAATCCTATACTTAACAGCGCTGCACCCAGGTAAACCAGGGAGTGACCTGAACAATCTGACAACATGTATGTTATTTTCCACTTTTAACATCTATACTTTTTAATTATATCTTACATGTCAGACTTTTTAACATATTGTAAACAACTAATGTGTATTGCTGGTCTTTGACCATAATAAGATTTACTACTTACTTACTAGGCATGAAGGTCTACTGGGTGACCTTGGGCCAGTCATTTTTCTCAACCCTAGGAAGGAAGCAATGGCAAACCACTTCTGGTAAACCTTGCCAACAAAACCACAGGGATTTATCCAGGCAATCTATGAGAATCAGACTCAATTGAATAGAATGAATATATGTTCTTAATTCATACATATCTATGAACATACATGTGGAAAAAAAACCATCTGGATTCCTTCTCATGTCTTTTTTAAATATAGCCCTACTATTGCCTATTCAGACATAAATGCCACTGGATATAATAGGAATCACTCAACCAAATATGAAACACTAGGGTCTAACTTTGGATGGTTAGAAAATGTAGAGAATATAAGGAAATAATACAGTAATTTATGGGCAAAGATAAGTGGTACAATCCAAAAGTTGTTTTAGTATATGTGTTGAGTTGCTGCATCAAAAAGTAGGTAAACCTTTTTACATAGTTTGTTTATCTGCTCCCAATTTTAAAATTTAAATTGTATCCTGATTTTCAGATAATTGTTCACTACTATGATAGGATTCAATTTCCTTCCTTCCTAAATTAATAAATCTAAGACTACATGCAGTGTTTAGCTCTGCTGATGCCAAAATTTTAGGCACACCTAGAACAGAAGACAGCAAATGATTTTTGATGGAAACAGTGTGTGATATGTTGTTGCTATCATGGCCTTTGGGTACGTGGCCCCAGAGAAGTCCAACAAATACAAAATATTGTGAAACATCCACATGGTCTCTTTTTCTCTTTTGATGGAAAAAAATTAAGCATTGTATCTCTTTTGTAAATCTGTGATTCAGTAGAAAGATGCAGGGCACTACATTATTTAAAATGGCCAATAGAAAGTCAGTACTACATCACGACTCACCTAATGTACAGATCTTATAGCTGACTAATTATTGTAAATGATAGAATCATTCTTAAGAGACAATGCTGGATGACATGGCAGTATGGCTTGCCACAGCTTTATGGTGATTTCTCTGATTGGCATTGACAGTATACCTATTGGATGATTGAGCCAATTAAATGGCTCACTAACCCACAAAAACCATGTAACCATCTTTTATTAAGTAATCAAGTAAATGGAACGGGTGAACCCTCCTCCTGATTGTGGGATGTGAATCCATGATAGCTAATATTGATCTCAAAAGGAACAAACCTGATTTCTAAAGCATTAACCTGATATTGGTCCTACCATCAATATACAGTTACTCCTTAGACTGTTGTCAGGTAGCTCTAATGGATCCCTTTGATATTTTGTTCTCCTCTTCCTGCCCAACCAAGAGCGGAAAAAGAAGAAAGGAAATAATACCATAAAATATGTTATAATATTTCTATGAAACATTGAGTCTGAGGTAAGCGAAGGTCCATTCTGCTGAATAGTGTGAGGATTACATAGATTCATATGCACGAGTGTAAAATCTTTAAATACTATTACTTGTACACTTTGAATATGAAGGCACATTACATCTCGTTGGCTAATGCAGTCTTTCCCAATCTAGTGTCCTCGAGAAAGTTAGGGCTATAGTGCTATCTGCAACCAGATGTAGGGATCCTGGAAATAAACTAACAATAGGACATAGGTGATAGCCTGCTCTTCATTAGATGGAAAGTACCCTTGCCAAAAATGTATGTTGTAGAAACTGCTAGATTGGCCTTAGAAAGATAACCATTAAAAAAAATAACAACATGGAGCAGGCTGGCAACATTTGAAATAATCTGCCTCTACACAAATCTCTGAAGATCATTTGTCACTTATTAAAAGGATCCTTTCCCCTCCAAACTTCCCGGCCTGGTGCAGGAGATATTCCAGTCAGATTTTTAATAAGCTGGTTTTGGCTGTATTCAAATTTGGCTAAACAATCCACTTCTGAGGCCTGGACATTTCTTAAACACACACACATAAGATTTTTTTTCTCTCCTCTATGCTCTAGCCAACTGAATCAGAAATGATAAAGATTATTTATCCATCCAAAACTTCTGATAGGAAAAATGAGAGCTACCATATGTTAGAATGTTTTTGTACCTCGTTCTGGCCATCTAGCAATCATCCAAATTTTTGCACCCCAGATACTGCACTTCTAGATAAATAACTGCTAACCAAATCAGTTATTATTACCATGTAGAAAAAATTATAATTGCAATTCATCATGAATGGTTATATAATCAGGCTTCTCGGTTAACTGGAACAGCCCTCTCCAATGTGATATACTGTATATACTCGAGTATAAGCCTAGTTTTTCAGCCCACTTTTTGGGCTGAAAAAAGCCGCCTCGGCTTATACTCGAGTCAGTGAAAAATTTGCCCGAAATGGAGGAGAAAAAGGGGCGGGGCCATGCCGCTGGGTGACACTCGTGAATGGCCCAGTGCCCCTGTGAGTTTCCCTCCCTCTGTGTCAGTTTGCCGCGCAGCGCTGCACCGCACCATCCCCCCTCCTCACGTTCTAATGTAATGCAGGGCTGTCTTACGATTCCCCTTCCTCCCCCTCCTGCCGCTCTGCAACGATGTCCCACCTCCTCCTTGTTATGGCAAGCAGCCACATAGCGATGTCCCACCTCCTCTGGTACAGTGATCCAATGATAGGAATCACTGTGCCGTGTGTCATAGGAGGCGGGACATCGCTCCCGCGGCTGCACGGGACATCATCATCACAGCGGGACATCAGCATCATGAGGTGAGTGAAGTATTTCATTGAATACACCGCTAGTTTACTGTTTTTCTTTGAAATAAATATTCAAAAACATTATTGGTATCTATTTTTATTTTTGAAATTTACCGGTAGCTGCTGCATTTCCCACCCTAGGCTTATACTCGAGTCAATAACTTTTCCAGTTTTTTGTGGTAAAATTGGGTGCCTCGGCTTATATTCGGGTCGGCCTATACTCGAGTATATACGGTAGTTGAAAAATTTGGAATCACAAGATTAATAAGTAATAACTATTGTTGTGACTGCAAGTCGTAATAACAAAAAATAAAGGTAAAGGTTCCCCTTCCACATAAGTGCTAGTTGTTCCCAACTATAGGGGGCAGTGGTCATCTCTGTTTCAAAACCGAAGAGCCAGTGCTGTCCAAAGATCTCTCTGTGGTCATGTGGCTGGCATGACTAAACGCCAAGGCGGATAGAACGCTGTTACCTTCCCACCAAAGGTGGTCCCTATTTTTCTACTTGCATTTTTTATGTGCTTTTGAGCTGCTAGGTTGGCAGAAGCTGGGACAAGTAACGGGAGCTCACCCTGTTACGCAGCACTAGGGATTTGAACTGCCAAACTGCCGACCTTTTGATCTACAAGCTCAGTATCTTAGCCACTGAGCCACCACGTCCCTTGTAATAACATATCATTGCATAAAAAGATGCTAAAAAAATTTCCTTGAAGAATTTAGAGGCAACCAAGATCAACAAGAACAAGTGAGTATCTGGGAGACTGGTGAAGTATTATTATTTTGAAGAACAGGTGTGTTACAGCACTGTAAAAAATATTCACATATGTTGATACACAGTTGTGCTTATTTAACTATGGTTTAGAGAACAAACCATAATTAGAAGCCTTTGTAGAGCCACTCAATTCATACAGCTGGAGATATCATTGGCAGTGAACAGCATCAAAGTAAGCACCGCCAGTTCATTGAATCCACACTCTTTAAAAATAGTTATTAAAAGTATCACATGCAGGCGTATAAAAAGGAGCAGAGCTTTGATCATCCTAGTCGCACCCACAATTTTGATGCTGCTGATCCCCCTCCCCAAAGATGCCCCTGAATACATCACACTTTAGCAAAATTGAACAGGTTGTGAGTTAGCGGCCTGATGAATGAATAATTGCATCAGAGCAAACTAAGTTTGTATTTGAAACCCATCTGTGCATTTCTGGATCCTTCATATGGACAGGATTTTAAGTCAATCTGATGCAATGTCAGGATGATATGCAATAACTCTATTTATTTAAAACATTTGTATACTTCTTCCCATTATATATTTCAAAGCAATTTACAGTACTTCAAAGAAAGCACCGAATAAGCCTTTCTTCTGCTAAATGGTGAGGCTTCCAGCTGTGCGGTTGGCTGAATGTGGTTTTTGCTTCTAAGTTATTCCGGGCTGCATTAAAATTCTTCATATTGTTTGTATGTGAATCAATGTACGTTCTTAACATTGGTGCTTGACTAATTTGACTAGACAGACATCATCATTTCTTGTATGTATGCATTTGTTCTAAATCTTTGGAGTGAGACAGAATACAGCTGGCTATATGTGAAGTTTATTGAAGCATAATAACCCATTTGAAGAAATAAAGGAATACTTTCCTAGCATTTATAGAAAGGTAGGGAAGCTATGGCTTGACAAGTATTGCTGAACTCTAACTTCCAGCACATCTAACTAAATGGTCAACAGGTCAGGGATGATAATAACTTTAAAAGAGAACACTCTTTTAAAGTCTGTGCTGGACAATGTATGTTTCCTTTGCTCAAGCTTTGAACAATACTTTTGTCTTTGTTTAAAAGCACCTCATCAACCTGGATCAAGAGGTTGGGAGTCAGAATGAAACAGTTACCCAAACCCACCTAATCTATAACCTGGTTTTATGGTGTCACACGGCCCTTTGTTGTTTTTCTTTAGGACAGCAAATATGTTGACCTTCTAAAATCTTTGAAGAAGACTCCTAAGAATACTGTGGACAACCAAGGAAACAAATGGAACACTGAACAAATCAAGCCAGAGTTTTCACTAGAGGCACAAATGACCAGATCAAAACTAGGTATCCTACTTCAGGGGGAACAAAAAATTGGACAAAATTGGAAAAGGAAGATATCCTATGATGAGAATGTGATTAGGAAAATATTAGAATGTGCAGAAATGAATATGTTAATACTTGAAATTAAAGAGAAGGAACAATCTGATTATTATAACATATGGGAATTATTTTATCAATGGTTAGGGAATAAATATGAAAGGTGGAAAAAAGCAGAGGAGTGAAATAGAGAAAACGTTTTAACAAAGTTAAATAAATTAAGAGGATTGCTATAGTATTAGGTATGATATATTAGTATTAGTATTAAGTTAAGAATAGATAAAATAAATAAATATGACTGTAAATTGTTATTCTATAAATATTTGCACAAAATATACCGTGTTTTCCCAAAAATAAGACAAGATCTTATTTTCTTTTGACCTCTGAAATAAGCTCTTGCCCTTATTTTTGGGGAGGTCTTATTATTTTTGAGGTGCAGGAGGCAGTGAGGGTGGTCACTTGTTGGCTGCTGCTGTGTTGCAATATTTTTGGAGGAGGATTTATTTTAGCGTATGTGCTCAAAAGCCCGATTGGCTTTATTATCCAGGGAGGTCTTATTTTCAGGGAAACAGCGTATATACCCAGATGACACACTGTTTAATGGAAGATGATGTTTGAATCAAAATAAAATAATTTTTATTTATTTATTTATTTTAAAAAAACTATGTATCCTACTTCAGTCACATTATCCAAAGACCCAGCTCTCTGGAGAAGGCTCTAATGCTGGGGAAAGGTGGAAGAAAAGAGAAGGAGGATGACCAGCAACCAAGTGGAAAATCTCAGTTGCAGTGATGTAGGGTGAAGACCTCAAAGAACAGGTTAGGGACAGATTGTAATGGAGAAAATCTGTCTATGTAGTTCCTAAGAGTCCACACCAACGCAATGGCACATAATCAAAACCGTAATAAATGTTATTAGTTGTACTCACCCAGCAGTGCCAAGCCTCCAGAAAAATTCTGGAATCTGTCCAGAAAGATTGTCTAGAAGTACAGATCAAGTCCTAACTACTGCAGTTTTTAAAAAGAATAATAGCATTTTTCTCTTCTAGAAAAATAGTATAGGAAAAAAAAGAATTATTGGTAGTTCCTTTCCTTCTATTCAGGACATAGCATAGAAGCAATGCTTGAGTAGGGTTTGCAGTATTGTCTGGTGTGCTACATATCCTCTTCATGACCTTGGTTTCCTTGCTACCTTTTGGGAGGACGTTTCGTGGTATCCGAAACAGAAAATTCAGATTCAGTCAGTTTTGTTTTGTTTTGTTTTGGTTTTGGTTTTATTGGACTTATATGCCACCCTTCTCCCAAAGGACCCAGGATGGCGAACAACATAAAAACACATATGACCAAAGTTAAAAAAGATTAAATAGGAAATCCAATAACCTTCAATTGACAATTTAAATCAAATTTAGGATTAAATTAAAATTAACAATTTAAATTAATAATTTAATTTATCCTATTCAGGCCAGGCCGGATTGCTGAAAAAGGCAACTTTTTAGGTTGCGCCGGAAGGACCGGAGGTCGGGGATTATGCGAAGCTCCGGGGGCAGCTCATTCCAAAGGGAAGGCGCTCCCACAGAGAAGGCTCTCCCTCTGGGGGTCGCCAGCTGATACTGCCTGCCTGATGGCAGCCTGAGGAGGCCAACTCTGTGGGATCGTACTGGACAGTGGGAGGCTACTGGTGGCAGTAGGCGGTCTCGCAAGTACCCTCGCTTGTACCGTATAGCATCAACATTGTGAACTCTCAAGCTTCCTTTTTCCACTATGTATTCAAAATGGGCAGTGATTTTATGTGTGTGTATGTGTATGTATGTGTCTGTGATGTATATGTATAATAGCATGTGTATCTATGTGTATGGGTAGATATATACTTTTTTTTGAGAGCAGACAACAGTACATGTTTAAAATGTATCAGTGTGTCCACAGAAAAAATGACAATCAAGGTTATTTTATTTCATCTCAGTCTCAATCTCATCTCATCCTATAGCTGCATTGATTCATGAGAAAAAATAAAGACCAAAATCCATAGCTGGATAATAACCTTCTGTCAACCTAACTACTCCAAGAGTTTGCATATTCTTCAGTCCTGAAAGTTCTTCATTATCCAGCAACATGAAGTAAAAGCAAGAAAGTTTCAAAATTAGGACATGGAATGTATAGCTCAAGGCTAAATAAAATAAGTAATGCATATAAATTGGGGATATTGAGCAATCTTATATCCTAGTTCCATTTTCTCCAGAATAAATATACAATGACCAATTCAGGATCTGCACAACTATGGATAGATAAGCAAAATCTAAGGATTCTCTCCATACCTTTTAAAATAAAGATTAACAAGTTTGTGTGTGAAGACATTCCCCTTTTCATTGACACCAATAGAGATTTTTAAAAATATATCCCAGGCCTGTTTATATGCAAAAACCTTTCTTTAAAAGGAGGGATGAAGAAGCTTTGTGGTTTTAGTCCAAACTAATCCATATATCCTTGCACTAAAGAAACCAGAAAAAGAGAAAGATAATATGCATGTACATATTGTTTGCTGCAGCCTACAAAATTAGTCTCAAGATGAGGATCATACACTGAATATGTTAGACCAGGGGTGTCAAACTCAAGGCCCTTGGGCTGGAGCTGGCCTGCGGGGTACTTAGATCCGGCCCGCGAGGCTGTCCTGGACATAGCAAAGGACCGGCCTGCAGTGCCTCTGCCAGTGAAAATGGAGCTCTGAAGGACTGCAGGTGCCCCTTCTGAACTCCATTTTCACTGGCAAATGGCTGCAGGAGACCGTCACAGCTGAATATGGGGCCCTGGCTCCGTTTTCACTGGTAGAGAAATGTTTCCCCTTTTGCATTTGAGCATGCAAGAAGGGACAGAAAAGGAGAAAGGGAAAGAGGAAAGACAAAGAAAAAGATGGGAAGATGGGAAGAGAGCAAGGAATGAAAAATAAGGAGGGAAAGACGAAGGAAAGAGAAGGAAGGGAGAAGGAAAAATAAGGGAAGGAAGGAAGGAAATTATAATGAGAGGGAGGGAGGGAGGGTCTGAGGGAAGCCCTGCCTTAGCACTTGGCCACTCCCCCCCATACTAGTGATGTTGCATTGGTGCCGCCCCCTAGCCCACCCCCTGAGGTCAAACACAATCCTGAGTTTGACATCTCTGTATTAGACCATAATAGGCACATTTGATTATTTAACTCTCTGAGATTTTTTTTTTAAAAAGTATTGCATAATCGCTCCTCCCTGCTTCTCCTATTTAGATTAAAGCTGTATTAAACCTGTCTCTTGCCTGGAACGCAAGACAGGATCTTAGGATGGCAGAGAACAGCAGTAAATGAAAGAAAAAAGAAAGCAAGGTCTTTGCATTGAACTTCAGCCCTTATTTGCATGGAGGCAAATGCAGGTTTGAAATAAATTATACATTTTTAAACAGCAGCCATAACATCAAGCTTACCCTGCTATTAATTCCTGTTGGGCATTATTATTTTTTTTTAAAAAAAATATGAAAATAAGCTTAGCAGCAATCCTATACACAGGAAGTTTCTATTTATTAACCAAGCACAAATGCTACAGGCAATGTAGCTGTATTTCTGAGTCACAACCCCAAGGGAGATCATGGAAGATTTGGATCTCTCAGTCCACCTCTCAGCTCTGCAAAAAGAAAAGGGAAAAGGAAAAAGAAAGAAGGAAAGGACATT